>NC_081760.1:23700281-24427781 GCF_963082965.1 Carassius carassius
TGTGTGTTTACAGGGGCTTCATGCAAGATACCTGTCCTAACTGAGTTACATGTGCGTCAGATACCTGTGTGTGTGTTTACAGGGGCTTCATGCGAGATACCTGTCCTAACTGAGTAACATGTGCATCAGATACCTGTGTGTGTGTGTGTTTACAGGGGCTTCATGCAAGATACCTGTCCTAACTGAGTAACATGTGCATCAGATACCTGTGTGTGTGTTTACAGGGGCTTCATGCGAGATACCTGTCCTAACTGAGTAACATGTGCATCAGATACCTGTGTGTGTGTGTGTGTGTGTGTGTGTGTTTACAGGGGTTTCATGCGAGATACCTGTCCTAACTGAGTAACATGTGCATCAGATACCTGTGTGTGTGTTTACAGGGGCTTCATGCGAGATACCTGTCCTAACTAAGTAACATGTGCATCAGATACCTGTGTGTGTGTGTGTACAGGGGTTTCATGCGAGATACCTGTCCTAACTGAGTTACATGTGCGTCAGATACCTGTGTGTGTGTGTTTACAGGGGTTTCATGCGAGATACCTGTCCTAACTGAGTAACATGAGCGTCAGATACCTGTGTGTGTGTTTACAGGGGCTTGTGTAAGAATGTTTTTATGCAAAATTCATGCTTCACTTTAATTAGCTCACAGACTTTACACAAGTTCTTAGAGAATTTCAAATAAAATTTATATTCTAATAGACATACTAGAATATACAGATTTAATTTGAAATTCTGTCTATTAGAATATACATTTTATTTGAAATGATCTTAGAACTTGTGTAAAGTCTAGAGTTAAACCTAGGTTTTTACTAATTTACTTTTACAAACTTTTCTACTGCTATCTAAAAAAGACATACTGACAACTATTTGTTCATACTCAACTTTATTAAAAAAGAAAATGTCAAATATTAAAGCAAGCAGAGCAAGGCAGGACTTCAACCTTTGGATGTCTCTGGACACATTCTTTACAGGATCGTCTGATGTACTATCTCCCACACCATCACCTTCCATATGACTGGAATGTCACACTATATGAAAAGAGAGAACAATCATGTACAGACAAACTTTGATCATGGATTTTGACAAATTAAAAGCTTTTGAAGATTTATCAGTGAGTGAAATAGTTGCTAAGGTGTTCCATGTTAGTCCTAAGTTTTGAGTGAGGTATAAACTAGTGTGTTAGTGGATAGATATGGTTATTTATATGGTTATTGATAAAGTCAAACAAGTGTTAAAAATAAAGTTTGTGAGAAATATAAATATTGTAGCTTGATCATGTACCTGTCTGAAAGTAAGTGGCTTTCCTTGAGAAAGGAAGTCTGCATATTTGCAGATAAACACACCACAGTCATTTCCATTCGTCTGTTTGGGAATTGCCTAGAAACAAGTATAACGGTTAATAAAAGGACACAGTTTAAAGAAATGTTGTATAACTTCTTATATGAGGGTATGCATACGTTGGTTCTCATTCGGCCGATGGTCCATCTGGAAGCCTCAAAGCAGCAGGCTTTTTTGATTTTGTTTTCCTCCATGAGGTATTTCCTGTCAATTAATCACACATCAGACATGTATACAAGCCTTGAAAGCAGTTAGAGGTTTGCAATTGGACATAACTCACAACAATATGTGACAGCTGTCATCATGTCTCTGACCCATGGAGTCATAGCACTGGATGGTCCGGGATTTGAAATCAATTACCTGGTGATAAGCAAATGGAATTATTATTTTTTTAAATAGTGAAAAAGCATATATACTATTCTTATACTTTTAATAGTGTATAGATATGGAAACAATGTGTTACAAAGGCATTGCTATACATAAATTACTTACAGCCAAAGCCCAGTGCAAGCCAAGGTGCAAAGGAACAAGAACAAGATCACAGAGGAAGAGATCCACTGTTTTTGTCCATTTCTTTACTGCTGCATGGCCTGCAAAATGTCCGTCACTACTCAGAAGCTTTGAGTAGAAAAATGTGCTCAAACAGTACACTTTAAGGCCTTCCTGCTGATCATTGCTCCTCTTCATTATCAGAGACAAATAGAAGTTGATAACCTAGAAAACATAAGAGTAAAAATAATCATAATACACATATCCCTGACGGCCAACATTAGAGCTTTTTAAAATGCTCAGATTAATCAGACCAATGCCAATATTTAAAGAAATCAGAGATTGTTGTGTCCAACCTGATGTCTGTGGGATTTTAATGCAAACAAGCAAAACAGTGATAGATATACATCACCACATATCCAGGATTATAATGAAAAACAAAGACTATAATGGAATTCTGGTATATATAAAAAGAATGATAGTAATAATTCACTTCAGCTGGACTGTACCTTGTCTAGTCCATCGTATCCAAGCTTGCTCACGATGGAATGAGCATAGATACTTCTGTGCATTTGGAAATGTATGGTCCAGAGCTTGATATTCCTGTTGTGAATAATCAAGCATGAAGTACTTTGGCTCCCAATGCAGGTTCCACTGTTTCAGGATGGTAAGAGCTTCAGCTATCGCTCTGGTTGTCTCGTTTTCACATATAAACTCAGCAATCGGTTTGTAGCCAACATTAGTCCGAACAACAACCAGAAACAGGGGCAAAGCATATTTGGTAGTTCTGTAGGTGGCATCAAGTAGGACCATATCTCCATAAAGCTTAAGTAAATGCTGCTGTTGTATGTTTTGATGAATAAACAAGAATGTTTCTTGTGATGTGGTCATCTCCGGTGTGTGTATCTCCTCAAAATCAGAGTCTTCGGTGACTGGAAATCCACTTCTTTGTGCATTCACTTCAACAGGAATTTCTGTCTGATGTCTGTAGTTCTCTGTGCACTGCCTAAAGAAAAACTGGGCACCTGAATCTGTTAGTTTCCATTCATCTATTTTCTTTTCCAGTTGAAGTTGATCAAAGCCAGAGTATTTTCCAGCAAGTAAGGCCTGGTGCACATGGTTTTGAATAACATGACTTGATGGGTAGTATGATGGGTCCTGTGGGTGTGGTAGAACACTTCCCATGCAAGAAAGCTCTTTCTGGACAAATGTTTTCAGAATCTTCTTCAGGAAAGGGACAGAGGTCATTCCAAGTGAAACATATTCATGTATTTTGTCACGCATCCCTTGATGGATCTTATTTGAGAAATGACAGTTTTCTGAAATGTTGTGCTTTTTGTGTGCTTCTTCCAAAGGTATTTTGACATGTATTACTTTAGAAGTGACAGTGGGGTTCTCTTTTATTGACTCCAGAAGCCTCTTTATAGCTGCATGTTTTTCACTTCTAGAACTTTTGTCACCAACAGCAAAGTTGTCATATCTGCCAAGAACAACATACCATAATGAGTATCTGTCTGAAAAATATCCCATGTATTAGGTTGCAAAACTTTACCTTTATAATGGTAATAAAGTTATAAATATTAAATGAGTGCATTTAAATGAGCCATGACAGTTACATTTACCTTAGTATATATCTGACATATAGTTTTGCTGGGCAATCAACTTTCTTGCTGCTTTGAATGTGAAACCTTCTTCTGATGATATATTCATGTTCAGTATGCTGCAGATTGAAAGACAAATTATTTCTATATCACTACATTTCTAGGGCCAGGCAAAAATAGTAGTAATACAAAAATATACATGCCTACAATTTTGTCTAAAAGTAAATGAAAGCAATAAGCCCCATGAAGCAGTGTTTTACATAGAATTTAGAATAGCTAGGGGGCACTTAGCCGTTTTAAATTCACTGTAAAACACGGTTACCTTACTTACCTTATTGCTTTTATACCAAGGTTAGTCCATAAAAATATTTTCATACAGAAACACTGACGTAATTAGGTCACAGGTGTATGTTTATCGAATAACTTACAATGCAGCTCAACCAATCAGAATCAAGGATTTGAATGACCTGTTTAAGAATATTTCCCCGATCTCATACAACATACATTAAGCTCATGAAAATGTGTGCAGACTTTAGAACATACCAACTCATCTGGTTTTGGGGCCTTTTTGTAGTTTTTTCCATGCTGGCAAGCATATATCACTCTTCTTTTCACAGAGAGCGGAATGTGTTTTGAATAGTCTTCTACTTTCCAAAGAAATCGGGATGCCACTTTTTGTTTTTTTTTGGCTGTCATCTGACCTGTCACCAGGAAGTAAATAAAAAAAAAGGCATTTAATACTTTTCATAGCACATTCACTTTTTTTTACTTTCTCATGTTTCATGCAAATAGGGTTCAATTATGAGAAAACTGTAAATAAAGATTTGTTTAATGAAAGTGGCTGTCTTAAGTGCATGTCTATAAAACGCAACAAATGTTCTTCATAATACTTCCAATAAAATCATAAATAAACAATTAAAAATATAAACATGCAGTTAATTTAGAAACTGATAAATTACCAAACAGTGTAAGATATGCAGTTAATTTAGAAACTGATAAATTACCAAACAGTGTAAGATGTGCCAGTTGCCCGTTTGTGGTTTTCCAGAAGTAGTTTCAGGTCTTCTGAAGAAGAAACTATGCCTGTGATGTACTCTTCTGAAGATGAGCATATTTGAAAAGATGATGGAAGCCAGTCTGATGGGAAATGGCAAACAGAGTAATATTCATATTAAAGTAGTTAGTTCTATCTGACGCACACGTTACTCAGTTAGGACAGGTATCTCGCATGAAGCCCCTGTAAACACACACACACACAGGTATCTGATGCACATGTTACTCAGTTAGGACAGGTATCTCGCATGAAGCCCCTGTAAACACACACACACAGGTATCTGATGCACGTTACTCAGTTAGGACAGGTATCTCGCATGAAGCCCCTGTAAACACACACACACAGGTATCTGATGCACGTTACTCAGTTAGGACAGGTATCTCGCATGAAGCCCCTGTAAACACACACACAGGTATCTGATGCACATGTTACTCAGTTAGGACAGGTATCTTGCATGAAGCCCCTGTAAACACACACACACACACAGGTATCTGATGCACATGTTACTCAGTTAGGACAGGTATCTCGCATGAAGCCCCTGTAAACACACACACAGGTATCTGATGCACATGTTACTCAGTTAGGACAGGTATCTTGCATGAAGCCCCTGTAAACACACACACACACACAGGTATCTGATGCACATGTTACTCAGTTAGGACAGGTATCTCGCATGAAGCCCCTGTAAACACACACACAGGTATCTGATGCACATGTTACTCAGTTAGGACAGGTATCTTGCATGAAGCCCCTGTAAACACACACACACACAGGTATCTGATGCACATGTTACTCAGTTAGGACAGGTATCTCGCATGAAGCCCCTGTAAACACACACACACACAGGTATCTGATGCACGTTACTCAGTTAGGACAGGTATCTCGCATGAAGCCCCTGTAAACACACACACAGGTATCTGACGCACATGTAACTCAGTTAGGACAGGTATCTTGCATGAAGCCCCTGTAAACACACACACACACACACAGGTATCTGACGCACATGTTACTCAGTTAGGACAGGTATCTCGCATGAAGCCCCTGTAAACACACACACAGGTATCTGACGCACATGTAACTCAGTTAGGACAGGTATCTCGCATGAAGCCCCTGTAAACACACACACACACACACAGGTATCTGACGCACATGTTACTCAGTTAGGACAGGTATCTCGCATGAAGCCCCTGTAAACACACACACAGGTATCTGACGCACATGATACTCAGTTAGGACAGGTATCTCGCATGAAGCCCCTGTGAACACACACACAGGTATCTGATGCACATGTTACTCAGTTAGGACAGGTATCTCGCATGAAGCCCCTGTAAACACACACACAGGTATCTGATGCACATGTTACTCAGTTAGGACAGGTATCTTGCATGAAGCCCCTGTAAACACACACACAGGTATCTGACGCACATGTAACTCAGTTAGGACAGGTATCTTGCATGAAGCCCCTGTAAACACACACACAGGTATCTGATGCACATGTTACTCAGTTAGGACAGGTATCTCGCATGAAGCCCCTGTAAACACACACACACACAGGTATCTGACGCACATGTTACTCAGTTAGGACAGGTATCTCGCATGAAGCCCCTGAAAACACACACACAGGTATCTGATGCACATGTTACTCAGTTAGGACAGGTATCTCGCATGAAGCCCCTGTAAACACACACACACACAGGTATCTGATGCACATGTTACTCAGTTAGGACAGGTATCTTGCATGAAGCCCCTGTAAACACACACACAGGTATCGGACGCACATGTTACTCAGTTAGGACAGGTATCTCGCATGAAGCCCCTGTAAACACACACACAGGTATCTGATGCACATGTTACTCAGTTAGGACAGGTACCTCGCATGAAGCCCCTGTAAACACACACACAGGTATCTGACGCACATGTAACTCAGTTAGGACAGGTATCTTGCATGAAGCCCCTGTAAACACACACACAGGTATCTGATGCACATGTTACTCAGTTAGGACAGGTATCTCGCATGAAGCCCCTGTAAACACACACACAGGTATCTGATGCACGTTACTCAGTTAGGACAGGTATCTCGCATGAAGCCCCTGTAAACACACACACAGGTATCTGATGCACGTTACTCAGTTAGGACAGGTATCTCGCATGAAGCCCCTGTAAACACACACACACACACACAGGTATCTGATGCACGTTACTCAGTTAGGACAGGTATCTCGCATGAAGCCCCTGTAAACACACACAGAGGTATCTGACGCACATGTTACTCAGTTAGGACAGGTATCTCGCATGAAGCCCCTGTAAACACACACACAGGTATCTGATGCACATGTTACTCAGTTAGGACAGGTATCTCGCATGAAGCCCCTGTAAACACACACACAGGTATCTGACGCACATGTAACTCAGTTAGGACAGGTATCTCGCATGAAGCCCCTGTAAACACACACACAGGTATCTGATGCACATGTTACTCAGTTAGGACAGGTATCTCGCATGAAGCCCCTGTAAACACACACACAGGTATCTGATGCACATGTTACTCAGTTAGGACAGGTATCTCGCATGAAGCCCCTGTAAACACACACACACACAGGTATCTGATGCACGTTACTCAGTTAGGACAGGTATCTCGCATGAAGCCCCTGTAAACACACACACAGGTATCTGATGCACATGTTACTCAGTTAGGACAGGTATCTCGCATGAAGCCCCTGTAAACACACACACACACAGGTATCTAATGCACGTTACTCAGTTAGGACAGGTATCTCGCATGAAGCCCCTGTAAACACACACACAGGTATCTGATGCACATGTTACTCAGTTAGGACAGGTATCTCGCATGAAGCCCCTGTAAACACACACACAGGTATCTGATGCACATGTTACTCAGTTAGGACAGGTATCTCGCATGAAGCCCCTGTAAACACACACACAGGTATCTGATGCACATGTTACTCAGTTAGGACAGGTATCTTGCATGAAGCCCCTGTAAACACACACACACACAGGTATCTGACGCACATGTTACTCAGTTAGGACAGGTATCTCGCATGAAGCCCCTGTAAACACACACACACAGGTATCTGATGCACATGTTACTCAGTTAGGACAGGTATCTTGCATTAAGCCCCTGTAAACACACACACACACAGGTATCTGACGCACATGTTACTCAGTTAGGACAGGTATCTCGCATGAAGCCCCTGTAAACACACACACAGGTATCTGATGCACATGTTACTCAGTTAGGACAGGTATCTCGCATGAAGCCCCTGTAAACACACACACACACAGGTATCTGATGCACGTTACTCAGTTAGGACAGGTATCTCGCATGAAGCCCCTGTAAACACACACACAGGTATCTGATGCACATGTTACTCAGTTAGGACAGGTATCTCGCATGAAGCCCCTGTAAACACACACACACACACACAGGTATCTGATGCACATGTTACTCAGTTAGGACAGGTATCTCGCATGAAGCCCCTGTAAACACACACACACAGGTATCTGACGCACATGTTACTCAGTTAGGACAGGTATCTTGCATGAAGCCCCTGTAAACACACACACAGGTATCTGATGCACATGTTACTCAGTTAGGACAGGTATCTCGCATGAAGCCCCTGTAAACACACACACACAGGTATCTGACGCACATGTTACTCAGTTAGGACAGGTATCTCGCTTTAAGCCCCTGTAAACACACACACAGGTATCTGATGCACATGTTACTCAGTTAGGACAGGTATCTCGC
Source organism: Carassius carassius (assembly GCF_963082965.1). NCBI lineage: Eukaryota > Metazoa > Chordata > Actinopteri > Cypriniformes > Cyprinidae > Carassius > Carassius carassius. The sequence continues at coordinate 23,708,533 of NC_081760.1, forward strand.
ATGAAGCCCCTGTAAACACACACACACACAGGTATCTGATGCACGTTACTCAGTTAGGACAGGTATCTCGCATGAAGCCCCTGTAAACACACACACAGGTATCTGATGCACATGTTACTCAGTTAGGACAGGTATCTCGCATGAAGCCCCTGTAAACACACACACAGGTATCGGATGCACATGTAACTCAGTTAGGACAGGTATCTCGCATTAAGCCCCTGTAAACACAAACACACACACACACACACACACAGGTATCTGACGCACATGTTACTCTTTAGTAACGTTACAGGTAACAATATCACGTGAAATCACTCCTTACTTTTGAATCCTATTGCATCTTTTACAAAACTGTTTGCCTCTTGATCATAATAATAGCTCAAAAATAGTTACCGAATTCGCTGTTTTGACCTTGATTGTCCATGGCTGTTTAATGACGACCAGTCTGCTCTTCATCGTCCTTCAGTTTGGTCTCCAATTTGAAAAGTGCGCGGGAAGAAGGCACTATATTCTGCGCATGTGCGATGACCTGCAATTTTTTTTTGGGGGGGGGAAAGGGGTGTGATGGCCACACCCTCGGAAACGCCCCGTGTGCGTCGCGGTACTGAAACCCCTGTACTTTAGTGAATCCCGTTAGCAACATGCTAATCATGCTAAAATCATGCTAGCAACATGTAAGTCGCATGCTAGTCATGCTAGAAACATGCTAGCAACATGCTAATCATGCTAAAATCATACTAGTAACATGCTAGTCATGCTAGAAACATCCTAGCAACATGCTAATCATGTTAGCAACATGCTAGTCGCATGCTAGTCATGCTAGAAACATGTTAATCATGCTAGAAACATGCTAACAATATGCTTATTATGCTAAAACATGCTATCAACATGCTAATCATGGTAAAATCATGCTAGCAACATGCTAGTCGCATGCTAATCATGTTAGAAACATGCTAACAACATGCTAATCATGCTAGCAACATGCTAGTCGCATGCTAGTCATGCTAGCAACATGCTAATCATGCTAGAAACATGTTAGTGACATGATATCAATATGCTAATCATGCTAGAAACATGCTAGCGACATGCTAGCAGAATGCCAATCATGCTAGCAACATGCTAGTTGCATGTTAATCATGCTAGAAACATGCTAGCGGCATGCTAATCATGTTAGCAACATGCTAGTCGCATGCTAGTAATGCTAGCAACATGTTAATCATGCTAGAAACATGCTAGCGACATGCTAGCAATATGCTAATCATGCTAGAAACATGTTAACGACATGCTAGCAATATGCTAATCATGCTAGCAACATTCTAGTTGCATGTTAATCATGCTAGAAACATGCTAGCGACATGCTAGCAACATGCTAGCAACATGCTAGTCGCATGCTAATCATGCTCGAAACATGTTAACAACATGCTAGCAACATGTTAATCATGCTAGAAACATGCTTGTGACATGCTAGCAACATGCTAATCATGCTAGAAACATGCTAGCAACATGCTAATCATGCTAGAAACATGCTAGCAACATGCTAGTCGCATGCTAATCATGCTAGAAACATGCAAGCATCATGCTAAAATCATGCTAGCAATATGCTAGTCACATGCTAGAAACATGCTAGCAACATGCTAATCATGCTAAAATTATGCTAGCAACATGCTAGTCGCATGTTAATCTTGCTAGAAACATGTTAACAACATGTTAATCATGCTAGAAACATGTTAGCAACGTGCTAGTCAAATGCTAATCATGCTAGAAATATACTAGCAACATGTTAGTCATGATAACAATATGCTAGCAACATGCTATTAACATGCTAATCATGCTAGAAACATGCTAGCAACATGGTAGTCGCATGCTAGTCATGCTAGAAACATGCTAGCAACATGCTAGTCATGCTAACAACATGCTAGTAACTTGCTAATCATGCTAGAAACATGTTAGCAACATGCTAGCAGCATGTTAATCATGCTATAAACATGCTAGAAACATGGTAGCGACATGCTAGTCATGCTAATAACATGCTATTCGCATGCTAATCATGCTAGAAACATGCTAGCAACATGTTAGTCTTGCTAGAAACATGGTAGCGACATGCTAGTCATGCTAACAACATGCTAGTAACTTGCTAATCATGCTAGAAACATGTTAGTTGCATGCATTCTTTCTGTCAAACTAATCTATCTATCATTCTTTCTTTTGAACTAATCTATATCATTCTTTCTAACTAATCTATCTGTCATTCTTTCTAACTAATATATATTTCTTTCTTTCAACTAATCTATCAATCTAACTTTAAATTATAAACTTCTAACTTCTTTAAACTTCTTCAAACTTTCTGGTCAGGCTTTCTCAAGCCAACTTAAAGTTTGTCTCAACAAACTTTATTTTCTAGTTATTATTATTATTTAAATAAAAAATCTAAATGCTTTCTCACTTCATCAAACTCACACTTTCCCCATTCTTCTCTTTATCTTTCTGCACTTCTCCTTCTCTAAACTTGAATTAAGATTCAGGTAAATTCCTCTGCATCCAATTCACCTGATTGCCTTTGCTCCCACAGTGGCAAGACCTTAATGGATAAATATGAAATCTTCTGAGCCAATATATATGCTGAACAGATAAGTGGAGAGGAACACTCATCAGTGACGCCTTACCTAAGTAATGAATAGAGCCCAGATAAACTTCTTCCCTCTTATATATATATATATATATATATATATATATATATATATATATTTTTTTTTTTTTTTTTTTTTTTTATTTATTTATTTTTTTTTCTTATCTACACTAAGTTGTCAACTTTTACATTAAAAAAAAATATTATAATAATAATAATTTTCATTCTTACTGGTCTCTCTTTATGTAAATGGAAGACTAGTGTTAGAAAGAACATTGAACATTGAGACAATTTGTCTTCTGAACATGACAGTCTCCGTCTGGGCCACAACACAATGCTGATCATTAATGAACATAAGCGTGTTGGAAAAATCCAGCCTGCATCATTCATCTGAAGAGAGTAGTAAGGAGGTAGGGAACTGCAATACAGGCATCAGTAGAAAAACAGTAAAACTCTTAAAGGAATAGTTCACTTTCAGAATAAAAAATTCCTTGATAATATACTCACAGCTATGACAACGAAGATGTCCATGTCTTTCTTTCTTCACTCACAAAGAAACTACGTTCTTAAGAAGAAACATTCAGGATTGTTTTCCATATATGGTCTTCACTGGAACCCAGTGGGCTGAAGATCAAATTACAGTTTCAATGCCGCTCTACATAATCCCATCCAAGGAATAGGTGTCTTATCTAGTTAAATGATCAGACATTTCTGAAAAACTATATACTTTTTAACCACGAATGCTCATCTTGCACTAGCTCTAGCACTAGATTAAGGTCTCTCACATTACTGTTAGGATGAATTGCTTAATTTTATTCCTCATTTGCAGTCCCTAAAAAAAAAAAAAAAAAAAAAAAAAAAAAAAAACTGTTATATCTCCAGATATTAAAATTGTCATATTTTACTGTTACCTTATATTATTTTTGTTATTATCATGTCTTCCAACACCTAAATCTTGCAATAACTACATTAGAAAGAAATAATTATAAAAAAATATACATTATATATATATATATATATATATATATATATATATATATATATATATATATATTGTTCATATCCCAAATCTCATAATTATGACAGAAATTCTGAATTATGAGATACACTGTTAGACCTTACTGTTTTTTTTTTTTTTTTTTTTTACAGTAAAATACTGGCAACACTGTTGCCTGCTAGTTGATGTAATGAATCTTTAACAGTGACTAACTGGCAACCAGTGTTGGGGAGTAACTAGTTACATGTAACGGCGTTACGTAATTTAATTACAAAATTATAGTAACTGTAATTAGTTACAGTTACTAAGAAAAAATGAGTAATTAAATTACAGTTACTTGTGAAATTTTTTACGATTACAAAGGGGATTACATTTGAATATTTACACACATCCACATACAGATTTAACTGATTTCTTTCCCAAATTGCACTGACTATTCTGAGACATACCGCCCTGATAATTTCCGGGATGCGGAAATACAGTCTGGTTCGTAGAATCCAGTCATAAAAACGGAATGCCTAACGCGGACGGAATATGCCACATTTTGGATGACTAAATCAAAAGTAGGTCAGTACACTTGAATCAAAACATGACATGGACTAGTGTCTGTGAATATAAAGCCCCAAAAATGCAATATATGACTTGCACATTCCGCGTGTCTGTGGAAATCAGGCTCGGACTGGACACCGGGAGAAACGGGACAATTCCCGGTGGCCTGGCAGCCGATTTTGCCCCACTATTTAATATCATTATTGTATAATTGCCTGCCGAATGTACTAAAGCGATCATTTGCGAATCCGCCATTTGATAATTAAATCTCTAATAAGTCATGAAGTGTTAGTCATGACTCGCGCGCTCTCCGCGCCTCCGGCAAACGGTTTGGATCAGACTCCGAGTAATCAATGCGAGAGAGAAAGTGGACCGTGGACGCGCACAGCTGGAGCAGAGAAGCAGAACTACTGTTCAGGGTTTCAGGTCAGTTTCATCTGTAAAGATGCTTTTTTGTCTTTGTTTTTTTTTTTTTATTTAGCAGCAGCACGTTGCTCATCAGTCATCACTCAAAATACTATATAAAGGACCACATTATTATCAGTTGTAATGTTACAGTAGGAATTTATCTGAAAAAAAAATCCGATTTTTTTTATAGGTTTAGGGGGAGCTACGACAGACAACACCACAACCCTTACGAAAATTAACATTTTAATATTTAACTATAAATCCAGAGAAAATGGTTACTATTGTTTAACTGTGATCACCAAAAATTTAAAATTATTTTACAAATGTATTTATTTAAAAATAAATACAAATCCATTTGCAAAAAAAACAAAAAAAACAAGGTTATTTAAATTTTATATAGGCTAATAAAAGCATGGTAATTTTTTGTAAGGGAAAAACATGACTCGTGTACAGTATTATGATTTTTCTATAAAGATATTGTAGTATTGTAGAGTATTGTATTGTAAAGTATAGTTTTGTTCAATCTTGAGTATTAAAGTCATGAGAGAGATGGATAACAGGGCAAAATAAAGAGACTGAAGAGAAAAATGGAAGTGAAGGTGCAGTTCAGGAGAGAACTTTTAATTATTTTGCATGTCCCCAAATTAAAGATTTAAACCTTTTTTATGTCAGGTCCATACAAAAAATAGTTTTGTCCATTAATTTGTTTGTATGAGTTTGAATTTTCCAGTCTGATTTTTTTTCCCAGTCCGCCCCTCCTGTAAATTAATGCCAAAGACATGGTTTCATTTACTACATATATATAGGCCTACTGAAGCTCGCAGTGTTTTCAACCTCTGCTGCCTCAATATAGGAGTACACGAGCACATAAACATAATTTCTAGAACTGCTCTGTGTCACTTCATGTGCATTTTACTTATTTTGAGAAAACTATCATCATTTACAAAGACAGCAGTTTCAAAAAAACACCAATGTTTCAGGAGTTTATTACACAGAATACGTCACATGCTTATTAGATAACTGTATTTAAGCTGATGTATATGCTTTTATTTATTATTCTTTAATTTTCACAAATTTAGAAAACGTAATCAAAAGTAATTAGTTACATTACTTTAATAAAGTAATTGAAAAAGTTACACTACTAGTACATTTTAAACAGGGTAACTTGTAATCTGTAACCTATTACATTTCCAAAGTAACCTTCCCAACACTGCTGGCAACAGTGTTGCCAGTTATATACTGTAAATAAAGAATTACAGTGAATAACTGGCAAGAGTGTTGGCAGTTATTTACTGTAATGACACAAAACCACTTAGTATAATACTTCATATAAATGTACTGTATATAACATTTGTGTAACAACAGAATGATTACGATATTCTTATTTTCTTTTCTTTTTTTTTTAAAGAGAAAGCCATATAAAATGTTCATACAAATATATTTTATTAATTTGGGAAAAACAAATACATAACATGAAACATATCACAAAATTAAACAAATCAGAACAAAAATGAAAAAAAAAAACGAAAAAAAAAAAAAAAACACAAAAATAACATTATCTATAGAACTGGCTGAATGACATCTTACAACCTCAGTAAAAAAGTATAAACAAAATAAAAGCATTCTTATTTCTTTAACAATATAATAACAAAAGTAATATAAATAAACAACAACGCCAGTGTATTTTAGTAACTTAATTCATCAAGCATATTTTCAATACAAAAGCAAATTAAAGAAATCAATCACACACACACATATATAAATAAATAAATAAATAAATAAATAAATAAATAAATAAATAAATAACCAAACCAGTGCATTTTAGTGATTTCTAGCAATTTACCTGGCATATTTCCAACATAACTGGCTAAATAATTACATTACATCACCACAATATAAAATTATAACCAAAAAACAAAACAATAAAAATATACACCATCCAAAATATAATAATCAGTCACAATTGACCCACATGTTGTTCCAAACCTGTAATAATAATAAAAAAAAAAAATCATAAATACCATGTCTTTATAATAAAAGTCTTAAGATGTTTAAGATGTTTTCCATTCAAATTCGGTAAGGCTCTGCAAAAATATATGGATATGTGGATTCACATTTTGAACCTGTCTTTTAACTGTAGACCCAGTTTTGCGGCTAGTTCCAGATTTTACAGCACACTTTGTCCCCTCAGGATTAATCCTCACAAAGACCCTTATCCTCAAATCAGACAACATCAATTTTATCAGTTAGTAAAAAAAAAAAAATCAAACTGTATTATGAGAAACCAAGTACAATAACAAATACATATTGGTAAAAAAGTTTCAAAAACAGTAGTTGTTCCCGTGTGTATTTGGACTAGCCATTTCTTAAATAAAACCATGATTGGACATAATGATTTTTAACACTTACCTTTGAATTAGCTCAAGTGTGGTACTGGCTGACTCCTGGTACTCAATATTAAAAACATAAAACCAACCAAAAAGCGCTGCACCAAAATCCAGCTTCTCTTCAATACAATGTGTCACTTTCCTCTCATTGCTGACCATCCACTTAAATGAAGTTAGAAGTTTATCTCCTGAAATATGAAAAGTCACCATAAAAAAGGTAAAGAAACATATAGGTTGTTTACTATATATGTTATGCTTACCAAGCATGATGAGCCTTGGTGTGGCTGGTAGGGTTTGCTTAGTCTCTATTGACATCTTGGTGGAAGTTTCCTTGAAAACAGCATAAAAAAAAAGATTACTCAGCAAAAACGTAGCAATGTTCCCTTTAAAAAGGTTCATTTTAATAGTTTCATTTAATTATGTATATACATTTTGACTGGTTGCACTGTTCCCTCACTGATGTTTGCCTAAACAGATGTTAACTGGCACATACTGACAAAAGCGTTCTTTACCAGCTTTGTCAGTGCAGGTATATCTGTTTTGGCTCAACAAAGTTAAACTTTTGTTTGGAAAAAGTGTTCTCTTACGAGAGCTCTCTCGTACTGCGTCTTAGCTAAGACGCTACGGGAAACGTCTCTTTTCACGAAATACTGAAGCAAAAAATTATCCTTAATTTTGTATTTTTGTAAAGCGCATTTGCAGCAGTACACAGCCATAGGCGAGACGGCTCGTTCGCTCATTGGCTTGTTCTGCGGCAACTGCACAGCCTATCGAGCGCAGGCTGATGCAACATCAGACCAATAAGGGCGCTTCGCGCCCTTCTTGCCACTTCCCGCCGAAAAGGGTGTGGCCCAACCTATAAAAGGAGCTCGAAAAGGCTGACTCACCTGATTTTTCATCTCTTCAGCGAAGCTCATGCATCGCTGGATCACGAGGAAGCAAGCGCCGTCTGGAAGAGCATATCAGCAGGACGAGCCATCCTGAAGCCGCTGGCATCGCCGCCTTCCACTGCCGTTCCTGCTGCGCTATCCGGCGCCCATATCCTTTACATCCTTATTCTGTTATATCCTGTGTGTGTGTTCGCCCTGCGACGCACATTCACAAAAGAGCTGCGTCTTTTTAAAGATGCTCTCGTGCGGCTCGTGCAGAGCCCCGCTCAGCGAAGGAGATCGTCACGTCATCTGCGTCTCCTGTCTGGGTGAGGACCATGCAGCGCTCGCGCTCGCTGACGGCGGATGCCCTCATTGCGAGTTAATGCCTATGGTGACTCTGAGGACTCGCCTGGCATCCTTCTCGAAGCCTGCATCATCCGCTGCGCCGCAGCGCCGTAAGAAGCGCCGCTCGCAGCGCCTACCAGAACCGCCTCCAGCTCGGCCGAGCTCGCCGGTTCCCTCCGCTTCGCCGGCCTCCCCTGCATCGCTTCCCGATGCTCAGCGTCCGCTGCTTGCCGACGCGTCATCTGAGGAAGTGGATCTCAGGCCCGCGTCGGAGGAAGAAGACACGTGCTCTCTGCGCTACTAAGTCCGCTGCTCAGGCCATGGGACGGGTTATGGCTTCCGCTACGGTGGCTGAGAGGCATTTGTGGCTGACGCTTTCTGACATCAAGGAGTCTGAGCGCGCTGCGTTCCTTGACGCGCCGCTAACTCCTGCCGGCCTCTTCGGATCTTCCGTCAACGAGTTTGTGGAGAGATTCGCCGAGGACCAGAAAGCTTCGCAGGCGTTCAAGCACTTCTTGCCGAAGCGCTCCAGTTCTGCAGCTAGCCGCTCTAGACCGGCCCCACAGAGCTCTCAGTCACGCCCACCGCCTCCTGCTGCGTCATCGCGACAGCGTCAGCAACGCAGCTCGGGACCCCGTTCTCGCTCTTCAAGCCGTCGCCCCGCGCCGCGGGAGCCCGCAGCAGAGGATTGCGGTGAAGCCAGAAGCCCCGAAAGCATCCTAGCACTGCTGGGAAAGCGCCGGTGTTCGAGGCTCAGTGCCCACAATTACTATGTCACATGCGTCATGTGGTTTCTGTAAAAACGAAACCCGTGCACGCTCGTCCGGCCACGGCCGATGGTGCTATAAATGCAGTGACGATGCCCACTACCCAGTGCCCATCTCCACATGTAAGCACAGCCCTGCACACATGTAAGCACAGCTAGCGCACATAAGATCGACACAGATCGGTCGAGCGCGCCGCATAGTAAACGTGCCTCTTCTGTAAAAACGAGGCCCGTGCACGTACATTCTGCACAGGCAGACAGCGAGTTGAAAGTGGTAAAAGTGCACACATGCAGCCCACGGTTACTCGCAGATATATCGAGTCCCACGGGACCCGCTCAGCCTCCCCCCAGTCGGTTAAGCGCCGGAACGGGGTCGAGGAAGAGCGATCTGCCCGCTGTGATCAGCGCGCTCCCCGCCTCAGATGCGCAGCACACTCGAGCGCCGCCGTTGCCCAGTCAACAGAGCGCGTTTCGCATCCAGCCCTTAGCCATTCATGCAGATGCATGGTCAGCGCTTCCAGGGGTTTCGGATTGGGTGCTAGGCATTATAAAGAGAGGCTACTCGCTACAGTTTTCTCGACGCCCACCACGCTTTTCAGCGCGCGTCGAAACTACGGTCAAAACAGAAGTAGCACACATACTTCGGGCCGAAATATCAAAACTGTTGAGCAAAGGGGCTGTAGAGCCTGTGTCTCAAGCTCAAAGCGAGGGGGGGCTGTACAGCAGATACTTTCTGGTGCCCAAGAGAGACGGGGGTCTCCGGCCCATACTGGATCTAAGACAGCTGAACAAGGCATTGATGAAACGCAGTTTCAAAATGCTCACGACCAGGAAGCTCCTTGCGCAGGTTCGCAGAGGGGACTGGTTCATGTCAATAGATCTGAAGGACGCGTATTTTCAAATACAGATAGCGTCAAACCACAGGCGATATTTGAGATTCGCCTTCGAGGGCCAGGCATACCAGTTTACAGTCCTGCCATTCGGCTTGCCCGTAGCTCCTTGTACGTTTACGAGGTGCATGGATGCAGCGCTCGCTCCTCTCAGACTCAGAGGCATACGAGTGCTGAATTATTTGGACGACTGGCTGGTTCTGGCCCGATCACGAGCGGAGCTCGTGGACCACAAGGCCGTTTTACTCGATCACCTCGAGAAGCTCGGCCTCAGTGTCAATTGGGCGAAGAACCCCGCTGAACCCCAGTCAGACGATCCTGTTTCTGGGTAAAGTTCTGAACTCGTGTTCCATGACGGCGCGGCTGTCACCACAGCGCGCGATGGGCATTCAGCGCGCAGCGAGTTCTTTCCGCTGCGGCACGACCGTGTCGCTCAAACACTGTCAAAAGATGCTGGGTCTCATGGCCTCAGCATCTCCGGTTCTGCGGCTGGGCCTGCTCCGCATGCGCCCCCTGCAGTTCTGGCTGAAGGCTCGGGTGCCGCACAGACCGTGGGCGTCTGGCCGGCTGCATTTCAAGGTCGATCAGAGCTGTGTTGCGGCTCTAGCACCTTGGACAGCGAACTGGGGACTTCCCTGAGTGTGAAAATGGTGTCGACGGACGCCTCCACTTCGGGATGGGGAGCACTGCTCGAAGGCAGACCGTCCTTTGGCCTATGGTCAGAACGGGAAAAGCTCCATCATATCAACTGCCTGGAAATGCTGGCAGTGGAGAACGCGCTGACACGCTTTTGTCCCCATATCAAGGATCACCACGTCGTAGTCCGTTCGGACAACATGTCCGTGGTGTCCTACATAAATCGCCAGGGCGGTCTCGGGTCCCGAAACCTGTGCAGGCTGATGGAACGCCTCCTGGTTTGGGCTCAGCGCAACGTGCACTCGCTGAGAGCAGTGCATGTGCCTGGACTGCAGAATCTGGGTCCAGACAGGCTGTCCAGAGGCAATGTTCCTACGGGCGAATGGTCTCTACACCCGCAAACAGTCCGGCTTTTGTGGGAGAGATTTGGCATGGCGGAGGTGGACCTCTTTGCGTCCCAGGAAAACGCTCACTGCCCCGCGTTCTTTTCCAAGAACGAAAGCGCGCTGTCACGGAGATGGCCGTGCTGCCCGCTTTATGCGTTCCCTCCCGTCTCCCTCCTTCCGCAGGTGATAGAACGGGTGAGAGAAACGAGATGTTCAATACTGCTTGTAGCACCTCTTTGGAAGAACCAACCATGGTTCCCAGATTTGATGCAGTTAGCAGATGTCGCCCCGTGGCCGGTACCGTTGAGGAGGGACCTCCTCTCGCAGGCCAGGGGCTCAATTTGGCACCCTCAACCGGAGTTGTGGTCCCTCCATGTGTGGGCACTCAACGGTTACCCGCTGATCTCGCAGTGGGAGTGCTAAATACCATCACTCACGCTAGAGCTCCGTCGACACGACGTCTGTATGCCTCGAAGTGGTCGGTGTTCTCCAGCTGGTGCACAGCTCGAGGTTATTCACCCCTTAGTTGTGAGGTGACGGAGGTCCTATCCTTCCTACAGGAGCTGTTGGATAAGGGCAGAGCCCCATCCACGCTCAAAGTTTATGTGGCGGCCATCGCGGCGTTTTCTGAAACGGCGTCCGGTCAGTCAATAGGAAGGAACGATTTGGTCATCCGGTTCCTCAGAGGAGCTAGGAGGCTGAATCCTCCCAGACCTCCGTCAGTCCCTATGTGGGACCTCGCGGCGGTTTTGAAGGCCTTGAAGGGTCCCCCTTTTGAGCCTATCCAATCGGTTAGTCTTCAGCATCTGTCGTTCAAGACAGTATTCTTGTTGGCTCTCGCTTCTGTGAAGCGTGTGGGTGATTTGCACGCGCTCTCGGTGAGCCAGTCGTGCTTGGAGTTTGGGCCCAATGACTCAAGAGTCATACTCAAACCTAGGCACGGTTATGTGCCGAAATCCCTCAACACACCGTTTCGGGCTCAGGTTATTGCCCTGTCTGCCCTGCAGGTGTCAGGGGAGGATGGAGACTCAAGTCTTCTTTGCCCTGTCAGGGTTTTAAGAGCTTATGTGTCTCGCTCTGCTGCCTTTCGGTAGATGGAGCAGCTGTTTGTCTCGTTCAGTGGACGTTCCAAGGGAATGGCTGTTTCGAGACAGACTCTATCCAGATGGATAGTTGACGCCATAGCGTTAGCTTACGCTTCCAGGGGCCTTCAGTGCCCGTTGGGCGTCAGAGCACACTCCACAAGAGGCGTTGCCTCGTCGTGGGCGTGGTCTACTGGGATCTCCTTGCAGGATATATGTATGGCGGCAGGTTGGGCCTCGCCGTCTACATTTATCAGGTTCTATAACCTGGGGGTTCCCGCCTTGCAAGCAAGGCTGCTGTCGGTATAGTCGAATCAGGACCCTGAGGGGAATTCTGAGTTCACGAGCGCTATGCGCTGCCGACTGTTATATGGGCAGTATTGCGTAAGACCCGCATTGCCACATTGGTCAGGCCTTGCCTCGGCTGTGTGATGTCATATTGCCGCATCTACGGATGCTGCTAGATATGGGACGGAGGGCTTCCCCCCTTTCTGTCCTGGACTCTCTGTGAGTCCCTCAGGTGACTGTGCACTGTAAATCCTGGGCGTTGCTTCAGGTTTATTGGTGTGTGATCCCTGCGCGCACGGCGTTTTACATTGGGTTCCCGTAGCGTCTTAGCTAAGACGCAGTACGAGAGAGCTCTCGTAAGAGAACGTACTCGGTTATTAAACGTAACCTCGGTTCTCTCTAGAAGAGCGAACGAGTACTGCGTTCTCTGCCGTGCGTACGATTCACTCTGGTTTGCTTCGGCGATGAAATAAATCAGGTGAGTCAGCCTTTTCAAGCTCCTTTTATAGGTTGGGCCACACCCGTTTCGGCGGGAAGTGGCAAGAAGGGCGCGGAGCGCCCTTATTGGTCTGATGTTGCATCAGCCTGCGCTCGATAGGTGCGCCCTTCGACGCACATTCACAAAAGAGCTGCGTCTTTTTAAAGATGCTCTCGTGCGGCTCGTGCAGAGCCCCGCTCAGCGAAGGAGATCGTCACGTCATCTGCGTCTCCTGTCTGGGTGAGGACCATGCAGCGCTCGCGCTCGCTGACGGCGGATGCCCTCATTGCGAGTTAATGCCTATGGTGACTCTGAGGACTCGCCTGGCATCCTTCTCGAAGCCTGCATCATAAGCTGCGCCGCAGCGCCGTAAGAAGCGCCGCTCGCAGCGCCTACCAGAACCGCCTCCAGCTCGGCCGAGCTCGCTGGTTCCCTCCGCTTCGCAGGCCTCCCCTGCATCGCTTCCCGATGCTCAGCGTCCGCTGCTTGCCGACGCGTCATCTGAGGAAGTGGATCTCAGGCCCGCGTCGGAGGAAGAAGACACGTGCTCTCTGCGCTACTAAGTCCGCTGCACAGGTCATGGGACGGGTTATGGCTTCCGCTACGGTGGCTGAGAGGCATTTGTGGCTGACGCTTTCTGACATCAAGGAGTCTGAGCGCGCTGCGTTCCTTGACGCGCCGCTAACTCCTGCCGGCCTCTTCGGATCTTCCGTCAACGAGTTTGTGGAGAGATTCGCCGAGGACCAGAAAGCTTCGCAGGCGTTCAAGCACTTCTTGCCGAAGCGCTCCAGTTCTGCAGCTAGCCGCTCTAGACCGGCCCCACAGAGCTCTCAGTCACGCCCACCGCCTCCTGCTGCGTCATCGCGACAGCGTCAGAAACGCAGCTCGGGACCCCGTTCTCGCTCTTCAAGCCGTCGCCCCGCGCCACGGGAGCCGCGGCAGAGGATTGCGGTGAAGCCAGAAGCCCCGAAAGCATCCTAGCACTGCTGGGAAAGCGCCGGTGTTCGAGTTCCGCTGCGGCCGAGCTCTCACCCAATCGCGCCGCTGTTGCAGTTTCAAGAGTTGTGACTGCCTCAGTGTCTTCTGCAATGCGCAAGCCTGTACGAGTGCCCGCTTGCCTGCACACAAAAGCCGTTATCACGGCTACCCAGATGTTTCACAAAAAGAGTGTTTTTTCTGGTGTTCCGGTCACGGCCGATGGTGCTATAAATGTTGTGACGATGCCCACTCCTCAGTGCCCATCTCCTCATGTAAGCACAGCCCTGCACACGCCTGCGCCCATAATGTCGACTCAAGTCGGTCGCGCACACTGCATAGTAAACGTGCCCACCCCTCAGTGCCCACAATTACTATGTCACACGCGTCATGTGGTTTCTGTAAAAACGAAACCCGTGCACGCTCGTCCGGCCACGGCCGATGGTGCTATAAATGCAGTGACGATGCCCACTACCCAGTGCCCATCTCCACATGTAAGCACAGCCCTGCACACATGTAAGCACAGCTAGCGCACATAAGATCGACACAGATCGGTCGAGCGCGCCGCATAGTAAACGTGCCTCTTCTGTAAAAACGAGGCCCGTGCACGTACATTCTGCACAGGCAGACAGCGAGTTGAAAGTGGTAAAAGTGCACACATGCAGCCCACGGTTACTCGCAGATATATCGAGTCCCACGGGACCCGCTCAGCCTCCCCCCAGTCGGTTAAGCGCCGGAACGGGGTCGAGGAAGAGCGATCTGCCCGCTGTGATCAGCGCGCTCCCCGCCTCAGATGCGCAGCACACTCGAGCGCCGCCGTTGCCCAGTCAACAGAGCGCGTTTCGCATCCAGCCCTTAGCCATTCATGCAGATGCATGGTCAGCGCTTCCAGGGGTTTCGGATTGGGTGCTAGGCATTATAAAGAGAGGCTACTCGCTACAGTTTTCTCGACGCCCACCACGCTTTTCAGCGCGCGTCGAAACTACGGTCAAAACAGAAGTAGCACACATATTTCGGGCCGAAATTTCAAAACTGTTGAGCAAAGGGGCTGTAGAGCCTGTGTCTCAAGCTCAAAGCAAGGGGGGGCTGTACAGCAGATACTTTCTGGTGCCCAAGAGAGACGGGGGTCTCAGGCCCATACTGGATCTAAGACAGCTGAACAAGGCATTGATGAAACGCAGTTTCAAAATGCTCACGACCAGGAAGCTCCTCGCGCAGGTTCGCAGAGGGGACTGGTTCATGTCAATAGATCTGAAGGACGCGTATTTTCAAATACAGATAGCGTCAAACCACAGGCGATATTTGAGATTCGCCTTCGAGGGCCAGGCATACCAGTTTACAGTCCTGCCATTCGGCTTGCCCGTAGCTCCTCGTACGTTTACGAGGTGCATGGATGCAGCGCTCGCTCCTCTCAGACTCAGAGGCATACGAGTGCTGAATTATTTGGACGCGGAGCTCGTGGACCACAGGGCCGTTTTACTCGATCACCTCGAGAAGCTCGGCCTCAGTGTCAATTGGGCGAAGAACCCCGCTGAACCCCAGTCAGACGATCCTGTTTCTGGGTAAAGTTCTGAACTCGTGTTCCATGACGGCGTGGCTGTCACCACAGCGCGCAATGGGCATTCAGCGCGCAGCGAGTTCTTTCCGCTGCGGAACGACCGTGTCGCTCAAACACTGTCAAAAGATGCGGGGTCTCATGGCCTCAGCATCTCCGGTTCTGCGGCTGGGCCTGCTCCGCATGCGCCCCCTGCAGTTCTGGCTGAAGGCTCGGGTGCCGCGCAGAGCGTGGGCGTCTGGCCGGCTGCATTTCAAGGTCGATCAGAGCTGTGTTGCGGCTCTAGCACCTTGGACAGAGAACTGGGGACTTCCCCGAGTGTGAAAATGGTGTCGACGGACGCCTCCACTTCGGGATGGGGAGCGCTGCTCGAAGGCAGACCGTCCTTTGGCCTATGGTCAGAACGGGAAAAGCTCCATCATATCAACTGCCTGGAAATGCTGGCAGTGGAGAACGCGCTGACACGCTTTTGTCCCCATATCAAGGATCACCACGTCATAGTCCGTTCGGACAACATGTCCGTGGTGTCCTACATAAATCGCCAGCGCGGTCTCGGGTCCCGAAACCTGTGCAAGCTGACGGAACGCCTCGTGGTTTGGGCTCAGCGCAACGTGCGTTCGCTGAGAGCAGTGCATGTGCCTGTACTGCAGAATCTGGGTCCAGACAGGCTGTCCAGAGGCAATGTTCCTACGGGCGAATGGTCTCTACACCCGCAAACAGTCCGGCTGTTGTGGGAGAGATTTGGCATGGCGGAGGTGGACCTCTTTGCGTCCCAGGAAAACGCTCACTGCCCCGCGTTCTTTTCCAAGAACGAAAGCGCGCTGTCACGGAGATGGCCGTGCTGCCCGCTTTATGCGTTCCCTCCCGTCTCCCTCCTTCCTCAGGTGATAGAACGGGTGAGAGAAACGAGATGTTCAATACTGCTTGTAGCACCTCTTTGGAATAACCAACCATGGTTCCTAGATTTGATGCAGTTAGCAGATGTCGCCCCGTGGCCGGTACCGTTGAGGAGGGACCTCCTCTCGCAGGCCAGGGGCTCGATTTGGCACCCTCAACCGGAGTTGTGGTCCCTCCATGTGTGGGCACTCAAAGGTTACCCGCTGATCTCGCAGTGGGAGTGCTAAATACCATCACTCAGGCTAGAGCTCCGTCGACACGACGTCTGTATGCCTCGAAGTGGTCGGTGTTCTCCAGCTGGTGCACAGCTCGAGGTTATTCACCCCTTAGTTGTGAGGTGACGGAGGTCCTCTCCTTCCTACAGGAGCTGTTGGATAAGGGCAGAGCCCCATCCACGCTCAAAGTTTATGTGGCGGCCATCGCGGCGTTTTCTGAAACGGCGTCCGGTCAGTCAATAGGAAGGAACGATTTGGTCATCCGGTTCCTCAGAGGAGCTAGGAGGCTGAATCCTCCAAGACCTCCGTCAGTCCCTATGTGGGACCTCGCGGCGGTTTTGAAGGCCTTGAAGGGTCCCCCTTTTGAGCCTATCCAATTGGTTAGTCTTCAGCATCTGTCGTTCAAGACAGTATTCTTGTTGGCTCTCGCTTCTGTGAAGCGTGTGGGTGATTTGCACGCGCTCTCGGTGAGCCAGTTGTGCTTGGAGTTTGGGCCCAATGACTCAAGAGTCATACTCAAACCTAGGCACGGTTATGTGCCGAAATCCCTCAACACACCGTTTCGGGCTCAGGTTATTGCCCTGTCTGCCCTGCAGGTGTCAGGGGAGGATGGAGACTCAAGTCTTCTTTGCCCTGTCAGGGTTTTAAGAGCTTATGTGTCTCGCTCTGCTGCCTTTCGGTAGATGGAGCAGCTGTTTGTCTCGTTCGGTGGACGTTCCAAAGGAATGGCTGTTTCGAGACAGACTCTATCCAGATGGATAGTTGACGCCATAGCGTTAGCTTACGCTTCCAGGTGCCTTCAGTGCCCGTTGGGCGTCAGAGCACACTCCACAAGAGGCGTCGCCTCGTCGTGGGCGTGGTCTACTGGGATCTCCTTGCAGGATATATGTATGGCGGCAGGTTGGGCCTCGCCGTCTACATTTATCAGGTTCTATAACCTGGAGGTTCCCGCCTTGCAAGCAAGGCTGCTGTCGGTATAGTCGAATCAGGGCCCTGAGGGGAATTCTGAGTTCACGAGGGCTATGCGCTGCCGACTGTTATATGGGCAGTATTGCGTAAGACCCGCATTGCCACATTGGTCAGGCCTTGCCTCGGCTGTGTGATGTCATATTGCCGCATCTACGGATGCTGCTAGATATGGGACGGAGGGCTTCCCCCCTTTCTGTCCTGGACTCTCTGTGAGTCCCTCAGGTGACTGTGCACTGTAAATCCTGGGCGTTGCTTCAGGTTTATTGGTGTGTGATCCCTGCGCGCACGGCGTTTTACATTGGGTTCCCGTAGCGTCTTAGCTAAGACGCAGTATGAGAGAGCTTTCGTAAGAGAATGTACTCGGTTATTAAACGTAACCTCGGTTCTCTCTAGAAGAGCGAACGAGTACTGCGTTCTCTGCCGTGCGTACGATTCACTCTGGTTCGCTTCGGCGATGAAATAAATCAGGTGAGTCAGCCTTTTCAAGCTCCTTTTATAGGTTGGGCTACACCCGTTTCGGCGGGAAGTGGCAAGAAGGGCGCGAATCGCCCTTATTGGTCTGATGTTGCATCAGCCTGCGCTCGATAGGCTGTGCAGTTGCCGCAGAACAAGCCAATGAGCGAACGAGCCGTCTCATCTATGGCTGTGTACTGCTGCAAATGCGCTTTACAAAAATACAAAATTAAGGATAATTTTTTGCTTCAGTATTTTGTGAAAAGAGACTTTTCCCGTAGCGTCTTAGCTAAGACGCAGTACCCGTTCGCTCTTCTAGAGAGAACCGAGGTTACGTTTAGTAACCGAGTACGTTTTCTGGTTTTGTCAGACTTTAACTGATCCTCATTGTACAAAGTTAAAAGATCTTGTGTAAGTTCATCAATAAGTTTGTCTATGTCACATGATGGTATATCTGATGATGAAACATATGGTAGGTAAAAATTGATAGCCAGAATGCACTGTAAGTCGCTTTGGATAAAAGCGTCTGCTAAATGCATAAATTTAATTTAATTTAATTTAAATATTTAATTTAATGATGATAACAGCTTTTCTTTTAGTCTAACTAGCATGGCCTGCATTCCATCAACATGAACTGTTTGAAATGCCTCAATAATTGATTGAATTGTACTGGCAGTTGACAACATTTTGCCTTGCAACTTTAGGTAAAACAGTCAAGTTATGTAAAAAAGCCTCTTCATGAATATTTATATGACTTTGAAAAGATGATGTAGACGGTACCTCACTATTAATGCACAGATCTATAGGAGGTAGTTGACCATTAAGAGAAAGATCTGTTGGTGTTGCTGTCTCACCCAGTTTGTGGAGACAAGACTGCTACATTGGACCTGTCTGCTTATGCTTCCGCGATATATGAGTGGTGAATGATGAGCCTTCAACTGGACAGCAAACTTTTCCACCATCTCTAATATTAATTTGCAAGTGGAAGCACAGCTCTGAAAAAGTACAAGCCACAAATGCACACCCTAGGACCTGACAGTGGAGGTTCGCCTGTGGAGGCCTATGTATAATGTTATCTTGTTTTGTGGCTGCCTGTGATTTCTGTACATATGAGGCCTAACATCTGTACATTGTGGCAAATGTTGACTAACCAATTAAACGAGTAAGGAAAACATTACTAAATAAATAAACAAGTTGAGTTGGTCAATTATTGATCAGTTAAATATTGTGCAACACCAAGGGATGTACTGTAACTGAAAGTTGTGAGGAGAGGCTCAAAACTCAGCTGACCATAAAGCTTTCTGGAACCAAGGGAGTCCAAGAACAAATAATAATGATTTAACTTTACATAAAGTATTCTAGAAACCTCACTTATATTTGAACAGTTTACTTACTCGTTGTGTAAGGTTCCATTTTAAGGCTTAAAACGAGCAAACGTTGCAACTGGTTGACTAACGATGCATGCTGAAAAGTAAACAAATGACTTGACCACCAGGCTGCCTTAAAGGGGCAACACCTTCACGTTTAGGATAAGGCAGTCAGTGCGTGTGTATGTGTGTGTTAATGCATAAATCCTTCGTTTCTGCCTGAATATGTGTACACTTCACAATATAATGTGACATAATGCACTTGAGTAATTTCGGAGGACAGTAATTTACAGATTAATGTTACAGTTGGTACCTGTAATTGGGTACATAGAGTAATTTACTGTAATTTATTATTTGAGCTGCATAAATTCTTAAAGATGCACCTCATATTACAGTAAAATACTGTTCCCAGATGATACAGCAAAACACTGGCTATTTTACAGTTATTTACCCTAGAAAATACAGCAAGGGTTAACAGTGTACTTATTTTTAATCAAGTTTAAATTCTGAGATAATAGATTTTGTTTCCATGTTGCCTTTTTATTATATGCTCTGAAAGAATGAAGATGATACATGTTTCAGTATGTAATTATCATGGCTTCATCATTTTCCCTCTCATTTTGTTTCTCTTTCTCTGTCTTTATCTCATACCAATCAGACATACATTACACTTGCTTATGCAGCATCCAAAAACAATAACATATTTTGTCATTTCTGAGCTGCTTGGTACAGCAAGTCCAATTGGCAACAGCTTTCGGGGATCTTCTGGTGAAAAATCTCCATATCAACTGTAAGATTTCACTGGCTTGTTTAGTTAAGTAATTAAAGGATAGCATAACAATTGAGTTGACTTATCAGCGGCTTTCCCTAATATATTTAATGCGCATCTCTTTCTAACCAGCATATTACCCCCTTAAGGTTTTTGGCAATATGTGTTATTTAGAGTATCAGTGTATTTGCATCAGTACAGGCTATTTGTAACTTAGATCTAAGTATTATCCTATTCAAAATATTAAACCACCACTTTATAATCTGTTTATTAACTGTAGAACTTCATGTAGGCAGACTCAGTATTTCTCAGCTGAATAACTAACATAACAGGAGAGTAACTTCAGTGTAAGATGGATCCTTTCATGATTCTTATCAAGACAGGCTGTCAGGGAGAAATGGAAAATAATTCACACTGAAGAGTTTGGCTATTGAAATTATTCTTCCTTCTATCTTTCTCTCTCTCTACTAATGGTATGAAGTCAGTCTCTGTGTCCCCTTGCAAAGGCATTTCCATGGGTACTGATTTAATCTGCAATCTGCCACTAGCTACTTGGACAGAAAGGATGTAGCGTGATGAATGATGAGCACTAAACTTTGACATGTAAAAGCAGAAGCCTATCACGCATTCAAAAACTACACAACACAACCAGCATGAATCAGTAAATGAGTTAAGCACTGCACCACACATTTAAATTACAAACTGCCAACTCAAGCACTCCATTACAGTTATGAAATCAATAAATTCTCTATATCTAAAAGCTGTTATCATTTATTGATTATATATGTCTTTCTTCTGTGGGAAAATGTAGTGGATGTCATTTTCTTGAAATTACAGTGATGAGTGAGTTAAAAAAAATTTAAATGACACAAAAAAAAAAAAAAAAAAAAAAAAATATATATATATATATATATATATATATATATATATATATATATATATATATATATATAGTACAGACCAAAAGTTTGGACATACCTTCTCATTCAAAGAGGTTTCTTTATTTTCATGACTATGAAAATTGTAGATTCACACTGAAGGCATCAAAACTATGAATTAACACATGTGGAATTATATATGGAATTATATACATAACAAAAAAGTGTGAAACAACTGAAAAAATGTCATATTCTAGGTTCTTCAAAGTAGCCACCTTTTGCTTTGATTACTGCTTTGCACACTCTTGGCATTCTCTTGATGAGCTTCAAGAGGTAGTCACCTGAAATGGTCTTCCAACAGTCTTGAAGGAGTTCCCCGAGAGATGCTTAGCACTTGTTGGCCCTTTTGCCTTCTGTCTGCGGTCCAGCTCACCCCTAAACCATCTCGATTGGGTTCAGGTCCGCTGACTGTGGAGGCCAGGTCATCTGGCGCAGCACCTCATCACTCTCATTCTTGGTCACTCTCAAATAGCCCTTGATGCCTTCATTGTGACTCTACAATTTTCATAGTCATGAAAATAAAGAAAACTCTTTGAATGAGAAGGTGTGTCCAAACTTTTGGTCTGTATGTATATATAGTTACGTACAAAATATTCCAAGTCTTTCTTGTTTCAAGAAAGAACCGTAGAAGTGAGGTAGTTAGTCATTTCAAGCAATTCATTAATGGAGTGGAATACATGAGGAAAATCTGATTAATTTAAAGCTTATATTTCAGATGACTTAGATTTTTATGTTGGTTTGTGAACTTCAACAAATGACTCGTTTATGTCTGAAAGTTTATTCAAGAATGCAGCAAGGGAAGAATGTCTGTTCCTCACACAAAGCTATTGGAACAGGCCTGGAAAAACCCAAACACTGTATAGATCACACACACACATATATATATATATATATATATATATATATATATATATATATATATATATATATATATATATATATATATATATATATATATATATACAGGTGCATCCTAATAAATTAGAATGTCATGGAAAAGTTCATTTATTTCAGTAATTCAACTCAATCTGTGAAACCCGGGTATTAAATAATTTCAATGCACACAGACTGAAGTAATTTAAATCTTTTTTTTTTTTTTTTAATTGTGATGATTTTGGCTCACATTTAACAAAAACCTCAGCAAATTAGAATATGGTCAGATGCCAATCAGCTAATCAACTCAAAACACCTACAAAGGTTTCCTTACCCTTCAAAATGGTCTCTCAGTTTGGTTCACAAGGCTACACAATCATGGGGAAGACTGCTGATCTGACAGTTGTCCTGAAGACAATCTTTGACACCCTTCACAAGGATGGTAAGCCACAAACATTTATTGCTAAAGAAGCTGGCTGTGCACAGAGTGCTGTATCCAAGCGTGTTAACAGAAAGTTGAGTGGAAGGAAAAAGTGTGGAAGAAAAAGATGCCTAACCAAACGAGAGAACATTATGAGGATTGTCAAGAAAATTTGATTCAAGAATTTGAGTGAACTTCACAAGGAATGGACTGAGGCTGGGGTCAAGGCATCAAGACCAACCACAAACAGACGTGTCAATGAATTTGCTAAAACCACAGAAAACATTAGAGGCATTTTACCTGGGTTAAGGAGAAGAACTAGAGTGTTGCCCAGTGGTCCGAAGTCCTCTTTTCAGATGAGAGCAAGTTTTGTATTTCATTTGGAAACCAATGTCCTAGACTCTGGAGGAAGGGTGGAGAAGTTAATAGCCCAAATTGTCCAGTGATTAGTTTCCACATTCTGTGATTATTTGGGGTGTTCGTTTCATCTGCCGGTGTTGGTCCATTGTGTTTTTTGAAATCCAAAGTCACTGCATCCGTTTACCAAGAAATTTTGGAGTACTTCATGCTTCCTTCCACTGACCAGCTTTTTGAAGATGCTGATTTCATTTTCCAGCAGGATTTGGCACCTGCCCACACTACCAAAAGCACCAAAAGTTGGTTAAATGACCATATTGTTGGTGTGCTTGACTGGCCAGCAAACTCACCAGACCCGAACCCCATAGAGAATCTATGCGGTATTGTCAAGAGGAAAATGAGAAACAAGAGACCAAAAAATGCAGGCAGCTGAAGGCCACTGTCAAAAAAAAACCTGGGCTAACATACCACCTCAGCAGTGCCACAAACTGATCACCTCCATGCCACGCTGAATTGAGACAGTAATTAAAGCATATTAATTTGGTGAGATAGTGAATTGGTGGGTTTTTGTTAAATATGAGCCAAAATCATCACAATTAAAAGAGCCAAAGACCACTATTTCATGCTGCGTGCATTTAATTTATTTAATACACAAGTTTCACAATTTGAGTTGAATTACTGAAATAAACTTTTCCACAACATTCTAATTTATTGAGATACACCTGTATTTGAGTTTGTATATATATATATTGGTTGATTGATTGATTGAATTTTCATTTTAAAAGAATACAAAGTATTACATTTAGCTATGCTAGTCTTACTGTTTTCTGCACTGATTACTCATTAGCAGTGAAATCTAAGGATATTTAAATATTCAGATGGACCTGCCCTGCCCCATGAAATAAACAATTTCAGTTCAAATTACTTAAAGGGAAGTTTCAATTCACACTTAATGGCTCCTCTCAGCAATTTGTCATTTCAAAACATTACTCCTCATTCATAGCCACAGCTAAGCTGAAATCTAATTTCTCTTTATGGCTGGCTGTGCATGCACTACACTGTCAGCAGGAAAGAGGCCAAACAAAACACAGTAAATGTGCTCATCACTCTTCCTTACTGTGTTGATTATATTAAAAGCTATAAGGCTCCCCTGTTGCCTCTGATCCAGGTCCAGCATTCACATCTAAATAACTAACTTTATTTCTAATCCAGCAGACTGCAAAACCAATTCAAGATTAGAGTGAAAGTTCATGTAATGTTAAGTGTCGTCTCCGCTGGCATTAGTGGTGAAAATGAAATAGTTGGACACGGAGAGAATGGTGATACAGTGATACAGAGTAATTTGACTAATGTCAATTACATGGACACAAACAGCCAGTACCATCAAAGATACACCAAACTTTGTTTCCTTTTTTTTAAATCAGAAAAATAATAATATAATTTCAAGTTGTCTGAATTTGTAATAGATGTAGCACCATCTTGCTTTCTAAGTCATATTTGCCACGGACTGCTTCCAGCTTGTTCAGCTGGCTGATGGTGGACATTAGTGAAGTGCTTAAGCACTATTAGATGATTGTTATTGGATGTTATTTGAAAGATTATCTATAGGACTAATACAATAGGTTGGATCTAAGCAGAATTTCAGTAAGAGCAGGTTATGTGATGCCACCTACAGTTTGATCTAATAATTTTACAGACACGGTCACAGACAATTTTCAGTACCTTTATCTCAATTAGGAACCCTTTCTCATAAACAAGTGGGACTGATTCTTTATAGTGTTGAATCATTAGCCTGAGTCTTTAAAATTCCCTTGCAGTCACTAATTTTACACCTTTTAAACCCCTTCAACCATGCGGACCCGGTACCGGGTCCAAAAATAGCATGCAAAATGTTCGTGTTTCATTTGCAAAGCCTTCCTTATATGGTATCAGCCCATATATGGGTTCATTTGAAAGCTTAGAGTGTTTTCTTTACAAAGAATACCATTAATAGGGGTATTTTATGATTCATAAAGTAGTAAAATTAAGCTAAGAAATATATTTTTCCCCCACACAAATTTCCGTCTAACGATTGCAAATAATTTTTCATAAGAATGTGTATTTAAAATATTTTCACAAAACAGTCAAGTCATATATCACAAGGAAGCTCTCATTCTCAGGAATTTGATGATGTAGATCATTTTATTGTGTGACAATCACCGATCGAATGATCTTCAACAGAATCGCGATGTAAAATTTCTCACCTCAGTGCAAATTATTATTTATCCATCTTAGCGCCGCTTCAGTCAGCCGCAAACAGCCACAAATACCTATATACTCGATATAATCTTTTAGATTAGAATCTCTTCTTTCAAACAAGACCATTTTTTACGTTTCTGCGTGCTTCCATCGGTGCGATATAAATCGTTTTGTCCAAGTGCGCACATTCAGAAAACGCACTCTTGAGCCAGACACGCTCTCCATATCATGAAGTACCTGAGCGGCCGTCTTATAATATATCGATCGGATCTCGTTTGTGAAGCACTATTTGTCCCTTCAGCTGTCAGTCTGAGCTGTGTGCTCCAGTCAGAGGTGCTGAATTTGACACCTCTGCGTCAACAGCTGGGGGAGGGAGTGGGCAGTGAGTGCCCATTTCCACCTCTGCCGGGACAGCAGTGGCCGATGGGATATTGTGTTCTCGGCTGTTTGTAAACACAGATCACAAGTGGAAAGGTCTGAGGAGACGCGTCGCGGTGATTATCAAATGTATAATAATCATACAACAAGTTATGGATGACCACCGTCGCCGTGGAGAGGACAGGACGCGCATCTGGTGAGGCTATACGCGTGTTAGTTACTTTTATTTCTTCGAATCTTTATTTTGAAGCGTGGAAGCTCCGCTAACAATATGGTAAACTGTTTATTGACAGAAAAGTACAGAACATGATGCATCTCAGTGAAAGTACAGTAAATACACATGGATTAATACAGTACTGTGTGGATGAACATATATTCATTTGTTGACGTTTCGAAGGTCGTGTAGCAGCGTCCAGCTCGCAGATTTGCGCTGATAATCCGTCAAAACAAACTGAAAGATGAGAGATACAGGTGATGGAGACAGGTCAGAAGTCCTAATCAGTATACCAATACAGAATGGACATAAATGAAATGATATGACGCTGGAGATTGTGGATTCTATTTTAGATTGTGATAGACCAGATATATTTAATAATTTAAAGCAGTTTGCTAGTTTGCAGTTTGACTTATCCTCTTTCAAAGACTGTTCAGAAAACACACACACAAAAAAAGCACATTGTATTGAGGTGGTTCATCATATGTGAAATAACATAAATAATACTGAGTGTTTTCTGTAAAATAATATACAGATATTGCATGTTTCCCCTTTGCATGTATGTATAGGAACATTTCATATTTGTGTAGGTGGAAATTGTATACAAAAAGGGTATTATTCCTTCCTTCAGTTGAAACGGAATAACTTTTGCATAGATTATGATAGAAACAAACTTTTTCCTCTATTAGCTGACATGTGCTGGAAACACATAAAATAGGTCTGAAGTTGCTAGGCCCTTCATTGCCTGAGCTATACTATTTCAAACTTCAGTTTATAAAAATAAAATAAAAAAGCGCCTTGTTTTTTTCCCTATTTATTATAACACAGACAGCATATATAATCATTTTTATCAATTTCAACAGTTTTTTATGTGATTTCAAAGGGTTTCCTTTAAAATGATACCAAACTACTGTATTTATACCTCTGCATGTAGGAATGGGAAGCTTTTTAATTTAGCTAGGAAAATGGCAGACAAAATCCCCAAAATAGCATTTGAGCTTAACTGGTTTAAATTCATATTTGAGAATAAAAATGACACATTTAAACATCGTATCTGTAAAATGTATTTCTTCATGCTTTTAAATGGCTTGAATATAGCTCTACACCATTACCTCATTTAGGATAAAACTATGAACTAGTTGCAGCTGCCACTCAATCACAATCACACGAGCTCGGACCTGCTCCACTTTCACATCGTAAATGCTTCACAATGGCATGTTACAATATTGGATTAATTCAGCCATATATGTTTGAACCAGGAACTTTTCACAATCAAAAACGGAGACCGACATTCTAGCCCGGAACGCACATTTTCAAAGGAGAATAACTGACTGTAGCATTGTTTTTCAGATAAACAAGTATGTTAACTTATCATGTTTCTTAAATATAAGCAAACATATTATGGTATTATTATTATTTATGAGGAAAAATTTTTTAGCACTGGTGTTGACCAATGTATTTGCACATGGTTTGTATATTAAGCATATTAAAAACACCAGATAGATTTCTTAACAATGTTAAAAACTTGATTTTCACCACAGGTTAATATACATTGCAATTAGTATGTAGGAACACAGTTGACAGTTCGTACTATTGTATGTAGGACAAAAGGGCGGAGAGATATATCAGATTATGTTTGCCCCTTTCACCAAAGGAGATGAAAAGACAGCGATCATTTATAGGGAATCAAAGGGGTGACACTTGCCTAGCAGGACAATTTTTTTAGGGGCCCAGAAGATGCAACTATAATTGGGTTACTCACAAAATGCAAAGGGTTTAGTTTCAGCCTTACAATCGCAATCAGTCATCTCATCCATGGAGGTCATTTCAATAATGCCACATGACAGGGATCTCTTGCCAAACAAAATGCAATCTCTATACCTAGTCTTTTGGGAATTAAAAAAAACAGCATCCTTAGAATAGTTTGACTGTAATCTCTGGCAAGATACACATTGGAAAAAAAAAGACTAAAATCTAAAATGGCAGGCCATCTGTAACATTTTATTAGAGGATATCAGTGATTAGATAGATAATATGATTACAGTTGTAATCCAGTGACCTGGTGTGGACTTCTGGATTTGGGCATCCTTTGTTATTTATGTATTATTTTTTTATTCATTTGTTCATTCGTTTGTTCATCCATCCATCCATCCATCCATCCATTCATTCTTTTTTTTTCTGTGAAGGACAATGAATAACAACTTAATTTTATTATTTTACTCACACTAAACTACTGTATCGTTTAACAACAACCACTACATAAAGCACTACCTATTTGTTTGTTTGTTTGTTTGTTTGAGATATTTTTGAACCTCCTCTCATTCACATTATTCTGAGTGGATTTTCCTTTAAGATTGTAGGAGTGAGAGTTCCATAAAAGAAAGAACATCTCGTAGGTTTGGAACAACATCAGTCATTTTGGGGTGAATTACTCAATTAAGTAATACTTTTGTTGTGTTGTTGTGTCCTTAATCTTATGCAAATTCATGTCTCATTTTATTTAAAGTTTACACTGGTTCTGTAATAAAATAACAGTAACATCAAAATTAAGTCATTGACTTTCCTTCCTTTTATTTATTTACCCTTCAAAATTCACAGCATGCTTTAGAATCTCTGTAATTAGCAGGACAGGTAAAAATAGATGATTCCTTCCTATGAAACTTTATATGTTTTAGCACTACTTTTGAAAAATTAGAAGATCAATCTATTTGTTCTCATAACT
This sequence comes from Carassius carassius, assembly GCF_963082965.1. Taxonomy (NCBI): domain Eukaryota; kingdom Metazoa; phylum Chordata; class Actinopteri; order Cypriniformes; family Cyprinidae; genus Carassius; species Carassius carassius. The sequence goes on from NC_081760.1 coordinate 23,736,584, forward strand.
CATAATATTTATATATTTTTGTATTGTTTTTCCCATCTAGATGTACTGTATTTGCAGGCACTCTCACTGTTGTTATGATCTTAAAGGGTTAGTTCACCCAAAAATGAAAATTAGCCTGTGTTTTACTCACCCTCAAAGCATTGTACGTGACTTCCTTCTTTCAGACGAATCCAATCTGAGTTATATTTAAAATTGTCCTGGCCACTCCAAGCCTTTCAATGCGGGTAAGCGGTGATGGTTGTCAACAGTTCAGGAAACATGCATTCATAATAAAACATCCCTCAGACAGCTCGGTGAATCCATGCATTTTTGTGATAAATATCCATATTTAAAACATAATAAATACTTTTTTCTCACTTCCACTGACTGTCAATGAGGATATGTAAAGAAAAATGTTGGAGGATTTCAATATAAGCCAAGAGGAGACTTTGCTTTGCTTTAGATACTACACCCATACTGCTTTTGCTAATATGCTATGAAAAAAAAAATTTCTCCTGACGCAAAGCCTTTTATCAATCATGCAGTGAAATTGCACGGCCATTGGTTCATGCAGTGTATTCAAAAAACTAACCAATGGCTTGGCAGCGGAGCTGCACTAGCATATGGCGCCAAAGCCTGCCAAAGCCCACCAGAATGGGCAGGGTATCTGGCTATATAAGCGGGCATTCGCCACAGGATTCTCAGATTTCTTCTCCTTCAGCAACGAATCTACTCTCATTCTCCTTCAGCATTTTGGACCATTTGAAGACGAGAGATGGAAGAGAGAGGTAACCCAACATACAAGTAGTTACAATAGTCAAGTCGTGTAGAAATTAAAGTGTGAATAGAGGTTTCGAAACAGGTTTGACTTTGGCTAACCGATGAAGATGATAAAAATGGGTACTAACTACTGTATTAATTTGTTTGTCTAATTTGAGGCTATTATCAAGGTGGAAACCAAGATCCTTGACATCTGAAGTAAGATGTGGATTAAGTGCACTGAGGTTGAAGGAGTTTCTACCTGAATATTATTTTAGCCCATATTGAATTATTTGGGTTTTATCTTCGTTAAGTAACATACAATTATTACTGAGCGATACTGTGATATCTTGCAAACAGGCTTCCAGTCTTTTGAGTGCTGAGATATCATTACTTTTTTTCGGTATGTAAAATTGTGTATCATCTGCATAGCAGTGGTATGATACCCCAAATTTACTAATAATAGATCCCAAAGGTAGCATATACAGCGAAAATAACAATGGTGCTAATATTGATCCCTGGTGTACACCACAAGTAAGTTGAGCCATCGAGGATGAAAAAGCACCTTGGGTAATAGAAAAAAAACATCTATTTGACAGGAAGGATTGAAACCATTTCAAAACTGTGCCAGATACAGTGGGTACGGAAAGTATTCAGACCAGATAATCCTTCAGGTGTTTTTTTTAGCAAACTCCATGGGGGCTTTCATGTGTCTTGCACTGAGGAGAGGCTTCCGTCGGGCCACTCTGCCATAAAGCCCCGACTGGTGGAGGGCTGCAGTGATGGTTGACTTTCTACAACTTTCTCATATCTCCCGACTGCAACTCTGGAACTGAGCCACAGTGATCTTTGGGTTCTTCTTTACCTCTCTCACCAAGACTCTTCTCCCTCGATAGCTCAGTTTGGCTGGACGGCCACCTCTAGGAAGGGTTCTGGTTGTCCCAAACATCTTCCATTTAAGGATTATGGAGGCCACTGTGCTCTTAGGAATCTTAAGTGCAGCAGAAATTTTTTTGTAACCTTGGCCAGATCTGTGCCTTGCCACAATTCTGTCTCTGAGCTCTTAGGGCAGTTCCTTTGACGTCCTGATTCTCATTTGCTCTGACATGCACTGTGAGCTGTAAGGTCTTATATAGACAAGTGTGTGGCTTTCCTAATCAAGTCCAATCAGTATAATCAAACACAGCTGGACTCAAATGAAGGTGTAGAACCATCTCAAGGATGATCAGTCAGAAGAAATGGACAGCACCTGAGTTAAATATATGAATGTCACAGCAAAGGGTCTGAATACTTAGGACCATGTGATATTTCAGTTTTCCTTTTTTAATAAATGTGCAAAAATGTCAACAATTCTGTGTTTTTCTGTCAATATGGGGTGCTGTGTGTACATTAATGAGAAAAAAAAATAACAAATTATTTTAGCAAATGGCTGCAATATGTTATGGATCACTCGGTAGGCTGAGGAGTAACAGACAGAATGGTTTATTGAACAGACACAAGCAGAGGAGCAGGTAGTGTAGGGTGGAGTGAGGGATGGATCCGTGCAGGCTGGGTGAAGACGTCAGAAGAGGAAGGTGAACCACACACACGCACACTGGGGATCTGGATCTTCGGAGAATCGCTGGAGAGAGGTAAGTAGAAGAAGAGTTAGTCCTAAGAGTTAGCATACAGGAAAGACCTTGTCGTGAACGAGACCGGACATCGATTGAGTGCGTGTGGTTTTTATGGTGCTGAGGTGATTGGGTGGTGATGAGGATCAGGTGGATGTGCTTAGTATTCCGGTGAGGGCGTGCATAGTGATTGTGTGGAGGTGGAACCTGGCGTGTTTATAACAGTACCCCCCTCCCCACGGCCCGCTCATGAGGGCCGAGGACCCCGACGACGTGGTGGATGTCCTCTTCCCCTGGGAGCTGGTCGGTCAGGATGATTGGACTGGAAGGTGTCGAGTAAGTTAGGATCCAGGATGTCGTTGCGTGGGACCCAGGAATGTTCCTCTGGACCGTATCCTTCCCAGTCCACTAGATATTCCAGTTGTCCACCACGCCGCCGGGAGTCCAGGATGTCACTCACTGCATAGGCTGCGCCGTCGTCTAGGAGGAGTTGAGGGGGGGCTTCCGTTTCGCCAGGTTCTGTGGAGGGAGAGACAGAAGGATGGTGAGGTTTAAGGAGAGACACATGGAATGTGGGGTGAATCCGGTATTCAGGGGGTAACTGGAGCTTGTACGTGACCGGATTGATCTGCTGGATGATGGTGAATGGGACAAAGAATCTGGGACTTAGCTTGCAGCAGGGCAGACACAGGCGAATGTCCCGGGTGGACAGCCAGACCTTCTGACCGGGTTGGTACGTTGGGGCCTCTGATCGGCGAAGGTAGGCTGTCGTTCAACGTCTGCGTAAAGCCCACTGGTGTTGGTGGTGTGCCGCGTCCCAGACCCTCTCGCTCTCCCGGAACCAGTAGTCGATGGCGGGGATATCCGAGGGTTCACCTGACCAGGGGAATAGAGGTGGTTGGTAGCCGAGTACGCACTGGAAAGGAGTGAGTCCGGTTGTAGGTTGACGAAAGGAGTTTTGTGCGTACTCGGCCCACCCAAGGAACTGGTTCCAGGAGTTCTGGTGGCCATGACAGAAGGTACGGAGGAAGCGTCCAATCTCCTGAACCTTCCTCTCCGTCTGCCCATTTGACTGGGGATGGTACCCGGAGGACAGGCTGATGGCCACACCTAGGAGTGAGTGGAAAGCCTTCCATACCCGGGAGATGAACTGGGGGCCTCTGTCCGAGACGATATCCTCTGGGATGCCAAAGTACCTGAAGACATGATTAAATAACAGTTCAGCCGTTTCCATGGCCGTGGGCAGACCCTTCAAAGGAAGAAGACGACAGGATTTAGAAAATCTATCCACTATGACAAGAATGCAGGTATTGTTATCTGAAGGAGGAAGATCGGTTATGAAGTCCACCCCTAGGTGTGACCACGGGCGATTGGGAACGGGCAGAGGATGGAGCTTGCCTGATGGAAGATGGCGAGGGCTTTTGGATATGGCGCAGCTTGTACATCCATTCACGTACCTCCTGACATCCGAGGCCATGTTGGGCCACCAGAAGCGTTCCTTCAGCAACGAGAGGGTTTCATTGACCCCCGGATGACCAGTGCCAAGCGATGTGTGAGCGGAGTGTATGAGTGGAGTGCGCCGTGTCCTGGGAATATACTGAAGTTCCGGTGGGCAACCCGGCGGGGTGTTGGTGGTAGGCTCGGTAGGAGGAAGGGTCTCAGCGGACCAGGTAATAGGAGAGACAATGACTCTTTCTGGAAGAATGGTTTCTGGAGTTTCGGGATTCTCTTCGGGGGCGTAACACCTGGAGAGAGCGTCAGCCTTCACATTTTTCACCCCTGGGCGGTATGAGATGGTGAAATGGAAGCGGGTGAAGAATAACGCCCAGCGGGCTTGTCTCGGATTTAATCTTTTGGCCACTCGAAGATACTCTAAGTTCTTATGATCTGTTAGGACAAGAAAGGGGTGTTTGGCTCCCTCCAACCAATGCAAAGAAGGCGCATGGGTGTAGGCGACTGGGATTTCCTTGCTGCTGAGAAAGGACCGCTCCCACTCCGGTGGTCGAGGCGTCGACTTCCACGATGAAGGGTCGGTCCGGATCGGGATGGAACAGGAGTGGGGCGGTCGTAAAGGCCTCCTTAAGGATGTGGAAGGCCTCTGTGGCGGCAGGAGTCCAGGAGAGAGATTTGGGTTTGTTACGGAGGAGACTGGTGAGAGGGCTGGTGATGGTACTGAAGTTTTGTATAAACCGTCTATAGAAGTTGGCAAAGCCAAGGAACTGCTGTAACTCCTTGATGATGGTTGGAGTGGGCCAATCTCTGAAGGCGTTTACCTTGCCCTCGTCTATCCGGATGCCACTTCTGCTGATGTTGTATCCAAGGAACTGCACTGAGGGCTGATGGAAAGAGCACTTTTCGGCCTTGAGATACAGTTGGTAGGCCCCCAGGCATTGCAGGACCTCCGCAACGTGGCGTTGATGTTCTGCCAGGCTCCGGGAGAAGATGAGGATATCATCAATGTAGACTAGGACGAACTTGTGGAGGAACTCCCGGAGTACCTCGTGGATGCAGTCCTGGAATACGGAGGGGGCGTTAACAAGTCCATACGGCATCACGCAGTATTCATAGTGGCCTGTAGGGGTTATGAAGGCGGTCTTCCACTCGTCCCCCTCTCGTATCCGGATGAGGTTGTAGGCGCTGCGGAGGTCCAACTTGGTGAACACAGTGGTACAATGGAGATGTTCCAAGGCAGCTGGGACGAGCGGAAGTGGGTACCTGAACTTCACTGTTATATTGTTGAGAGCCCGATAATCAATGCATGGTCTTAAAACTCTGTCCTTTTCATCCACAAAGAAGAAACTCGAAGCAGCAGGGGAGGTCGATGGACGAATATAACCCTGAGCCAGTGCCTCCTTGATGTACTCCTCCATGGCCTTCTGCTCAGGAATGGATAGGGGGTATATCCTTACTTTAGGCACTGGTTCACCCGGCAGCAGATCGATTGCACAGTCCCACGGCCGGTGTGGAGGCAGCTTGGAGGCCCATTTGGGGCAGAAGACGTCACTGAAGGGGGTGTAGCAGTGAGGGATGGCGATGGATTGGTTTTCCACTGGGCTCTCTATTGAAGTGGAACAGACTGGAAGAGGTTCAGGGGAAGGTGTGGCTGGAACTGGACAACCCCGAGATGCAGCTCTTGAAACAGGCGTCGCCCTACTTCAGGACTTCGCCCCTCTTCCAGGAGATTACGGGGTTGTTCTGCTCTAACCACGGGCGCCCTAGGATCATGTCAGCGGTGGATTCCTCCAGAACCAGCAGATGGATTTCCTCGTGATGGAGTAGTCTGGTTTGGAGGGATATGAGACCCACACTATGACGCACGCACCTCCTGCTTAACGGCTTGCCGGTGATAGTGTGGACTTGGTAGGCTGACGGCATTGCCGTGGTAGCGAGCTTGAGCTGACGACAGAGGGCGCCGGAGATGAAGTTGCCGGAAGCAGGAAGCGGAAACAGGAAGAGATATGTCAGCGGCAGTAAGTGTCACAACAGTGGTGAGTGGTTTCACTTGGTATCTTGAAGGGAGAATGGCACTCACCATGGGACGAGGAGGACGGACGGGGCATACAGCGATGGCATGCCCTGGGGCTGTACAGTAGAGGCACATATTCTGGGCCAGCCGTCTTTGTCGTTCAGCCATAGAGAGACGACAGGAGTCTAGTAGCATGGGTTCACTGGCTGGTTCTGGGGAGCTGACGGCCTCTGGTCGGCAGAGTGGCGTAGAGGAATACGCCTGGCCCTGGTGCTCTTCGAGGCACGACTGCATACAAGTGGCAAAGCGGATGGACAGCTGGATGAATCGTTCTAGCCCGATGGTGTCCTCGTATGCAGCGAGATGCAACCGCACTCGAGGATCCAATCCCTGACGGTAGGTAGTCAGTAAAGCCTGTTCGTTCCATCCACTGGAGGCCGCTAAAGTCCTAAACTGAAGGGCATATTCATTGACAGACATTTTCCCCTGTTTGAGATTATACAGCTTCTCACCAGTGGAAGAGTCCCAAGCTGGTCTGCCGAAAACTTCACGGAAATGGTCGATGAAGCTGGAATAAGACTGGATAACTGGGTTATTTTGAGTCCATATTGAATCTGCCCACAGTAGTGCTTTACCTTGCAGTTGAGAAATTACAACGGCTACCTTAGATCTCTCAGTGGGGTACAAGTGCGGTTGCATCTCCAGGACCAGCGAGCATTGTAGAAGGAAACCGCTGCACTCCTCAGCCGAACCAGAGTAGGTTACTGGCTGGGCCATGAGACTGGCGTGAATGGAAGGTGAGGAAGTGCTGGCATCGTTGAAGGAAGTGCTCGTGGTGTTGGGGATGCAGTTGTAGCCGTGAGTGTCCTTCGGAGTGCATTAACCAGATCTTGAAAGGGGTCCGTGAGGCTTGTGCCTGGTGGTGTTGGTCCGGTCTTCTGTTACGGATCACTCGGGAGGCTGAGGAGTATCAGACAGAATGGTTTATTGAACAGACACAAGCAGAGGAGCAGGTAGTGTAGGGTGGAGTGAGGGATGGATCCGTGCAGGCTGGGTGAAGACGTCAGAGGAGGAAGGTGAACCACACACACGCACACTGGGGATCTGGATCTTCGGAGAATTGCTGGAGAGAGATAAGTAGAAGAAGAGTTAGTCCTTAGAGTTAGCATACAGGTAAGACCTTGTCGCGAACGAGACTGGACATCGATTGAGTGCGTGTGTGTGGTTTTTATGGTGCTGAGGTGATTGGGTGGTGATGAGGATCAGGTGGATGTGCTTAGTATTCCGGTGAGGGCGTGCTTAGTGATTGCGTGGAGGTGGAACCTGGCGTGTTTGTAACACAATATAACAAAGAGTGAAAAATTTAAGGGTGTCTAAATACTTTCCGTACCCCCTGTATGCCGATCAAATATTCAAGTTGGGATAAAAGAATAATGTGGTCCACAAAGTCAAAGGCTGAACTCAAGTCTAACAACACTAAAGCCATGGTATCACCAGCATCCGTGGTCAGTAAAACATCATTAAAATTGTCAAGAGCGCAGACTCAGTGCTGTGCAGTGTTGTAAAACTAGATTGAAAAATATCAGGGATGGTGTTGCTTTGCAAATAATTTTACAACTGAATGAAAATAGCTTTTTCAAGAATAGGATAGGAACTTTGGATAGGAACAACAAATTAGAGATGGGTCTATAGTTTTCATAGTTAGCTGCGTTAGTTTTTTTAGATTTTTTATTTTTTTTTAATTGGTGTCACAGTAGCGAGTTTAAAACAGGCTGGGACTTACCCTGTTGAAAGACAATTATTAACCCTTTAAAAGCGAACGTGTCGGCGCCGACACAATTTACCATGCGGTATTAATGTTTTCATAACTCAGCAACCGTTTGCACTATGAAAAAAAATCTAATTGCGTCTGATAGAAGACAGCTTGCGCTTTAAGACAATACACAGCTTAATACGGTAACTGCATGCTTTCCAGCAGCAAATCACAGCGGCTTTCGGGGAGAGGGGGAAGGGCGGATTTGAAGCGGGAGATACAGAGCGCAGCAGGTTTGAAAGTTTGAGAGTGTGAAATATAAACAAAAACGTACAAAAACATGGCGAAAAAAGGTTTTACACGAGAGGAGGCAATTGATTTGATCTCTGATGACACCTGGGAAGAGGCTGAACATGATTCATCGGACCCGGAGTCTGTATTCAGACGTTGAGGAGGTGTACTGGTTTTGATCCAGTCATGGATTGGTAAGTGAAGCTTATTTATTTGTTTCTTTCTGATGAATCGATGAGAAATGAATAAAATAGTCAGACTCCGTGTTTCTGTTCGAAAAAACACTGTTTCACACACTTATATGTGCGTTGCACACACATGTAAGTGCGTATGTGCATGCATGCATTCATATTTGCTCATGTAACGTAAGCGTTATGTGTATGGGTGCGTGTGCGTGCATACATCATTTTCTGTGTGTATGTAAGTGCATGGACATATCTCTCTGTGTGTGTGTGTGTGTGTGTGTGTGTGAGTAAGTAAAGGTGCGTGTATGTGTATATGTATTATTGTGTAAGTGCATGCATGTGTGCATATGTTTATGTGTGTGCTACTGCTAATGTGTGCATGTGTATATCTGTGTATCTGTGTGTGTATATCTGTTTGTGTGTATCTGTGTGCATGTGCATCTGTTTGTGTATGTGTGCATGTGTGTATCTTATACAGTCTATGATGTGTATGCAAATGTGTGTGTACGCGCTTGCGTGACTTTGTGCATGCATGCATTTATGTTTATATCTGTATATTTGCGCGCGTGTGTGTGTAGGTGTATGTATGTGTGTGTGTGATTGTGTGTATGCAAATGTAAGTAACTGCATGCTTTATTTTTATTATTTTATTGTATTATTATTATAGTTATTTATTTATTATATTATTATATATTTATATTCTCTTACTAATAAATTGATTCATAATGAAAAGTATTTTTATGTACATATATAGTGAGTTTGTAACACATGCTGCTTTTTTTTCTCAGTGTGGCTTACTCCAGTCATCTATGAAGAAACAAATGGGCCATCTACATCGAACACAACACCATCTCAGAGGGGCCTGGGCCGTGGTCACAGCTGTAGCTGTACAATAAGTACATGGGGGGACTTGGCACCTCCAACACGATGCTCAGAACAAAGTCGGTGCCCCATTAAAAAAGTCATATGTGACCATTTTTCAGCACTTCCTGGACATTGCAGTGACCAACAGCTTCATTTTACACAAAGAGCTGTGTGCCATCCACCATGATAAGCTCTTGACACGGCAAAACTTTCAGGAGCTGCTAGCTGCTCCGCTCACAGGTGTTCCCCTGGATGGCCGGCTGAGAGAGATGCGATCATCTGCCTGTTCCTGTGAGTGATACTCAAGACCTTTCACAGAGTTGGATACGATGCAAAAGGAGCACCCCATGGAAGTGCCAGGAATGTGATGTGGGACTATGCCTGCAGTTAGACAGGAAATGCTTCAGAGAGCACCACATTTAAATGACTGGATTGAAGGATCCAAAAACGCCTGGAGAACTGGAGTACAACAAATGGCTCCTGAGTGAAAACTGCAATCCAGTGTCTCAAAAAAACTTGTATATATGTATTATAGTTCCTTTTTCAAGATTGAGGAATTAGATTCTTTCAATCATGAGTTTTCAGATTTTTTCTAAATAAAAACCAGTACAATTTCTTCCCGTTTTTGCTATTAATAAGACTGAATCTGCTCATCAACATCTGGGTATGATGAAGCAAGATCAGAAACATGTAAATATTCAGCCCCCAAATACAGTTCGGAAAAGACATGATTGGATTGAGAAGTCAATGTATGAGACCACCATGCTTGAAATGTAAGGATATAGGTGGAGCAGGCAAAAGTGTGGAGAAGAGCACTGGTCTATGATCAGAAAATGGAGTGTCACAGATGTCAATGTCAGCCACAGACAGAACATATGTCAATATTAAATCAAGCGTATCACCATTACAGTGTGTAGGACCATTTACCCATAGAGTAGCATTCAAGGAAGACTTGTAGATTTAGAAATTCCTTTGCTAAGGCATTGGCAAAGCAGCATACATGGATGTTAAAATCACCAAGTATTAAAATATGATCATATCTGATCAAAACATCCCCAAGGAATCTGGGCAAACTCATTTATAATGTTACTAGAAGACGGGGCTGATAAATTAATACAAATAAAATGGGATGAGGAAAGTTAAGGTGAATTTTTTGAACTTCAAAACTACTAAAGATGGCCGTGGGAGATGAGTGGCAGTAAAATTTATTTTTGAAAACAGTCACAAGTCCACCTCCCCGGCCAGTTAACCGAGGCAGTATTAAAAATGTCATACTCAGGAGGAACCAGTTCAGAAAGAGGACTTGGATCACCTAATTTTAACCAGGATTTAGACATGAAGAAAACATCCAGATTGTTTGAAGAGATGAGGTCGTTACAGATGAACGTTTTGTTTGCCAAGGATCGCATGTTGGCAAGCCCCATCTTGAGCTGCGGGGGATCATGCTGAGTGTCAGAAGCTCAGCAAAGTGAGCGCAAGTTGCAGAGATTTGCTTTCCTACCTCGAAGTCATGGAAAACACCATCGGATAATCCTGGGAAGTGAATCCAGAATGGTTGAATGAATCCACAAACAATCGAGTTCTGTTGAGCACCAAGGGATCCGGGGGCGGCAAACCGAGTCCGGCTACACTAAGCGGACATAAGGGAAGTAGGGGAACCCAGTGTCCAGCCAGGTTCAGTCGCACAGCCACGGCACCTCGTTTTCCGCGTCGTCTCTGGCATCTCTTATGTGGAACCCCGGGAGCACGCCAGTATAGGTATTTGAATTAACTGGACTGCGTAGGTGGTGAGTGGAACTCATAGTTTTTTGGAGTAGAGTAAAGCCCAGAAGGTTTTGGCACAGCATGATAGATATCAATAAGTTGTTGGCGATCGTGAACAAACAACGAGTGACTGAATGGAAATAGTAGAGTCAATAAAAACCAGCTGAGTAATGGAGACAGTGGATGGCATGCCATACGGAGGCTGGCGACCTTAGAGATTGGCCACTCGCTCTCTCAAAATGTTTCAGAGAATGCTGAGCCTCATGGCAGCGGCATCGCCAGCGCTAAAGTTGGGTCTGCTTCCTAAGCAACCCCTTAAGCGCTGGTTCCATCCCATGCATAGAGTCATGAACGCCTGGAGATCAGGATGAGTCAGGCCTGTGTACATCGAGCCTGTCAGTTCTTCCTGCCAGTCCTAAAGGGGCACCAAGTGCTAATTCGATCGGGCAACATTTCTGTTGTATCCTACATAAATCGTCAGAGAGGCCTCCCCTCAAAGTGTCTCTTTATTCTGGTAGAATGCCTTCTGGAATGGGCTCAACTCAACCTGCACTCACTAAGAGCAGAGCATATACTGGGCAAATTGAACCAAGGAGTAGTTCATCCGCAGAAGTTTCAGAAGATTTTGGGAGATCTTTGGTGAGGCCGAGGTAGGCCTCTTCGCCTCAGTAGACAACTCTCACTGCCTAATTTGTTACTCAAAGACCAGGGACGCATTGGCTCATCATTGGCCCACCCTCCTTCTTTATGCTTTTTCTCCCGATCGCGTTGATCCCACAGGCAATCAGGCGGGTAAGGGAACAAGAATACAAGGTTTTCCTGGTGGCCCCCCTTTTGATGAACCAGCTGTGGCTATCAGAACTGACTCAGCTGTTGGTAGCGGCCCCTTGGCCAATTCCTCTAAGACGGGATCTCCTCTCTCAAGCGAACAGGACAATATGGCATACTCAGCATGATCTGTTTTCCCTGCATTCCTTGCTGCTCAAGGGGAGCCTTCAAGCCTCCCAGAGCAAGTCTTAAACACAATTTCGTAGGCTAGAGCCCCGTCTATGTGACGCCTCTATGCCTTTAAGTGGTCTTTTTTCTCCGCTTGGTGTCTAAACCAGGGAAAATACCCTCATACTTCCGATTTCACAGAGGTGTTGTCATTCTGCAGGACCTGCTGGATAAGGGACAATCCCCCATCCACACTCAACGTCTATGTGGCAGCTATAGCGGCTTCTCACGGCGCTATTTCGGGCCAATCCAGATGTATGAGGAATTTTTATTCTCAAACATCTAAAAGTTCTTACTGTAGTTTCCTTCATGTTACAAGATAACATATCATTTATTTGTTTATCCTACCTCTCAGTTACTTGTTGGTTATTATTTAGCCTTTTCTGAACTTTGCATATGCAGGAATTGTACCTTCCTGTTTGCACATAGACATAGCAATTAGCTTATTTCTATTCAATCATTTCAAAGCAAAAGTTTGCTTTTACTGCCAGAGAATAACCATGGACAATTAGGACGTAAGATGTTTTTGCTGTACAAGGAACTTTACAATGCAAAATCCCTTGTAAGGAAGCATACCCATATTGAGTACTCATAGTGGTGGAATGCTGAACAAGGTGTTCAGACCACTGTAGATATTAAAATGGAAATGTTAGAGGGAAAGTCAGGCGGATGATGACAGATTCACAACTCAAGTGAAAATCTATATTACTACCCACATTTTCACATGGCAACGCAGTGTTAGCACTTTATTGCTGTTTAACTCTTCACAGTCCGCAAACATATGCTCACATTACAGTATAAAACTATCAAGATATGTCTGTAGAGAACGTGGCTGTTTGTGCAGGAACATTGAGTATATGATTAGTGTCACGAGACTATAAACAAGCTCATGATAGTATCTTTGTACAGCTCCACATAACCAAAGTTAGAATTTATTTTTTTATTTTTTTATTATTATTATTATTAATGCTTTTATTCAGCAATAATGCATTAAATTGATCAAAACTGACAGTAAAGGTACTTATACTGTTACCAAAGAATTGTATTTCAATTAAATGCTGCAATTTTGAACTTTCTATTCAGAAACCATCTTATTCTATTCATAATTCATAAATAAAATGTATCAGTTTCTATAAAATATTAAGCTAAAAAATATTGAGGTTTAAAACATAATAATAATAATAATAATAATAATATAATAATAATAATAATAAGATAATAATTCTGCTACTACTACTAATACTACTATTACTACTACAACTACTACTAAGAAGAAGACGAAGAAGAAATGTTTCTTGCGCAGCAAATAAATAGCTTATATTAGAATGATTTCTAAAGGATCATGTAGCACTGGAGACTGAATATTTTTTTACCTATATATTTTTTTTATATTAGATATATTTTTATATTATTTATATATTTACAGCTCTAGACATCATGCTAAATAACTTGAAATTGCATTAACAAATTTGATTGCTGCTTTTAGTAGAACAACACAGGCACATTTCACTGTTTCACTCTGTTTGTCTGTGCTTACAGACTTCCAGACCATATGTGAGCCGTGTGGAGTGAAAGCAGAGTTTTGTAATTTTGCTTGGAGCAAGGTGCAGGTTTTAGTGTTGGTGCTTACTCTCGCTCCGAGATCGCTCAGAGCAAGTGAGGATCAGAAAATGGAAAACTTTGAGTGGAGCTGGGAAAGCCAGGGTGATTACAGAATGCTCTGAGCACTGAGGGTAAATTGCTGTCGGCCCACTCCACACACAACACTGCTTGCATGTTCTTGGTGACCTACAAAACATGACGTTGGGCTTCTTCCACACTCAAAAACAAAACAATTTATATATATATATATATATATATATATATATATATATATATATATATATATATATATATATATATATACAGTTGCAATAAAAATTACTCAACCCCTCAAAGACTGCAGTACTTTACAAATACAAGCTTTTCTGAAGATCCAGGATAAAATAAAAGTTGCATCTATAACAGTTCACTGGCATATTAAAAGTGATATTGTCAATGTATAATGTAATATTTTTGAGTTATAATATTTTTTTAATAATACTGCTATGTCTAATTATTCAACCCCATTCAACATTGCTGTTTTTAAATCACTTATTTGCATGTTGGGGATTACAACCGTTTCAAAACACAATTAAGCCTTTAAAAACTCTATTAAAAACAAGTAGCTTGAGCTGTTACACATTCATACAGTTAGCAAAAATTAGCAAGTTAGCAAAAGTTGAGTAGCAAAAATGTCAACAGAGATCTCACAAATGCTAAAGAGAATAAATATTGTATTACTTTAGAAAGGCTAAGGCTATTTGAAGTTTTCTAAGACATTAAAAGATCCTAGAGACAAAGTTCTTAGCCTTATTTCTTAGGTTAAAGTGTGTTGTACCAGAAAACCTTTAAAGATGTTGAAGAAAAACCACAATATCATAAAATGTTTAATCAGAGCAAATGAAGAAAATCTGCTATGTTAAACCAAAGACTTAATTGAAAGATGACCTGATGAAAGGAGGAAAACCATTTCAATGCAGCATGTAAGAAGAACACTAGACAAGTGGCCTAAATGTTGAGACATCTTGATGAATACCACCCTTGATCATGAAGAACAAAAGGCAGACTTGAACTTGATAAAATAAATTTGTGTAGATCTGTGGAGCTCTGGAGGAATGTTTTATGGACCAAACTGGAACTTTTTGGACCCATGGATCAGTGGTATGTCTGCTGCAAAACAGGCAAACCTCATAAGCAAAAGAACACCATCTCCATCGTCAAACTTGAAGGTGGATCAGTCCTTTTATGGGGTTTCTTAACTGTAGCAGGAAGTGGAAATCATGACTGTATGAAGGACATCATGGATTCTTTGAAGTATTAGGCCATTTTGACAAGAATTGTGATGCCTTTAGAGCAAAGACTGAAGCTGATTGTAACAGAGACAGTGGTGTGCCAACTGCTACAAGGTGTTCAAGCAGTGGCGGCACCCCTGCTCTGGATGTACCGGCCCATGGAGGCGTGAAAAAATGAAGTGACATGCTGATGAAGTCAAAAAGTTGGTGTTTATTCCAAAATGTGAAAAACAAAGATTTTCCAAAAGAATGCAAATGATATTTACTGTGTAACTCCAAAAGTATCAAAAGAAACATAAAGAGAAAAAAAACTGTACAAAGTTTAAATGTACAAACAAAACTTTTGGCTATGTCAGTAATTTGACCCAAAAATCAAGCAAGCAACTTCACCGACTCACTCTACGAGTTCCCTTACCAGACCGAGAGAAACGCTTAAAAAGTATAAGCACCTCCCACTTGGATTAAAACCAATAAATAATTGATGGTAACAAATAAGATCAAGACAGAAAATACAATTAAATAGCAATTTTACTGTAACATAGGCATAACTATTACGACCATTTCAAACAACACAAACTAAATTCAATATTACTGTTTACCAAACAATCAAACAAACACCAATCTCCCCCTCCGGCATGATACCAATTAAGTGTACCTTCTATTGGTGGGAAACAGGTATTTAAAAATGGTGGCAATGTGGTGCCCGGGTTTCTTCTGTTATGAGTAAATGTTCCAGTACGTAAGTATGACTGTCTATTTTATGTAAGTGGATGATTGAAAACAATAAACATTTAACATGGTAACCGGTCTTGTTTGTATTCTCAACAATACACAAATAAAAAAAAAATTAATGACTCACAAAATAAAAAGAAAAAATGGTGAAAACAGGATCAACACTTAATACACACTCAATTACACACACACATACCTGGTGTTAACAGATGTTACATTGCGCAAAACAAATATGTGTTGTTGTATGAAAAGTGTATGTATGCCCAGTGTGTTGTGTTCTCAGTCCAGTATCATAACCAAAGTCTCTAGTCACAGTGCCCCACTGTGATATTTCCCCCTCCCTCTCCAGACACCGAATGTGGTGTCCTCGAGAGAAAGTCTGCAGTGTAATTCTGTGATCCTGACCTATACAGTACCTCAAAGTCAAACGGCTGCATGGCCAGAAACCACCTATTAATGCAAGCATTAGTGTCTCTCATGCGGCCTAACCAGGCCAGTGCATGGTGATCAGTCTCCAACCGGAATTTTTGTCCAAGCAAATAATACCTTAGAGAGTCCAGGGCCCACTTAACCGCAAGGCACTCTTTTTCAACAGTGGAATAGTTTACCTCTCTGGGCAGGAGTTTCCTACTGATGTATACAATCGGCTTGAGTTGACCTTCCTCCACTTGAAGGA
Source organism: Carassius carassius (assembly GCF_963082965.1). Classification (NCBI taxonomy): domain Eukaryota; kingdom Metazoa; phylum Chordata; class Actinopteri; order Cypriniformes; family Cyprinidae; genus Carassius; species Carassius carassius. The sequence goes on from NC_081760.1 coordinate 23,752,532, forward strand.
GTACAGCACCAACGCCATGTTGTGAGGCATCAGTCTGTACTGTGAACGGTTTCCCAAAGTCAGGACTCTGAATAACTGGTCCTTTAAGTCTTTAAAGGATTTTTCACAGTCCTCTGTCCATACTACATTGTTGGGCTGTCTCTTTTTTTGTCAAGTTTGTTAGGTTTATTGCCCTGGTTGAGAAATTTGGAATAAATTTCCTATACCAGCCAACAAGTCCAAGAAACGCTCTAACCTGCTTCTTTGTCACAGGCCGTCCTGCTCCTTTAACGACCTCCACCTTCCCCACCTGAGGTCGGATCACACCGTGACCCAGTACAAATCCCAGGTATTGGGTTTCTGGTTTGGCGAGGGCACATTTATCAGTGCGGATGATTAGTCCTGCAGCATTGATGCGATTCAACACCTACTTAAGGTGCTCCAGATGCTCTTCCCAGCTTTGGCTGAATATTATGATGTCATCAAGGTAAGCTGCAGCATAGTCCTCTGTACCATGGAGGATTTTATCTATCATCCATTGAAATGTGGCAACGGCCCCATGGAGACCAAAAGGAAGGACTCGGAACTGGTAGTGGCCAAAGGGGGTTCTGAAGGCAGTCAGCTCCTTACACGCTGGTTCCAGCGGCACCTGCCAGTATCCCTTGCAGAGATCCAGCATACTTAGGTATTTCGCCCTTCCCAGCCTCTCCACCAGCTCATCTACCCATGGCATTGGATAAGGATCAAACTTACTAATACTGTTCAGCTTCCTGAAGTCTAAGCAGAACCGCAAGGTACCATCTTTCTTCGGCACCAGCACTATAGGACTGCTCCATTCACTTGACGATGGTTCAATAACTCCCAGTTGTTTCATGGTCTGTAATTCCTCTTTCATAACAGACAGAAGTTTCTCTGGCACAGGATACACAGACTGACGGACAGGTTTAGTGTCCTTGAGGATGATAGAATGGTCGACAAAGTCTGTTCTGCCAGAGGGTATCCATGAACAGCTGATCAGGTATACATTCCCATAGCTGATGTCTCTGCACTACAGTCAGGTTCTGTAAATTCAATTTGCTGTCACTGTGACAGGACGGTAGATACTGTTCTTCTATTTCCTCTTCACCCTCTATGGCTTTCACCAGCATAGCAATGTCATTGTTCTCTTCTGTCTGGCCAGTAATGTTTCAGTAATCTAGAGGACCTCTTACTTGGTGGGCGTATAGCAGTTCAAATGGCGAGAATCCTGTTGTCACGGTTGGTAAACCGTGATCTCTGGGTTTTGCAATTTGTGGGTGAAGTCTGTGTGTTACGCGTCAGCACTGATTAGTTTGTGGGCGTCTCTGTTAATTGTCATCAGTAACAGCTGTCACTCATTACTCATCCCTATATATTGGCTTGTCTAGCGTCTTGTGTTCGTGAGAGCGTTGTTTCATGTTTGTAACCTATGCCTTACCTTCTTGTGTGTTTCTGCATTGGATGTCCGTGTCTCACCGGAACCCCGTCCACTCTACGTAACCCACCACCAAGCAACACCACTTACCTTCGGCCCGCTTCCCTGCAGTTCCTGTGTCACCCTCTCCTGCTGCCAACTCACCTCTGCCTTCCAGATTCGTCATTCCTCACCACCATCTTGGACTGTGCATTCCTCCCAGCGTTATTTGTGTCTCAGTTTTGTATTGTCTCATTGTCTTCATTAAATCTCATTAATCTCGCATTTGCTTCCTGCCACTCCTTCACCCAGTCGTTACAGAACGCTCTCACCCACCATGGAAGCAGCGAGCACCACTTCACTGTCTGAATTCATTCACCACAGCGTCAACCGCATGGATCAGCAGCAGGAGAGCATCGTGAACACCGGACGCGCGATCCAAGCGCTGGTGACACAGGTGTCCGAGCTCACCCAGCAGATTCATCAACTCACCTCTCCCACTACGCCCACAACACAGCCTGCGCTGCCCGTCCCCCGGGAGACCTCCCAGGACCACTTTCGGCCAGAGCCGCGACTTCAGGCGCCAGAGAGTTACTCCGGTGAGCCAAAATTTTGCAAGACTTTCCTTAACAAATGTTCCATGCATTTTGCATTGCAGCCCCGCACCTTCGCGACAGAGGAGTCCAAGGTTGCGTTTGCTCTTACCCTACTCTCTGGCAGGGCCGCCTTATGGGGGATGGCGGTATGGGAGAATCAACATCTGTGTTGCGCCTCGTTCCACTCCCTCTCCCAAGAGATGAAACGGGTCTTCGATCGAGCTGCGGCCGGCAGGGAGGCCGCTCATCAGCTCTCGGACCTGAAACAAGGAAAATCATCAGTGGCGGACTATTCCATTCAGTTCCGCACCTTGGCGGCCACGTGCCAGTGGAACGAGGTGGCACAGTGGAATCGAATCCTGCATGGGCTGGCCGACCGTGTTCAGAAGGAGATCTACCTCCTCGAGCTGCCCCCAACGCTCAACGGCCTAATCTACCTGGCCCTTCGGGTGGACGCTCGGATTAACCGCCTGGGTAGACAAGTCAGTCCTACACGCCATTACGTCTCTCCGGAAAGGGGGCGCTCGAGTCGAAAGAACATGGTCGGTCCCGTCTACAATCACGAACCCATGCAGGTGGGTAGAGCTCGGCTTTCCCGGAGGGAGAGAGAGCGGCGGAGGTCCCAAGGACTGTGTTTATATTGCGGTGGCTCGGAGCATTCCATCCATTCCTGCCCGGTAAAAAGAGCCATCCCGGTAGTAAGTTTGAGGCTACTATCGGGTGGGATCTCCGCGGGAAGTCCTCAACGACATCATCGACTCTCCTTCCGGTGAAACTGCGGTGGGAGAACCACACTCACGACTGTCACGCCCTTCTGGACTCTGGGGCCGAAGGTAATTTCATTGACTCTCTCCTTGCACGTCACTTGAACCTTCCTGTCCTTCCTGTGTCTCATCCCATCCATGTCACCGCATTCAATGGCCAGGAACTGCCACACGTCACCCTCTACACTGAACCCATCACTCTGCTCACCTCAGGCAACCACAGTGAAACCATATCATTTTACCTCATGGACTCCCCTGTAGCTCCCATTGTTTTAGGTCACCCCTGGTTAATCAAACATAATCCACGAGTGGATTGGGGTTCCAACACTGTCACCTTGTGGAGTGAAAGTTGCCATGAGTCTTGTCTGGTTTCTGCTTGTCCTGTTGTGCCTGTTTCTGTCTTTCAGAAAGAGACCATGGTGTTATCAAACATGCCCGCAGAGTACTTGGACCTGAAGGAGGTGTTCAGTAAGTCCCGTGCTGCTTCTCTTCCTCCGCATCGTCCCTACGACTGTGCTATAGATTTAGTGCCAGGTAAGTCTCCGCCTAAAGGCAAACTTTACTCTCTTTCTATTCCGGAGAGGGAGGCCATGGAGAAATACATTTCTGATTCCTTGGCATCGAGGTTCATCCGCCCTTCCTCTTCTCCAGCGGGGGTGGGATTCTTTTTTGTGGGTAAGAAGGATGGTTCTCTGCGACCTTGTATTGACTACCGAGAGCTGAACAACATCACAATAAAGAACACCTATCCATTACCGTTGATTTCTTCAGCTTTTGAGAGGTTACAGGGAGCATCCGTATTCACAAAATTGGATTTACGTAACGCTTATCATTTGGTCTGCATCAGGAAGGGGGGTGAATGTAAAACCGCCTTTAACACCCCTAGAGGGCACTTTGAATATTTGGTGATGCCGTTCAGGCTCTCCAACTCGCCAGGGGTTTTCCAAGCACTCGTTAATGACGTGTTGAGAGACATGGTAGATCAGTTTATATTTGTTTACCTGGATGACATACTGATTTTTTCTTCATCTCTCCAGGAACATGTTCAACACGTCAGACGAGTGCTCCAGAGATTACTCGAGAATGGGCTTTTTGTCTCGGCGGAGAAATGCGTATTCCATGCACAGTCTGTTCCCTTCCTAGGGTATATTGTCTCATCCGAGGGAATACGTATGGATCCTGACAAAGTTAAGGCTGTGAAAGATTGGCCATCTCCAGATTCCCGTAAGGCCCTAAAGCGGATTCTGGGGTTCGCCAATTTCTATTGACATTTCATTCGTAATTTCAGCCAACTAGTCTCACCTCTGACGGCCTTGACCTCCCCCAGTACTCCGTTCAGGTGGTCGGATGCAGCCGAAACTGCATTTACCAACCTCAAGAGCCGCTCGGTACACACATGTAACACACCAATATCTACGAAAAAGTCTCTTGGTACGAAATCCGAATCCAAACAGGAAGTCAGTTATTTAGAATGTTCTCTGCAAAATTGGTGTTGTTTTTGGCATTTTCAGAGGTTGTACTTTAACGAACTCCTCCTAGAGATTTATTCAGATCAGCTTCAAACTTGGTCAGTTAAATCTAAAGGCCGTTGCGATGTTAATTTGGGAAGATCTTGAGATTTCGTTAAAGGGAGTGTCCATGGCGGCCTGACAAATTTCGATGTTTCGCCATGAAAAAGGAAGTTGCTGTAACTCAGACATACAATGTCCAATCTGACCCAAACTTTGCATGTTAGATAAGACTTCTGCCCTTAACAGATCTACATGCCCATATCAATTATAGTCATAGCGCCACCTGCTGGCAACAGGAAGTGACATATTTTACGCTGAGACAAACTACTCCTAGAGATTTTTTTACATTAATGTATTTTTGTGGTCAGTCTAATCTAAAGGACTGTGTAATGTTAAATTGTGGCAATCCTGAGTTTTTGTTAAAGAGCGTGTCCATGGCAAAAATGACAAAATTTGATGTCTCGCCACAGCAAGAGAAGTTGTTGTAACTCAGGCATAAAATGTTTGATCTTCCCAAAACTTCACGTGTTCGATAAGAGTGCAGCCCTGAACACATCTTAAGGCCAATATTTCATTGTATTGATAGCGCCACCTGCTGGCAACAGGAAGATTGGCACATAAATGGAATAAACATTGATATATTCTACTTAAATTTATGAGTTTAAATGCATATTTCTCACCGCTCACCTATTTACTAAAGCCACTCACTGCCGGTGAGCCCGGGTGCGAGGGCCCGTTCATCGCTGCTTGCAGCTTTAATTATTATTATTATTATTATTATTATTATTATTATTATTATTATTATGATTATTATTATTATTATTATTCTTTAAGATGAATCACATTTTTGAGAGCCTAAACATGCTCAAAAAGTCATGAAACTTTGCACACACCTCAGAACTGGCGAAAATTTATGTCTGATATGGGTTTCAGAAGTGGGTGTGGCAAAATGGCTCGACAGCGCCACCTATACACGTTCAACGGTGTGCGCCTCGAGCTACGTTTCACGTACATGTATGAAAATTGGTCTACACATGTATCTCTCCAATACCTACAAAAAAGTCTCTTGGAGCAAAATCCGAAACCCAACAGGAAGTCGGTTATTTTTAATTTTATGAGCAAATTTTGTGTCATTTTTGTCATTTCCATGCGTTGTATTTTAACGAACTCCTCCTAGAGATTAATTCAGATCAACACCAAAGTCGGTATGCCTAATCTAAAGGCCTTTGCGATGTTAAATTGCGAAGATTTTGAGTTTTCGTTAAAGGGCGTGTCCGTGGCGGCCTGGCGAATTTCGATGATTCGCCATGAAAAATGAAGTTGCTATAACTCAGACATACAATGTCCAATCTGCCTCAAACTTCACATGTTTGATGAGACTCCGAACCTGAACAGATTGACATGCCCATATTCAGTTATAGTCATAGCGCCACCTATTGGCAACAGGAAGTGACATATTTTACACTGCGAATAACTACTCCTAGAAATTTTATGACATCAATGTCTTTTTTGTGGTCAGTCTAATCTAAAGGCCTGTGCGATGTTAAGTTGTGAAGATCTTGAGTTTTCGTTAAAAGGCGTGTCCATGGCGCCGTGACGAAGTTCGATGTCTCGCCATGGGAATAAAAGATGTTATAACTCAGGCATAAAATGTCTGATCTTCCCCAAACTTCACATGTGTGATAAGAGTCCTGGCCTGAACACATCTGTAGGCCATCGGGTGTGGCAAAATGGCTCGATAGCGCCACCTATACACTTTCAACATAGCGCGCCTCAAGCTCGGTTTCACGTACATGTACAAAAATCGGTACACACATGTAACACACCAATACCTACAAAAAAGTCTCTTGGTACGAAATCCGAAACCCAACAGAAAGTCGGTTATTTTTAATTTTATGAGCAAATTTTGTGTCATTTTTGTCATTTCCATGCGTTGTATTTTAACGAACTCCTCCTAGAGATTCATTCAGATCAACACCAAAGTTGGTATGCCTAATCTAAAGGCCTTTGCGATGTTAAATTGCGAAGGACTTGAGGTTTCGCTAAAGGGCGTGTCCATGGCGGCCTGACAAATTTCGATGTTTCGCCGTGAAAAAGGAAGTTGCTATAACTCAGACATACAATGTCCAATCTGCCCAAAACTTCACATGTTTAATACGACTCCTGACCTGAACAGATCTACATGCCAATATTCAGTCATAGTCATAGCGCCACCTATTGGCAACAGGAAGTGAAATATGTTACACTGCGACAAACTACTCCTAGAAATTTTATGACATCAATGTTATTTTTGTGGTCAGTCTAATCTAAAGACCTGTGTGATGTTTAGTTGTGAAGATCTTGAGTTTTCGTTAAAAGGCGTGTCCATGGCGCCGTGACGAAGTTCGATGTGTCCCCATGGGAATTAAAGATGTTATAACTCAGGCATAAAATGTCCGATCTTGCCCAAACTTCACATGTGTGATAAGAGTCCTGGCCTGAACAGATCTGAAGGCCAAAATTCCATTGGGTGTGGCAAAATGGCTCGATAGCGCCACCTATACACTTTCAACTGAGTGCATATACACTTTCAACTGAGTGCATATACACTTTCAACGGAGTGCGCCTCAAGCTATGTTTCACGTACATGTACAAAAATCGGTACACACATGTAACACACCAATATCTACGAAAAAGTCTCTTGGTACGAAATCCGAATCCAAACAGGAAGTCAGTTATTTAGAATTTTCTCTGCAAAATTGGTGTTGTTTTTGGCATTTTCAGAGGTTGTACTTTAACAAACTCCTCCTAGAGATTTATTCAAATCAACACCAAACTTGGTCAGTCAAATCTAAAGGCCTTTGCGAAGTTAAATTAGGAAGATCTTGAGATTTCGTTAAAGGGAGTGTCTATGGCGGCCTGACAAATTTCGATGTTTCGCCATGAAAAAGGAAGTTGCTGTAACTCAGACATACAATGTCCAATCTGCCCCAAACTTCACATGTTAGATAAGACTTCTGCCCTTAACAGATCTACATGCCCATATTCAATTATAGTCATAGCGCCACCTGCTGGCAACAGGAAGTGACATATTTTACGCTGAGACAAACTACTCCTAGAGATTTTTTGACATTAATGTATATTTGTGGTCAGTCTAATCTAAAGGCCTGTGTAATGTTAAATTGTGGCAATCTTGAGTTTTTGTTAAAGAGCGTGTCCATGGCAAAAATGACAAAATTTGATGTCTCGCCACAGCAAGAGAAGTTGTTGTATCTCAGGCATAAAATGTTTGATCTTCCCCAAACTTTACATGTTCGATAAGAGTGCAGCCCTGAACACATCTTAAGGCCAATATTCCATTGTAATGATAGTGCCACCTGCTGGCAACAGGAAGATTGGCACATATATGGAATAAACGTTGATATATTCTACTTATATTTATGAGTTTAAACGCATATTTCTCACCGTTCACCTCTTTACTAAAGCCACTCGCTGCCGGTGAGCCCGGGTGCGAGGGCCCGTTCATCGCTGCTTGCAGCTTTAATTAGGGCCCGAGCACCGATGGTGTGAGGACCCTCTTGGAATTGCTCCGTTTATTATTATTATTATTATTATTATTATTATTATTATTATTATTATTATTATTATTATTATTATTCTCCAGAATGAATCGCATTTTTGAGGGCCTAAACATACTCAAAAAGTCATGAAACTTTGCACACACCTCAGAACCGGCGAAAATGTACATCTGATATGGGTTTCAGAAGTGGGTGTTGCAAAATGGCTCGACAGCGCCACCTATACATGTTCAACGGTGTGCGCCTCGAGCTATGTTTCACGTACATGTATGAAAATCGGTACACACATGTAACTCTCCAATACCTACAAAAAAGTCTCTTAGAGCAAAATTCTAAACCCAACAGGAAGTCAGTTATTTTTAATATTATGAGCAAATTTTGTGTCATTTTTGCCATTTCCATGCGTTGTATTTTAACGAACTCCTCCTAGAAACTTATTCAGATCAACACCAAATTTGGTATGCCTAATCTAAAGGCCTTTGCGATGTTAAATTGCGAAGATTTAGAGTTTTCGTTAAAGGGCGTGTCCGTGGCGGCCTGGCGAATTTCGATGATTCGCCATGAAAAATGAAGTTGCTATAACTCAGACATACAATGTCCAATGTGCCCAAAACTTCACATGTTTAATAAGACTCCTGACCTGAACATATTTACATGCCCATATTCAGTTATAGTCATAGCGCCACCTATAGGCAACAGGAAGTGACATATTTTACACTTCGACAGGCTTTTCCTAGAAATTTTTTGACATCAATGTCTTTTTTATGGTCAGTCTAATCTAAAGGCCTGTGCAATGTTAAATTGTGAAGATCTTGAGTTTTCGTTAAGGGGCGTGTCCATGGCGCCGTGACAAAATTCAAAGTCTCGCCATGGGAATAAAAGATGTTATAACTCAGGCATAAAATGTCCGACTTATAACAAAACTTATAACTTAACAAAAATTCATGACTTATTAGAGATTCAATTATCAAATGACGGATTCGCAAATGATCGCTTTAGTACATTCGGCAGGCAATTATACAATAATGATATTAAATAGTGGGGCAAAATCGTCTGCCAGGCCACCGGGAATTGTCCCGGTTCTCCCGGTGTCCAGTCCGCGCCTGATTTCCACAGACACGCAGAATGTGCAAGTCATATATTGCATTTCTGGGGCTTTATATTCACAGACACTAGTCCATGTCATGTTTTGATTCAAGTGTACTGACCTACTTTTGATTTAGTCATCCAAAATGTGGCATATTCCGTCCGCGTTAGGCATTCCGTTTTTATGACTGGATTCTACGAATTAGACTGTATTTCCGCATCCCGGAAATTATTAGGGCGGTATGTCTCAGAAAAGTCAGTGCAATTTGGGAAATAAATCAGTTAAATCTGTATGTGGATGTGTGTAAATATTCAAATGTAATCCCCTTTGTAATCGTAAAAAATTTCATAAGTAACTGTAATTTAATTACTCATTTTTGTACATGTACGTGAAACGGAGCTCGAGGCGCGCTATGTTGAAAGTGTATAGGTGGCGCTATCGAGCCATTTTGCCACGCCCGATGGAATATTGGCCTACAGATGTGTTCAGGCCAGGACTCTTATCACACATGTGAAGTTTGGGGAAGATCAGACATTTTATGCCTGAGTTATAACATCTTTTATTCCCATGGCGAGACATCGAACTTCATCACGGCGCCATGGACACGCCTTTTTACGAAAACTCAAGATCTTCACAACTTAACATCGCACAGGCCTTTAGATTAGACTGACCACAAAAAAGACATTGATGTCATAAAATTTCTAGGAGTAGTCAGTCGCAGTGTAAAATATGTCACTTCCTGTTGCCAATAGGTGGCGCTATGACCACAACTGAATATGGGCATGTCAATCTGTTCAGGTTCTGAGTCTCATCAAACATGTGAAGTTTGGGGCAGATTGGACATTGTATGTCTGAGTTATAGCAACTTCATTTTTCATGGCGAATCATCGAAATTCGCCAGGCCGCCACGGACACGCCCTTCAACGAAAACTCAAGATCTTCACATTTTTACATCGCAAAGGCCTTTAGATTAGGCATACCAAATTTGGTGTTGATTTGAAGAAATCTCTAGGAGGAGTTCGTTAAAATACAACACATGGAAATGACCAAAAACACACAAAATTTGCTCATAATATTAAAAATAACCGACTTCCTGTTGGGTTTAGAATTTTGCTCCAAGAGTCTTTTTTGTAGGTATTGGTGTGTTACATATGTGTGCCAATTTTGGTGCATGTACGTGAAACACAGCTGGAAGGCTGTTGATTTTCTTAGTATAGGTGGCGCTGTCGAGCCATTTTGCCACACCCTCTTCTGAATCCTATATCAGACGAAAATTTTCACCAGGTTTGACGCGTGTGCAAAGTTTTGATGACTTTTTGAGCACGTTTAAGCCCTCAAAAATGCGATTCATTCGGGAGAAGAAGAAGAATAATAATAATAATTAAAGCTGCAAGCAGCGATGAACGGGCCCTCGCACCCGGGCTCACCGCCAGCGAGTGGCTTTAGTAAATTGGCGAACGGCGAGATTTATGCATTTAAAGTCGTAAATATAAGTGGAATATGTCAAAATCATTTATATGTGCCAGTCTTCCTGTTGCCAGCAGGTGGCGCTATGACTAAAAGTGAATATGGGCATGTGGATCTGTTAAGGGCAGAAGTCTTATCTAACATGCGAAGTTTGGGGCAGATTGGACATTGTATGTCTGAATTACAGCAGCTTCCTTTTTCATGGCGAAACATTAAAATTTTGTCAGGCTGCCATGGACACGCCCTTTAACGAAATCTCAAGATCTTCCCAATTTAACTTCGCAAAGGCCTTTAGATTTAACTGACCAAGTTTGATGGTGATCTGAATAAATCTCTAGGAGGAGTTCGTTAAAGTACAACCACTGAAAATGCCAAAAACAACACCAATTTTTCAGAGAACATTCTAAATAACTGACTTCCTGTTTGGATTCGGATTTCGTACCAAGAGACTTTTTCGTAGATATTTGTGTGTTACATGTGTGTACCAATTTTTGTACATGTACGTGAAACATAGCTTGAGGCGCACTCCGTTGAAAGTGTATATGCACTCAGTTGAAAGTGTAAAGGTGGCGCTATCGAGCCATTTTGCCACACCCAATGGAATATTGGCTTTCAGATCTGTTCAGGCCAGGACCCTTATCACACATGTGAAGTTTGGGCAAGATCGGACATTTTATGCCTGAGTTATAACATCTTTTATTCCCATGGTGACACATCGAATTTCGTCACGGCGCCATGGACACGCCTTGTAACGAAAACGCAAGATCTTCACAACTAAACATCACACAGGTCTTTAGATTAGACTGACCACAAAAATAACATTGATGTCATAACATTTCTAGGAGTAGTTTGTCTCAGTGTAAAATATTTCATTTCCTGTTGCCAGCAGGTGGCGCTATGACTATAACTGAATATTGGCCTGTAGATCTGTTCAGGTCAAGAGTCTTATCCAACATGTGAAGTTTGGGGCAGATTGGACATTGTATGTCTGAGTTACAGCAACTTCCTTTTTCATGGCGAAACATCGAAATTTGTCAGGCCGCCATTGACACGCCTTTTAACGAAACCTCAAGATCTTCGCAATTTAACATCACAAAGGCCGTTAGATTAGGCATACCAACTTTGGTGTTGATCTGAATGAATCTCTAGGAGGAGTTCGTTAAAATACAACGCATGGAAATGACAAAAATGACACAAAATTTGCTCATAAAATTAAAAATAACCGACTTCCTGTTGGGTTTTGGATTTCGTACCAAGAGACTTTTTTGTAGGTATTGGTGTGTTACATGTGTGTACCGATTTTTGTACATGTACGGGAAACGGAGCTCGAGGCGCGCTATGTTGAAAGTGTATAGGTGGCGCTATCGAGCTATTTTGCCACACCCGATGGAATATTGGCCTACAGATGTGTTCAGGCCAAGACTCTTATCACACTTGTGAAGTTTGGGGAAGATCGGACATTTTATGCCTGAGTTATAACATCTTTTATTCCCATGGCGAGACATCGAACTTCGTCACGGTGCCATGGACACGCCCCTTAACGAAAACTCAAGATCTTCACAACTTAACATCGCACAGGCCTTTAGATTAGACTGACCACAAAAAAGACATTGATGTCATAAAATTTCTAGGAGTAGTTAGTCGCAGTGTAAAATATGTCACTTCCTGTTGCCAATAGGTGGCGCTATGACTATAACTGAATATGGGCATGTCAATCTGTTCAGGTTCGGAGTTTCATCAAGCATGTGAAGTTTGGGGCAGATTGGACATTGTATGTCTGAGTTATAGCAACTTCATTTTTCATGGCGAATCATCGAAATTCGCCAGGCCGCCACGGACACGCCCTTTAACGAAATCTCAAAATCTTCGCAATTTAACATCGCAAAGGCCTTTAGATTAGGCATACCAACTTTGGTGTTGATCTGAATTAATCTCTAGGAGGAGTTCGTTAAAATACAACGCATGGAAATGACAAAAATGACACAAAATTTGCTCATAAAATTAAAAATAACCGACTTCCTGTTGGGTTTCGGATTTTGCTCCAAGAGACTTTTTTGTAGGTATTGGAGAGATACCTGTGTATACCAATTTTCATACATGTACGTGAAACGTTGCTCGAGGCGCACACCGTTGAACCTGTATAGGTGGCGCTGTCGAGCCATTTTGCCACACCCACTTCTGAAACCCATATCAGACGTAAATTTTCGCCAGTTCTGAGGTGTGTGCAAAGTTTCATGACTTTTCGAGCATGTTTAGGCTCTCAAAAATGCGATTCATCTTAGAGAAGAAGAATAATAATAATAATTAAAGCTGCAAGCAGCGATGAACGGGCCCTCGCACCCAGGCTCACCGCCAGCGAGAGGCTTTAGTAAATTGGCGAACGGCGAAATATATGTATTTAAAGTCGTAAATATAAGTGGAATATGTAAAAATCATTTATATGTGCCAGTCTTCCTGTTGCCAGCAGGTGGCGCTATCATTATAACGGAATATTGGCCTTCAGATGTGTTCAGGCCAGGACTCTTATCACAAATGCGAAGTTTGGGAAGATTGGACATTACATGCCTGAGTTACAACAACTTCTCTTCCTGTGGCGAGACATCAAATTTTGTCATGGTGCCATGGACACTCCCTTTAACGAAATCTCAAGATCTTCCCAATTTAACATCGCAAAGGCCTTTAGATTTGACTGACCAAGTTTGATGCTGATCTGAATAAATCTCTAGGAGGAGTTTGTTAAAGTACAACCCCTGAAAATGCCAAAAACAACACCAATTTTGCAGAGAACATTCTAAATAACTGACTTCCTGTTTGGATTCGGATTTCGTACCAAGAGACTTTTCCGTAGATATTGGTGTGTTACATGTGTGTACCATTTTTTGTACATGTACGTGAAACATAGCTTGAGGCGCTCTCCATTGAAAGTGTATATGCACTCAGTTGAAAGTGTATAGGTGGCGCTATCGAGCCATTTTGCCACACCCAATGGAATATTGGCCTTCAGATCTCTTCAGGCCAGGACCCTTATCACACATGTGAAGTTTGGGCAAGATCGGACATTTAATGCCTGAGTTATAACATCTTTTATTCCCATGGCGACACATCAAACTTCGTCACGGCGCCATGGACACGCCTTTTAACGAAAACTCAAGATCTTCACAACTAATCATCACACAGGTCTTTAGATTAGACTGACACCAAAAATAACATTGCTGTCATAAAATTTCTAGGAGTAGTTTGTTGCAGTGTAAAATAGTTCACTTCCTGTTGCCAATAGGTGGCGCTATGACTATAACTGAATATTGGCATGTAGATCTGTTCAGGTCAAGAGTCTTATCCAACATGTGAAGTTTGGGGCAGATTGGACATTGTATGTCTGAGTTACAGCAACTTCCTTTTTCATGGCGAAACATCGAAATTTGTCAGGCCACCATGGACACGCCCTTTAACGAAACCTCAAGTCCTTCGCAATTTAACATCGCAAATGGCTTTAGATTACACTGACCAAGTTTGGTGTTCATCTGAACAAATCTCTAGGAGGAGTTCGTTAAAGTACAACCCCTGAAAATGGCAAAAACAACACCAATTTTGCAGAGAAAATTCAAAATAACCGACTTCCTGTTGGGATTAGGATTTCGTACCAAGAGACTTTTTTGTAGGTATTGGTGTGTTACATGTGTGTACCAATTTTTGTACATGTACGTGAAACATAGCTCGAGGTGCACTCCGTTAAAAGTGTATAGGTGGCGCTATCGAGCAATTTTGCCACACCCGATGGAATATTGGCCTTCAGATCTGTTCAGGCCAGGACTTTTATCACACATGTGAAGTTTGGGGAAGATCGGACATTTTATGCCTGAGTTATAACATCTTTTATTCCCATGGCGAGACTTTGAATTGGTGTTGTTTTTGCCATTTTCAGGGGTTGTACTTTAACGAACTCCTCCTAGAGATTTGTTCAGATGAACACCAAACTTGGTCAGTGTAATCTAAAGCCATTTGCGATGTTAAATTGCGAAGGACTTGAGGTTTCGTTAAAGGGCGTGTCCATGGTGGCCTGACAAATTTCGATGTTTCGCCATGAAAAAGGAAGTTGCTGTAACTCAGACATACAATGTCCAATCTGCCCCAAACTTCACATGTTGGATAAGACTCTTGACCTGAACAGATCTACATGCCAATATTCAGTTATAGTCATAGCGCCACCTATTGGCAACAGGAAGTGAACTATTTTACACTGCAACAAACTACTCCTAGAAATTTTATGACAGCAATGTTATTTTTGGTGTCAGTCTAATCTAAAGACCTGTGTGATGATTAGTTGTGAAGATCTTGAGTTTTCGTTAAAAGGCGTGTCCATGGCGCCGTGACGAAGTTTGATGTGTCGCCATGGGAATAAAAGATGTTATAACTCAGGCATTAAATGTCCGATCTTGCCCAAACTTCACATGTGTGATAAGGGTCCTGGCCTGAAGAGATCTGAAGGCCAATATTCCATTGGGTGTGGCAAAATGGCTCGATAGCGCCACCTATACACTTTCAACTGAGTGCATATACACTTTCAATGGAGAGCGCCTCAAGCTATGTTTCACGTACATGTACAAAAAATGGTACACACATGTAACACACCAATATCTACGAAAAAGTCTCTTGGTACGAAATCCGAATCCAAACAGGAAGTCAGTTATTTAGAATGTTCTCTGCAAAATTGGTGTTGTTTTTGGCATTTTCAGGGGTTGTACTTTAACAAACTCCTCCTAGAGATTTATTCAGATCAGCATCAAACTTGGTCAGTCAAATCTAAAGGCCTTTGCGATGTTAAATTGGGAAGATCTTGAGATTTCGTTAAAGGGAGTGTCCATGGCACCATGACAAAATTTGATGTCTCGCCACAGGAAGAGAAGTTGTTGTAACTCAGGCATGTAATGTCCAATCTTCCCAAACTTCGCATTTGTGATAAGAGTCCTGGCCTGAACACATCTGAAGGCCAATATTCCGTTATAATGATAGCGCCACCTGCTGGCAACAGGAAGACTGGCACATATAAATGATTTTTACATATTCCACTTATATTTACGACTTTAAATACATATATTTCGCCGTTCGCCAATTTACTAAAGCCTCTCGCTGGCGGTGAGCCTGGGTGCGAGGGCCCGTTCATCGCTGCTTGCAGCTTTAATTATTATTATTATTCTTCTTCTCTAAGATGAATCGCATTTTTGAGAGCCTAAACATGCTCGAAAAGTCATGAAACTTTGCACACACCTCAGAACTGGCGAAAATTTACGTCTGATATGGGTTTCAGAAGTGGGTGTGGCAAAATGGCTCGACAGCGCCACCTATACAGGTTCAACGGTGTGCGCCTCGAGCAACGTTTCACGTACATGTATGAAAATTGGTATACACAGGTATCTCTCCAATACCTACAAAAAAGTCTCTTGGAGCAAAATCCGAAACCCAACAGGAAGTCGGTTATTTTTAATTTTATGAGCAAATTTTGTGTCATTTTTGTCATTTCCATGCGTTGTATTTTAACGAACTCCTCCTAGAGATTAATTCAGATCAACACCAAAGTTGGTATGCCTAATCTAAAGGCCTTTGCGATGTTAAATTGCGAAGATTTTGAGATTTCGTTAAAGGGCGTGTCCGTGGCGGCCTGGCGAATTTCGATGATTCGCCATGAAAAATGAAGTTGCTATAACTCAGACATACAATGTCCAATCTGCCCCAAACTTCACATGCTTGATGAAACTCCGAACCTGAACAGATTGACATGCCCATATTCAGTTATAGTCATAGCGCCACCTATTGGCAACAGGAAGTGACATATTTTACACTGCGACTAACTACTCCTAGAAATTTTATGACATCAATGTCTTTTTTGTGGTCAGTCTAATCTAAAGGCCTGTGCGATGTTAAGTTGTGAAGATCTTGAGTTTTCGTTAAGGGGCGTGTCCATGGCACCGTGACGAAGTTCGATGTCTCGCCATGGGAATAAAAGATGTTATAACTCAGGCATAAAATGTCCGATCTTCCCCAAACTTCACAAGTGTGATAAGAGTCTTGGCCTGAACACATCTGTAGGCCAATATTCCATCGGGTGTGGCAAAATAGCTCGATAGCGCCACCTATACACTTTCAACATAGCGCGCCTCGAGCTCCGTTTCCCGTACATGTACAAAAATCGGTACACACATGTAACACACCAATACCTACAAAAAAGTCTCTTGGTACGAAATCCAAAACCCAACAGGAAGTCGGTTATTTTTAATTTTATGAGCAAATTTTGTGTCATTTTTGTCATTTCCATGCGTTGTATTTTAACGAACTCCTCCTAGAGATTCATTCAGATCAACACCAAAGTTGGTATGCCTAATCTAACGGCCTTTGTGATGTTAAATTGCGAAGATCTTGAGGTTTCGTTAAAAGGCGTGTCAATGGCGGCCTGACAAATTTCGATGTTTCGCCATGAAAAAGGAAGTTGCTGTAACTCAGACATACAATGTCCAATCTGCCCCAAACTTCACATGTTGGATAAGACTCTTGACCTGAACAGATCTACAGGCCAATATTCAGTTATAGTCATAGCGCCACCTGCTGGCAACAGGAAATGAAATATTTTACACTGAGACAAACTACTCCTAGAAATGTTATGACATCAATGTTATTTTTGTGGTCAGTCTAATCTAAAGACCTGTGTGATGTTTAGTTGTGAAGATCTTGCGTTTTCGTTACAAGGCGTGTCCATGGCGCCGTGACGAAATTCGATGTGTCACCATGGGAATAAAAGATGTTATAACTCAGGCATAAAATGTCCGATCTTGCCCAAACTTCACATGTGTGATAAGGGTCCTGGCCTGAACAGATCTGAAAGCCAATATTCCATTGGGTGTGGCAAAATGGCTCGATAGCGCCACCTTTACACTTTCAACTGAGTGCATATACACTTTCAACGGAGTGCG
The DNA here is from genome assembly GCF_963082965.1 of Carassius carassius. Classification (NCBI taxonomy): domain Eukaryota; kingdom Metazoa; phylum Chordata; class Actinopteri; order Cypriniformes; family Cyprinidae; genus Carassius; species Carassius carassius. Next base: position 23,769,887 of record NC_081760.1, read on the forward strand.
CCTCAAGCTATGTTTCACGTACATGTACAAAAATTGGTACACACATGTAACACACAAATATCTACGAAAAAGTCTCTTGGTACGAAATCCGAATCCAAACAGGAAGTCAGTTATTTAGAATGTTCTCTGAAAAATTGGTGTTGTTTTTGGCATTTTCAGTGGTTGTACTTTAACGAACTCCTCCTAGAGATTTATTCAGATCACCATCAAACTTGGTCAGTTAAATCTAAAGGCCTTTGCGAAGTTAAATTGGGAAGATCTTGAGATTTCGTTAAAGGGCGTGTCCATGGCAGCCTGACAAAATTTTAATGTTTCGCCATGAAAAAGGAAGCTGCTGTAATTCAGACATACAATGTCCAATCTGCCCCAAACTTCGCATGTTAGATAAGACTTCTGCCCTTAACAGATCCACATGCCCATATTCACTTTTAGTCATAGCGCCACCTGCTGGCAACAGGAAGACTGGCACATATAAATGATTTTGACATATTCCACTTATATTTACGACTTTAAATGCATAAATCTCGCCGTTCGCCAATTTACTAAAGCCACTCGCTGGCGGTGAGCCCGGGTGCGAGGGCCCGTTCATCGCTGCTTGCAGCTTTAATTATTATTATTATTCTTCTTCTTCTCCCGAATGAATCGCATTTTTGAGGGCTTAAACGTGCTCAAAAAGTCATCAAAACTTTGCACACGCGTCAAACCTGGTGAAAATTTTCGTCTGATATAGGATTCAGAAGAGGGTGTGGCAAAATGGCTCGACAGCGCCACCTATACTAAGAAAATCAACAGCCTTCCAGCTGTGTTTCACGTACATGCACCAAAATTGGCACACATATGTAACACACCAATACCTACAAAAAAGACTCTTGGAGCAAAATTCTAAACCCAACAGGAAGTCGGTTATTTTTAATATTATGAGCAAATTTTGTGTGTTTTTGGTCATTTCCATGTGTTGTATTTTAACGAACTCCTCCTAGAGATTTCTTCAAATCAACACCAAATTTGGTATGCCTAATCTAAAGGCCTTTGCGATGTAAAAATGTGAAGATCTTGAGTTTTCGTTGAAGGGCGTGTCCGTGGCGGCCTGGCGAATTTCGATGATTCGCCATGAAAAATGAAGTTGCTATAACTCAGACATACAATGTCCAATCTGCCCCAAACTTCACATGTTTGATGAGACTCAGAACCTGAACAGATTGACATGCCCATATTCAGTTGTGGTCATAGCGCCACCTATTGGCAACAGGAAGTGACATATTTTACACTGCGACTGACTACTCCTAGAAATTTTATGACATCAATGTCTTTTTTGTGGTCAGTCTAATCTAAAGGCCTGTGCGATGTTAAGTTGTGAAGATCTTGAGTTTTCGTAAAAAGGCGTGTCCATGGCGCCGTGATGAAGTTCGATGTCTCGCCATGGGAATAAAAGATGTTATAACTCAGGCATAAAATGTCTGATCTTCCCCAAACTTCACATGGGTGATAAGAGTCCTGGCCTGAACACATCTGTAGGCCAATATTCCATCGGGCGTGGCAAAATGGCTCGATAGCGCCACCTATACACTTTCAACATAGCGCGCCTCGAGCTCCGTTTCACGTACATGTACAAAAATCGGTACACACATGTAACACACCAATATCTACAAAAAAGTCTCTTGGTACGAAATCCGAAACCCAACAGAAAGTCGGTTATTTTTAATTTTATGAGCAAATTTTGTGTCATTTTTGTCATTTCCATGCGTTGTATTTTAACGAACTCCTCCTAGAGATTCATTCAGATCAACACCAAAGTTGGTATGCCTAATCTAAAGGCCTTTGCGATGTTAAATTGCGAAGGACTTGAGGTTTCGTTAAAGGGCGTGTCCATGGCAGCCTGACAAATTTCAATGTTTCGCCATGAAAAAGGAAGTTGCTGTAACTCAGACTTACAATGTCCAATCTGCCCCAAACTTCACATGTTGGATAAGACTCTTGACCTGAACAGATCTACATGCCAATATTCAGTTATAGTCATAGCGCCACCTATTGGCAACAGGAAGGTAAATATTTTACACTGCGACAAACTACTCCTAGAAATTTTATGTCATTGTGACGAGTGGGGCGGGGCCGAGGGACATGGGAGCGAGGCCGGTGGAGTGATTGGAGATGAGCTACACCTGTTCGACCCACCGATCTCGAGGCCCACGGAGGAGATGGAAGGATATAAAACTGGAGCGACGACAGTGAAGGACGAGAGAGGACCAGGCCTGGGCTTTTACTTGTGTTTTGGTTTCATTTTATTTGTGTTTATTTTAAATTATTAAAATGTTGTTTGATTGTCCGCCGGTTCCCGCCTCCTTCTTCCCGAACAGTGTTGGGAAGGTTACTTTGGAAATGTAATAGGTTACAGATTACAAGTTACCCTGTTTAAAAAGTAATAGTAGTGTAACTTTTTCAATTACTTTATTAAAGTAATGTAACTAATTACTTTTGAGTACTTTTTGATTACTTTTCTAAATTTGTGAAAATTAAAGAATAATAAATAAAAGCATATACATCAACTTAAATACAGTTATCTAATAAGCATGTGACGTATTCTGTGTAATAAACTCCTGAAACATTGGTGTTTTTTGAACTGCTGTCTCTGTATATGATGATAGTTTTCTCAAAATAAGTAAAATGCACATGAAGTGACACAGAGCAGTTCTAGAAATTATGTTTATGTGCTCGTGTACTCCTATATTGAGGCGGCAGAGGTTGAAAACACTGCGAGCTTCAGTAGGCCTATGTGTAGTAAATGAAACCATGTCTTTGCCATTAATTTACAAGAGGGGCGGACTGGGAAAAAAATTCAGACTGGAAAATTCAAACTCATACAAACAAATTCATGGACAAAACTATTTTTTGTATGGACCTGACATAAAAAAGGTTTAAATCTTTAATTTGGGGACATGCAAAATAATTAAAAGTTCTCTCCTGAACTGCACCTTCACTTTTTATTTTGCCCTGATATCCATCTCTCTCATGACTTTAATACTCAAGATTGAACAAAACTATACTTTACAATGCAATACTCTACAATACTACAATATCTTTATAGAAAAATCCTAATACTGTACACGAGTCATGTTTTTCCCTTACAAAAAATTACCATGCTTTTATTAGCCTATATAAAAGTAAAATAACCTTGTTTTTTTTTTTGTTTTTTTGCAAATGGATTTGTATTTATTTTTAAATAAATACATTTGTAAAATAATTTTACATTCTTGGTTATCACAGTTAAACAATAGTAACCATTTTCTCTGGATTTATAGTTAAATATTAAAATGTTAATTTTCGTAAGGGTTGTGTTGTTGTCTGTCGTCGCTCCCCCTAAACCTATAAAAAAAAATTGAATTTTTTTTCAGCTGAATTACTACTGTAACATTACAACAGATAATAATGATGTCCTTTATATAGTATTTTGAGTGATGACTGATGAGCAACGTGCTGCTGCTTGATTAAATAAATAAAAAAACAAAGACAAAAAAGCATCTTTACAGATGAAACTGATCTGAAACCCTGAACAGGAGTTCTGCTTCTCTGCTCTCTGATCCAAACCGTTTGGCGGAGGCGCGGAGAGCGCGCGAGTCACAACTAACACTTCATGACTTATTAGAGATTCAATTATCAAATGACGGATTCGCAAATGATCGCTTTAGTACATTCGGCAGGCAATTATACAATAATGATATTAAATAGTGGGGCAAAATCGTCTGCCAGGCCACCGGGAATTGTCCCGGTTCTCCCGGTGTCCAGTCCGCGCCTGATTTCCACAGACACGCAGAATGTGCAAGTCATATATTGCATTTCTGGGGCTTTATATTCACAGACACTAGTCCATGTCATGTTTTGATTCAAGTGTACTGACCTACTTTTGATTTAGTCATCCAAAATGTGGCATATTCCGTCCGCGTTAGGCATTCCGTTTTTATGACTGGATTCTACGAATTAGACTGTATTTCCGCATCCCGGAAATTATTAGGGCGGTATGTCTCAGAAAAGTCAGTGCAATTTGGGAAATAAATCAGTTAAATCTGTATGTGGATGTGTGTAAATATTCAAATGTAATCCCCTTTGTAATCGTAAAAAATTTCATAAGTAACTGTAATTTAATTACTCATTTTTTCTTAGTAACTGTAACTAATTACAGTTACAATAATTTTGTAATTAAATTACGTAACGCCGTTACATGTAACTAGTTACTCCCCAGCACTGTTCCCGAAGATAACGAAGCTTTTATCATTACAGTCATCAATGTTATTTTTGTGGTCAGTCTAATCTAAAGACCTGTGTGATGTTTAGTTGAGAAGATCTTGAGTTTTTGTTAAAAGGCGTGTCCATGGTGCCGTGACGAAGTTCGATGTGTCGCCATGGGAATAAAAGATGTTATAACTCAGGCATAAAATGACCGATCTTGTCCAAACTTCACATGTGTGATAAGGGTCCTGGCCTGAACAGATCTGAAGGCCAATATTCCATTGGGTGTGGCAAAATGGCTCGATAGCGCCACCTATACACTTTCAACTGAGTGCATATACACTTTCAACGGAGTGCACCTCGAGCTATGTTTCACGTACATGTACAAAAATTGGTACACACATGTACCACACCAATATCTACAAAAAAGTATCTTGGTACGAAATCCGAATCCCAACAGGAAGTCGGTTATTTAGAATTCTCTCTGCAAAATTGGCGTTGTTTTTGCCATTTTCAGGGGTTGTACTTTAACAAACTCCTCCTAGAGATTTATTCAGATCAACATCAAACTTGGCCAGTTAAATCTAAAGGCCTTTGCAATGTTAAATTGTGAAGATCTTGAGGTTTCGTTAAAGTGCATGTCCATGGCGGCCTGACAAATTGCGATGTTTCGCCATGAAAAAGGAAGTTGTTGTAACTTAGACATACAATGTCCAATCTGCCCCAAACTTCACATGTTGGATAAGACTTTTGACCTGAACAGATCTAAATGCCAATATTCAGTTATAGCCATAGCGCCACCTGCTGGCAACAGGAAGTGACATGTTTTACGTTGTAACAAACTACTCCTAGAAATTTAATGACATCAACATTTTATTTTGGTCAGTCTAATCTAAAGGTCTTTGCAATGTTAAATTGTGGAGATCTTGAATTTTTGTTTAAGGGCGTGTCCATGGCGCTGTGACAAAATTTGATGTCTCGCCACAGCAAGAGAAGTTGTTGTAACTCAGGCATAAAATGTTCAATCTTCCCCAAACTTCACATGATTGATAAGAGTCCTGGCCTGAACACATCTGAAGGCCAATATTCCATTATAATGATAGCGCCACCTGCTGGCAATATGAAGATTGGCACATATTAATGACTTTGACATATTGCAATTATGTTTATGACATGAAATGCATATTTCTCACCGTTCATCTTTTTACTAAATCAACACGCTGGTGGTGAGCCCGGGTGCGAGGGCCCGTTCATCGCTTCTTGCAGCTTTAATTAGGGCCCGAGCACCGATGGTGTGAGGACCCTCTTGGAATTGCTCCGTTTATTATTATTATTAGGGCCCGAGCACCGATGGTGTGAGGACCCTCTTGGAATTGCTCTGTTTATTATTATTATTATTATTATTATTATCATTATTATTATTATTATTATTATTATTATTATTATTATTTTTATTATTATTATTATTATTATTATTCTCCAGGATGAATCGCATTTTTGAGGGCCTAAACATACTCAAAAAGGCATGAAACTTTGCACACACCTCAGAACCGGCGAAAATGTACATCTGAAATGGGTTTCAGAAGTGGGTGTGGCAAAATGGCTCGACAGCGCCACCTATACATGTTCAACGGTGTGCGCCTCGAGCTATGTTTCACGTACATGTATGAAAATCGGTACACACATGTAACTCTCCAATACCTACAAAAAAGTCTCTTAGAGCAAAATTCTAAACCCAACAGGAAGTCGGTTATTTTTAATTTTTTAATTTTTTGCAACAGCAAAATTGGTACATATAAATGACTTTGACATATTTCACTTTTTATTTATGATTTGAAATGCATATTTCTCACCGTTCACCTTTTTACTCTCTCTTTGCCTCTTGGAATTGCTCCGTTTATTATTATTATTATTATTAGGGCCCGAGCACCGATGGTGTGAGGGCCCTCTTGGAATTGCTCCGTTTATTATTATTATTATTAGGGCCCGAGCACCGATGGTGTGAGGACCCTCTTGGAATTGCTCTGTTTATTATTATTATTATTATTATTATTATTATTATTATTATTAGGGCCCGAGCACCGATGGTGTGAGGACCCTCTTGGAATTGCTCCGTTTATTATTATTATTATTATTATTATTAGGGCCCGAGCACCGATGGTGTGAGGACCCTCTTGGAATTGCTCCGTTTATTATTATTATTATTATTATTATTATTATTATTATTATTAGGGCCCGAGCACCGATGGTGTGAGGACCCTCTTGGAATTGCTCCGTTTATTATTATTATTATTATTATTATTATTATTATTATTATTATTATTATTATTATTCTCTAAGATGAATCGCATTTTTGAGAGCCTAAACATGCTCGAAAAGTCATGAAACTTTGCACACACCTCAGAACTGGCGAAAATTTACGTCTGATATGGGTTTCAGAAGTGGGTGTGGCAAAATGGCTCGACAGCGCCACCTATACACGTTCAACGGTGTGCGCCTCGAGCTACGTTTCACGTACATGTATGAAAATTGGTATACACATGTATCTCTCCAATACCTACAAAAAAGTCTCTTGGAGCAAAATCCGAAACCCAACAGGAAGTCGGTTATTTTTAATTTTATGAGCAAATTTTGTGTCATTTTTGTCATTTCCATGCGTTGTATTTTAACGAACTCCTCCTAGAGATTAATTCAGATCAACACCAAAGTTGGTATGCCTAATCTAAAGGCCTTTGCGATGTTAAATTGCGAAGATTTTGAGTTTTCGTTAAAGGGCGTGTCCGTGGCGGCCTGGCGAATTTCGATGATTCGCCATGAAAAATTAAGTTGCTATAACTCAGACATACAATGTCCAATCTGCCCCAAACTTCACATGCTTGATGAGACTCCGAACCTGAACAGATTGACATGCCCATATTCAGTTATAGTCATAGCGCCACCTATTGGCAACAGGAAGAGACATATTTTACACTGCGACTAACTACTCCTAAAAATTTTATGAAATCAATGTCTTGTTTGTGGTCAGTCTAATCTAAAGGCCTGTGCGATGTTAAGTTGTGAAGATCTTGAGTTTTCGTTAAGGGGCGTGTCCATGGCATCGTGACGAAATTCGATGTCTCGCCATGGGAATAAAAGATGTTATAACTCAGGCATAAAATGTCCGATCTTCCCCAAACTTCACATGTGTGATAAGAGTCTTGGCCTGAACACATCTGTAGGCCAATATTCCATCGGGTGTGGCAAAATGGCTCGATAGCGCCACCTATACACTTTCAACAGAGCGCGCCTCGAGCTCCGTTTCCCGTACATGTACAAAAATCGGTACACACATGTAACACACCAATACCTAAAAAAAAGTCTCTTGGTACGAAATCCGAATCCCAACAGGAAGTCGGTTATTTTTAATTTTATGAGCAAATTTTGTGTCATTTTTGTCATTTCCATGCGTTGTATTTTAACGAACTCCTCCTAGAGATTCATTCAGATCAACACCAAAGTTGGTATGCCTAATCTAACGGCCTTTGTGATGTTAAATTGCGAAGGACTTGAGGTTTCGTTAAAGGGCGTGTCCATGGCGGCCTGACAAATTTCGATGTTTCGCCGTGAAAAAGGAAGTTGCTATAATTCAGACATACAATGTCCAATCTGCCCAAAACTTCACATGTTTAATACGACTCCTGACCTGAACATATTTACATGCCCATATTCAGTTATAGTCATAGCGCCACCTATTGGCAACAGGGAGTGAAATATTTTACACTGCGACAAACTACTCCTAGAAATTTTATGACATCAATGTTATTTTTGTGGTCAGTCTAATCTAAAGACCTGTGTGATGTTTAGTTGTGAAGATCTTGAGTTTTCGTTAAAAGGCGTGTCCATGGCGCCGTGACGAAGTTCGATGTGTCGCCATGGGAATTAAAGATGTTATAACTCAGGCATAAAATGTCCGATCTTGCCCAAACTTCACATCTGTGATAAGAGTCCTGGCCTGAACAGATCTGAAGGCCAAAATTCCATTGGGTGTGGCAAAATGGCTCGATAGCGCCACCTATACACTTTCAACTGAGTGCATATACACTTTCAACGGAGTGCGCCTCAAGCTATGTTTCACGTACATGTACAAAAATCGGTACACACATGTAACACACCAATATCTACGAAAAAGTCTCTTGGTACGAAATCCGAATCCAAACAGGAAGTCAGTTAATTAGAATTTTCTCTGCAAAATTGGTGTTGTTTTTGGCATTTTCAGAGGTTGTACTTTAACGAACTCCTCCTAGAGATTTATTCAAATCAACACCAAACTTGGTCAGTTAAATCTAAAGGCCTTTGCGAAGTTAAATTGGGAAGATCTTGAGATTTCGTTAAAGGGAGTGTCCATGGCGGCCTGACAAATTTCGATGTTTCGCCATGAAAAAGGAAGTTGCTGTAACTCAGACATACAATGTCCAATCTGCCCCAATCTTCACATGTTAGATAAGACTTCTGCCCTTAACAGATCTACATGCCCATATTCAATTATAGTCATAGCGCCACCTGCTGGCAACAGGAAGTGACATATTTTACGCTGAGACAAACTACTCCTAGAGATTTTTTGACATTAATGTATATTTGTGGTCAGTCTAATCTAAAGGCCTGTGTAATGTGAAATTGTGGCAATCTTGAGTTTTTGTTAAAGAGCGTGTTCAATGGCAAAAATGACAAAATTTGATGTCTCGCCACAGCAAGAGAAGTTGTTGTAACTCAGGCATAAAATGTTTGATCTTTCCCAAACTTCACATGTTCGATAAGAGTGCAGCCCTGAACACATCTTAAGGCCAATATTCCATTTTAATGATAGTGCCACCTGCTGGCAACAGGAAGATTGGCACATACATGGAATAAACGTTGATATATTCTACTTATATTTATGAGTTTAAACGCATATTTCTCACCGTTCACCTCTTTACTAGAGCCACTCGCTGCCGATGAGCCCGGATGCGAGGGCCCGTTCATCGCTGCTTGCAGCTTTAATTATTTATATTATTATTCTTCTCTAAGATGAATCGCATTTTTGAGAGCCTAAACATGCTCGAAAAGTCATGAAACTTTGCACACACCTCAGAACTGGCGAAAATTTACGTCTGATATGGGTTTCAGAAGTGGGTGTGGCAAAATGGCTCGACAGCGCCACCTATACATGTTCAACGGTGTGCGCCTCGAGCTACGTTTCACGTACATATATGAAAATTGGTATACACATGTATCTCTCCAATACCTACAAAAATCTGAAACCCAACAGGAAGTCGGTTATTTTTAATTTTATGAGCAAATTTTGTGTCATTTTTGTCATTTCCATGCGTTGTATTTTAACGAACTCCTCCTAGAGATTTATTCAAATCAACACCAAACTTGGTCAGTTAAATCTAAAGGCCTTTGCGAAGTTAAATTGGGAAGATCTTGAGATTTCGTTAAAGGGAGTGTCCATGGCGGCCTGACAAATTTCGATGTTTCGCCATGAAAAAGGAAGTTGCTGTAACTCAGACATACAATGTCCAATCTGCCCCAATCTTCACATGTTAGATAAGACTTCTGCCCTTAACAGATCTACATGCCCATATTCAATTATAGTCATAGCGCCACCTGCTGGCAACAGGAAGTGACATATTTTACGCTGAGACAAACTACTCCTAGAGATTTTTTGACATTAATGTATATTTGTGGTCAGTCTAATCTAAAGGCCTGTGTAATGTGAAATTATGGCAATCTTGAGTTTTTGTTAAAGAGCGTGTTCAATGGCAAAAATGACAAAATTTGATGTCTCGCCACAGCAAGAGAAGTTGTTGTAACTCAGGCATAAAATGTTTGATCTTTCCCAAACTTCACATGTTCGATAAGAGTGCAGCCCTGAACACATCTTAAGGCCAATATTCCATTTTAATGATAGTGCCACCTGCTGGCAACAGGAAGATTGGCACATACATGGAATAAACGTTGATATATTCTACTTATATTTATGAGTTTAAACGCATATTTCTCACCGTTCACCTCTTTACTAGAGCCACTCGCTGCCGATGAGCCCGGATGCGAGGGCCCGTTCATCGCTGCTTGCAGCTTTAATTATTATTATTATTATTCTTCTCTAAGATGAATCGCATTTTTGAGAGCCTAAACATGCTCGAAAAGTCATGAAACTTTGCACACACCTCAGAACTGGCGAAAATTTACGTCTGATATGGGTTTCAGAAGTGGGTGTGGCAAAATGGCTCGACAGCGCCACCTATACATGTTCAACGGTGTGCGCCTCGAGCTACGTTTCACGTACATATATGAAAATTGGTATACACATGTATCTCTCCAATACCTACAAAAATCTGAAACCCAACAGGAAGTCGGTTATTTTTAATTTTATGAGCAAATTTTGTGTCATTTTTGTCATTTCCATGCGTTGTATTTTAACAAACTCCTCCTAGAGATTAATTCAGATCAACACCAAAGTTGGTATGCCTAATCTAAAGGCCTTTGCGATGTTAAATTGCGAAGATTTTGAGTATTCGCTAAAGGGCGTGTCCGTGGCGGCCTGGCGAATTTCGATGATTCGCCATGAAAAATGAAGTTGCTATAACTCACACATACAATGTCCAATGTGTCCAAAACTTCACATGTTTAATAAGACTCCTGACCTGAACAGATTGACATGCCCATATTCAGTTATAGTCATAGCGCCACCTATAGGCAACAGGAAGTGACATATTTTACACTGCGACTAACTTCTCCTAGAAATTTTATGACATCAATGTCTTTTTTGTGGTCAGTCTAATCTAAAGGCCTGTGCGATGTTAAATTGTGAAGATCTTGAGTTTTCGTTAAAAGGCGTGTCCATGGCGCCATGACGAAGTTCGATATTTCGCCATGAAAAAGGAAGTTGCTGTAACTCAGACATACAATGTCCAATCTGCCCCAAACTTCACATGTTGGATAAGACTCTTGACCTGAACAGATCTACATGCCAATATTCAGTTATAGTCATAGCGCCACCTATTGGCAACAGGAAGTGAAATATTTTACACTGCGACAAACTACTCCTAGAAATTTTATGACATCAATGTTATTTTTGTGGTCAGTCTAATCTAAAGACCTGTATGATGTTTAGTTGTGAAGATCTTGAGTTTTCGTTAAAAGGCGTGTCCATGGCACCGTGACGAAGTTTGATGTGTCGCCATGGGAATAAAAGATGTTATAACTCAGGAATAAAATGTCCGATCTTGCCCAAACTTCACATGTGTGATAAGGGTCCTGGCCTGAACAGATCTGAAGGCCAATATTCCATTGGGTGTGGCAAAATGGCTCGATAGCGCCACCCATACACTTTCAACTGAGTGCATATACACTTTCAATGGAGTGCGCCTCAAGCTATGTTTCACGTACATGTACAAAAATCGGTACACACATGTAACACACCAATATCTACGAAAAAGTCTCTTGGTACGAAATCCAAATCCAAACACGAAGTCCGTTATTTAGAATGTTCTCTGCAAAATTGGTGTTGTTTTTGGCATTTTCAGGGGTTGTACTTTAACGAACTCCTCCTAGAGATTTATGCAGATCAGCATCAAACTTGGTCAGTTAAATCTAAAGGCCTTTGCGATGTTAAATTGGGAAGATCTTGAGATTTCGTTAAAGGGAGTGTCCATGGCGGCCTGACAAATTTTGATGTTTCGCATGAAAAAGGAAGTTGCTGTAACTCAGACATACAATGTCCAATCTGCCCCAAACTTTGCATGTTAGATAAGACTTCTGCCCTTAACAGATCTACATGCCCATATTCAATTATAGTCATAGCACCACCACCATAGACTTTGACATATTGCAATTATGTTTATGACATGAAATGCATATTTCTCACCGTTCATCTTTTTACTAAATCAACTCGCTGGCGGTGAGCCCGGGTGCGAGGGCCCGTTCATCGCTGCTTGCAGCTTTAATTTAAGTTTTATAATGCATGGCATTACATTTACAGTAGGCTTTGATTTATTAAATGGTTCAAATGTAAATTTGATATGCAAGCTTATCTACTGTTTACTGAGGCTAGCATTTTTTCAGATGAACAAAATAGGATGTATTTTCAGATTTTGGTGGATTCCATAAATGGAAAAAAGCATCTTGGAGAAAATGCATAATACATCTAATGTTGCAAGACTGCTCACACAGATAACAATTTTCTCATGAGCAATCATAAATCAATTTAATAACATCTTATTTAAACTGTGAGTGTGATGATTTAATTTATCAGATTTGAGCAGTAAAACTTTTTTTTTTAATCACATTTACACAATGGATACGTAAACTACTTAGCCTGCATTTATTTCACAATAACATTAATCCATTCACTTTCCAAACCACTTGACCTATATAGGGGCATGGAAAGCAGAAACACAAATAATGTATTTCATTGTTTAAATAAATAAATAAAAATTAAAATTGCAGTGAATCAGTTCTTCTGGAATGATCCAGCTCAGTTGTTTCTCAGGCTGAAGCTTATTTATAAACTGCCCACAAAATCTATTAGAAGGTGAATGGGGGTCTTGTGGAAGGTCACACAGTAGTTTGAAAGAAATGAATGTAACAGCTAATAGCTGGGAAGCTGCTGCAAACAGGTGAAGCAAAAACAGATGGAACAGCAGCTGAGTTTACATTACATAAATGTCTTCATGCATAGTATTATCGCTATCCTCACTGCACAGTGTGACAGACATCTATAATATAGATTCACCACACATAAAATTTGACACAATTGTCTGATTTTCTTTGTAGTTGTTCTTCAGGGAGTGGTATACAAACTGCCACTGATAAAATTAATCAACAGGGTGAGAAATGAATCCTTATGATACTGTGGGTAACTGTCAGGATTATGGACAAAATCCTCAGATCCAGTCAAGCAGCTTGGCTGAATGAATATCATGTATACATGTGAAACTATTTTCCCATGAACCTTCCTTATCTTTCAGAATTTTTGTTCAAAGTAACTTGCTAGTGTAATATTAATTTGGTGTTAACTGTTTTGAAGGGGACACCAATAAAACAGGCAAAATTGTACTTAAGGATATGTGTACAGAGAGGAAAGCCTTACTATTGAATGGAGACCGTTCCATTATCCTTCTTCTCAAAGTTTCTTTCTGGATCAATGAAAAAGCTGACTAAATTGATGAAAACATTCTTCAAAACAATTTTTTTTGTTGCAATGTTTTTGAAGTTGTTTACACAATCAAGCCACCAAAATACAATGGGATTTGAACTTCACTTCAACTTTTATTTATTTATATAGCACATTTAATAGCAATGTTGTTGCTTCACAGTTATAATTAAAACATGCATATATAAAAACATTTGCCATGCCTAGCAAAATGAAGGCATACACTCTTAGACGTGAAAGACGGGAAAAAAACTAAAAATAATAATTTATTACGTCAATGACTGATTTGTTCAAAAAGTGGATTCATTCAGTTAGGAAACACCTCCTCAGTGTGTTCCTCAAAGACGCAATTAGTGCTGTTACTGCTGCAGCTTAGTTTTCAACTTTTTTCGTTGGTGAAATAGAGCTAAAACAGGCAATATGGTGCCCAAAATGCACTTAATATTAACTTCTTGTTTATTCAATTTTTATTAAAATCTAAATCACATTTGTTATGCTAATATCTGGAGAATAACTGCACTCTTAGTATGATGTTATATTAGATTAACTATATAAAATGAAATAAACCGACCAGTGGGGGCTCGTGAATTTTAAAATAGAGGAGACAAACTAATTGTATATAATTGTGATCCCTGCCAATTGTTATTATTATTATTATTTGCTTAACCACTTTAAAATGGCTTTTTGGCGGCTTTTAGTCAGAAACCGTAAAGAAAATATATTCAATATCGCTACTCATTATAAATACTTGGTAAATTATCAGCCCAGCCGCTCCGGGAGAAACCATAGACTGTATAAAAACAGGTTCAAACTAATAGCATCTAATTTATGTCTCTATGATGGTAGGTTGATATTCCAGAAGGGAGGCTATATAGCGTCCTCTATGATGTTACTTTTCTCAGCACTCCTCAGCACTGAAAGTGAACACTCGATACTGATTGGTTCCCCTGGCCTCCCCCTCCCCTTCTCTTTCACTTGGCGGTTGTAATTACATCAGCAGATTCGGCACATTCGCGATAGAAAAGCGGAGCTTTCATGTGATGTTATTACAACTGTGAAATTACAAACAAAAATATATAGATTCTGAGACATGAACTGAAATGAATAGTGAATTTTATTAACATTAAATCTTCCTCATTTTCACCTCAAAATTTGGGGGAAACTGTGCCCCCCTGCCTCACCCGACGAGCCGCCACTGAAACCGAATAAATACTGAACGCGGGAAAATCTAAATGCGCACCCGTCTAATCTAACGTACAAGACTTGTATATGCGTACACTATGGGTGTGTAAGACGTTATTAAACAAGCTAGGTTATAATCGCTAACAGCGCAGACTACATCGTTGACAAAAGTACACAATAATATTTTTTGGACACGACTTATTAATGACTCAGCATCATCTATATTAAAGAGAAAATAATCACGTCATCCGATGTTTAATTTGATTAAAGTAAGCAAGATTTATGGAATTCCACAACAACTGAAACACGTTGTTTTCGTGCACAGTACTGTCTGTGTGACGGTCACGGTGGTGTTGAGGAAAAAGGGGAGCACGCTGTGGACCAAAGCACTGTGAGGCAAAGCAGGGGGAGCTCGAGATGTTTAAAACTTTTTTTTGTTGTTGCTCAGTTTGCATTTGTATTGTTTTACTACTTACACAATTAGTTTAACTATTTATCATTATATTATTTACAATACACATATTTCAATTATATTTTAGGGGGGGACAACCCTCAGATAGGGGGGGTCCGGACCCCCCAGACCCCCCCGCGATTTCCGCCTATGTTTTAAACACTTATGCAGGTTCAGGAACTGCTGTGGCAGTGGGGAAATACAGAAAAGGCTCCTGCGGAAGTGAGCACTATTACAGCAGTGTAAAATACAGACAAAGGCTCCGCGGGAGCGGGAACTGCTGCAGTAGTGGGGAAATATGGAAAAGCTCCTGCGGGAGCGGGGTGCTGCTGAGATGGCTGTAGCTGGGGATAGGCCGTTATAGATGGATAAGGTGATGTTAAAGGCACAATATGCAAGTTATTTTTTTATTAAAATATCCAAAAACCACTAGAACAGCGTTATATATTTTGCTGACTTGTGTACTTACAATATCCCAAATGTTTCAAAGAATATTTAAATCCAGTGCAAAAAAAGTAATTTTAACTAGTGACATGGACTTGATAAAATATAACTTAATTCACACCATATTTCTGATATTATAGATCAATCTTATCAGATTAATTTTGATCGTTCACTTTTATTTTATATCCGTGAGTGCAGTACACCTGCAAAGAGTTAGCACTCGTTAGCTTGTCATTATCGTTTTCATTTGAACCTATCGCGGTTTTCTTTTCTCCTCTCCTCTCTCTCACTCCACTTTTCAAAAGTTCATCAAACAACTGTGTTAAGAATATTTCATCAAGCACGGTGAGTAATGGCTTCTCCTGCTATTGTTATTTGCACCTCTTGCCACATGTACAGTTTATCTATCTCTGTCGCAGATGAGGGATTCACATGTGATAAATGTAGGGAAATAGTTAGGCTGACAGAGAAGATTTCAGAATTAGAGACACGCATCCAAACTTTAATTGAGCACAGTAAGAATGTTAAGGCTCTAGATATGGCTTTGGATGCGTTTAGCTCAGGGATTCCTGTACATTGTTCGGTTCTGGCAACAGAGCCCCTGCAGCAGGGCAACTGGGTGACGGTGAGGCAGCGTAGTCGTGGGTCAAAACACCGCTCTTCTGTTCCGATCAAAACATTAAACAGGTTCTCCCCACTCAGTGATGCACCCACTGAGAAACCTGATGAAAGTGCTCTAGTTATTGGTGATTCTATTGTACGGAACGTGAATATAGAGACACCAACCACCATAGTCAAATGCTTACCGGGAGCCAGAGCGCCTGACATCTTGGCAAATTTAAAAGTGCTGGCTAATGCTAAACGTAAATACAGTAAGATTGTTATTCATGCCGGCACTAATGATGTTCGACTTCGCATGATGTCAGACACTGTAATATGCTCTGGTCCCCTCCCTGCTTACCGTGGTGACGAGATGCATAGCAGATTGTCATCACTCAATGGCTGGATGTCTAAGTGGTGCCCACAGAATAACATAGGTTTCATAGACAATTGGATGAGCTTTTGGGGCAGACCTGACCTGTTGAAAAGAGATGGTCTTCATCGCCATGGGTGGCGCCACTCTTCTCTCTAGAAATATGGCAAATAGTCTTAGTGTTTATACTTGACTAACTGGGGCCCAGGTCAGGAAGCAGACAGACTGGCTAAACCGACCGTCTGCTAGCTGTCTCACGTCACAGAGGTCAGCTAATTCTCAGCACATAGAGACTCTTTCACCTAGATATCACACTATAGAGACTGTGTCTGTTCTCCGAACTAGAAAATACAAAAAAACATCCAAACCAAGTTGAGATTAACAATTTAATTGAGGTTCAACAAATAAAAAACAAATGCAATACGGATAAACAAATGATAAAGCTTGGCTTATTGAATATCAGATCCCTACGAAAACACTTTTTGTAAATAATATGATCACTGATCATAATCTAGATGTGCTCTGTTTGACAGAAACCTGGCTAAAACCTGATGATTAAATTATTTTAAATGAGTCCACCCCCGAAGATTACTGTTATAAACATGAGCCGCGTCTAAAAGGCAAAGGGGGAGTTGTTGCTTCAATTTATAACAACGTTTTCAGGATTTCTCAGAGGGAAGGCTTCAAGTATAACTTGTTTGAAGTAATGGTGCTTCATATAACATTATCCAGAGAAACAAATGTTAATGATAAATCCCCTGTTATGTTTGTACTGGCTACTGTATACAGGCCACATAGACATCATACAGACTTTATTAAAGAGTTTGGTGATTTTAAATCCAAGTTAGTTCTGGCTGCAGATAAAGTTTTAATAGTTGATGATTTTAATATCCATGTTGACAATGAAAAAGATGCATTGGGATCAGCATTTATAGACATTCTGAACTCTATTGGGGTTAGACAACACGTTTCAGGACCTACTCATTGTCGAAATCATACTCTAGATTTAATACTGTCACATGGAACTGATGTTGATAATGTTGAAATTATGCAGCCAAGTGATGATATCTCAGATCATTATTTAGTTTTGTACAAACTTCATATAGCCAAAATTATAAATTCTACTTCTTGTTACAAGTATGGAAGAACCATCACTTCTACCACAAAAGACTGCTTTTTAAGTTATCTTCCTGATGTATCCAAATTCCTTAGCATATCCAAAACCTCAGAACAACTTGATGATGTAACAGAAACTATGAACTCTCCCTTTTCTAGCATTTTAAATACAGTTGCTCCTTTATGTTTAAGGAAGGTTAAGGAAACCAGTATGACACCATGATATAATGAGCATACTCTCACCCTAAAGAGAGCAGCCCGAAAAAGGGAGCGCAGCTGGAGGAAAACAAAACTAGAGGTATTTCGTATTGCTTGGCGGGAAAGTAACCTATCCTACAGAAAAGCATTAAAAACTGCTAGATCTGATTACTTTTCTTCTCTTTTATAAGAAAACAAACATAACCGCAGGTATTTATTCAATACAGTGGCTAAATTAACGAAAAATAAAGCCTCAACAAGTGTTGACATTTCCCAACATCACAGAAGTAATGACTTTATGAACTACTTTACTTCTAAAATCGATAGAGATAAAATTGCAACCATTCAGCCATCAGCTACAGTATCACATCAGACAGTGCACTATAGACCCCCTGAGGAACAGTTCCACTCATTCTCTACTATAGGAGAGGAAGAATTGTATAAACTTGTTAAATCATCTAAACCAACAACATGTACAGTACAGACCAAATGTTTGGACACACCTTCTCATTCAAAGAGTTTTCTTTTATTTTCATGACTATGAACATTGTAGAGTCACACTGAAGGCATCAAGGGCTATTTGACCAAGAAGGGGAGATATGGGGTGCTGCGCCAGATGACCTGGCCTCCACAGTCACCGGACCTGAACCCAATCGAGATGGATTAGGGGTGAGCTGGACCGCAGACAGAAGGCAAAAGGGCCAACAAGTGCTAAGCATCTCTCTGGGAACTCCTTCAAGACTGTTGGAAGACCATTTCAGGTGACTACCTCTTGAAGTTCATCAAGAGAATGCCAAGAGTGTGCATTGTACCATGGTACATTAACCAAAGTTTTATGTGGCAGCCTATTTGTAGTAAAACTGCCATTATACAAATGGCAGTCAAACTGCCAAAAAAACATACACCTGCAGAAGCCTACATATATACGGGCAATTCTTAGACTATGGGCACATTCATGTCCTTTGATCATATTTTATAAAAAACATTTAATTTTGAAAAATTCACACTTTCATAGTTAAATTTACAATGAAAGAACTTTAGGAACTTTTTACCAGTAGTCTATAATTATTTTTTCACCTTTTTAAACATCATTATACATGCAAATATTGCTGTTTTGTGCTTGTCCCACGCCCAGACTTCTGATCTTCAATAATGAAAAAGAAGTGTAAAAAAATTATTCATCCATTTTTTTTAATATGATTGAATAAAGTATCAAACATAATTGAGGATTTTAAGGTCAGATAACTATTAATGTGATTTTATATACAAAATGTAGTTGTCCCACAGTATTGCCGTAATTTCCACCACAACGCTGTAATGTCATTTTAAAAAGTTTTTTTGAAAGATTGTTTGGGTAGTTTCTATGGATATTAACAATGACATCACAGCACACGTCTGACATGGAGGTAAATTTTGCTTGAAATGAAAATATTTTTATTGTATGTCATTTCCAAACATGGCGTAACATCAAAATTTTTTTTTTTTTTTAACACAAATAGATTTATTTTGCATGCATGGAATGCTTGCTACCAATTCATAGCTAATCTGTAATCCTACCTTGGATTTTTTTACAAAATACTGTAGAATTGTAATTTCAACCACCAACATTTATGCTTACAAGGTGCAATTCATAGAATGAGTGGCTACATATGAATATTTTATTTATTGAAATGTACAACGCTAATGTTTTTATTCAAATATATATTTGTTGAAATTTCATTTTATCTATTTTTAAGATGCCACGGAAGTCAACTGGAGAAAAGTCTCAGTGGTGCTCAAGTGAAAACAATTACCGGTATTGGGATCAATCGCTTTTATTGGCCACTGAGAGATGATGTCATCTGGTACCAACCCATGGATATAATAGGCCTCATCCCTGAGCCCGTACCAGTGATAAAACGGCACAAGGAGATTATGGCCCAATCCCATTTCTATTTTATACCCCTTCCCTTATGGTTTAGTGATTTCTAATTATTGGGAGGATTAGTCCCCATCAATGTCTACGGCAGTTATCGCCCTGATCAGACATATGCTATGCCACTATCATGCAGTCTGTAATGATATGACGTTAGCAAATATTAGCAATTTTTTTGCAAACATTTCTTTGAGTGACATGACCGTTAATATGAACTTACAATTGAATGTAACATAAAACAAATGATTACTTTTCATTATAATCTTTATTTATGCCAAAAAAGCTTACATTTATGTGTCTTTTTGTTCGCTGTAGCAGCCATGTTGACGAGATAATTCATACCCCTTCGTTTGAAGTGTGGTCCCGAAAAATCTTCATTTGAAGGGCTATCTGGCCCTTTCCCTTACCCCTACCCCTCCAACCAAAAGAGAATCAAGACACCCATACCCCTTCACGTGAACGCGCGTTAGTTGGGGTAGGGGAAAGGGGAAGGGCTAAGGGCAGGGATAGGCAACTCCGGTCCTGGAGGGCCACTATCCTGCAGAGTTTAGCTTCAGCCCTCATAAAAACTCACCTGCCTGTATCTATCTAGTAATCCAGAAAACACTAATTGCCTTGTTCAGGTGTGTTTAATTAGGGTTGGAGCTAAACTCTGCAGGACATTGGCCCTCCAGGAGTGAAGTTGCCTATCCCTGGCTAAGGGGTAGAATTGGGATTGGGCCTAAGACCGAAGTTTGGAAAGAAATCTGCAAGATTTGGCCTTGAATCACATCTCTCTCTCTCTCACACACACACCCTCTCTCATAAACTCTTTAACACACACTACCTCACTTTCATGCACATTATCTCTCACACACATACCGTCTGGTCACCATAATTGCCCTCTGGACAAGCCTCCATGTTACTCTCTCTCTCTCTCTCTCTCATACACGCACAGCCCTCGTGATCTAGGTGCTTTACAGTTCATGTTATATGATAATTTATATGTTATAGTTTAAGGTGTCTTTTAAATGTTCTCTTCAGAACAGTGTTCATCTAAGAGACCGATTAGAATTGTACAATACCAAACTAACTCACATACAACGTGTGCATGCTCATGATGCTTATTAGTTCATGTTACAATGCATTGACATGACTAACTTTTTAGGTGTTTTTTAAGTATTCCAAAATTCAAAACAGTGTTCATCTAACCAATTATAATGTTATAATTTTACAATTACAATTTATGCATAACTTACATTTTTCATGTGATTATTTGTGGTTAGTTGTTTACAGTAAGGCTGTAACTGTTAATCTGGTTATGGAACCAAACAGACTAATGACTAATGATTTGTTAAATGTGTTTCAAATAAATGTTTTCTGTTTTTCTACATGGACGTCCATTCATTGTCATTTCCACAACACCCAGTCATTTCCACCACCTCATAACTCTTTTAAAAAATATGTACAAAATTCTAATCACTCATTAAAAAATTCTGCATAGTTTATGGGATAATGTTCCACTTAATGTAATAACACAAGTAGTAATTTTCAGAAATGTATCTAACCAATGCAATATTATATTTCAGGTTGTGGTGAATGTAAGCTTTGCGTTTGGGCCTCATGACAATTAATTTACTTAATCCACAAATCTATGGTAATTGTAATATAGGTATAAATTGGTAAAACTATGTGTGACAGTGGTCTTACACTGTTAAGAAATTATGTATATCATATTAATTTTAAATAATAATCAAATATTTGCATGTGATGGAAATGACATTTGTTTAGTGCGGATCGGGAAAATGTGTCAAAAAACACCAATTTGTCTTATAATGTAAGTGCGTTCTCTTATGAATTATTAAACTAGACTAGTGGTATTTAACTGTTAGATTGTGACAATTTTGATTTGAACACTTTTTTCCCTCAAGTTCACAAGGCCAGAAGTGCCTGTAGTTGAAGAACAACCCATACATAAAATAAATACATTCTTGAAATGTGTTTTATTTAGTTTACAGATAAACAAGGGGGAAAAAAGAGTGTGAAAGCTAACATAGCCTTTATATGCTGAATTTTAATTCATTTTTGTGACAGGCTTCATTTGTTTACAGAAAGGAAACTCAAATGGCAGAAAGCAACATCATATTTGTTTTCTTTATTTAAAAAAAGCACAATGTTTTGTTTTCATTGTGAGTGTACACAAATAAAAGCAGACCTTTAGCCTATACACTGATGCATTATTAATAAGACAATAAGTATTTAAAGTTGATTCTGCTGGTGTAAGGAGACAGTTGAAGTGATTGTGCCGGCTCACACACAGAGAAAACACACAGTTCCAGCAGTATTAACTTGACAGCACAGTTAGTAGTTTATCAAAATAAAATACAGTGAACCAAACACCAGCGTGCCTGTCTCTGTGTCACCATTGGAACTCGACTGAAGCACAAAGCCTATAATTTACATAACACGTTACAGATTCGTTACATCACAAATATGAAAATATTATTGAATATTTGGATTTGTGCCGAATGAGAGAGGTATGATACACGAGCACAAAGTTCCATTTCAGTTGAGTGCACAAGCCTTTAAAGCATTGGTCTCAAACTCAATTCCTGGAGGGCCACAGCTCTGCACAGTTTTGCTCCAACCCTAATCAAACACACCTGATCCACCTAATCAAGGTCTTCAGGATTACTAGAATCTTCCAAGCAGGTGTGATTTGGAGCTGGTTGGAGCTAAACTCTGCAGAGCTGTGGGCCTCCAGGAATTGAGTTTGAGACCACTGCGTTAAAGTAAACTCCTTTGTTAGTCTGTGAGAGACGAATTCAGAATCAACACATGGTCACTGTCTAGTGGGCTTTGTTTTCAAGTGCACAAAATGGCATTCACTGTTTTTCTGCTGGCTGCCGGTGTTGCATTGCTGTGGTGCCCCCTTCTGGATTGGAGGTGAATTGGCTATATTTATTGTAAGGTGTCATGCACCGAAAAAAAAAAAAAAAAAAAAAAAAAAATATATATATATATAGGCTGGTAAGCTATAACATTTTTTAATCTAATTAATTACATGATGTGGTGATTGATTAATCAAATTAATTGCACATCAAATTTGTAAAAAATGACTCCAAAAGATAATTTAAAGTCATACAGACATAACAGACATTACAAAACGTAAGTTCAGCAAGAAATATTTAGTTTGATAAAATGTATTACATATAGCCTACTCTTTTGGACCATGCGAGTAAATGATGACAGAATTGTCATTTTTGGTTGGGTGAACTATAATAATTTAGTTACTTAATTTTATTATTATTACTATGAAAATATGAAATTATTTCTTTAATGGAATGATACTCTAAATAATAAACTAAAACTCCCAGTAGGTGGTGGTAAATGTCTTAATGATTAAGTCATCGAGTAATTTATTCATTTGTTTGATTCGTTCAAATGGCTTATTCATTCAGGAGTGATGGTTCTTCATGAATGGTTCATTGAAGGCTTGTTCGACTTGAAGCAGTTCATCACCATCAGACCGACCGGTGTGTGACATCAAAATATCGTGAGTACTTTGATATTATACACCGATCTGTCTGTGCACATACCTGCAAACTCAGAAGGACTGAAAAAGGTGACAGATTTTTCAGTACCCCCCCCCCCCCCCCCCCCCCAAGAAGAAAATAAAGGGAAAAGACAACGTTTTCTTGAGGTAAAAAAACGAAACATTTATTAAGACCACTGAACATAAAACAACTGTAATACTGTAAAACTGTAAACAACAATACTGCAGCCAGCTCCCACTGCATTAGTCAATGTTAAATGATCCGCCAGAGCAGGTGTTTCGATCACTCATTAACGTTAAACCAGACACCAATGGGTCTTGTTTCATTACGTGTTCGTTTTCATTTCGCTCATTTCTTATGACAAGATATACATAAAAAAATCAGATAACAATGTTAATTTTGACAGCAAATTTTGATTTAGTTTTAGTCATAGTCTTTTGACTAAAATGCCATTTAGTTTTAGTCATATTTTAGTCATCTGAATTGTTTTAGTTTTAGTCTAGTTTTAGTCGTTGAAATACAATAAGATTTTATTTTATTTAATCAAATAAAATATAAAATATAATGGGTTTAGTTCAATTGTAATGCATTAATTTATAATGTCTCTAAAATGTCCAAACCCATATACTCCCGGATAAAACATCTATTAACCTGTTAATATAATTGATTTTAAAGATTGAACATGCAATACAGATACAGATTTAACTACTGTGACTTATCTTAAAATTAAATAAAACCACTTTTCCTAAAGTAGAACAGTCTTTTTTCAATTAATGATATGCATTCTTTATAACTACTTGCATACATCATTCTTTATTCTTTCAAGCAGACGTATTTAAAAGAATAAAATATAATTAATCTTTAGTGAATGCTTTTTGTATCTTTTGTTGCTTGATCAATATTAAGGACACAGACCGCATTAGGTTTATTACCCACTGTAATTTTTCGGGTCATCTATGAGCTATGACGCGGTTCAGTGGCAAGCAGTGGCAAAACGCCATCAACCAATCAGAATATAGACGTCAAGATGTAAACTTTCGTTCCTACCAAAACATTAGTTCCGAGAAAATGGAGGAGAAACCGATAATCGTTGTTGCTGGGTTTCCTATCATTTATGATATAACGTTATTTTTTCATACAGAAAAAATTCAAAAGACCAGTTAAAAAAGAGAGAGAGAGTCCCGGCCGCGCGCGCACCCACCTTCACCGTCTTGCTCTCTCTCCCTCGTGCATATTAATCAAAATATTTTTTTTCCCCGACCAAATGTGACCAAAACGGTTATAAAAATGCTGTCATTATAAAGGTGTAAAATATCAGTAATGCAGTGGAGGAGATAAGTTAGCCTTGCCAAAATCCTTCACAGTGACATTGAACTAACATTGTAAACTAACAACACAATTTGCTGATCTTACTAGCTAACTAGGCGACACTTCCATTATAACGTTAATGTTAAACATGTTAACTAACAACAACATTAGAGAAAACAATTATATTGTTGGCAGATAACAGCACTTACCTCAAAACTAATGTCAGTGTCCAAAGCGTGAATTCATCCGCGGGAAAGCTGCCGCTATCTTGACTGTGATTGGCCAAATGACTCGTGTGCAGTAGGTTCTAGAAGTAGGCGTGAATAGGCGCGAATTCATCCGCGGGAAAAGCTGCAGCCAGGGGCTTTTCAAAGAAGACGCTGCTGTTATCTTGACTGTGATTGGTCAAATGACTCGCGTGCAGTATCACCAAAGATGTTTGTGAAGAAGACCGCAGTAGGGAAGACCGCAGAAGACCCCCTTCCCCCGTCAAAAAAACTCTTTGGATCTACACGATTCATGTGGATGACATTTTCCAATTCAAAACGGCGATTTTCGCCGAAAAGCGACTAGTTTGCAGCTATGTGTGCAGCGCCACTTCAAAGCCAACACATATGCCAATGGTTCAACGCGCCAAATGGTTCACCAAATTCATTCAAAACATGGATTAAGAAATGAAATGCCGCTGTGGGTTGCTTGGAGATGAAAAGTTCTGTCTTGTCTTCTGGTTGGCAAAATTGATCAAAACAGACAACATTGTGTCTAAAATAAAACAATATTAACTTCTTAATGAACTGTTGTATAAGTACCACATTTGCACTCATGTGATTTTGCACTTAGCCTACAGCTAAGTATATATATATATATATATATATATATATATATATATATATATATACTTAGCTGTAGGCTATGAGGGGCCGTGCAAGACTTAATTCATTCTGGCACTCTTACACGCTTACATTCTCCTTTCACATACATATATTCTTGCTTTCACACACTTACATTCTCCTTTCAGATACATATATTTTTTCTTTCACACACTTTCATTCTTCTTACACATGCATACATTTCTAATCTTACACACACTTACATTCTCCTTTCAGATACATATATTTTTTCTTTCACACACTTTCAATCTTCTTACACATGCATACATTTCTACTCTTACACACACTTACATTCTCCTTTCATATGCATATATTTTTGCTTTCACGCACACATACATTCTCCTTACAAATACATATATTTTTGCTTTCAAACTCATACATTCTCCTTATACATATATTTCTACTCTCACACACATACATTCTCCTTTCACATACATATACACACATACATATATAGATGTATGTAAGAGAAGAATGTATGTATGTGCGAGAGAGAGTATAGTGGAAACGGAAGGCGTTTAGTTGAAACGGAAGGAGTATAGTGGAAACGGAAGGCGTTTAGTTGAAACGGAAGGCAGGTTAGGCGCGATCAGGCTCACCGTGACAGGTCTTGATCAGCATGGCTGAGGTAGATGAGGAAGCCGCAGATGTATTTCAGCAAGCTATCTGGGTTTTAAAAAATAAATAAATATTATTATTGTGAAAAGGTTACATGGCCTCGTCCTTTGAGCGAGTTGTGATTGAGGACACGAGCTCAGCCTCAGTCGTGTTGCCAGATAGATGTATTATAAGCGTCCAAGGTTTTTTTTTTTTTTTTTTTCATTTAATTTAGGAAGTGAATAAAGTGGGAGGTTGCAAGTTAGTGACAGCGAAATCTTTATATTATTTAAAAAACTCAAGACTCATTGCGGTTTATTTATTTTTAGATTTTCATTTACTTAATTATTTTTTTTCAATTGCAGCTCTGCCTGCAGCAATAACTCAGTGCTAGAATAGTGATCTATAAGCGCCACCTGTTGTCAGAGATTGAATTAGCATTTTCATCAGAATCAGAAACAGCTTTATTGCCAAGTGTTTACACACAGAAGAAATTTCGTCAGGAGCTTCCAGTACAGAAATTACAAACATAGTGCAGACACACATATAATTCAAGAAATAAAACTAATAATAATAAATAGTAATAATAAAATATTCATTAAGCCAATCTGATGTTTTTGTTTTGTGCACTTGCTTCATGTTGCATATATTTTTTTTTGTTTGTTTGCTCAAGGTTAGTATGGTCAGTAACAGAGCAAAATAAACATTTAATAAATGTAAAAAAAAAAAGAAAAAAAAGAAGAAGAACTAAATAAATTGGCAACGAGAATGGGAATCGGCTCATTTGATTGTAAAATAAAAAAAATCCTGATCAGTGCATCCTTAACTGGAATAGTTAGGCCTACCTGAAAGACCCGAAAAAGCATGGTTTATTTATTTGTTCAAATTGGTTATTATTTATTACAATACAATGTTTACAGTCAACAATGAAAACAATAAGTCTTATTGATTGATTGATTGATTGATTGATTGTGGCAAGTCCTGTGAAAATTTTGCCAGGGCAAGTAAAAAATAAATAAACCACAGGCCGAACTGGACCAGTTGAAAATGTCTTTAGCATTAAGCCCGGTTAATACGATCAAAATCAGTGTCTAAGTACTTGTACACAGATCTTTAGAACATGGTTACATAATGATATGTTAAAAATAAAAACTTAAAATATGTACTTGAAAAGTAAACAGGATGACTTTGAATAGCATAACTGTAAAATTGTGAGGAAGAGCTAAGCAAGTCTTGCACATGTATTTCCTGCTCTGAGAGTGACGTCCTGCTTAAACAGGAAGTAATGGATACCAAAAAAGGTAGAAATATATATATATACAGTACAGACCAAAAGTTTGGACACACCTTCTCATTCAAAGAGTTTTCTTTATTTTCATGACTATGAAAATTGTAGATTCACACTGAAGGCATCAAAACTATGAATGAACACATGTGGAATTATATATGGAATTATATACATAACAAAAAAGTGTGAAACAACTGAAAATATGTCATATTCTTGGTTCTTCAAAGTAGCCACCTTTTGCTTTGATTGCTGCTTTGCACACTCTTGGCATTCTCTTGATGAGCATCAAGAGGTAGTCACCTAAAATGGTCTTACAACAGTCTTGAAGGAGTTCCCCGAGAGATGCTTAGCACTTGTTGGCCCTTTTGCCTTCTGTCAGTGGTCCAGCTCACCCCTAAACCATCTCGATTGGGTTCAGGTCCGGTGACTGTGGAGGCCAGGTCATCTGGTGCAGCACCCCATCATTCTCCTTCTTGGTCATATAGCCCTTGATGCCTTCAGTGTGACTGTTTTGTCAGTGTGATATATATATATATATATATGTAAAAGGAGAATGCATGTGTGTGAAAGCAAAAAAAAAAATGTATGTGTAAGGAGAATGTATGTGTGTAAAGCAAGAATATATGTATGTGAAAGGGGAATGTATGTGTGTGAGAGTAGAAATGTATGTATGTGAAACGGGAATGTATGTGTGTGAGAGTAGAAATGTATGTACGTGAATGGAGAATGTATGTGTGTGAGAGTGCTAGAATGAATTATGGCTTATATGGCCCCCCATAGTAGGCTAAGTGCATTATTAGGAACACCTGTTCAATTTCTCATTAATGCAATTATCTAATCAACCAATCACATGGCAGTTGCTGCAATGCATTTAGGGGTGTGGTCCTGGTCAACACAATATCCTGAACTCCAAACTGAATGTCAGAATGGGAAAGAAAGGTGATTTAAGCAATTTTGAGCGTGCCATGCTTGTTGGTGCCAGATGGGCCGGTCTGAGTATTTCACAATCTGCTCAGTTACTGGGATTTTCAAGCACAACCATTTCTAGGGTTTACAAAGAATGGTGTGAAAAGGGAAAAAAACTGTCCTGTGGGCGAAAAATGCCTTGTTGATGCTAGAGGTCAGAGGAGAATGGGCCGACTGATTCAAGCTGATAGAAGAGCAACTTTGTCTGAAATAACCACTCGTTACAACCGAGGTATGCAGCAAAGCAACTGTGAAGCCAAAACACGCACAACCTTGAGGCGGATGGGCTACAACAGCAGAAGACTCCACTGGGTACCACTCATCTCAACTACAAATAGGAAAAAGAGGCTACAATTTGCACGAGCTCACCAAAATTTAACAGTTGAAGACTGGGAAAATGTTGCCTGGTCTGATGAGTCTCGATTTCTGTTGAGACATTCAGTACAACAGAACATGGTGTACATGGTGGTCATAAAGGGATGGACATGGTCAGAAACAATGCTCAGGTATGCCGTGACATTTAAATGATGCCCAATTGGCACTAATTGTGTAAAGGGTTAACAAACGCCAGTATTACTATATAACCAATATAACCATTCAACATTACAGTATAATTGAAAGACATTATTATTAACATTTAGTAGGCTCAGAAAAATATTACTTTTAATTAAGTGAACTTAAAACAATTTTCACATAAATATAATAAATTGTATTTCATAGTTTTGGCATAATTGTGTGTTTTTGTGTGATGATGAAGCACTACAAACAGCTGAAAACACAGCCTTTCAAACTGTAGTCCATCTGATAATCATCTTCATTCAGTGTCTCTGCTGTTTCTCGCCAGAAGTTATGACAGATAACACTGTCTTCATACTTGTTTAAAATAGAGGATATCTCATAATCCCCTCACACAAGGTGCTTGTCAACACTGCCATCTATTATGGAGTGGACTCTGGTAAGTTGTTGTTGCGTCTCTTCCTTTTCATTTTTGGCTGTTGGAAACAATGGCCCAGACAGTGATTCCACCTTGTGGACAAAGTCTTGTGAGTTTTCTTATAGGAGCAAAGGAAGCACAATTTCCTTACTTTAGCAAAGGAAAATCAGTCTCCTCTTGGTTTATATCAAAATCCTCCAGTATTTTTATTTTAAAATCCTCGGTTTGTACTTGTAATTCGTGACCGACATTTTGTTTTGTTCTCTCTCCGCATTCGTCACTAATCACGCAATGCCAACTTACTACGACATCCGCTGGAACGGCTTCCTTCTATGACAAATAACTTATGAAATTATTTTAATTATACTTTAGTATACCATCTGACAAAAAGTTCTAAAATCACTGAAGCAGGGATGTAGCAATAGGATGCATTGTTACATTTCAGAGAAACTAAAAATCTCTCTGCTCTTCTGGCCACGGCTGTACAGCCAAATAGTGGCTATTGATATTTTTGATATTTTGATGTTTTTATTCCATCACATTTCACCACCTGTCAACAAAGTCACACAATTTTTAGGTTTTGGCTGTCTGAACTTACTGGAATTATTGTTATTATTATCTTTTTCTGAAGTAAAATAAATATTAATATAACAAACATTACATCAAAAATATTGTTCTTTTAGGCAAAAAATAAAATAAAAATAAAAACACCAAATATCATAAACAAATTGTATACATTGTTTTTATTTTATCAAAGATAGTGATATGACATAATTATTTTATTAATTAATTTTATTATTTATTGCAGTGTATTTGTAAGGTGTTTTGAATGTGTTTTGAAAAAAAAAAAAAAAAAAAAAAAAACGTGGCCATTTTTGAGGACATTACACCAAAAACTGAGGTGATTCATTGAATATAGTATCTATTACAGGTGGATACTGGATAATAGATAACCAGAATGATAGCTTGAGGATTTTGCTCCATTGATAGTGTAGAGGTTGATTTATTTATTTTTTTAACCGCAACAAGCCATAACACACTGGTCCACAGCAGACCATCATAGAAACATAAAAGAAAGTCCTGCAATTTGCTTCAAGGGGTTACAAAATCAATACGGAACAACTAAGGAAAAATATATGTTTGACACTTTGGAGACAGACAAGGGTGATTAGATAGAATATCCATGGTTTGAAAATAAATAAATCAATTAATTACACGTATAAAACATTATAACAATTCAATAACCTCCACAATGTTTCCTAATTAAACTGGACACATCGTATCACATTAAGCAACTGTGCAGCCAAATTCATTACTACAATGAAACAAACAAAACACCCGCTTAAAACATACCGCACAGTTTATGGCACATAATAAAATCCACCGACCTACCCCAATATTAGCAAGCACCTAAAAGGGGGGAAAAAGCCACGTAAAGAGATTACAGCACCCAAATCAACAGCCGCGATGCCCGGTTTGTTGCCGAATATTATAAGCCACATGTACCATTAATAAAACAACGTACACTTGTGTGCTGCCGCTCTCCACGCTCAAACCAGGACAATGACAAACAACCATGTGTGAGGCACACAATGTCACACCATACACCATTTACCTTCGTGACACACATCCCTTCGTGACATCACATCTCTTCATGACATCACCCAAAAAAGTTAAAAACCACGCCAACCCACTATATATATATATATATGTTACGGATCACTCGGGAAGCTGAGGAGTAACAGAATGAAGATGTTTATTGTACACAGACACAAGCAGAGGAGCAGGTAGTGATGAGTGACAATGAGGATGGATCCGTGAAGGTAGGGTGAAGACTTCTTGGAGGGACGGTGAGCCACACACATGCACACTTGGGGAACTGGGTCTTCGGAGGAAATCGCTGGAGAGAGTAGAAGAGGAGTTAGTCCTTATAGTAAGCATACAGGAATGATCTTGTCGCGAACGTGACTGGACAATGTTTGAGTGCGTGTGTGTGTGGCTTTTATGGTGCTGCGGTGATAGGCTGGTAATGAGGATCAGGTGGATGTGATTTAGAACTCCAGTGAGGGTGTGCGTTGTGATTGTGTGGAGGTGGAACCTGGCGTGTTTGTAACAGTACCCCCCTCCCCACGGCCCGCTCGACGTGGTGGGCGTCCTCTTCCCCTGGGAGCTGGTCGGTGGGATGATTGAAGTGGAAGGTATCGAGTAAGGTGGGATCCAGGATGTCGTTGCGTGGGACCCAGGAACGTTCCTCTGGACCATAACCTTCCCAGTCCACTAGGTATTCGGCTGTCATCCTGCGTCTGCGAAGTGCCCGCTGAAGTTGGTGATGTGCCGCGTCCCAGACCCTCTCGCTCTCCCGGAACCAGTAGTCGATGGCGGGGACATCCGAGGGTTCACCTGACCAGGGGAATAGAGGTGGTTGGTAGCAGAGTATGCACTGGAAGGGAGTGAGTCCGGTGGTGGGTTGGCGGAGGGAATTCTGTGCGTACTCGGCCCGCCCCAGGAATTGGTTCCAGGAGTTCTGGTGGCCGTAACAGAAGGTACGGAGGAAGCGTCCGATCTCCTGGACCTTCCTCTCCATCTGCCCGTTTGATTGAGGATGATACCCGGAGGACAGGCTGATGGCCACACCTAGGAGGGAATGGAAGGCTTTCCACACCCGGGAGATGAACTGGGGGCCTCGGTCCGATACGATATCTTCTGGGATACCGAAGTACCTGAAGACATGGTTGAACAGTATTTCAGCCGTTTCCATGGCTGTAGGTAGGCCCTTTAGAGGAAGACGACAGGATTTAGAAAATCTATCCACTATAACCAAAATACAGGTATTGTTATCTGGTCGGAGGCGGGAGGTCAGTAATGAAGTCCACCCCTAGGTGTGACCACGGGCGATTAGGAACGGGCAGAGGATGGAGCTTGCCAGATGGTAGATGGCGAGGATAGTAGATGGCGAGGGTACATCCACTCACATACCTCCTGACATCCGAGGCCATGTTGGGCCACCAGAAGCGTTCCCTTAGCAGTGAGAGGGTTTCATTGACCCCCGGGTGACCAGTGCCAAGTGACGTATGAGTGGAGTGGATGAGTGGGGTGCGCCATGTCCTGGGGATGCATAGGTGTTCCGGTGGGCAACCCGGCGGGGTGTTGGTAGGAGGATCGGCTGGAGGAAAAGTATCAGAAGAGTAATCGGTAGAGACAATGATATTTTCTGGGAGGATGGTTTCTGGAGTTTCAGATTTCTCTTCGAGAGCATAGCATCTGGATAGGGCATCAGCCTTTACGTTTTTCACCCCTGGGCGGTACGAGATGGTGAATTGGAAGCGGGTGAAGAATAATGCCCAGCGGGCCTGTCTGGGATTGAGTCTTTTGGCTACTCGAAGGTATTCTAGGTTCTTATGGTCAGTGAGGACTTGAAATGGGTGTTTGGCTCCCTCTAGCCAATGCCTCCATTCCTCCAGAGCTAGTTTGATGTTTAGCAATTCCCGATTTCTGATGTCGTAGTTTACCTCCGCCGGGTTGAGTTTCCGGGAGAAGAAGGCGCATGGATGGAGGCGGCTGGGATTCCCCTGCTGCTGGGATAGGACCGCTCCCACTCCGGTGATTGAGGCGTCCACTTCCACCACGAAGGGCTGATCGGGATCAAGATGGACCAGGAGTGGGGCGGTCGTAAAGCCCTGTTTAAGGGTTTGAAAGGCTTCTGTGGCAGTTGGAGTCCAGGAGAGAGACTTAGGTTTCTCGCGGAGGAGATTGGTAAGAGGACTGGTAATGGTACTGAAGTTGTGTATAAACAGACTATAGAAATTGGCGAAGCCAAGGAACAACTGCAATTCTTTGATGGTGGTTGGAGTGGGCCAATCCTTGACTACGCTCACCTTCCCCTCGTCCATCCGGATGCCACTGCGATTGATGGTATAGCCAAGGAACTGCACTGAGGGCTGATGGAAGGAACATTTTTCGGAAATCCCGGAGCACCTCGTGGATGAAATCCGGGAATACGGAGGGGGGGTTAACAAGCCCATACGGCATGACACAATATTCATAGTGACCAGTAGGGGTAATGAAGGCGGTCTTCCACTCGTCCCCCTCACGTATCCGGATGAGGTTGTATGCGCTGCGGAGGTCCAACTGGGTGAACACAGTGACACCACGGAGATGTTCCAGGGCAGCTGGGATGAGGGGAAGTGGGTACCGGAATTTTACAGTGATGTTATTGAGTGCTCTGTAATCAATACATGGCCTCAAGCCTCCATCCTTCTTCTCTACGAAGAAATAGCTCGAAGCAGCAGGGGAGGTAGATGGACGGATATACCCTTGGGTCAGCGCCTCCTTGATGTATTCCTCCATGGCCTTCTCCTCGGGAATGGATAGGGGATATATCCTTCCATTTGGCACTGGTTCACCCGGCAGTAGATCGATGGCACAGTCCCACAGCCGGTGTGGAGGCAGCTTGGATGCCCGTTTAGGGCAGAAGACGTCGCTGAAGGGGACGTAGCATTGAGGAATGCTGATGGAATGATTTTCAACTGGGCTCTCAATAGACGTGGAGTAGGCTGGGAGAGGTTCAGGGGACGGTGTGACTGGAACTGGACAACCGGAGATGCATGATTGGAAACAGGCTTCGCCCCACTTCAGGATCCTGCCCATCTTCCAGGAAATCACGGGGTTGTGCTGCTCCAGCCATGGGCGCCCTACAATAACGTCAGCGGTGGATTCCTCCAGAACCAGCAGATGGATCTCCTCGTGATGGAGTAGTCCAGTTTGGAGGGATATGGGGCCCACACTATGGTGCATGCACTTCCTGCTTAGCGGCCTGCCGGTGATTGTGTGGACCTGGTAGGCTGACGGCGTGGCCGTGGTAGGGAGTTTGAGCTGACGGCAGAAGGCGCAGGAGATGAAGTTGCCGGCTGACCCAGAATCGAGGAGGGCGGAAACTGGAAGAGACATGTCAGAGGCAGTAAGTGTCACAATAGTGGTGAGTGGTTTCATTTGGTATCTTGAAGGGAGAATGGCACTCACCATAGGACGAGGAGGACGGACGGGGCACACTGAACTGCACAGTAGAGGCACAGATTCTGTGCCAGCCGTCTCTGACGCTCCGCCATAGTGAGGCGGTAGGAGTCGAGGATCATAGGCTCGCTGGCTGGTTCTGGGGGCTGACGTTTTCTGGTCGGCAGAGTGGTGTGGAGGAATGCGACTGGCCCTGGTGCTCTTCTAAGCACGACTGCATACGAGTGGCGAAGCGGATGGATAGCTGGATGAATCGCTCGAATCCGATGCTATCCTCGTATGCAACGAGATGCAACCCGCACTCGGGGTTCCAATCCTTGACGGTAGGTCGTCAGTAAAGCCTGTTCGTTCCATCCACTGGAGGCCGCCAGAGTCCTAAACTGAAGGGCATATTCATTGATAGACATTTGTCCTTGTTTTAGATTATACAGTTTCTCACCAATGGAAGAGTCCCAAGCTGGTCTTATATAGATTTCCAGCTGCTGAAGAGTTCGTGGTCGTCTTTGACGTATTTTTCGTTTAATGATGCGCCAAATGTTCTCTATAGGTGAAAGATCTGGACTGCAGGCAGGCCAGGTTAGCACCCGGACTCTTCTACGACGAAGTCATGCTGTTGTTATAGCTGCAGTATGTGGTTTTGCATTGTCCTGCTGAAATAAACAAGGCCTTCCCTGAAATAGACGTTGTTTGGAGGGAAGCATATGTTGCTCTAAAACCTTTATATACCTTTCAGCATTCACAGAGCCTTCCAAAACATGCAAGCTGCCCATACCGTATGCACTTATGCACCCCCATACCATCAGAGATGCTGGCTTTTGAACTGAACGCTGATAATATGCTGGAAGGTCTCCCTCCTCTTTAGCCCGGAGGACACGGCGTCCGTGATTTCCAACAAGAATGTCAAATTTGGACTCGTCTGACCATAAAACACTATTCCACTTTGAAATAGTCCATTTTAAATGAGCCTTGGCCCACAGGACACGACGGCGCTTCTGGACCATGTTCACATATGGCTTCCTTTTTGCCTGATAGAGCTTTAGTTGGCATCTGCTGATGGCACGGCGGATTGTGTTTACCGACAGTGGTTTCTGAAAGTATTCCTGGGCCCATTTAGTAATGTCATTGACACAATCATGCCGATGAGTGATGCAGTGTCGTCTGAGAGCCCGAAGACCACGGGCATCCAATAAAGGTGTCCGGCCTTGTCCCTTACGCACAGAGATTTCTCCAGTTTCTCTGAATCTTTTGATGATGTTATGCACTGTAGATGATGAGATTTGCAAAGCCTTTTCAATTTGACGTTGAGCATCTCTAAGACAAAGCTTTTATAGCTAATCATGTTACAGACTTGATATCAATTAACTTAATTAACCACTAGATGTTCTCCCAGCTGAATCTTTTCAAAACTGCTTGCTTTTTTAGCCATTTTTTGCCCCCGTGCCAACTTTTTTGAGACCTGCAGGTATTAAATTTTAAATGAGCTAATTAAGTCGATAAAGGTGTAAAATTTCTCAGTTTAAACATTTGCTACGTTATCTATGTTCTATTGTGAATAAAAATATTGGCTCATGTGATTTGAAATTCCTTTAGTTTTCATTTTGTTAAAATTTAAAAAACGTCCCAACTTTTCCGGAATTCTGGTTGTATATATATATATATAAATATATATATATATATACACACACACATATATATATGTATATATATATATATATATATATATATATATATATATATATATATATATGTGTGTACATATATACTTACTTATTTACTAGTATGCATGCATTTAGGATACTCTACACTGTAAAAAATTGCTGTTGTTTCTACAGCAAAATTTTACAGAATTTTTCTGTATAAACATTTTACAAGATGCAGCTGTAATTCACAATGCATTATGGGTCAAATAAGGTTTTAGAGTTGTTAACAGTATATTTCCACGTCAACTGTAATTCATTTACAAGAAGCAGGTGTTGTCACTGTAGTTCCTGCTTTTTACACTAACTTACTGTAGTGTGGCATTATGGGATTGCGCGCGCATCATTCAAATCTGAAACCCAGCCGACTGGAGCAGCGTGAGAACGATTGAAGATTAGATGCTTTATTCATAATTCCTGGTAAGTTCACTTAAATATACTAGAGAAACATATCCTTTTTATATTTATTTGAGTATATACTTATAATGTATAAGCGATATCATGTCACAATAACCTCCTATCCTGACATTTAGACAAGTGGTCTTGGTAACTTCTGTGCAGTACTGGGAATTGCTATCATTGCATAGTTAGGCCAAATTTTCTATTTTTGGAAGTTACATTTTCATATTGAGAGCATTTAAATAGTGTTTAACTAACTTTTATCATAAAGCCCAATGCGAACGATTGTCATAGTAACTACTATCTGTCAAAATAACTGACGAACAGCAAAATATGTGAAATTTCATTTGTTTATATGTGTTCATTTGTTTATATGTGTTCAACTGTCCCATATTGATGTGCGCCTTACTATAATAACTGAAAGACATCTTTATATGCCCGACTGAACAAGTTAGCCTGATAAAAAATAAAAAGACTGAGGAAGCATCGAAACGCGAGACTGATTCTGATTATATTAACATTTCATTCAACATATCAAAACAAGCTTAACGGCACACATAAACTCACGGAAAATACATGAGGTAAATGTTCTACTGTTGAGTTTAACATGATATAAGTAGCATCACAAGTGAGCTGTTTTCGTGAGTATCACGATTGCAAATACATAGTTCAATAAACAATTAGTTAACAAGTCACTTACTTCTTTTAGACACAATATTAACTGTTGTTCTATTTCACTAACGAAAATAGTTCCAAACAAAGACCAAAGCAAAACTATTTTGCTCATCCTCAAACAAAAACTAAGCTGTGTTTTTGCTGAATGATTCAGCTTTTTGAATGGATCGGTTCAATGAATGACTCAGTTGATTCACTCATTAAGTTATTTGCTGCCACCTAATGGCGGTTTAGTTTCACATTTAAAAAGTATCATTGCATTTTTCCAACATTTATTAATTGTATTTTCAAAAATTAATTTAAAACATTAATGTCATTACACAGTTGTAATTTTGCACTGTAAATTATTTTATTTGATTGGTGGTACAGTTCTACAATGTAATATTATAATTTATAATAGGTTGTTTATTCTAAAATATATGCCTTTTCTGAGTGTTAATTTTGGTCTCATTTATGTAAATGCTTTAAAGAAATCACAAGATTATTTTCTTTATGTCTTGTAGGTGCAAAGAATAGCAGCTGATGTGGAGAAATGTTTGATGCTTCAAGAATCTGAAGCTGATTTTATTAGGTAATGTATTAATTCTTTAAATAATTTGATAAACATGTAAGTTAGATTACATTTTATATTGAAATACTACATTGTAGGTTACATTATTGCTTATATTTCTTAATTTCAGGTCCACCCAGTGGCTTTTGACTATTTGAGGGTCAGATGGTTGTGAATTCATACCTCAACTTGTAGCTGGATTTGGAGCCTTATTACAACTTCAGTCTGGCGTCCCGGGAGCAGGCATCTTTTGCACACTCGATTTTTTTTAAAGGTAACAAGTTTTACTTAAGTAATTTCATTTGCGAAAAAGGTTACTTATTTAGTTTTAAGGGTTACTCCACCCCATAATGACAATTTAGTCAATCACTGTTAACGTGATTAACAGTGATTAATGTCATTTCAAACCAGTAAAAGCTTTGTTTGTCTTCAGAACACAATTTAAGATATTTTGAATGAGAACCGGGAGGCTTGCATCTGTCCCACAGCCAAACAATTAACAATGTCTAAGCCCAGAAAAGTATGAAAAGCATCGTCAGAATAGTCCATCTGCCATCAGTGGTTCAACTGTAATTTTACGAAGCTACGAGAATACTTTTTGTATGCAAAGAAAACAAAAAGAACAACTTTATTCAACAAAGCTGGTATTTTTGTTTTCGTTCAAATCAAAGCGTAAATAAACATAGAAAGCCTGTCCATGTGACCCAGCTGACACAGTTCAACAGATACTCGCCAAAATGGCGCTACACTGATGCGTAAGGGAGGCGAATTGTTGAATAAATCGTTATTTTAGTTTTTTTGCATACAAAAAGTATTGTCGTCGCTTCATAACGTTACTGTTGAACCACTGATGGACTATTCTGATGATGTCTTTCATACTTTTCTGGGCCTTGACAGTTACTTGGCAGTCAGTGGGACAGTCACAATCCTCCCAGTTGCATCCAAAATATCTTAAATTGTGTTCCGAAGACGAACAAAGCTTTTACGGGTTTGGAACGACATGGAGGTAAGTGATTAATGACAAGATTTTCATTTTGGGTTGGAGTAACATTTTAAGTACTGGTAAATGCTGATTGTATTGTATAAGTGGCATTTTGATATTTATTTTATTGAGCTAGTTTCATTCAATACTTAACTTTATCCTGATGCTTTTGCTTGTTTTTATGTGCAGATGTTTTCTTGGAATCACAACACTCACTGGATACAAGACGGTTACATAGAGGCAAAACAAGTGGAAAAGTCTCAGAGAAGAGGAACAACCCTCGTGTGTGCACATCTCAGAAAGTTGATGGACTTTCAGTATGTATTTATTAAATTGTCTTTTGCAGGAATATTCTTAATTTAATAGAACATAAGCTCAAACAACAGAATTTGTGATTTAATGTTGATTCCAGCATTTTATTTTAATAATTTTCTTTAAAACATTGTATAATTTTTGTAAAAAAAAAAAAAAAAATTCTGTTGATTGACCTTAATTTTTATAGAAAGTTAATGTTCTACTCTGAGTATGGCTTATTTTTTTTACATGTATTTGTAGTTATTTGTGATGCTATGTTATTTTTATGATACGATTTAACTGTTGAAAGACTGACATTTTTATTTTAACAGTAAAAGCCTTGCAATGTCTTTCTGTCAGTTTTAATAAATACTTATTTGCAACATCATTGACTTCATTCATTTTTATTAATTTGTAAATGTATTAAGATAGAGCTCATGATAATGCATTTATATCAGAATTTTATAGTTTACTGTTAAAATGATTCTTTAAAGCAGTCTCATTGTTAAATTATTACAACATCATATTGTATTTAGG
Source organism: Carassius carassius (assembly GCF_963082965.1). Lineage (NCBI taxonomy): Eukaryota > Metazoa > Chordata > Actinopteri > Cypriniformes > Cyprinidae > Carassius > Carassius carassius. Next base: position 23,809,225 of record NC_081760.1, read on the forward strand.
GGTATTTACAGGATTTTATTGGCAACTTTTGTCCCCAGTTAAATACTGTTATATAATGAAATTACAAATAAATGCTGTAAAATATATTAACAGGACATTTTTGGCAACTTTTTTGCCAGGTAAATATTGTACTTTAGTGAACTTACAAAATATTGCTGTAAAATAAACTACAAGTTAAATTCAATGTTACTGTAAAAAAATACTACAAACTACTGTATTTCACATACAGCAATTAACTGTAATTTGCTTTGCAGTAATTTCCTGTAATCCATTTTACAGCAATTAACATCATTTTTACAGGATTTTATTGGCAACTTTTTTGCCAGTAAAATCCTGTAAATTCTACAGTACATTTTTTACAGTGTATTCTAATATCACACAGAGAAAGGTGGTGTTGCACCAGAATGCAGCATCAAGACCATTCTCCATCCAAACTGCTAGTAAATCTATAATGCTTAGCTTCCATATTTTCCATTCTTTCATTCTTAATGTAAATAAACAAATGGTGCAGCCCTCTAAAGAGTACTGTTTATAAACTGCAGGCAAATGTATACATCAAAATCAATCAAATTACTTCCCAATCAAGCACCTACATGTGCTGCTTCAGTTGGTTGAACTCATATGACGTGGCATTGAGTGGAAAGCAGCATGTAATCTGGGGGCGCTGTGTCTGCGGTTCAGTGGTAAATTAGTCCCAATGGGATGCTATCAGAGCATGTGTTTTACACAGCAGGCATAACAAGCCTTGAGTCAGACATTTGATTTGAACTTCCCATAGCAAGCAGGATATAAAAAAAGTGGGGATAGGTGTGCGTTACAGTTACAGTATTTCATGCAGAACACAATATATCAAGATCATATTGTTCACGTAGTATTTAGTTTTTTTGTTGTTTTTTTATTCAATGCTCTCTCTAGAACTACAAATGAATCAGTTTGTTCAATTTGTTGTAGCTAGTCCTTCGAATCTTTTTTTTTTTTTTTTGCATAGTTTTGTTGTAAAGAAACCAGACACAATGTAAACACATTTGTCCTTCCGAGTAATAGCAATTGCAATATTTTATGAGATGAACACAAGAGAAAACAAGAGAAATATGTGAACTGAGAACTGAGATTTAAGTTATAAAAAAAGATATAATTATGCATTCAGGCCTCAGAGAAACTGATAAATCAACACATACTGTAGAAATACTGGAGAGATTTCAGTCTTCTGATATTGTTGTGTTCATATTTTATTTATATTGGACACTTATCACCCCAACATTTTGGATCCCTATACTTTTAACCTATTACCAATTCTCAACAATATAAACAACATAAGCAGATTAAAGTACAGTTAGATAAAAAATTTAAAAAAATAAATAAATAAAAACACATCTCAATTGTATATGTTCAGAAGATTTAACATGTTCTAGTCAAGGTACATTTCTGATAACTATTGCTCAAATTGGAAAAAGTTCAAACTGAAAATCATATCATGATGACAAAATTACACTGATATTTCATGATAATAATGGCAACTGAAGCTTAAGGTTTATCACTGAAAGCATTGAGCTTACCAGCAGACCGGCACAACCTGCAAAATTTGACACCTTGCAAGAGAACCGGATGTGTATTCATATTTACTGTACCTAGTGATAAAATGTAAATAAACAGCATGATCACATACAACCCGAATTCCGGAAAAGTTGGGACGTTTTTTAAATTTTAATAAAATGAAAACTAAAAGACTTTCAAATCACATGAGCCAATATTTTATTCACAATAGAACATAGATAACATAGCAAATGTTTAAACTGAGAAAGTTTACAATTTTATGCACAAAATGAGCTCATTTCAATTTTGATTTCTGCTACAGGTCTCAAAATAGTTGGGACGGGGCATGTTTACCATGGTGTAGCATCTCATTTTCTTTTCAAAACAGTTTGAAGACGTCTGGGCATTGAGGCTATGAGTTGCTGGAGTTTTGCTGTTGGAATTTGGTCCCATTCTTGCCTTATATAGATTTCCAGCTGCTGAAGAGTTCGTGGTCGTCTTTGACGTATTTTTCGTTTAATGATGCGCCAAATGTTCTCTATAGGTGAAAGATCTGGACTGCAGGCAGGCCAGGTTAGCACCCGGACTCTTCTACGACGAAGCCATGCTGTTGTTATAGCTGCAGTATGTGGTTTTGCATTGTCCTGCTGAAATAAACAAGGCCTTCCCTGAAATAGACGTTGTTTGGAGGGAAGCATATGTTGCTCTAAAACCTTTATATACCTTTCAGCATTCACAGAGCCTTCCAAAACATGCAAGCTGCCCATACCGTATGCACTTATGCACCCCCATACCATCAGAGATGCTGGCTTTGAACTGAACGCTGATAACATGCTGGAAGGTCTCCCTCCTCTTTAGCCCGGAGGACACGGCGTCCAACAAGACGTTGATTTCCAACAAGAATGTCAAATTTGGACTCGTCTGACCATAAAACACTATTCCACTTTGAAATAGTCCATTTTAAATGAGCCTTGGCCCACAGGACACGACGGTGCTTCTGGACCATGTTCACATATGGCTTCCTTTTTGCATGATAGAGCTTTAGTTGGCATCTGCTGATGGCACGGCGGATTGTGTTTACCGACAGTGGTTTCTGAAAGTATTCCTGGGCCCATTTAGTAATGTCATTGACACAATCATGCCGATGAGTGATGCAGTGTCGTCTGAGAGCCCGAAGACCACGGGCATCCAATAAAGGTCTCCGGCCTTGTCCCTTACGCACAGAGATTTCTCCAGTTTCTCTGAATCTTTTGATGATGTTATGCACTGTAGATGATGAGATTTGCAAAGCCTTTGCAATTTGACGTTGAGGAACATTGTTTTTAAAGTTTTCCACAATTTTTTTACGCAGTCTTTCACAGATTGGAGAGCCTCTGCCCATCTTTACTTCTGAGAGACTCTGCTTCTCTAAGACAAAGCTTTTATAGCTAATCATGTTACAGACCTGATATCAATTAACTAGATGTTTTCCCAGCTGAATCTTTTCAAAACTGCTTGCTTTTTTAGCCATTTGTTGCCCCCATGCCAACTTTTTTGAGACCTGTAGCAGGCATTAAATTTTAAATGAGCTAATTAAGTGGATAAAAGTGTAAAATTTCTCAGTTTAAACATTTGCTACGTTATTTATGTTCTATTGTGAATAAAATATTGGCTCATGTGATTTGAAATTCCTTTAGTTTTCATTTTATTAAAATTTAAAAAACGTCCCAACTTTTCCGGAATTCGGGTTGTATTTCTTCATCTCATATTTGTTTATACTGAATATTTAATTACATTTGTGTTGATTGCACTCCATAATATGCCTCCCAAATCAACAAAATTCTAAGCACAAAATGCAATGCATAACCCATGAAATGCTTCAATAGAATTTCCATATTTCCTCATTTAAACTCTGTTAGCTCTATTTCTTCTACCAGTTGTGCATCCTCCACAAGCCTAAAATAGCATGTTTCACAGTTAGTTTTATATATATATATATATATATATATATATATATATATATATGATACCAACAATCCGTCTTTTCAATGGAGATTCGTGAAATGCTTTCAGTTCCTATGAGACTGTGTTGGTTGTTAATTAATGTCTTCTTGTCCATAATCACCTTTAATTGAAAGCAAAATCACAGGTCGATTTGACATTAAGTACAACCACAATTACATAATCTCAGACTCTGTTTTATTGTTCACAACATGTCAAAAAGCACCCATTTGTGACACTACTCACCACATGTAAAATAAGAAAACGTTGTCACTTGTGGGCCACCAGCATCTTGAAAAACCTAATTCACTATGACAATAAAAGGTTTACAGCAAAAATAAAAGCAGATCGCACTTTTAATCTCCAAAAATAATCTTCTTGTTTTCCATTGTTCAGCCGGAAAGAAGCTCCTGACGCGAATACCTAACTGGAGTTTTTACAGGAAGCAATTTCTCTGTCAGACTTTGTCAAAATGCCAGATCCCAACAGGTGGCTAATATAACCTGTTCATACGCACACAATTTATGTGTGTGTAATGCTTTAGGGATCCACTTTCCAAAGTAATGTTTACTTTTCATTGTTCATCTTTGCCAGAGATTGTTCTGAATAAGATAAAGCTCAAGTATCCAAAGCACAGATAAATAAATACATAAATAAATAAATAAATAAATGTGCTCAAACAAGCAAATCATGATGTTCGACAAACATGCATACAAAATACACCAGGGTGGGTGGACAAAAGAGATTCTCGCAAACAACAGACAGATAAGCAAGTCTATTTAGAAGTACTTGCCATTTACATTAAACAAACGGGAAAGATTTACATCTTGCTTATTGAAGGGTGCTTGAGGAGGGCTGATCTAAACACATGCTTTGACAAAAAAAGGTTGCTGTTATGTTAACGACACTTTGGGAGACTCTGTTTCCTACAGATTATTTACCCAGTTAATTTGTATGAGACGGACAGTCTTTCATCACAAAATACTGATTCTTTTTTTTGCAGGAAGCTCTCAGAGGATGAGCTGTGAATGCTTCTTATTTATTTCTTTATCTTAGAGCAAAAGTTAACTCTTCGTAGTAAGTGAGTTAAAGGATTAGCTCATTCAGAAATGAAAATACATAATTTGCTTACCCACATGACTTCTCTCATCCTGGGACAAAACAAATTTGAAATAATGTACTGCTCTTTAATTTTCATGAATTTCTTAAGCTTCCAAAGGTATGCACAAGACCTTTTTTAAAGTACTGTTAACAGATCATAGCAGTAGTCCATACACTACATTTCAAGGGCCAGGTTTATTAAACAGGGCAGATTACTGTGAATCTGTAATCCCATAAAAGCATGGATGGGGGTGGAAAGTTCTGCAGGTGATTTACTGACAATGTACAAATTAAAGAAAACAGATGCAGATGAAAAAACAGATGAAAAGTCAAAATGAAATATCCAGTGAGTTGTGCTAAAAGCCTGTTAAATTCTCACATAAATGTATGAATGTGTCACATGGATGTTCTGTTTCAGTTTTGTTTTAGTATTCCTTTTTTTTCTGTACCTGTTTCGGTAACACTTTATTTTGATAGTCCACTATAGACATTTAACTACCTAACATTTTATTTTGATGGCCACTCAACAGACGTTCTACTGACTATAAGTAACTTTGCAAGTATGGCAACATATAACCCTAACCTAGTAATCTACAAATGCTCTAATGAGAGTTAGTTGTCATGTACAGTAGTTGCAAAGTTACTCATAGTTAAAAAATGTCTAAAGTGGACTATCAAATTAAAGTGTTAAGGGTTAAGTGTAACCCGTTTCCTTTTCCCTTTTTTTTTTTTGCCATTTGCTGTTTGTTTCCATAGTTTCTGATTTGAGGTACACAACTTATCCTTGTTCTGTTGATTATGTCCCTGTGTATGTAAGCCCTCGGTTCTTTCTGTTCATGGTTTGGTGTTGTCTAAGTTTAATATGTGGTTGCTTTGTTGGGTTTCACTGTTCATTATAAAAGCCTCATTCTCGTTCAGTCTTCATCTTGTGATTCACTGGATTATTGTAATACTACACCGACCCTGAAAAAAAATTGAATGTGACAACATTTTATTGCATTTTATTATTATTGCGGTGTCAGTAGAGCGATACAATGCCACTAAAAAAACTGTGTCATTCGAGTCTGATCACATAAGATGACATCTGGATACCACCCTGTTTATATAACAACTTGCATTTAAATGAAGTAAAATAAAAAATAATCAACTCACTCATACATTTGAGTATCTTATAACAATTGAACGTCTCTAGGTTACGTATGTAACCCTAGTTCCTCGAGGGAACGAGACGCTGCGTCGAAAGCGCTTTGGGGAACGCGTCCAGCGTGAGCGACTCTGAATATCGTGTGTAATTAGTCCAATGGAAGAGCGTGACGTCACCGACGGGGTCTAAAAAAGCACATGCCATGCAGCTGGCGTCAGCTTTGAGTACCAGCAAGCGCCGGCAGGAGTGCCGGGGGTATGGCTCCGAGACGCAGCGTCTCGTTCCCTCGAGGAACTAGGGTTACATACGTAACCTAGAGACGTTCCTCTTCAGGAACTCGAGCTGCGTCGAAAGCGCTTTGGGGAACGAGTACCAACGCCGCCAGACTACCAAACCCCTGCCTAGTGTGTATCCAAAGAGCACAGCTCAGGACAGGAGGACAGAAGCGCCTGGAGTGACTGGCATATCTAGGCCATAGAACTTAATGAATGTAGAGGGCGTGGACCACCCCGCAGCATTGCAGATGTCCAGCATGGATACACCTGCTAGGAAGGCCTTGGAGGCCGCCATACCCCGAGTAGAGTGAGCCTTGGCTCCCGACAGCAGGGGACGACCAGAGGACTCATAGGTGACGTTGATATCCTCGACTATCCAATGACTAATAGTCTGCTTAGAAGCAGGAGAACCCCTCTTGGGGGGACCGTAGCACACAAGCAATTGGTCAGTTTTTCTCCACAGGGCAGCTCTGTGGACGTATGCGTCCAGCGCTCGAACTGGACACATACAATTTAGCTTCGCCTGGTCAGGCTCCCGAAAGGGAGGAGGACAGAAGGCCTGCAGCACTACAGGTCGTGGTGTAACAGAGGGAACCTTAGGAACATATCCCGCTCAAGGGTATATGAATGCTTTGGTCATGCCCGGTGCAAACTCAAGATAAGTAGGGGCCACAGAGAGGGCCTGAAGATCTCCCACTCTCCGCAGAGAGGTAAAAGCCAACAGAAAGGAGGTTTTAAGAGTGAGATGTCTGTCTGAGATATCTTGGATAGGTTCAAACGGGGGTTTGCACATTGCCTCTAACACCACAACCAAGTCCCAAGGGGGAATACGGGACCGTACTGGAGGTCTCAGCCTCAGTGCACCGCGGAGGAAACGTGCAACTAGGGGGTGTCTTCCCAGAGACTGGCCGTCGAGAAGGGTGTGGTAGGCCGCAATGGCCGCCACGTAGACCTTCAGTGTGGAGTGGGTCAACCCTGCAGAGAGCCTACCCTGTAGAAACTCCAGATCTGTACCAACTGGGCAGTTTGCTGGGTCTAGCTGGCGGTCTCTGCACCATGAGGTGAAGAGTTTCCACCTCAGGGCGTACAGTTTCCTCGTTGAGGGAGCTCTGGATTGGAGAAGGGTCTCAACAACCTCAGTTGAGAGACCAGCTGCTAACAGTTGTGCCCCCTCAGGGGCCACACCCACAGCTTCCACAACTCCGGGCGAGAGGATGAGAGGAGTTTGCTCTGGGACCACACCAGGATCTGGTGCGCCTGCTTGTACAAAGGGCGCAAACGCAGACCTGGTTGATGTAAGAGACCACCGATGTGTTGTCGGTGCGCACCAACACATGGTGACCCCTCAGGTCTGGGAGGAAGTGCTTCAGTGCACGATAAACTGCTAGCATTTCTAGACAATTGATATGCCATGTTAGATGGCGGTCGCTCCACAGACCACGGGCAGGGTGGCCACTCATGACTGCACCCCAGCCGGTGAGGGATGCGTCCGTCGCTAGTGTCACACGGCGGCAAGGAGCTCCCAGCACCGGGCCCTGATTCAAGAACCAAGGTTTCTTCCACATGTCTAAGGCACGGAGGCAGCCCCGCGTGACCTTGATAGTGTGAAGTGGATTGCCCCTTGGGAAAATCCCTTGGTCTTGAGCCACCACTGTAGGGGTCTCATGTACAGCAGGCCAAGAGGTATCACGTTGGACGTAGCTGCCATCAGACCCAACAATCTCTGAAATTGTTTGACAGTGAGTGACTGGCCTTCTCTGACTCTCTTGACTGAGATGAGGATCGACTCGATATGAGCAGGGGACAATCGTGCCTGCATCATGGTCGAATACCATACTACGCCTAGATAGGTGGTTCTCTGAACCGGAGAAAGTACACTTTTCTTGGCGTTCAGTCTCAAACCCAGCTCCCCCATATGTGCGAGAATGACATCTCGATGCCGAGCCGCAACCTGCTCTGACTGAGCTAAAATCAATCAATCGTCGATATAGTTGAGAATGCGGCTGCCCTGCATGCGCAGGGGGACCAGAGCCGCATCTACACATTTTGTGAACGTGCGGGGTGAGAGTGCAAGGCCAAAGGGAAGTACTCGATATTGGTAGGCTTCGCCCCCGAACGCGAACCTCAGATACTTCCTGTGTTGTGGAAGGATGGAGATGTGAAAATATGCGTCTTTGAGATCTATTGTGACAAACCAGTCTTCGGACCTGATCTGAGCTACAACAAGCTTGATTGTGAGCATTCTGAACTTCAGTCTCATAACTGAACGATTTAAGACCCTCAAGTCTATAATCGGACGCAGCGCCCCATCCTTCTTTGGAACTATGAAATACCGGCTGTAAAATCCGGACTCCCTGTCCTGAGGAGGGACCACCTCGATGGCCTCCTTCTCTAATAGGGTTTTCACTTCCTGTTCCATAACCAGACCCTGCCTGGGGCCCACTATCGTGTGAACGACCCCGTTGAATATAGGTGGCGCGGAGCCGAACTGAATGCGGTAGCCTTTTTCTACTATGTGCAGGACCCAACGAGATACATTTGGCAGTAGTTTCCACGCTGCTAAATAATCTACTAAGGGAATCAGTCTCTCGAGACTGACTTCTGGTGTAAGAGACCCCCGCAGGGGCGGCGAACGTCCCAGCCCCACTACGCGCACGGGCGGAGGATACTGAGACCGATGCTCGCTCGGGGCCGCTGCGCCCTGGAACAATGGCAGGGTTGGCAGACCGGCCCCCAGAGGGCGCTGAGGCGGGACAGGCACCGTGTACTGCGGTGTGTACCGTTCTACCCCAGCAGAGGCTGCCCTCTGAAACCCCGGGCCTTTGGCGTCAAGGTTTCTTGGCCGAGGACTTCTTGGCTTCAATAACTGCCCTAAGATCTAGTTTGGGCTTAGAAGACCTCGGCTGAGAGCGTCGCTGGGACTCTCGTTCCCGACGCTCTGCTTTTGGGCCTCGCGATGCAAGGAGCTAGGGTGCGGCTGGGGCATCTCCTTCCCAGATACCCCGAGGGAGCGACGAGGGAGGAACTTATGGAACGCTGCCGCTTGTTTGCGGGCCTCCTGGAACCTGTCGACTACAGAACTGACTGCGTCGCTGAACAGGCCAGTCGGCTGAATCGGGGCGTCCATGAGGCAGACCCTGTCCTGCTCTTTCATATCAGACAAGGTCAACCATAAGTGCCTCTCCGCGGCCACCATAACTGCCATGGACCGCCCAATCGCTCGGGTGGTCTCCTTGGTGGCGCAGAGGTAGAGATCAGCGGTCCTTCTTAGCTCTGAAATATCGTGGGACTTGGTCTCCTCTCCCTCATCTAGCTCCTTAAGCAGGTCGGCTTGGTACACCTGTAACACCGCCATGGTGTGCAGACACGCACCAGCCTGACCTGCAGCCGCATACCCTTTGCCCACCAAAGCCGACGTTGTTCTTAGTGGCTTTGAGGGCAATGCCGGGGCAATGCCGCTGAGCGTGCTTCCGACTCTAGGGATTGGGTGCCGGATCTGGGAGAAGTGGAAGGAGATAGGGACTGGCCCGTCTCCATTCCCTCCACCAGATCGACTTGCGAACCCCACGAGTGCAGCCACCGTTCTGCCTCGGCAGAAGCGGGACCGGCACCACGGGGAACGCTGGCGAAGCCCCCCTCCTCGAAGAGGGCCCTCCAGGAACGAAGCAGCCGCACCGACATTCGCTCGCAGTGCGGGCAGTCAGCCCCCTCGAAAGCCGACTCAGCGTGCTTTGAACCCAGGCAAACCACGCACAGGCTGTGTGTATCCCCACCCGTTATATATCTCGGGCAGGGAGGAACACACAACCTATAACGCGATTTGGAATCGCCAACAGAGTGCTTAACTTTAGCCTTGCTTTTTGGCATGTCTAGGAGCTCTTTAACTGGACAGACAACAGTAAATAAGACGGACAAAATGACATTCACACACAGAGCGCTTGCTGAAAGACGCGAAGCTGATGCCAGCTGCGTGGCACGTGCTTTTATAGCTTCCTGGTCGCTTACGTCACCCCCTCGGTGACGTCACGCTCTTCCATTGGACTGATTACACACGATATTCAGAGTCGCTCACGCTGGACGCGTTCCCCAAAGCGCTTTCGATGCAGCTCGAGTTCCTGAAGAGGAACTTGAAGCTGTGAAATAAACACAATATGCTATATGCTTCCCATAATTAAACTAAACAGTCATTACTAATGTGCATAAACTGATATAACTCATAAGCCCCTTTCACACTGCGATTCCGGCAAATACACAGGTAAAGTGTTCCGGCAATTGTTCCCGGGTCGCTAGATTTTGCACTTTCACACTGTCAGTGATTACGGGATATGTGCGTGCTTTCACACACAACCCGTAAAGGCCCCATAACGACACGTGACATCAGGGCGTGACGTGGAATGAGTTGAAAACGTTAGGCACGTTATACTTTCACTGAAGCTGGCGAACGATATCGGCGTCAGCACGGAAAGTGAGGAACTAACTGATCTCTGCTTCTGCACATATTTTTTGTCACGAACGTAGATCTTCCTTCAAAACAGCCGGTAAAAGAGTCGTGCGATAACGTGTGTCATCACTACGACATGGCATTAGATCGGGCTTTTGTTCACACAGCCCTCGTCCCGGGATTGAACCCGGCAATGTTACTAGGTCCCCGACCCAGGTTCAATGCCGGAATCAATCCTGGGACATGTTTGCTTTCAAACAGAAGGCGATCTGGCAATGTTCCGGCAATTTGCTTGGTCCGACGTGCAGTGTGAAAGGGGCTATAGAAATGCAGACATCGTGGCTTAATTCATCCTAATTCTGTATTTGTCTCAGTGACAGCATTAGCCATATTAGATCATTCTGTCATGGATGTTCACTTTATCATTGTATGAAAACTCCCCATTGCCCTAACAACAGGTGATAAGCATTAGCATCCCAATGCTCTGAAGCATAAATTTAGATGTGGCAATCTCTCGTTATTTAAAGGTGCTTACTCACAGGATGCATTACTACATTTTAGAGCTATAAATCTGTTGCTTTGTTTTACCTTGATGTGAAAACAAGCCTCGTCTAGAATTATCTAGTCAACAATTGTTCTCTCTGTTGGACTGTGTATGTGTGTTCCCTTGATAGAACTAACGTGTTGTGATTCTTGATAATGGACACAATTCCAAAAAAAAAAAAAAAAAAATTAATTAATTAATTAATAAATAAATAATAATGTATGACTTCTGGGGATTTTACTGGTTTCCTTTAAATTATTTATCCATTTCTGAAATGTAGATAGATCACAGGGGCTTATGTGATCATTTTGGTCTCCATGATCTATATGGCAACTATAATATATCAATCAATCAATCAATATTTTTTTTTTATTATAAAACACAATAAACGCAACAGAAGTTGACCACTGTGCTGTACAAACCATGCTAAAAAGACAGAAATAAATATAAATAGTTTTAACCGCAATACACTTAAGAGGAGAAAATCCAAAACAATCACTGATAGATGACAGATCCTTATACTCTAAGGAGGGTCATAAGCCTTCCCAGAGAGCATATGACTATGCGCTAGATCCATTTTCAAACCGGCAAATCTGCGTTGCAGTCGCATCTGTGTCAGTGCTGTAACACAGATCCAGCCAAGGTGGGGTTTCAATGGGCAGGGACTGCAGTCAGTGACAGTGACGTGACATTCAGCCAAGTATGGTGACCCATACTCAGAATTTGTGCTCTGCATTTAACCCATCCGAAATGCACACACACAGAGCAGTGAACACACACACACACACACACTGAGAGCACACACCCAGAGCAGTGGGTAGCCATTTATGCTGCGGCGCCCGGGGAGCAGTTGGGGGTTCGATGCAAGGGCACCTAAGTCATGGTTTTGAAGGTGGAGAGAGAAGTGTACATGCACTCCCCCCACCCACAATTCTTGCCGGCCCGGGACTCGAACTCACAACCTTTCGATTGGGAGTCCGACTCTCTAACCATTAGGCCACGACTTCCCCATCAGACTTCGCACATCAGACATGTCCTTGTCAAACTATTTAACCCTTTAATGTTCTGCTCAACCATTTGGTAGATCACTTTTTGAGTCCCTATATCTTATTGAAAAATGTGTGGAACTGAACTCAAGCTGATTGGGTCATCTCTACAACTTGGTTGAGGTATGCTATGCTCCAAACATCCACTCGAGGTCACTCTATTTTTTGACAGTAGAACTTTTCACTCATCATGCTGCTAGCAAGATTAAAATTGAAAAATCACCTCTGACATTTGGACTATTTTTGGCTGTACCTTCCAAGCTGAGTTCGTTTTTTCAACATTTTATATCATCTAACACATTACTTAACAGAATTATGTACATTGATGCAAAACAGAAACCTCTTATAATGGTCAAATCATTTTTTTAAAACATGCTTGACCATACGGTTGAGTTGGCACTCCATGGTAAACCTTGGCATGGAATGACAGCTCAACTGCATGGTAACAGTTTGGTGAAGTTATGCTAATTTTATTAAAATGCACTATTTTCCATGGAATAAAAACACTGCTGTTCATGCATTGTTATCAATATGTTACAGTTATAGTGTTATTATACTTAAATGGTTTAATATGTATGATTTTTGCAACATGCTGGCATTTATAAATAATGGTGCATCATTTCCTTATTCCTGCCTTGTATTTCTGTGTTTTAGAAGCAAAAGATGGATACTAAATCATTTTATGGTTCAAGGCCACGAAATTTTCTGGCCCTTGTACCAGAAGATCCTCAAGACTCTGAGGCTGATCTGAGTGATAATGATGATGACATAGGGGATCCTGAGTATCTGCCCAAACAAGCAGAAATGATTAGGGATTTTTCCACTGAATCGGATGAGGAGGAGATGCCCTCAACAAGCACATCTGCTAAGAGGAAGATAAAAGGGAAAAACACCCTAAAAACAGTCATGGAAGAGCTGGATGTGGCTCTTATGTCACCCCCAGTCACAAAGAAGAAGAAAATGGCTGAAAAGAAAGATAAAGAAGCCAGGAGAATCTGGAAGCATGTCGATATTGAGGAATTCCAGGTTCCTGATCCAAGTTTTGCACCCCCTGATGCTGTCAAGACACCCTTCCAATACTTCAAAGGGATCTTCACTGATGAGATGATTCAACATATTGCTCATCAAACAAATCTCTACTCTGCCCAGGAGTTGGGGGATCCGATCAAGACTAACCCTGGTGAGATTGAAGATTTCCTTGCTATGCTACTTTTGATGACTTCCCAGCCATGGAGGACTACTGGCACCCTGCATCACGCTTCAACGTGATTGCTGATATCATGCCGCAAAGGAGATTCAAGCAATTACGTCGCTACATTCACTTCAATGATAATCAGCAGTGTGATGGGAGCCCTGACCGATTTTACAAAATCCGACCCCTTTTTGAGATGCTTCGTAAGCAATGTCTCCTCATCCCATCCACCTACAAGCACAGTGTGGATGAAGTCATGGTGTCTTATAAAGGCACAAGGGCTGGCAATCTCCGCCAATACATTGCCAATAAACCTGACAAGTGGGGCTTTAAAGTGTTCTGTCGTGCCAGTTCATCTGGCATTATCCATGACCTACTGCTCTATCAAGGGCCGTCCACCTTCTTCAATGTTGATCTAAGTGAGGAAGAACAGGAGCTACTTCTAGGCAGCAAAGTCGTGACAACATTATGCAAAACCATAACACAGCCACGGCTTTCAGTTGTCTTCTTTGACAATTACTTCACTAGTTTCGACCTGATCCTGAGCCTGCACGCAAATCTGGGCATCAAGTGCATCGGCACAGCCCGATCAAACCGCATCGGTGGAGCTCACCTGATAGAAGACAAAGAGCTGATGGAGAGAGGACATGGAGCTCTTGACTATAAGTCTGCTGAAGGAGTACTCGCAGTCAAATGGTATGACAATAAATGTGTTACCCTCCTGAGCAATGCCTGTGGGATCATGCCCCTTACAAGTGTCCAACGGTGGAGCAAAGATGAGAAAGCGAAGATTGCTGTCCCATGCCCTTCACTCATTGCTGCCTACAATCAGCATATGGGTGGCATTGATCTTTCTGACATGCAGGTTCACCTGTACAAGACCCCTGCCAAGTCACGACGCTGGTACTTCCCCCTGTTTGGATATGTCCTTGACCTGTCCATCTCCAATGCCTGGCTGGTCTACAAGAGAGACTGTGGCCTACTGAAGGAAAAACCAATGCCTCTCAAAAGATTTTGCCTGGCTGTGGCTCACAGTTTGAAACAAGTCAACAAGGCAGCACCCAGAGTTGGCAGACCATCATCTGCCTCTGCACCACAAATGTCCTGTGAGAAGAAGTGCCTCCCCCCAAGACCCCCCAAACCACAACCAGATGTACGCTACGACAACTATGGACATTTGCCACTTCATACTGACAACCGGGAGCGGTGCTGCCTCTGCCCAAAGGGTGTGTCAAGATGGAAATGTGGGAAGTGCAATGTTTTCCTGTGCTTGATCGGAGAGAGGGAATGCTTCGCAGCATACCATCAAAAATAACGTGGCCAAGGTTCCCATAGGTCCTATTTTGTTTGCGCATTTTATTTGAAAGATGTTTCGTTTTTGAGTTCATTCAATGCTTGAACAAAAGTTCTTTGGAGATTATACACAGCAGAGCTGAGAAGTTGAAGAGGGCCCCATATGTTTTTGACAATACAATTGTCGTTAAAATTGTTGGAACTTTATGCAGAAAATGGGAGCGAAGTTCTTTTGTTGAAATAAAATTTACTTGACATTAATTATTTCATAGTTTTTTTCATTTTCAACTTTGTTTTTGTCTTTGTAGGTATTAAATTATCATTTAAATGCTATTATACATTTATAATTATGTAATAGGTATTTTTACCATCAAGCAGCATCTCAACCATTTGGTAGAGGCCTATATTTAAAAAACTGGGTGGTATATAATTATTTATTTTTATTAATTGTGTTATTAGTGCCCCAATAACCTAAAAAATGCAAACGAGTAATTTTTACATTGTTTTTTTCTTGGAGTGAACATTAAAGGGTTAAACCTTAAAGGCTGATTTATACTTCTGTGTCAGATCTACGCAGTTGCCTTTACGCCGTAGGCTATGCATCAGTTTTCATTTATACTTCTTGTTGTCCGCATCAACATGCAGTACAAACTCAAACCAGCTAGTCTGCAGTGTACACGGGCACGTTGCTGGTGTAACCCACAGTACCACACTAAAAGCCGAAGAAGAAGCGGCTTGTCAGATAAGTTTTATAGCCATGATGGCAGCAAATAAATATCAAAACATTAAATCATTATTTAAAACTAGGGCTGGACGATATGGCCAAAATTTTTATCATGATATATTTCTTAATTTCGGTCGATACCAATATCGATATAAACACTGTAAAAAAAAAAGTCTTGTAAAAACTGCCAAGAACGCCCACAACGCCCACAAGTTTGTGCATACAAACTTATGAAAAATGAATTTGACAAGTCTATGACACCTCATTTGAAACCATATAATATTTTAGAAAAAAAAAAAAAAAAAAAAACTTAATGTTCGGCGTTTTTTGTTTGTTTGTTTTTTAGCCTTCATACAAACAATACACGTGAAATCAGTCAAATAATCATCTCAGACTCACTCTTATTAATATCTTTAACCCCTTAACTGTCACTCACATTTTTGAACATAGACTTTATAGTGCACAATCTGAACATAAATATGTATAATTCATGAATGAAAACATTTTGTAACCTGATATTGATGTACCGTTTACATGGTAATGCAATGTCTGATTTTAAAATGGGTTTTAAAGGATGAATCTTGAGATTTTAAGTTTTCAGTCGATATATAATTTCTGATGATTTCTAAAATGTGATAGAGAAAAAGGCAACGAAGAAGTCTTTTTTTAAAACAAAGGTCAAAACTCCTGTTATAATGTTGATTTTTGAGGGTGCACTCTTGTCATAAATTAATCTATTACTTTTCCTACATAATTTTTTACAAAATAATTGGTAAAATATATATTCGGGAGTCTTAGACCTTTCCAACGATATATAGTTTGTCAAGATTAGATTAGATTTAATTGTAATATAGTGAAGTAAATGTAGGCTTCACTATATACATATATATATATATATATATATATGAAGAGTTCAGATGCAAAAGCCTCTAAATGCCATCTGAAATTTTCTTCTAGAATGATCATTTTTATCAAGCTCGTATATTTAAGTTCAGTAATTTCACTTAAATGACAATGAAAATGACCTATTAATTGTCATTTAAGTGAAATTACTGAACTTAAATATACGAGATTAATAAAAATGATCATTCTAGAAGAAAATTTCAGATGGCATTTAGAGGCTTTTGCATCTGAACTCTTCATATATATATATATATATATATATATATATATATATATATATATATATATATGAATATGAAGTTATATCGTGTGGGCCGTATGATATGCTTTTGAGTCATTAATTAGCTAACAAATATTATATCATACAGGAATGTCTTTGGAATGCCCATGAGAGAGGGATTTGAACTTTATTCATATTAATCCGCAGATGGAGTAAAGTTATTGCTCGGCGTGACTGTCAATAAATCCCCTTTGGTGAGCAGAAGTGAAAGTGACCTGAGCCTTCTTACACACAACGTCGATGATAGTAGCAGCAGTCAGAAAAGGACCAGTTACATTGGAGATTTGCTTCAGGGTCTACGTCATGGTCACCGAGGGACGCTGCTTTGAGGTTCACAGTTTTGTGAGTGAAGAAATTTGAGAGTACAAAATGTGGGATTTTCCATATTGACTGGTGCATTTCCTCATTAAGTGATTATTATTCTCAGACAGATATTTGATATTTCTTTCTAAGTTTATTACATTCGGACATTTATCTTTTGTTGGAATTATTTTGTGTATGAAACCAAACATGGCATTTAGTTTAAATGGAGATGATTTTGATGAAACAATGACTGGGTTGGGTCTTGGTAGGGGGAGAATATTTGGTCACACTCCAGTTGCTCCAATTGAAAGGGAGAGTAGAGTGAACAGAATGCCTCATGTTTTGTGCTCCACACGTGTAACTGATAATGTTCCCAATCCAACAGCTGACACTTTGCCCTTAGCTGTTCCAGGCATAAATGATCCAAACTGGCAAGGGTTGATAGAACATATTGCTCAACAGGTTGGTCAGACAATTTTAGCATCTCAAAGGGAAGCTAGTAACTTGGAAGGAGAGAATAGAGGTGCACAAACACAGAGGTTAGATACTATAGATAGTGATGACAATTGTATGAGAACTCTGATTAATCTTCTTGATCATGCACTGTCTCAAAATGTCCAAATGCCATCTCACCAGCCCCAAGGCAAGCTCTGTAGAGTATGCAAATCTCCAGATCACTCCACTGTAATGCATTGCTTGCGAGAACATCTGTGCTTTGCGTGCTTCCAGCCTGGGCATAGTAAGAGAGACTGTTCAAGTGACAGGTCGAGACCTGGTCTGACAACATTCAGGGGCTCTTCAGGTTTAAACTAGATGGCTCACGTTTGGAAGGGGGATGAGTGGGCACAAGCGAAGAACCCCTAGAGAGTGTTGATCTCCATCACTTATATGAAAATGCATGTGCACAGGCTCCCACTGGAACCAAAGTGATAGCACAAAATGTCCAGGCAGTTGAGGCATTCGATGAATTGTTCTATGCCCCAGTCAGTGTAAATTATGTGTTTCAAATGAAGGGAATGCTTAATACAGGGTCAATGGCCTGCACTTTCAGCGACAAAGCAGAAAAGAGAATAAGTGATAAGTGAGAATGTATTGCCTCCACCCACACTTCTTCAACAGGAAGTCATTCTAGTAGGATGCGGAGGTAAAGTTACAAGGCCAAAGTGTATGTATGAGGTTGAACCGAAAATTTATGGGGAGAGTTGTCTAGTGCCTATTCTCGTTGTACCTGGCCAGTAGGATGATCTAATCATTGGCACAAATGTGATCAAATTCCTCGCACATAGCATGAAGGGCGACAGTGATTATTGGCGACTTGTTTCTAATCAGACAGAGGAGCCGATGGCTGGATGTGAGCAGTTCCTTGATGTAATGGCCAACACTTGTCGGTGGAAGGGCTCAGAGTTGCCAGACAAGGTGGGAACCATCAAGCTACAACAGTGTGTTACTCTTTTAGCAAGACAGGAGCACCTTGTCCGGGGAAAGTTGCCAAAAAATGTCCCCATGTCACCAGGAAGCACAGTTGTAGCGGAACCAACGACTTCAAGGTCTGTATCAGGAGACATCATGATCGGTCGAGTTATCACGCCATTATGGGGTCTCTATTGACGTCTCTGACAAGCCAATTACTCTCAAGAGAAATCGCAAATTGGCAGATGTATTGTCATGTGTCGCCGTGGAGGACTTTTAACTTTTCCAGGGATTGAGTCAAACTGAGATGTTTGAGAAGGAGAGTCAGTGCTTACCTAATCCATCTTCTGATTTCAGACAGCGACTGGAAACTGTTGGTCTTGCTGATCTTGACATCCAGTCTTGTTCTGTCAACCATGGGACAAGAGAGAAGTTAGTCCAATTACTGGAGAGATACAACGATGTGTTTTCCAAGCATGCTTTGGACTGTGGAGAAGTAAAGGACTTTGTTCACCGCATTCGGCTAATGGATGAGCGTCCATTCAGACTCCCTTATTGTAGAGTGCCACCTGCACACTACCAAAAGTTGCATCAGGTTCTGTCTCAGATGGAAGAACAAGGGATAATTAGGAAGTCTGTAAGTGAATATGCTTCCCCGCTAGTCCTAGTGTGGAAGAAGGATTGCTGTCTGAGGATATGCACAGATTTTAGATGGTTAAATGCAAGAACGATAAAGGATGCACACCCACTTCCACACCAGTCTGACTTTTTAGCACCATGGACCTGACATCAGGATATTATAACATACCCATGGCTGAAGAGGACAAGAAATATACTGCGTTCATGACTGCTGTAGGGCTGCACGAGTATATTAGGATGCCGCAAGGGCTATGCAACAGCCAAGCCCCCTTTATGCGGATGATGGTAAGCATTTTTGGAGACTTAAACTTTAGCTGTTATGTTATCTCGACTCTCTGCTGGTGTTCGCTCCAAGTGAACAAGAGGCGTTGGAAAGGCTGGAGGTTGTGTTCAGTCGCCTGAGGCAGCACAACCTTAAGTTGAGCCCCAAGAAATGTCATCTGCTGAGAACCTCTGTAAAGTTCCTAGGTCACATCATAATCAGGGATTGAGTTTCTGTAGATCCTGCTAGAGTCGAGGTGATCTCGAAGCTCTCCAAATTTGATCTGATGGAAAACGACAGATGTACCCCATCAGTGCAAAGAATTAAATCAGTCCTTGGTATTATTCTTTATTACCAACATTTAATTCCTGGATGTTCTTCTTTGGCAAAGCCACTCTTTGCCGTCACGGCTGGGCAGAGAAGGAAGAAAGGAATTAAGGGAGATATTAAAGCAGGAACTCTACTAGCGCTCTACAGGCGCTCTACTGACGCCATTTTCAAGTGAGTAAGCGCTTCTATTCAGTTCACATTGTATATGCTGATGAGAGGTAAGCGTTTGTCAGAGCTCTTCATTTTATAGGTAAATTAAGTTTGCAAAGTGTATAAATTTACTAAATATTCTATTATAAATACTTCTGTGACTGTATGCGGTGTTATAAATTTTATGCGTGAGTGGATTAAGAATATGAAGTTGTATCGTGTGGGCCGTATGATATGCTTTTGAGTCATTAATTAGATAACAAATATTATATCATACAGGAATGTCTTTGGAATGCCCATGAGAGAGGGATTTGGACTTGTAATGAATTAAACAATAATATTCATCCGGAAGAAGGAGGCGGGAACCGGCGGACAATCAAATAACCTTATAATACAGAATAAACACAAAACAGCGCACCAGCCCCTCACTGACGACTGGTGCGCTCAAATAAAAATCTAAACACAACTAAAAGCCCAGGCCTGGTCCTCTCTCGTCCTTCACTGTCGTCGCTCCAGTTTTATATCCTTCCATCTCCTCCGTGGGCCTCGAGACCGGCGGGTCGAACAGGTGTAGCTCATCTCCAATCACTCCACCGGCCTCGCTCCCATGTCCCATGTCCCTCGGCCCCGCCCCACTCGTCACATACCCCCATCGCCCCTCGCAGGCCGGGGGGTACTCCCGAGACTGCGCTCTACACCCCCCCCCCTCCCTCCGGGGGGGGCCGCTCACGGGGACCTGCGGGAACCTGGGGGTAGGACAGACGAGGCGAGAGAAAAGGAGATGGAAGGAGGAGCGACAGAGACGAGAGAGAGGAGAGAGGAGAAAAAAAAAATCCGGTTCCCAGACGCACCGCTGCTCGGCCCTCCACCAGCTGGGCGATCTCCTCCGCGGTGCCTGGCGGTGGCACTGGATGGCCCTCGGCGGACGGCACGACACTCCTCCGCCGCCCGGTGGACGGCGACGGCTCCTCCGGTTTTGGGCAGCCGGCAGGAGTCCCCCGTTCCCTGCTCCTCCCCGTTCTGGCGGATGGCAGCAGGCTCCGGCCACCTGGCGAACGGCGCAGACTCCTCCGCTCCCTCACGGACGGCAGCCGCCCCTCCCTATCGTGGGCGGCCGGTAGCGAGCTCGCCCGTCCACGGCAACTCCAGCCCACCACCTCGAGCGTCCATGGCGGCACACTCCTCGCCTGCTCGATGGCACCGCGGATTTACCACAGTGGCGAGGGATCTTCAGCAGCGCGTCCCTCCTTCTCCCGGGTTTCGGCACCACTGTAATGAATTAAACATTAATATTCATCCAGAAGAAGGAGGCGGGAACCGGCGGACAATCAAATAACCTTTTAATACAAAATAAACACAAAACAGCGCACCAGCCCCTCACGGACGACTGGTGTGCTCAAATAAAAATCTAAACACAACTAAAAGCCCAGGCCTGGTCCTCTCTCGTCCTTCACTGTCGTCGCTCCAGTTTTATATCCTTCCATCTCCTCCGTGGGCCTCGAGACCGGCGGGTCGAACAGGTGTAGCTCATCTCCAATCACTCCACCGGCCTCGCTCCCATGTCCCTCGGCCCCGCCCCACTCGTCACAGGACTGTATTCATATTAATCCGCAGGTATTTCACTCTTATTGTTTATTTTCTTTTATATTCTTGTACTATTTTAGTACTCTGTTTCAGTGTTAATGGTGTCTTTCTCAATTGTTATACTCAATTGTTAAAGTGAGTTTGCATTGTATATGCTGTTGAGAGGAATGTCTTTGGAATGCCCATCAGAGAGGGATTTGAACTTTATTCATATTAATCCGCAGATGGAGTTAAGTTATTGCTGGGAGTGACTGTCAATAAATCTCTTTTGGTGAGCAGAAGTGAAAGTGTCCTGAGCCTTCTTACACACAACGCAGATGATAGTAGCAGCCGTCAGAAAAGAACTGGTTACACCTGTACCATGAAGCTGGATCAGCTGGCTGGCCAGGTTAGTTTCAGCTTAGTTTGCACCAATTCTGGGTTTTATGTACCACGTTAGTGGCTTGGCTTTTAGCGGCATTCATTGCCATAGTAACTTACACAACACAGCTAACCTGCTCTGGAGTTGGACCGATCAGATGTGAGAAAAGTGACACATGTCTGACACAAAGTCACTCCAACAGATTATCTTGTGCCTTGACAGATTCAGGCCAGTACTAAATAAAAATAAGATGCATTTTGTATGATCCCTCTTTTGTTATTTTTTTTTACATTTTGTAGCTTCTTCAAGGTTTATGTAAAATTTTGACCTTGTGTGTGTGTGTGTGTACAGTATGTATGCATACATGTGTATATGTGTATATATGGCTATAAAGTTTTTGTCCACATTTGATGATTTTTTTTAGAGACAATTAAAAGGAGGAAACTGTCTTTAAGCTGTGGAATCAGACGAGGGACTCACATTTACCTCAAAAACAGTATTGCAGAGGACTCTATTACAAATTGAACTCAAGCACACAATGGTGACACACATTTATAAAAACTTTCCCTGTGATATAAACATTTCCCTATGGTAATTATTCAGATTATTCTAATTCTCATTGTAAGACCGCTGTTCATATTCAGAACACAAATTAAGATATGTTTGAAGAATTCCAAGACCTCTCTTAACCTTCAACATATCTGCGTGACGCAGCTGTCACAGAATAGCATGCGCTTTTTATGTTCAGTGCATGGATACCCAACAAAATGGCACCAGGGTGAAAGAAGAATGAATGAAACAGTTTACTACTGCAATGTCGACAAAATGGAAAAAAAAAAGTCTTGTACCATTTCTTCATTTTGTGCAGGACATTATAGTACCCGATGAGGGCATCCGACAGATCCACACCTCCCATGTGTTTATTGTAGTCCTTCACTGCTGCTGGAATCGGGACACTGTGCCTTTCCCATACACCTTCGGGACTCTTGACACGCCTGAGGACCTCATCACCATCATATGCCTTGTGCATTGTTGAACACATAGTCACCTCTCTTGTGTCCATCCACTTTACAAAGAGAAGCTTCCCGTCTCGAAGCCATCGAATGGTTCCCCTTTGGGCTCTGCGGCTGATGTCATTCGCCTTGGTTTTGGGGAAGCCCCGCCGATTGGTCCGTATAGTGCCACACGCCAGAGTCTTCTTGGCAAGCAAATCCGTAAAAAGGCATGGGCTCGTATAGAAATTGTCCATAAAAAGCTGGTAGCCTTTGCCGAGAAGTGACAGATCCAGAAGCTGCATTACAGAATCATAACTGAGCCCTTTTCCAGGGGCCAGGGAAGATTTGCCTTCATAAACGAAGAAGTTCCATGTGTAACCACAGGCAGAATCAGCCAGCACGAAGAGTTTGTAGCCCCACTTGGTCGGCTTGTCTTTCATGTACTGCTTGATGCCGATTCGCGCCCTTGAAGCCACCATCCTCTCATCCACTGCTAGCTGTCTGTCTGGATGGTTTTGCATGCCAAGACGATGTCATTGTACAGGGGCTTGATCTTGTGAAGTCTGTCGTAGGCTTCAGTTCCCACTTTTCTTGAGTTGTCTCGATCACCCTTTGGATTGCTAAGATGCAGGTTCCAAGAAATGGCCTGAAATCTGGACCTTGATATGACCGATTTTGGGAATGGTAGGCGATAAATTTCTTTACCAGACCAGTAATCAACGATGTTTTTTGCACCGAGGAGCCCCATGTAGATGACAAGTGCGATGTACTGATACAGTTCGTGTGCATTCAAAGGCAACCAAAGGAAACGTTTTCCAGCCTCCGCCCGCATTTGTGCAAAGGTGTTGGTGTTCTTCACAATGGTTTCCACCACAGAGCCTGTAAAGAAGAGCTGAAAGAGCTGCAGAGGGGAATAGATCCTGTCCATTACAAGCTGCGCTCCTGGGTTTCTTTTTGGGAGGAAATTTGGCAGCGCTGGAACCTCATCCTCCACACTGCAGTCATTCCACCTTTCTGTGCCATCATCCTCAGACATCGCACTTGCTGACCTTTTTGTCCCCTGTACATGAGACCTCCCTCTGGTTTGCTTGCTGGCAGTTCCAGCTCTTTGTGGCCTCACAGAATCACCAACAGAGGATGTGGGCGTCTTGGAGGTATGAGGTGGGGAAACAACCTCCTTGCTGCTGGTGCATGGCAAATCTGGCTGCCAATCTTCCTCACTGTCCAGACTGCAAAACAAAACACATTTATAAATCCGCATTGCTATTTAGAAATGCATGCTGATATTACATGCACAAAAATAATTCACATATGCACATAACAGATACAAGAATATAATTTGCATATCCACATAAGATACACAAATAAATGTGCATTCAAATATAAATGCAACAGAAACATGTAGAACGCATTTTATGTATAGATTACAAAAAAAATGTAAATAAAAAAAGCTGCACATATGCATGCCATAGTTCAAATAAGCTTGGGAGTATTTGCTTTTGACATACACACATGCATCAATGCAAGTGATGAACAAACGCGTGCAAAACTAAAAATATGCACGTCAAATTATTTTAGCACATGTGCTGAAAAAAAAAGCACAAAATGCTTGCAAAAGCTCCCAAGCTTATTTTATCATTGCATCCATATGTTTTTTTGGTGAAATAAATGCTCAAATACTCATGCACAAACATGTATGCGACACACACAAAACAATCCGCACGTGCTTAGTTAGCAAAACCACCCATGCTATTCTGAATTAGCGCGTGCATGGGTTATAATATTTCTCGATGTCTTTTGCATGCATATTTTGTATTGTTGCATGCATTTGTTCATGAAATACACAAATACAATGTTTAGAAGTTCGAAATGGGTACTTACGCAATGCATGCATATGTTTTTAGGTGAAAAATTCTCAAATACTCATGCACAAACACGCGACACACTAAAAAAAATCTGCATGTGCTTGCTAACTAAACCACCCATGCGATTCTGAATCATCGAGTGCATGGGTTATAATATTTCTCGATGTCTGTTGCATACATATTTTATACTGTTGCATGCATATTTTGTATTGTTGCATGCAATTGTTCATGAAAAACACAAATACAAAGTTTATAAGTTCGAAATGGGTACTTGCTCAAATTCAGGATCTTCGCCCGCATTGTAGGCTGCTTGTCTAACAGAATCAAAACTTCCATCACTGCAAGTTTCAGTATCACTCTCTCGATCAAGCTCTGCCAAAACAGCCTCCACACCGACAAAAAACTTTCTCGAAGCCATTGTTCAAAAACAAACACTCCAATCAGTCCTAAAAAGCACGCAATAACTCGAAAAAACAATATCCAACCTGTCACTAAGGATGGCTGAAGCGAAACAGTCGTTCCGAAGCTTTGCGAGATCCCGAAGCGCAGATGTGTCGAAACACTGATCCGAAGCGTGATTCGAAACACCCATGTCACGTGACTATGACCAAACGAAGCCTCGAAGTGTTTCACTAATTGTTTCATCAGGTGTGGTCCGCCGAATCAGCGTTCGATTGGAACGGTCGGGAACAGACCACACAATCGCACATCTGTATAAAAGTGAAATAAACGCATTTTGACCTCGTGGGTTTTTGTGAGAGGAGTTTGACTTTGAGATAGCGGATTTTTGGTGATATAGTGACATTGTGCGATTTGATTAGTTATAGCCAATTTAGACTTACATTTAAATTTACACAACACATTGACTGAGAGGCTAGAGACAGACAGAGTATACATATAGTGACACATTAATAGATACATAGATATAAATATATACAGACAGCTAGATTAATAGATAGATACATATATAGATAGATTACAGATACATATATAAATACATATATTATAGATAGATACATATATAGATAGATTATAGATACATATATAAATACATATATTATAGATAGATACATATAGATACATAGATTATAGATACATATCTAGATACATAGATCGATTCATATATAGATAGATAGATTTGGATAGATAGATAAAATGGAAGCTCCCCAGAAGAGATGCCGTACATCTGTGGTGTGGGAGCATTTCCATTTAGAAACCCCAAATAAAGTGAGATGTGTGTATTGTGATCGGCAGCTAGCCTACTGCAACAATACATCATCCATGATGCGCCATTTGAGGAGCACTCATCCTGCCATTTTGCAGGGTGCAGAGGATGGCATTCCCCCTGTACCTAGGCCTGCTACTGACACTGCTGGGCCATCTAAGCAAGGTATGCATTGTTTGGGATATAATTATAATTGAAATATAATTACAACCTTTTGGGACACTGTTTATAAAGTTTATAAGTTATATAAAGCACTGATTATAAACACTGGAAGGTTTCCAAATAATGAACCAGTAGGCTATACTTTTAATAGATGTGCACTAATTGAAGCTGTATTTTTCCAATGTATTTGTCTGAAAGTATGTTTTGTCTTCTCTTTTAAAAGTCAGACAGAGGGAATTGGATGAGGCTCTTATAAACATGGTGGTGAAGGATCTGCAGCCCTTCACCATCGTGGACGATGAGGGATTCAGGGCATTTGTGAACAAGCTTGATCCAAGCTATGTCCTCCCATCCCGGAAGGTGCTTAAAATAATGGTCAGCGAAAAGTACAACAAAGCCAAGGAGAAGACAATGGAGGACCTACAAAAGGCCGAATTTGTTAGCCTTACAGCTGACATGTGGTCCTCCATTAATATGGATGGATATCTTGGTGTGACTTGCCATTACATAACACCAGAGGCAAAAATGGCAACTGTTGTACTGGGTGTAAGGAGGTTTTACCAAACCCACACAGCCCAGCATCTCATGGAGGCTAAAGCCTTGCTAATGGCCGAGTGGGGAATAACCTCCAAAGTTCAGTGCATGGTGACTGACAATGCATCTAACATGATCCTAAGTGCCCAGCTACTCCACCTTCGCCATGTCCCATGTTTTGCTCATACTTTAAATTTGATTGTGAAAAAGGCACTAGATCAAACCCCAGTCATCAATGAAATACGCCAGAAGGCCAGAAAGATAGTGGGGTTGTTCAGATCCAGCTGCAAAGCAAAGGACAAGCTTGTGGAGATGCAGAGCTTGATGGGAAGACCAACTCTGAAACTGATACAGGAGGTTGACACGAGATGGAACAGCACATTTGACATGCTACAGCGCTTGTATGACCAACGTGAACCAGTGGCTGCTGCACTTTCCAACTTAAACAATGATACTGCTCCCCTGACAAGTATTGATTATGACATTATTGAACAATCATTGTCAATACTGCAACCATTCAAACTCGCAACCACAGAGATGTCAGAGGAAAAGAGAGTGTCTGCTTCAAAGCTTATACCACTGTACAGGATGTTGCAGCACAAGCTTGCACAGAAAAAAGGAAATGCAACGCAGGAATCAACTGTTCAATTAGGTAGGCCACAATGACCATACTACCCATGTGATTGGCCATAACTGTCATATTATTGTCATTATTATAAATATGTGTTTCTCCTGTTTTGGCTCATAGGCTCACATCTGCAAGAAGGTCTGCACTCCAGATGTTGAGATTATGAGAGTTTTAGAGCCTTGGCACTGGCTACACTGCTGGACCCAAGGTTCACAAATGTGGCATTTGGAAATGCTGCCAAAGCCCAGGAAGCTGAAAAGCATATCACACTGGAGTGTGCTTCACTGATGCGTTCAAACACAAATCCTGGTGAGCAGTTTCAGTCTGTGTTATGTTATGTAATCTGAATCATGTAATATAATATATCCTTCATATATGCCGTCAGTTTAGGATTTGTTACTAATTGCTGTTTTAATTTTTATTCAGACCCAGAAATGTCAACATCACACCCATCATCATCATCATCACCATCGCCATCAACATCAACACCAGTAGAAACACAGGACAGTTTATGGGAACTTTTTGATACTCGCATCCATCAAACCAAGATGATACACAATGCTACAGCTGATGCCACACTGGAAGTGAAAAAATACATCAACGATGCGTATTTGCCCAGAACTCATGATCCACTAACTTACTGGAAAGAGAGAGCAGTAATCTTTCCTCATTTGTATGTCCTTGCAAAAAAATATCTTTGTATGCCAGCAACAAGTGTCCCTTGTGAGAGGATTTTTTCAAAGGCTGGAGAAATTATCTGTAAAAAAAGAAGTAGGCTAAGTCCTTCCACAGCAGATAAATTAATATTTTTGAATAAAAATCTCTAAAAAAGTGAGACATTGTGGCTTGATTTCTTTTATTAATATTCATTTTTCATGACCAAAATAACATTATGCACAGTGAGGAGCCTATAGGTTACAAGCTTCACATATTAGAACATTATAATAATAAAAAAACAACAAATTTTTTTAATGGCTCGTCAAGGTTGTTTCAGATCAACACCTGCAAGTGACCACTAGGTGTCACCGTTGAGACGGGTGTCGGATTGATCCGAAGCCTCGAAACAATATGGCACATTTGGTTCAACTGTTTCATTGGTTCACGAGGCCTCGATTTTGCCATCACTACCTGTCACTAACCAAGCCAAACTCATCTGCTCTGATTGCTGTCAGCCGCTGGAAATTCATAAAGACGACCCGCCTCCTAAATTTTGAAAAGGGAGATCTCGGGCTCTGATTGGTCTACAATCATGATCGACATGTCTATCGGTCACTTAAAAGCTCAGCTTTTTTGACGTATGACGCAATACGTGATGACGTCATCAGACATCGCGCCTGATAGAGACGATCCACTAAAAGGATTTATCTGCATCGCATGTTTTGATCTGGACATCGGTGACATATTACAGTGTCAGTTGGCCATGCATGCTCACAGACATGTGAAAATACTCTCATTTTGAAGAAAACAACCTAAGGAACGAGCTGAGATAGCGTTTGTGGCTAGTAACTCCACACGAAGTAAGTGATCCGAACAGGAAAATGACTCATGTGTTTACTTGTTCAAAAGAATCGATTCAGTTTTTGTGAATCTTTTGATAATAATGTTACTGTTAATTGTTGGATCGATGAAATAAACTACACAGTGATATTCTTGAGAGTGAGAGCTTTCATTTGATATATGACTTGTCTATTTTTGGTGAGTTTATGTGATATAAATATTAAATTTAATATCGCTCATACCATTTTTTCAAGGGGGGGGTCGTTGCGGGGGGGGGGGGGGGGGGTCGAATTTAGACCTTATTATCTTCTTCTATGTAACATAAATGCAAAAGTGATGGGGTTTTCCTGAAAGCTGAGGTTCTAAGCTTTCAAACAATACCATATATATGTATGTTTGTGATGCAAAACTTAGAGATTTTTTAAAATGATTATGATGATGCAATTTTGGACCCACCGCTGGGTCCGCGGCTGGCCGCAGAGTTAGAGTGGTTAACCATTCCATTCCGTGCCGATCTGGGCCAGTCAGCACGGATACGCTTTCATTTTCCACTGTGGTGCTTATAACGGAGCTATTTAGAATGCAATCTAATATAAACAGTGATATGGATGATGATCAGATATTTCTGTTTTTGGGACTCCTTTTATCTTATAGAACATCTGTTTTTATCTTATATTAAGGCTACTTTGTTCAATAACAGGAAAAAAGACAACCCTTGACATGAAAAATAAAATAAAAAGAAGTTTAAGACGTGTATAATATCAATAAGCTAAAATGTTTTCTCCACAGACCAAACTGTCTTTTATATTGAAGTAGCGTAGCTGTTTACTTGCCTGTTTGATCAAAAACATCTAAGGTTACGTATGTAACCCTGGTTCCTTGAGGGAACGAGATGGTGCATTTGAGAACACTTTGGGGAACGACTCTAGCGTGACGGCTCTGAATCACATGTGTTATCATTCCAATGGATGGGCAAGACATCATAGGCGGGTGACATCAGAGACCAGGAAGCTTAACCTGTTAGCCAGCACCCCCCATTATGGGACTCACAGCTGAAAGTGCTCTACCTAACTTAAAATTGTAACAGTTTCTTACTTCCGTGTGTTAAACATACTTTTGGTGTCTTTGGAAAGAAGATCCTTTGGGCTTTACTTTTTATCAACCAGATTTGATAATGCTCAAAAATGTTAGGTTATAGACACTGAAGTGCCTTTATTTATTTTTTTACCACAATTATATTTTCTTTTTTATTTGATATAAAAATACATGAAATCAGTCCTGGAGCAATCTAGAAAAGTAATGGGTTGAAAGTCACATGTCTCATGAGTTTCTATTTCAAATCTGAATAAGACATCATGAAAAATGAGACTCCTGCAAATATTTTTATGAGACTATGTCTAGACCCCCCCCCCACCCCCCAAATATAAAAAACATATTTACTCACTGTATTTAAGGCTTCTACAAACTATTTAGTCATTAAACATAACACTGCATATTTTTTTTTCAATTATAAAACACTAGACACAAACGTAGACATCATATACAGTAAGTGATTTATCTGAGCACTAGAAAAATACAATAAGAACAATCTGAGTAAGAAAAATAAGAATAATAAGAAAAATAAAAAAAAGATTTAACTTTGTAAGACAAATACAGAAAATCCTGAGATTGTTAGAATTGCAGCATTTACAATGAATAACAATGCAAATAAGTGCTGATACAGATGGTAATAACACAAATGTGTCATAAAGTAAATAATCCACTTATCTATTCATATAGACGTGTTCACTTTGATAGCCATGATTATACATTAATAGCAAGCTGATTTGCGCTGATTTGCACTTAAAACAGATGTTAATCATGCAGATACATTCACATTCAACATAGAACACACTCTCAAGTATATTCACATATATAAAAACTGTAAAAAATAAAACAAACAAAGAAAAAGGCGATCGCTATAAGTTCCGCCTCCATCAGCTGACAGGTGCATCAGAGCACGTCATGACCCATCATGAGAGAGCAACATAATTCAAATATACTATCTTTCGGCTATCTTTCATTCACTTTTATTTTTGGTGGATGATCTCATTCTGTTTGTGACACTGTACGCTGCAAAACCTTGCCCTTTTTTTTACTACCAAGACGCAGTTTCTGAGCATGAGTTATTCCATAACGGACACAAACAGTTCTGTCGCTGAAGAATTGAAACGTAAACAAAGGAATTATGATCCATATTACAATGTTATTGCTTCATTGGACTAAACGTGCTCCATGAGATGTCGTTCAGTGGACCCTTACCTTTCTTACTAAACCGGGATTTACAGCTGTGGATGTGTATGTGACTTATTATTACGACAAATATGGTATGTACTGCATTTCCGTTATTCATGTTTTGATGTGTTCTGCTTACACAAATGTAGCAAATACAGTCTTTATAAGCTTTCCATTGAAAAAAAGCGAACTGTCGTCGATGCTTGAGGCTTAGATCTTTATAATGATATATAGTTTGTCAAGATTAAATTTCTCCTGTTTCATTTAATCTATTCATGAACACTGACACATGCGAGTTTAGGGGTGTTGATGATGCGGGAGTTCTGGTGCAGGTTAACAGGTTAAAAGCACGAGCGGCGAAGTCAGCATTTAGCCTCAAAGGATGAAGCAAGGGCCGGCCAGAGATGCCAGAAGTGTGGCACTGTGATACAGCATCTTGTTCCCTCTAGGAACCAGGGTTACATACGTAACCTTAGATGTTCCTCTTCAGGAACTCGAGCTGCATCGGAGAATGCTTTGGGGAACGAGAATGACCACACTGCCAGACTTACACATCTCTGCCAGTGTGGTAAACTGCACAGCTAGGATGAGAGAACAGAGGAGCCTGGAGTGGCTCGTAAATCTAGATCATAAAATCTTACAAAGGTCAAGGGTGTGGACCACCCTGCAGCATCGCAGATGTCACACATAGAGACACCTGCTAGGAAGGCCTTAGCAGTCGCCAAACTTCTAGTGGAGTGAGCCTTGACCCCGAGGGGAGAGGGGGGGCCTGAGGGTCTGTTTGGTAGCAGGAAGGCCTCTCTTAGGGGGACCATAACAAACAAACTCGCACTGGACACATACGATTAAGCTTCTTCTGGTCTGGCTTCCTGAAGGGAGGAGGACTGAAGGCCTGGTGTATGGCTGTGGTGTAGAAGAGGGGACCTTAGGGACATACCCCGCATGAGGGTAAAGGAAAGATTTTGCCAGACCGAGCGCAAAATCTATATAGGAAGGGGCCACAGAGAGGGCCTGTAGGTCCCCAACTCTCTTGAGAGAAGATACCACTAACAGGAAGATAGTCTTAATAGAGAGAAGGCAATCAGGGATCTCCACAATAGGCTCGAAGGGCAGCCTACAGAGAGCTTCTAACACCACTGCCAGGTCCTACATGGGGACATAAGAACAAACTGGAGGCCTCATCCTCAGCGCATCACGGAGGTAAAATGTAACAAGGGGGTGTCTGCCCAATGACTGGCCACTGAGAGGGGCATGGTAGGACGCAATGGCTGCCACATAGACCTTCAGGGTGGAGTGCGTCAACCCAGCAGAGAAACGGGCCTGATACAGAACTCCAGCACTGTATGAATCGGGCAGTTAACTGCGTCGAGCTGGGTCTAACCCGGAGAACTGAATTCTGTAGTCTCTTTCTACAGTGTGCAGGACCCATTGAGACACATTTGGCAGTAGTTTCCACGCTGCCAAATAGAGCTGAAACAACTAATCGATTTAATCGATTAAAATCGATTATTAAAATAGTTGTCAACTAATTTAGTCATCGATTAGTTGCTAAATAACTTTTATTTGCCGTAAGCGGCTCATTTCGTGCATATTTCAAATCTGCGGTGATCAAAGTGTGGCAGTAATGAGCCACCGGAGGTTTTACTCAGCCAGTACAGCAGGAGAAGTAGCGAATAGCCAATAGCTGGCCTCGTTTTATGTCATGTGCTTCCCGATCAGCGTCTCTGCCATAGACAGTAAAAGTTCAGCGGGATGAGGAAGTACTTTACTTTGAGCCATCAAAAAAGAGGATTAACCTGTAAACTCTGCACTACTGAACTGTTTAAGGGGCCGTTCACATATCGCGTCTTTTTCATGCTCAAGTTCGTTATTTCCAATGTAGGCCCGCGGTATGTGCGCTCATAATGGAAGTTTTTCCAGGCGCGTCCGCACTGCATCGAGTTAAAAACATCTCAACTTTTCAGAGAGCCGCAAGCGCAAAGCGGGTGCGATTTTTAGAGCTTATCCTTTGCTGAAATGTCTGCCTCTTCATGGAGAGAGCACGTCATGGTTGCTTAGCAAAGGCAGACGCGCTTCTGCCCGAGCGCTTTGGAAAGAAGAAGAACGCGTTTTTAGGCGCGATATGTGAACGGCCCCTTTTATTTGTGCAGATTCTCCAGTACAATGTTGTTTGCAAATGTCTAGTCGTAACAAACGAGTCGTCATTTTAACAGTTAACATTTGAAGCTTTACAAACACGTTCTGTGATCAGTTTGTCGTTTACCAGTTCATAATTCAGTCTTGCAGCCTAATTATGACTGAATGAGAGAGGTAAATGTTTAAAGATATTTGAAATGCACTTTTCTTTTTCACACAGCAGTTTTTTGTGTGTCCAATTTTTTTTTTCTGGACAACCTTCTGATGGATTTTACTTTAAATTGTGAGTTCCATTCAGGTTTCATGCCATTGGCACTTTATTCGAAGGATTGTATAGAATTTCACAGCATAAGCTATAAAGCTGTTTCCCAGTAAATAATAAAATGCAATGTACTGCAATTTTATTCTGTTTCATCCTTCTTCTTCGTGAAAATATGTTCTGAAAGATTCCTTAAGCTTTGTTTGGGATGTTAAACTACTTTAGGAGCTCTAAGGACTGCCATGGTGAAAACATTATTTGAAATCTCCTTGTGAAATTTGCTAGAGTATGGGTCAGTGTTTTGATTGCAGAAGAGTTCGACAAAGGATTACTGACACATAATAAAACAACTCCAGGTATATTTTGATGAGGATATGACAATGCAAAATGGTTAAAATCTCTTAAAAATCTATGCTGAATGATAAAGACCCTTTATTAATAATTTACTTGGGGGAAAAAATGGGCAAAACTAAAATATAAGTACATAAACCGATTAATCGATTAATCGTAAAAATAATCGACAGATTAATCGATTATCAAAATAATCGTTAGTTGCAGCCCTACTGCCAAATGACGTACTAATGGAGTCAGTCTCTCGAGACTGACCTCTAGTGTAATCAGAACAGCTAGCCCTGTAACAGCGGACCAGCAGAAGACAACCTAACTAACCATTCTAGAGACCTCTACGGAGGTGGCCTGCCACTCAGCACCGCTACGTTTCTGGGCAGTAACTGAGCGTGGTGCCCGCGGGAGACCACTGCGCACTGTAACTCTGGCAGGGTTGGCAGAACGATCTTCTGAGGGCTGCCCTCATAAACCCCGGGCCAGAGGCATCAGAGCTTACTGCCGAGGACCTCTTAGCCTTAAGTGCGGACGGCAGATCCGGCTTAGACTTAGAAGCCCCCGACCCAGAGCGTTGTGTAGACCCACGGCTCTGCTTAGCTAGGGGAGCACTTGACGCTCTGATTTTGTGCCTCCCTGTATGAGGAGCTGGTACTCGGTAGAGGCTGCCCCCGCACGGCAGCCTCCAGATTTAGAGAGCGACACGAGAGGAACCGCTGGAACGCCGCCGCCTGCTTGCGAACCTCCTGGTACCTCTCGACGACAGAATTAACAGCGTTGCTGAACAGGTCCGAGGACACAAACAGGGCATCCATGAGACAGACCCTTTCCTATTCTCTCATGTCAGACAGGGTCAGCCACAAATGTCTCTCTGCTGCTACCATGGCTAGCATAGACCACCCAATAGCACGAGTGGTCTCTTTGGTAGCGCAGAGAGACAAATCTACGGTCCTCCTGAGTACCCCTTGCTCACCAGTGCTGATGTTGTGCACAGCGGCTTGGAGGGCAGCGCCGGAGCCTTTAAAGACAATGCCATGGCAGGAGACCGATAGCTCGTCTGTTCAACCCAGGGCATCGCCTTATAACCGCACTCATTCATCCCTGCTACGTTGCCATAGTGATCAGAAACAGGGATGAAGAGGCGGGGCAAGAATGGCTTTTCCCACGATTTACACACCTTAGCGTGCAAATCAGGAAAAAAAGGCAGGCTTCGGCGTGGAGGTTGGCGGCTTAGTTTGCAAAAAACGCTCATCCAGTTTGCTCTTCTGTGGTTCAGACTTTTTCTCAGCAGGCCAATCGATGTTTAACTTGGCCACAGCACAAGTAACCACCTCCAAAAGCTCCTCATACTGGGGCGATTGAGGGGGTGAATCCCTTTTGATCCCTGAGAAGAGAGCCCTCCAGGAGCGGAGAACATGCAGGGCAAACTGCTTGCAGTTTTTTTTTACTTACATTTAAATTTGGACACTGAAGACTAATCAGAGGGAAACAGGAATACTATTCCAAAGTTTAGGCCAAGCATTTGAAAAGGCAAAGTCACCCCTCAACTTCAGTCTAGATCTCGGGACCATCAATACTCTTTGCTCAGAAGACCTCAGCGATCTAACAAATGTATTTGGGATTAAAAGATCACAGATATGTTCAGGAGCCGTTCCAATTAAAAACAAACAGTACAATTTTAAACTTGATTCTATGGACTGGCAACCAGTGCAGAGAGCATAAAACAGGTGAGATATTATCAAATTTATAGGTGCCACTCAAAAGTATGGCAGCTTCATTTTGACTTAATATCAGACAAACATGTATTCAGTGATCCTAAGTCTCTTTTATCATTTTTCCTCAAGGACAAGTAGATTTGGGTGTCATCAGCATAAAAATTAGATGAATTGGTAAGGATGGACCCCAGAAGAAGTATATATAATGAGAACAGAACAGGGGCCAGAATGGAGCAAAATAGAGCTAGAGGAAGAAAAACCATCAAGACAAACAAAAAACATTCTGTATTCAAGATAGGATTTAACCCTTAGAGCGATACAGTCCCAGATATGGGATTTTTATTTCCGTGCCCCTGGGAGTATGGTCCCACATATGGGGTTAAGAACGCTCGGTGATGTCGCATACCTGCCAAATTATTATCACAACTAGTGTTCTTAATCAAATGATGCGTGTTAGGTTACAGATATTTACATACACATAAGTACTAGTAAAACAATATATTTAGAGTTTGAAAAATACACACATATATCTATGGAAGAAACCATAACAATCCATTGTAATTTAATTTGCCGATGTGTTTTATTCATATCAGAAAAGCACCATTCACACATCCATTCCAAAATACCTGTAAATTCTGTGTCGTCATTAACCTCTAAACATATGCGGTCACTATTTTTGTTGATGTTACATTTTTTTTTCAAACTTTATCATTCATGCAACTGCTTTTGTTACAGAGACATCGCAATAGACCACTACAAACCAAAATGCTGAACTTATAGGAGAAAAAATGTTGTCTGTTGTCGCTAGCATCCGAAGGCAGCTACCTGCAGCTGAAAGAAGTTGGTCTAAACATGCTTCATCACACGCGTCCTCGGACACGCTAGTTTGGGGTTCCTCTGAATTCTAATAATAGACCATAATAGACCATTATAGCCTAAATATTATGGTATCTAATCGATTACATTCATTGAAATAAATATATAAATAATTATACTCACCATTAATAAAACACATGATGCTGTCGGGAGCTGACCAATTTAGTGAAATTTGGCTTGAAATGAGTAATAGCACAATGAAGTTGCGATTGTAAATTAGATGGCAGAAAGCGTATCATGCACTCTAAAAACGCTGGGTTGTTTTTTCAACCTAAATGCTGGGTTGAGACCGTTGGGTAGGACTTTTGGGTTGTTTTAACCCAAGTTTGGGTTGAAAATCGTGCTCGATTTTAACCCAGCGGGGCTGGCTTGGGAACGCGGACGTGAAGGAGAGCACGCACATCACATTAAGATCGTACGTCTCCAGTGCGAGCAGCCGCCATTTTCTCAGCGTGAAAGCAGCGAGAAGTGAGTGAAAGACTATGGTAAGTAAAAATTCAAAATGTAAAGTTATCGTTTATTGATTACCCGGTTGTATGAAAGGCGGAAGGTTTTATGAAAGGTGGAAAGAAAGGAGCTTAACGTTATATTTAAAAAAAAAACAAACGCGGTTTTCACCTCAGACACGGAGTTCTTAACGGCCTCATTTAATGTTACTGAATGGAAGAGGTACGTTTAATATAACGTTCGTGAATGTCTTCTGAAGATTTTACATTATCTGCACTTTTTGAGGTGTTAATAGATGGTTATGGTTACAGTTACAGTCATGCTTATTTGTTGTCTTATTTTTCGCGGTTAAACTGAATGTATGTTAGTCTCCTAAAGGAAACGCCATTGTGTTGTAAAGACTAGCAAAATTATTTGGCTGTTGAAGTGCTGTTGAAGGCTGTTGAAGTGGTAATTGGTAAAAGTATGTTTTGCATGTAATATTTCAGACTTGTCGAGCTTGTGTCTTCATCGTGCCTAGAGTTAAAGAAACAGAAGCTGTTTGTGTGATAGTGACTGACTGTCTGAGGAGGAGGAGGTGTTCTCAGCTTCTTCTGAAGAGAGGGACAGAGGGTTTAAGGTGCGTAAACTTCAGAATTCCATCAAGTTATCTTTATTTTTACCTAAGACTAAAATAATGTTTGTTTTGTAGATGTTGAAATCCAGAGACAAGATAACTTCATTCTTATGAGACTGATGTGAGTTATTTTTTTTAGAAAATTAATGTTTCTTTTGTGTCCTCCCTGTTTACTTCACATTTTGATGCAACTACAGAATGATTACATGTTAATATTTTATTGAAACCATTGATGTCCCTCTTTGCAGAACTCTAACTAACTGGAGTTAAGGGGACAGAAGTCTGCTTGTGTGAGGAGAAGGTTTTCTCAGCTTCTTCTGAAGAGAGGGAAAGATCGTTTAAGGCAAGTAAACCTCATAATTTCATGTTTTCATTTATCAGTTGTAGGTTTTTTTTTTTTTTACTAAGAGTAAAATAATGTTTGTTTTTGTAGATGTTAAAAGCCAGAGACATGGGAGATCATCATTCTTTTGAGATTTTATGTAAGTTATTTTTAGAAAATAAATGTTTCTGTTGTCTCCTGCCGGTTTACTTCACATTTTGATGCAACAACAGTGTGATTATGTGCTCATTTCATTAAAACCATTGATATCTGTGTTGTTCATTGCAGAACTCAAACCAACTTTGGAGTTGTCTGATTTGGAGAGTCATCATTCTTGGTCTTTCTTCTTAAAGGTAAAGTTCACACAAAAAATCATTTACTTGCCCTCATGTCATTCCAAACCTGTAAGACTTTTTTCTGTCTTTACAACATAAATGAATATATTTTTAATTTTCTCATAATTTTGTTAATCCATTTATAGTCTAGATACTCAAGCCTCATAAATACAGAGTTATTGTAGAAGTAATTCATTCTGATATTTATATATGAATAAATCTTAAATTATTTGATAGTAAACATGTATGTTCAAAATAAAATATTGGTCTCCCAGACAAGCAATGGAGTACATAAATTAAGAGAATATTAAATATATTTATTTGTTTTCCAAAAATGAGCAGAGTTTGTGTGGGTCTGGAACAACATGTGGAGAGTAAATTATGACCATTTTTATTATTTGGGGAACTAACCCTTTGAAGAGCAGCCCTCCATGTACATGAACATTTGTGAGGTATGTGAATGTCATGACTGTTTTAATGTTTCAGTAAAGAAGCTTTCAGAAAGCAATACATTTATTCAAACAATATGACATGCCCTCACACTAGTGCTGCCATTATAGCACTCTGGAGCGCTGTGATAGACAGATATATTAAACAACCACACAAAGTGTTGAAACTTTAAAACATATTATTTACCTGTCCTTACGGATGTTAATACACCTCTATCTGAAAATGGGTAGAGTTTAGTTAAATATTTTATTTTTTCAAATGTGTTTCTCTTTTTAGGCCACTGATGAAGAACAGGCTGTGACTGGGATGAATGCTGGTCAAAGAAGAGATATATATATATATATATATATATATATATATATATATATATATATATGCAGCAGTGGTTTTAAAGGAGGACACTGCCCTGGATGATGTAGAAGATGTCACATGTACTGATGGGGCTTCTTCATGACTACATCAATTATGCTAAAGAGATCATGAAAGTTGACAGTGATGCATGATCTGTATTCATGGACTATGAAACAAACTGTAAGTGTATAATTTGTAAAAACGATGTTAAATGCTTTTTCTGTGTTGTTTAGTAGAAGAGTTTACACTGCCATTCATACACATGCTCACATTTTTTCACACACACACACACACACACACACACACACGCGCGCGCGTCTGTTAAATGTTATAATATCAATGTTAATGTTGTGGTTTATTTGTGTACTGTCATGCCAGAATAGTTGGTAAGGAACCTAACTAATTGTACATTTATTGTATAAGTGTTTTCGTATATTTTTATACAATATATAAAATACAAAATCCAATTTGGTCTTAAGTTATATTCAACAAATGTTCAATGCTTTATTTATGAACTCTGTAGCTGTTAATGCCATCCTTTCTGCATTTCTTCTTACATGTTACTTTTTTACTTTTCTCTTATTCTTAATAAATATTTTTCTTTTGATAATTATTATTTGTGTGTAAAAGTGATATTTAAAATGAACAAGATTTCTAGGTTTAATGCCTAGCTCAATTTGGGTTCATTTTAACGGTAATGGCTGCAAAGCGGCGCTGAGCTCACAAACACTGCCTTATCAAGCACATTCAAAATGAAATCGAACATTTTCTAAATACATTAAGTTTCCTTCTGAAATACAGTGATAAAAAACACCCGCTCTGGTTTTTGAAACCCTGCAATGTAGTGATTTTAAACCATAAAAAAGCAACCCAGCAGGCTGGGTTAAACGTAATAACCCAACTGGTTGGGTTAAAATAACCCAGCGTTGGGTTCGTCCCTTTTTGACCCAGCGCTGGGTTGCCAAAATAACCCATATTGGGTTGTTTTCAACCCAGCAGTTTTTAGAGTGTGTTTGTTTTCTTTATTTTATATTTCTTTATTTTATTTTATGATCGCGCTTGCCTCTATGTCCTAAAAAAAAGCGTGCTTTATCTTGCGCTCTCCGTACAAAATATTGCATATAGCGCACATTTATCTGGGTTTAACGTTCACCAGCCACTTATTACTTGTATTTCGGGTGAAATTGATTAATTCACATGCTGTAAATCCAACTGACAAGTCTCTGTACTGCAGCGCGTACAAACATGGCGGCGCCCATCTTACAGATCATGATCAAGATCATTTAGAAAGGTTTTTAAATGACAAAACACACTCATGTACACATATTTGTCAATCGGGATATCAGATTGTTCATGACATGTTATGCAAGTTTGTGAATATTTTAAACAAAAAAAAGGAAAAACTAAATAAAAGGATCCATCAGTCGTATAGTGTTATTGTGAATGTGGTGTGTCACATGACAAGTCTGACGTTTCGCCATGGAAAAAGTAAGGGGAAACGTTCTAAAATAATGGTCACCTTAAAAAAAACTCACTCTGGGGGGACCGATAAAATATTTTTAACTCACCACTGAAAAGGTTAAACCAGTCAAGAGCACAACCTGTAATGCCCACACATTGTTCAAGGATTCTATAAGGATTCTATGATCTAAAGTATCAAATTCAGCACTTAAATCTAATAGTAAATGTATCACAAAGTCCCCTGAATCAGATAATAAAATATAATTCAACACTTTTAAAAGTGCAGTACGTCTCAGTGCTATGATGTTTCCCTAACCCAGGTGGAAATTTTGCAAAAAATACTATTTGATTCTAAAAAAGTCTGCAGTTGTACGAAGATATCCTTTTCTGAGGCTTTAGAAAGAAAATATAAATTTGAAAGGATGCTAGAGTCAAGATTAGATTTCTTAAGCAAGGGTTTAACAGTTGCATGCTTTAGGTATTTTGGGAGAGTCACTGTAAGAAGAGGCTTGTTTATTTTAGCTTAAATGCTTGGCCTAATATACACAAACAAGAGTGAGGGAATGCATAAACCTTCTTTTTTAAGCATTACACAGTCCGATGAGCAACACAAACTGAATGAATCTCTTTTTAATAAGGTATTTCCATTACAACTTGAAGTTGGTATAGCCAAGATCTCTACTGGGACATAAGCCCTGAGGGACTTCAACTTAATCACACCATCCACATCAAGGTTTTCTTTTTTCTAATTTTTCATAGACTCAGTCAGCATATCTGTTAATTGAGTCCTAATGTTCCCTGTAAACGAAAAATCTTCAACTTTAGCACATTTTTAACTACACCACCTTTGTTATAATTCCTAGTGGCCTCACATTGGGAAATCCTCCTCTACCCCACTCTAATAAGGGTTTTGGCCTGAAAAATAAAGCCCTTTAGATGACTAACCAACTGAAATATTATTTTAAAACAGACTGCTTCAACTGAAGGATCTTTTTCACTCAATCTCTCTTCACTATGAACTCTAATAAATTGAGTCTACTCAAATAAAACCTTTAATCATCCTTTGGGGTCAAAATGACCCCAATGGATTTTTCCTTCATTTTTTAAAAGTGTTACCTTCATCGCAGGGGCATGAAACTCGGTGACATTTCCTAAATCATCTATCTAAACATGCACAAAAAAACTGGGCTTGATTTGGTTGTTCTAAAGGTGTGTAAAAAAAATTTTACCTTTTAAGGTCTTTGGGGTCAAAATGACCCCACATTGAAAATGAATGGGAAAATGCAAAAAATGACTTTTTAAAATTTTGTTTGTCAAAAAAATAAAACTAAATCCATTATAAATCTGAAAATTTCTACAAATAAACCAAGATCTGGTCCTAGAGCATAAATAAAAAGTAGAACGAACTTTGTATCTCATACACACACACACACACACACACACACAAACACACACATGTATGTGACTGCAACAGAGAGCATTTTTACAGAAATTGGCAAATAAAATTAACTAAACTGGCATAAATCTAAAATTTTTTACATTTAATTCAAGGTCTGGTCCTAGAGCATAAACCCAAAGTGGAACAAACTTTCTATCTCATACACACACACACACACACACACACACACACACACAAACATACGTATGCCACTGCAACAGAGAGCATTTTTATAGAAATTGGCAAATAAAATTAACTAAACTGGCATAAATCTAAAAAATTTTACATTTAATTCAAGGTCTGGTCCTAGAGCATAAACCCAAAGTGGAACAAACTTTCTATCTCATACACACACACGCACACACACACACACACACAAACATACGTATGCCACTGCAACAGAGAGCATTTTTATAGAAATTGGCAAATAAAATTAACTAAACTGGCATAAATCTAAAAATTTTTACATTTAATTCAAGGTCTGGTCCTAGAGCATAAACCCAAAGTGGAACAAACTTTCTATCTCATACACACACACACACACACACACATACACACACACACAAACATACGTATGCCACTGCAACAGAGAGCATTTTTATAGAAATTGGCAAATAAAATTAACTAAACTGGCATAAATCTAAAAATTTTTACATTTAATTCAAGGTCTGGTCCTAGAGCATAAACCCAAAGTGGAACAAACTTTCTATCTCATACACACACACACACACACACACACAAACATACGTATGCCACTGCAACAGAGAGCATTTTTATAGAAATTGGCAAATAAAATTAACTAAACTGGCATAAATCTAAAAATTTTTACATTTAATTCAAGGTCTGGTCCTAGAGCATAAACCCAAAGTGGAACAAACTTTCTATCTCATACACACACACACACACACACACACATACACACACACACAAACATACGTATGCCACTGCAACAGAGAGCATTTTTATAGAAATTGGCAAATAAAATTAACTAAACTGGCATAAATCTAAAAAAAATTTACATTTAATTCAAGGTCTGGTCCTAGAGCATAAACCCAAAGTGGAACAAACTTTCTATCTCATACACACACACACACACACACACACACACACAAACATACGTATGCCACTGCAACAGAGAGCATTTTTATAGAAATTGGCAAATAAAATTAACTAAACTGGCATAAATCTAAAAATTTTTACATTTAATTCAAGGTCTGGTCCTAGAGCATAAACCCAAAGTGGAACAAACTTTCTATCTCATACACACACACACACACACACACATACACACACACACAAACATACGTATGCCACTGCAACAGAGAGCATTTTTATAGAAATTGGCAAATAAAATCAACTAAACTGGCACAAATCTGAAAAATGTCACATATGCAACATGGAACAAGCTTGTAATATATATTCTATAATATTCTGCTTGTTCTTTCACATGTTTATTAGCCATGTGATTTATAAAAAAAGTTGTTCTGTGTACCCTTCGCTCCTGTTCATTACAGTTTATTGGTGCTGTTGTTTTGTATTATATTGGTTTATTTACTTTTAAAATTCATCTTGTTCTAAAATCTCTTGTTCTAAAAAAATAAATAGTTGTTGATAAATAATTTTCTGAAATAAATAGTGTGTGATTATCACGTCATAGTGGTGACTTGTAATGTTTTTTTCAAATGTATGTATAATAATTTGCAAAAGCAGATAATTCAAAATATATTAGAAAACAACAACAAATTCTAACTCTGACAAAACTACAGATTTTTTTATGTATTTCAAAATGTTTAAATAAATATTCACAAAATATATATCATAAAGTTGTGAGGAGAAGTTGAAGCATCAAGAAAAATGAAGTGAAAATGAATGAGTCTCTATAGCACTCTAGTGGATACATGTGGCCATTGCACTTTAATTCCTAACCCATAAGAAATAAAGTTTTTTGACTAACCTTTAGATGGCAGTATTCTATCCCTAACACATAGAGCAATGTCCAGAAACTATTTAGATTTAATTAAGATCATCATTTAAGTGATTTTTTCTTTAAAAAATCATTTTTCATGAGCCAATTTATGGCCTAGTTATGTAATTGTGCAGTAAATAGGTAAAAAACTTCAAAATTTCCACAAAAACACAGCATAAATGTATAGTTGAGAAGTAAATAAAAAAAATGATATATAGTTTTCCATATAAAAAATGTATATTTCCTTATGCAATCGCTTTTTAAAAGTTTGGGGTAAAAATGACCCCAAAGACTTTAAGTGTTGTCCTTTTTTAGGAGTGATTAAAGGTTAAGGAAACTGCTTTCTCCAATTTAGCGCAGTAATTGTGCCTAAAATCTAATCTCATTATAATTTACATATTGTTGCATTAATTCATATTGCAAAAATCAATAAGTAATTAAAACATGAAGTTATTGCTTCACTTAATTTTATTCGTTTTAATCCCATATATTTCTTAGCTGAACTTCAATATAGTTCAGCTAAGAAATAGAGTAACAGCATATTAACCATATTTAATAAAATAACAAAAAATAATTATACCCACATTAAACCAGCAGCAAGGTATTTGTTGTTCAATAATCTGTCAGGATTAGACTGTTTTTGTTGTGTTTCTCCCTTATGTGCCCTTATTTGGTCGTTCCTGTCCTCGTTTTCTTTTAATTTGTCAATAGTTCACCTGTGTTCCTCCCAATTGCCTTGTTAAGTCATGAATTTAGTTCCAGTCTGTGTGTTCCATCTTGGTTGGGTCTACCAGTTGTGTATGTGTGTCTTCCTTAAGTGTAGATTACCCTGTGTGTTGGATTTAATAAATTACAGTTTTTTTAATTCACGGCTCCTCCGTTCCTTCTGGCAGCGTATCGTGACAGAAGATCCGACCCAAACAGTTAATTCTACATGTTTTCCCCTCTGTTTGTTTTCAGTTTTTCATTCAGTGTTTTTTGATTCCGTAGTGTTTCTTTCCCCATGGATTCCCTGATCACAGAGTTCACCCCTCAATACCCGCAAAGACCTTTCCCTGTTGGAGTATGCAGATGAGTTCAGCCAGCTCCCCGTGGTTATGGCATTCATACTGCACTGAACTCGTGGTTCCAAATCTGAGTTAATTACTACCGCTCCGTAGACTTCCCAGACACCACCTGACTGATCTGGAGGGAAGCGATCTTCCGGTGTATGGAAAGTGTCTATGTTCGATCCAGGGCACAGCCGAACACAGAGGCCAGACCACCATCGCCCTGCTGTGCGGAGCATCAACCTGAGCTCTGTCATTGATGGAGAGCCAAGTTCACTGCGGTCGATGAGTCATTGCCACATGGAGCGACACAGCAATGGATCACTGTGGAGCCTGAGCTGCAAGTGACATCAGTCAAGGTGCGAGAGCTGGCAACCAAACCCAACATGAGAGAGAATGCCGCTGAAGGTGAGAGTCCGCAGAGAAGCTCCGCCCCCTGCACCTTGGCTGAGGGTGAGCTGATAATGTG
Organism: Carassius carassius; assembly: GCF_963082965.1. Taxonomy (NCBI): domain Eukaryota; kingdom Metazoa; phylum Chordata; class Actinopteri; order Cypriniformes; family Cyprinidae; genus Carassius; species Carassius carassius. Next base: position 23,854,132 of record NC_081760.1, read on the forward strand.
TCTGGGACTGCTGGACTTCAAGAGAGAGGTTACAGAAGAGGACATCATTGGCTTGGATGCTGATCTGGCTCCTTTCCTTCCTCCTGCTGCGGAGCCCTCTATCAATCCTATTCCCATGTCCAGCCCAGAGATGGCTGTGGTTTCCATGTCCTGCCCAGAGTAGGCTCTGGTTCCCAAGTCCAACCCAGTGAGGTCTCCTGTTTCCATGTCCAGCCCAGAGGGATCTTCAATTCCTAAATTAAGTCCTGAAAGCCCGGAGGTTCACAAATGCCTTCCCTCACACTTGCTCCTGCTTCTTCCTCTGCTGTTGTCTGGCAGCCCCTCTGCTCGCCCTTAGTCCACTATAAGCACAGTGTGAAATCCGGGGGACTGCCATCCTCCAGCATCACCGTGGCTGCAGAATCCCTGATCTCCGCCTGCAGCCTCTTAGACTTAGACTCTGCCTCGGCCTGTTGACCCATCGGCTCCACCATGGCTTCTAGCTCACTCCTCTTTGCCGTAGTGCATCAGTCAACTGGCTCCTGATGGGGTCCTGATGGTCAACCGAACTTTCTTCTCCGCCTCAACCCTCTGGATCCTCCCCACACCCTGGCTCTTCAGCTCTTCTTCTCAGGCTTGGGTCAGCCCTTCTCATCCATGGCTCCTCCCTCTGTCGGCTCCACCGTGGGTTGCCATTATGGCTGTGGCCTGGGTCCCACCTTCTCCCTCATGTGCCCTTATTTGGTCATTCCTGTCCTCTGTGTCTTTTAATAAGTCATTCTATTCACAATTTTCCTTCCAGTTGCCTCGTTAATCATGTTTTTAGTTCCAGTCTATGCATTCCTCCTAGGAAAGGTCTACCAGTTGTGTCTGTGTTTTCCTTCCCTTCCAAGTGTGGATTCCCCCTGTGTATTGGATTTAATAAATGACTGTTTTGTTTATCCACGACTCCTTTGTTCCTTTCAGCAATGAATATGCTTTAATTTTAATTACTTTAAATATTATTAACACATACAGTAAAATGTAATCTAAAATATTTTTTTCTATGATATTAACATTATTACAATGTTTAAGAGATCATAATTTAATTTAAATTCAGATAACTAATCATTAAACTATAATTCCTTTACACTACATGAATAAGAGTATTTGGATTCCACCTTATAATGAAGGAGTTATTCTAGGCCCCTTATTTCCATAGATATTAATACTATGACATTGCATTCTTGAAAATATAGAAAAATGTGTGTCCACAGTTTAGGCAGTGCACAATGACACTGCCAAGTACACAGAGCGAGGTCCATAAAGGAATGATTTAGTCTGGTATGCATGAACACCCAAACCTGAACACTGAGGACCCTTGGGATACCACTGAGCCACTAAGCAGCCTTGGGAGTCAGACCCCATTGTCCAAAATCAGTGCTTGATTTTACTGTGGCTCATGTCTGAATGAGAGCAAATATATACATACAGGTGCTGGTCATATAATTAGAATATCATCAAAAAGTTGATTTATTCCACTAATTCCATTCAAAAAGTAAAACTTGTATATTATATTCATTCATTACACACAGACTGATATATTTCAAATGTTTATTTCTTTTAATTTTGATGTTTATAACTGACAACTTAGGAAAATTCCAAATTCAGTATCTTTGAAAATTAGAATATTACTTAAGACCATTACAAAGAAAGGGTTTTTAGAAATCTTGGCCAACTAAAAAGTATGAGCATGTACAGCACTCCTTTTGCCTGAATTACTGCAGCAATGCGGCGTGGTATGGAGTTAATCATTCTGTGGCACTGCTCAGGTGTTATGAGAGCCCTGGTTGCTCCGATAGTGGCCTTCAGCTCTTCTGCATTGTTGAATCTGACATATCGCATCTTCCTCTTCACAGTACCCCATATCTATGGGGTTAAAGTCAGGCAAGTTTGCTGGCCAATGAAGAACAGGGATACCATGGTCTTTAAACCAGGTACTGGTAGCTTTGGCACTGTGTGCAGGTGCCAAGTCCTGTTGGAAAATGAAATCTGCATCTCCATAAAGCTGGTCAGCAGCAGGAAGCATGAAGTGCTCTAAAACTTCCTGGTATACGGCTGCGTTGACCTTGGACCTCAGAAAACACAGTGGACCAACACCAGCAGATGACATGGCACCCTAAACCATCACTGACTGTGGAAACTTTACACTGGACCTCAAGCAACGTGGATTGTGTGCCTCTCCTCTCCTCCTCCAGACTCTGGGACCCTGATTTCCAAAGGAAATGCAAAAATTACTTTCATCAGAGAACATAACTTTGGACCACTCAGCAGCAGTCCAGTCCTTTTTGTCTTTAGACGCTTCTCACGCTGTCTGTTTTTCAAGAGTGGCAAACCCATGTCTTGCATACGTCTGTATGTAGTGGTTCTTGTAGCACTGACTCCAGCTGCAGTCCACTCTTTGTGAATCTCCCCCACATTTTTGAATGGGTTTTGTTTCACAATCCTCTCCAGGGTGCGGTTATTCCTATTGCTTGTACACTTTTTTTCTACCACATCTTTTCCTTCCCTTCACCTCTCTAATAATGTGCTTGGACACAGAGCTCTGTGAACAGCCAGCCTCTTTAGCAATGACCTTTTGTGTCTTGTCCTCCTTGTGCAAGGTGTCAATGGTCGTCTTTGGACAACTGTCAATTCAGCAGTCTTCCCCATGTTTGTGTAGCCTACTGAACTAGACTGAGAGACCTTGCAGGTGTTTTGAGTTAATTATCTGATTAGAGTGTGGCACCTGGTGTCTTGAATATTGAACCAACCTTTTCACAATATTCTAATTTTCTGAGATACTGAATTTGGGATTATTAAAATGTGACCCTGGACCACAAAACCAATCGCTGGTGTATATTTTTTGCAATAGCCAAAAAAAAAAAAAAAAACCTTGTATGGGTCAAATTATCGATTTTTCTTTTATGCCAAAAATCATTAGGATATTAAGTAAAGATCATGTTCCATGAAGATATTTTTTTTTAATTTCCTGGAATCAACTTAATTTTCGATTATTAATATGCATTGCTAAGAATTCATCTGGACAAATTCAAAGGTGATTTTCTAAGTATTTAGATTTTTTTCAGATTCCAGATTTTCAAATAGTTGTATCTCGGCCAAATATTGTCTGATCCTAATAAACCATACATCAATAGAAAGCTTATTTATTCAGATGATGTATAAATCTCAATTTCAGAAAAATGGACACTTAAGATTGGATTTGTGGTCAAGGGTCACAAATGTTCTTCACACTAAGAAAAAATTATAATAATAACTGCATTGTTCAGGGAACCAAATGGACATCACTGGAAAAACACTTTGGTAACCTTTAGTGATTAGGTGCCCACATACTTTTCTGATATATGATGTACTTTCATATATAATCATATGTGAATGTATAAACTAGGCCAACCAATAATGGTCATACAATGTTTAGCAATGATTGAAATTAGTCATAATAAAGTTTTAGGCATAATAAAGCCTAATATTCGGGGATGGGGGATTTGGGGGATGGCCTGTCTTGTCTTATGGTGTGACTGTGATGGTTACTGACCTTGTCTAGCTCTGTTCTTACAGCACCCAGCTGCTAATTACAGAGGCATTAGCATTGCGGCCCGCATCCCACCTTGAGGAGGGGACAGGTTTCCAAACATCAGCCTCAGATTTCATTAGACTCTCAGTGCACCTTCCCTCTTGCAGACGAAATGACATACGTTAATGACACCACCCTTTTTCCTCTCAAATTATCATGCAGAATAATCAGGATGTGATTTCAGCACACTAGCATGCCAGGTGATTGCACTTCAGTGCCAGCAAATGGAAGCGAAGCTCCCACTTTCTCCTCTGAGAGCTAATTTCAAGGAAATTATTAATGGCCAACCCCATGCTCTGTAATCACTTCTCCTAAGTGGCTGTAAATTAATTTTTAGATGGGTGCTATGAAGTGGCAATATTTGTAAGGGACAATCATATGCACAATAATGTTACTGGAACACTTAAAATGTAGTGAAGCTATTATGGATATATGGAATACAAACTTTATTGTCATTGTAATAATACAATGCAATTTGTTTGGTAACTCTCAGAGACCAGCAGCATTATGACATTATATTGCATAACAACACAGAGCAGAGAGACAAACATTTAACAGTAAAGTTTTCAGTGCACTGGAAGCAGGAAGGTAGCTAAGATTTTGTTACAGTCTTCAGTTTCCTGCAACTGTGTCTGTGCATGTAAAGGAAAGAGGTGTGATACAGGCTACGGCTATTGGGAAAAAAAAAAAACTGTTCCTCAGTCTGTTTGTGCGTGTTCTGATTATCCTGTATCTTTTTTTTCTCGATGGAAGGGCTCAAACAGTCTGTGGCCTGGATAAGTTGAATCCTTGATGATGCTGATAAATGTTGTCCAGGTCGGGGAGTTTGGTTCCCAGAATTATCTGTGCAGTCTTATCTACTTAACTATTACTGCAGGAACCTGAAGGTGCAACTAATTAACTAACGAACAAAGACAGAAATAGGTGACAGAGGATGAAAAATCAAAGAGTACAAAGCAAAAGATGAGAGAGAGAAAAAAGTATTTTTGGTGACCTCGGAATAAGAGAGAAACAGACAAATATTAGCGTAGATGCCATTCTTCTAATGATGTAGCAAGTACATAGGGTGTTATGTGAAGTGTTCCCGGTTCCGGTTTACCTAATTAATGCAGCCTAAAAATCCTTTAATGGATTTGGATATTAAAAGCATATTAGTATGTTATGTGTAAGCCAGGTTAAAGAGATGGGTCTTTAATCTAGATTTAAACTGCAAGAGTGTGTCTGCCTCCCGAACAATGTTAGGTAGGTTGTTCCAGAGTTTAGGCCCCAAATAGGAAAAGGATCTGCCACCCGCAGTTGATTTTGATATTCTAGGTATTATCAAATTGCCTGAGTTTTGAGAACGTAGCGGACGTAGAGGATTATAATGTAAAAGGAGCTCATTCAAATACTGAGGTGCTAAACCATTCAGGGCTTTATAAGTAATAAGCAATATTTTAAAATCTATACGATGTTTGATAGGGAGCCAGTGCAGTGTTGACAGGACCGGGCTAATATGGTCATACTTCCTGGTCCTAGTAAGAACTCTTGCTGCTGCATTTTGGACTAGCTGTAGTTTGTTTACTAAGCGTGCAGAACAACCACCCAATAAAGCATTACAATAATCTAACCTTGAGGTCATAAATGCATGGATTAACATTTCTGCATTTGACATTGAGAGCATAGGCCATAATTTAGATATATTTTTTAGATGGAAAAATGCAGTTTTACAAATGCTAGAAACGTGGCTTTCTAAGGAAATATTGCGATCAAATAGCACACCTAGGTTCCTAACTGATGACGAAGAATTGACAGAGCAACCATCAAGTCTTAGACAGTGTTCAAGGTTATTACAAGCAGAGTTTTTAGGTCCTTTAATTAACACCTCTGTTTTTTTCATAATTTAGCAGTAAGAAATTACTCGTCATCCAGTTTTTTATATCGACTATGCATTCCATTAGTTTTTCAAATTGGTGTGTTTCACCTGGCCGTGAAGAAATATAGAGCTGAGTATGATCAGCATAACAGTGAAAGCTATCACCATGTTTCCTGATGATATCTCCCAAGGGTAACATATAAAGCATGAAGAGTAGCAGCCCTAGTACTGAGCAAGGAAAGGAGATCGTGTTTGGAACAACTTTGGTACTCTGTCAAAGAAGAAGCCACTCAGATTATTCTATCAATTTTTTCCTTTGTTAGAGAAGCCTGGAATTTGACTGAATCCAGGTTAATGCCCAAGAAGTATCGAAAGGCCCATTCATAAAACCTGACTCGACTTCTTTTTTTATTAAATTATCTACTGTATCTGGCTCTGCAAATGCGAATTGAAGATTATTGCAAATAATGTTCTGTGAGAGCGACAATGTAGAGCCAGGATTAAATCCCTGTTTGAGGCCAGACAATAGATAATTGGTAAAATTAGTGTCTGGGTGATGTGAAACTTCAGAGGAAAGACAAGAAAGTCAATAAGTAGTTTCTAGATTTTTTATTGGTAGCTTTCATGACTGGGCATACTGTACGGGCATGAGCTCCACCACAATAATTACAGATGTCGAGAAACTTGCATTGCTGTCTCATGTATCTTTCTGTTGTTTGTCGGTGACTAAGTAAGATTCTGTCCTGAAATCCAATTGGATTGGGAGTTGCAGAACGTGAGACATAGCTAGTAGATTTGACTTGTGTCAGTTCTGGGCAGGGTATTATAGCAGGATTACTTTGAAGGCATGAGATGGTTGAGTGAGCTAGTGAACTGCTGACAGCGCACAATATATTGCAACAACTAAAAATGTTTCCACTGAGCAACACGTACTGTGCATTTGGCTGAAAATAACTTGTGGTTAGGGCTGGACAATTCATCAAAAAGTAATCGAAACTGAAATTCAGGACCTCTAACCTACGTAATTTACCCATGCCGGTTATTTCGTTTTTTTATTCCTGTTAACACTTCCCCCTTAAAAGCATACTACCGCGTGTGTAGCCACATGACTCTAAGCATCCCCTATGACTAAAAGCAAAACACGGAGGTGAACGGCGGTTCACAAATGCTGTTACTTGTAAGACAAAATGAGAATTTTGAAGAATCTTCATGCATCTTTATTCCATATAACAAATTTATAGTTTTCACAGGCTGTCAAGCCCTTAAAAGGACAAAAGGTAAAAGCAAATAATTTAAATAAATTTAGCCCAAATCATTGTAGAGCTCTTAAATCAAATATGATGTTTCTGGCACAGGTTAAACATCAATAACATTAAATGTATGTGCTTTGGCACTATAGTCGGTTTGAGACATGCATTTGTCCCAATCATAACATAACATTTGAACTAATCCTTAAATTACAAACAAGCAAATGTTTTTCTGTGATTCAACAAAATAACAGTTAAAATTACTTTCACAATACTGATTTTAAATGAAAATTGCCCCTGACATCTGGAGCTTCAAAACACACTCAAGCCTGTAAATGTACAATTCTGACATCAGTTACTGTAAAACTTCATACATGATACATAGATTCATGCAATATATGCTTCCATTATTTAACAGATAGAATAATAATTTCTCACCAAATGTGCACTTAATGATCCATGTTAGTCTTCCTTTAGATTATTTATTAATTAAAAAAAATATATAATAATAAAATCAATAAAACATAAGAAATATGAGGTTAAAGGTTAGTTGTATATTTGAAGTTAAAGGTTAGTTGTAAGAGAAAAAAAATATAAAAACTTGATTTAAGGAAGGTTTATATGCTTCATGTGACAGAGCAAGAATGAGCTAGTGAATAGAATCAGCCTCATTCATCCTACCAACTGTAGTGTATTTGATCATGTTTTTTTCATTGTGAAGGGGAGCAGGGAGCTCTACTTTGTGTAATGAGCCTCTGTCCCAGCCACAAGGGTTCGGATCTTTTACCGACTCTGACTTTTGAGTCACGTTCAGCAAAATTTAGTTCATTTCGTACATTTTAGCAAAATGTAATTAAAATTTTACGTGTTACTTCCCCAACACGTCTAGTACTTACGCAAACGTTGATCGCACTACAAACAATACAAAACTAAAATGCTATAAGATACAGAAAAGATTCATTCATGGTTTACCTGGGTCTTCAGTCTGTGATCAGCTCACCTCACCTCTTGTCTGACAAGTCTTCGGGTTCAAGTCATTCCTTAATCACGTGATAGACCCATGCGCTAAACCAGTGCAGTTCGAGCCAGAAAGAGAATTTATTAGTTCATCTCATGAGTCTTTCGGGTCGAGTCGTTCCTTAATCACTTGACAGACCCATATGCTATTTCTGCCACTGTGTTTTTGTTACCGTTTCTTTAGGATCTGTGGTGTGTTATTATTTTATAAATAAATAAAACCCTGTTATAAATAAAATATTGATTAATTTGTCTTTTTGACTGTCTATCAGTAAATAAACACTAGGCTACATTATAATATAATAATCCAAGCCTAAAATACAAAGTATTTATAGCCTAGTTTGTTCATTTTTAATCCAATTTTGAGTTTGTTGGGATAATAATTGCTTTTCCTAGGCAAACTTGACATTTAGGTCTAATATATGTACAATAAGATTGCTCAAAAAGGACATAATGACATAAATTAAAGACTCATGAGATGAACTAATCAATTCTTTTTCCGGCACAGATTGCATTGGGTTTAGCATATGGGTCTGTCACGTGATTAAGGAACGAGTCAAAAACCCGATTGACCCGAACTATGAACTAATCAACTCTATTTCCGGCTCAAGACTGCATTGACTGACACAGGTGAATTACTACTAGTGGAACAGAACCTATAGAATATTGCGCATGCGCGACTGAACGAATCATCCCCCGAGACGACTCGTTTTTCCTGAGTCACATTAAAGATTCGTTCAAAATGAACGAATCGTTCAAGAATGACACATCACTATTTGCTTCTGCCTTAACGGTCTAAAGGCCTAAAGGCCAAGCACACGACTGCACCAGCATCACTCTATGATGTGTGGATCAACCCAACTATGACTGTAAATACATTCATGAGCTCTATGCAAGCCAGCTCAGATCTGCGTATATGGTTCATGCAATAAATTTCCGAGCAAATCTACATGATGAAAATGAGGGAGGGTTCATAATATTATTTTAAATAAACAGGATAAATATGACTGTGGAAGACAGTACTAGACAATAATTGAATAATATGTGCACAGGCATGTTGGCATGCCAGTCCAGCTTTGCCAGTCTGTGTGTTAGGATGTACTTAAGTCTTAAGCAGCTTAGAGGAACAGTAGGACAGATACTCAAGCACAGTTTTGCTTATAAGCAAATGATCCCCATCACATAACCACTGATGCGCAGTTGACAGAGTGTGAAAGGCTTTACAGGGGATTTGTTGCAAAAGTCTTATTCATTTCTGTGTCCAATTAAGTATTGGCAACCATGACATTGCAGATGCTTCAGTGAAGTATCAGATAAATAATATTTCCACCTTAAAAAGCTGACTCCCCTAAAACCAAAACCACCAAGCTACTTTACCACTATGTCCCTATGTTTCCTGCTCTGAAGAAGCTAATTTCCTGGGCCTGGAGGAAGCAAACATTCTTTGACACAAAATATTCTTCTTCTTCCTTTCTCAATCCCTCAACTGCCAATGCCCAGGGCCCAATTAACATTAGCCAGTGCTTTGTCACAGCCCAGACAATACCCAGGCAACACCAACCAATAAAGCATGCACACCGTCCATAGAGCCTCATTCATGCTAGACCATTGCAAGGGCAGGGTCATTAATTATTGAAGTATATTGTGAATATTTCACACGTAGGGAGTCATGGCTTGACCCTACAGACGTTTTCAAGGTAAATATTTAAAGATCGGTAACTTGCATGTTGGGAGAGAAAGTGATCCCTAAGGGTTGCAATTAATTGTATTGAGGAGAGAGAGGATGTTGTTTGAACAGAATCAATTTGCCATGCTATTGTAAACTGTTTCTCCAGTGGGGACTTAATATGACATGCCAGAAAACATGTTGGAAAATCAGTGCTTTTTAAAGAGTGGGTATTCCTATTTCTTATCTTTTACCATGCTCACAGCAGGAGAGGAGGATAGAAAATCCAAAATGTGGACTTAACCTCCCTACATGGTCCATTGTTTTGAAACTGAACCTTTTAAAAGCTGGGGGATAACTAATATTGCAGCACAAAGCTCAGAGTGAGCATTGATATAGATAAATGTAAATTAGTGAGAATGTAATAATTATCACAGATAGCATGGCTGTGTAATATTCCCCACTTATTGAGATTCAATAGAACCTCTTTGATTCAAAAGGATACACATGAGAGGTTTGGGTTGGACTGTAGCCTCCCGGTGTATGTTGGGAGCTGATAAGCTGTAAACTGCATTCTTTGATATGTGGATGAAATGTTCTCTCTTTTTTTTTAGATGTAAAAAAATAAAAGTTAATCACATTTGTTATTTTTCCTTTTCTGTTTGATCGATTTTCATAATAAGAGGTAGTTGGACTTTAAAGCAACTTACAATAGAGCAACAAAATCAATTTGACAACAATATGCTAGGTTTATTAGAGGATTTCTCAACCATTTAACGATTGGTGATACGTACTGTATGAGGGTCTGACATTGTGAACTTAGGTGTTGTGTGTCAGCTAAAGTTCAGTGATCAAAATAGATCATTTTTCTAATATGTTCAGCCATCAAAGGATCTCCATTGGATCTATTTATGGCATCAGTGAGTGTGATATTTCTAAGCATGTTTTCAAGAGAATAGATTTCAAACAATAGAATAGATCGCTTTGATTTTCCAACGAAAGACTTACATCAGACTTTCTTTAAACCTGCATCTGAGCGAATGGTTTACATCGTGTGAGATCAATAAACAGAAATCCGAACTGTGATTTTACAGCAGTTAAAAACCCTGTTGCATTCAAACACATGCCCGAGCTTTGATTTTTTGGGGGGTTCAAACATGCATGGATAAGGATATACAGTGGGTACAGAAAGTATTCGGACCCCCTTAAATTTTTCACTCTTTGTTATATTGCAGCCATGTGCTAAAATAATTTAAGTAAATTTTTTCCTCAATGTACACACAGCACCCCATATTGACAAAAACACCAAGGCAATCCAAGTCGAGGGTGTTCGGATGCCGGAACCGCTTGCAGAGATGTGCTCACACTTGAGTCGGCACATGAAAAGAAAAATGGTTATTAGTAGCATGAGGGAGCAGAAAACGTGAACATGTGTTACAAATGGAGGCGGCCTCACGTTTGCTTTAGCTGCTGTAGCTGTAGGTCGTGGGAAGGGGGGTTAGGGGTGTGGTGTCCTGAAGAGTCTGTGTAGCCTGCACTGCTAGCAGAGGCAGCCTCATGCTAATGTCTACTATGGGAGCTGGAGGCCACTAAAAGAAAAAAAGGGGATTAGAAGTAACAGGATGGAAAAACGGAGATGTGCAGGCCTGTGTCGCAAGTAGAAGCAGCTTCATGCTTGCTTAGGCTGTGGGAAAGTGGAAGGGTTATTGACATTTAACAGGACAAGCTAAAAATGCCTGGGTAGCCTACGGTGTTGCCGACTTAGCAATTTGTTGCTATATTTCACAATTCCTCAAGCCTTTCCAATGACGTACACTCCACAGACTTGCAGCGCCGCATAGTGTCTTTAACTGCAGAACATGTTTCCCACGACTGTACGTGTACTCACGCCTTTGATAACTGTGCGTGTTGTTTTGCCTGACTGTAAATGTACCACTAAATTACATTATATTTGTCCCATATTGTCATTAATATGTCATTGACTTCATCTTGGACCATTAAATTAGACTGTTATTGTCATTAGACTGCTATTGTCATGCAAGTATGAGGGTTTGATTATTTAGTGTACAGGTCATTTCAAGAGTGATTAAGTGATAGAAAATATTTATTTTCATGCATTTTAAATATTTAAAAATGCAGAAAACACTCATTCAGAAAAGTCTCAAATCCAAAAAGATGTTCTTTATAGAATTTAAGAGTCAACCACACCTACATAAAACAGTTGAAACTGTTGAAAAAGTATGTGCTTTAAACTTTAAATTGTGATAGGTTTTAACGATCACCCTAACAGGCTGGATTACAAAGTTTAAAATGGGGTCAGATTTTACTGTGTGAGAAAACTGCAGGTCTTAAAAATAACTACTTTTAGTAAGAATGGTGTATTTACAATGTTCACATAAAAGACTTTACAACGACATGATAAAACCAGGTAAACTCAGGCTGTTCAAATAATACAGGTTGTTTGTCCATACCCTAAAACAGTCTATGAATCCCTGTGTGTTGATAAGTCCAATGTGAGTGTCCACCAGTGTATATACAATCCAAAATGAGTGATAATCCAAGTGAGTTAGTGGCTGAGTGTTTGTTGGCCATGCTGCTCTTTATACAGTTCCTGACTGGTCACCTGACAGCCCAACCATACATTTCTTAAAGACATACACACTAAAATGTTAAAAGCAATAAATTGAACTTAAACATACATGTAAACCTACTAAAATTCTATTATCCATAAAATGATTGCAATAAATAGAGCACTAAAACCTGTCTCTTGTGTGACAGTGTCACAAGATGGTATGATTATTAAACGGGATAGGGGAAAGTGTTTATTGAACTTTTCATATACATTTCAAGGAAACCATCAAACATACACGGAATAGAAACAATGTAATGACTTTTTTTTTTCAGAAAAGAGTAAAAATGGATCAAAACAAGTATTTAAGTGTTGTAGTAAAAACTATATAGAGTTTTTAACCAGTTAGATAAATAAAATAAAAATGCTGACCATCTTTCCCTGACCCTGAGCTCACCAAGATATGCACCGGTTTTAGGCAACCAAACTCCATCTTTCGATATAAAGATGATGCTGTCTGTCTACGTAAAAACATGGGGTCATATTTTACCTATAAGATTGTATAATTCCAAAGGTCCATATGCAGTGGTGAATGTGGTAATAAACACATTAACATCACACACGGGGGCAGGGTCTTCATCTGTGTAACACCACTGCACTAGTGCTACTGAGTCTGAAATGAATGAGAAGTGTTTAATGATGTGGCCATTTCTGAATGTGATTCTTCAGGATCTGTTAAAAGTTCTGCTGTAGGTAGATTACACCCAATCACAAATCTCCCCCAAAGTGTTCAATAAATATTTATTTATAGAGCTACATCGGGGATTGAGTATGATTTTGTCAATATCGAGCTGAACTCAATATCGAGTCGTTCTCAAGATACCCTTTGACGTAAGACTGCTTGTCTGCATCTGTCACTACGTGTGGTGGAAAACCTGACCTCCTGTTAGAGAAACGTCTTAACATACTCGCTGAATAATATGTCTGTTGTCTGTGGAAAATGGCAGACTTCCTCAATTCTGACGACTGAATAATTTTTAACAAAAGCTCAGGAGCTCAGGATTATGAACTTCATAATAGCCGTCCACATGATACAGACCAAATCTGGCTTCGCCGTGATTTAACACGTGATGAGCGTCAAAGTTTCTGCTTGCTTTAATGTATTCCAGCCATTGGATGGATGGGTTTGAGTAAGATTTGTACCGATAAATTTAAGCATGTTTGTGTGTTAGGACTATTGTGTCTTCGGTTTAAAAAAAAGTGTTTTGAACACTTTCAATGTCTAACAGGGGAGCATTATACATCCGAACAGGTCCACGTTTGTACATTCGATAAACTCTTTTCTTTATTTCATGGAAGCCTCTCATAACAAAACGACATTCTTAAAGTACATCCTGAGCTGTTTTTTGACAAAACAAAACCGCCCCTTGCACCTGGTCTGAAGGGTTTGGCTCTGTCTCTCCATCATCGGTGGGCTTGGGCTTATGCTCTAGATGCTCCTATAATCGGAAAAGTCTTTATTTATCCAACACAAGGGTAAATCCAAAATGGAAAACAGGAGGAAGACACACATATACTGGTAGACCCGACAAAACTAAACTGAGAAGACATTGCTTATGAAGACAGGATGATTGGGACAACAAAGGTGCTAGGAATTAAATGATCAACAAGGGACATGGAACTCATAGAGGGAAAACACAACCTAATGAGTCCAGGGGTGTGACAGCGTGTGTCTGTGTGTGTTTGATGTTTGCCTGAGATGTATGTCTACCAGAAACTTTAGAATAACTGTGGCACCCCGTTGCTAAGTGATAACTATTCAACGGCACCTGTTTCTCTGCATGGCGTGGTGCTTTGTGAATTTGGAACACAAAGTTTGGAAAATAAATGCATTGTCCAAGTGACACTAATGTAGCCCAGCTTGTGCATTTTATTTGGGTAAAAAAGTGTTTGTGTTTGACAAATCCACACAGAGAGATGTTTCTAAAAATGTTTTGTAAAAATATTGTGTTTTGAATTGGGGCACAGCTCTGTTTTATGAACCTGCTAACTGTTTGTAGTCTAGTAGTAAACATAATTCCTATTAGGAACTGCAGGTCCTGGCCATAAAAACCATGATAGTGATTTAAATGAATATATTTTAGTTGCTATTACTACACTTTAAGGTGCATTTTAATCCCCTGGAACACATTACAAATGATCTACATGATGATAATTCTGGAGAAACTGGATGTATGTGTGTGTGTGTGTGTGTGTTTATAGCATTTTTTTTTTTTTTACAGTTTTCCTTTAAATGACATTAATATAAGACAATATTGCAAAAAAGCTTACTGAAGCTGTTATATGTTATATATATATTGTCCAACATTCCTTATTTTTCTGTCATTAATTTAATTTAATATGTTGGTATTAACCTATTAGTGCCCAAATTTGTTTGAATGGTTTCATGCATATAATCATGTTAATAGTGTCCTATGTGAATATGTTCTGCATTTGTTTTACCCAGGTTTTAGTTTTTTTTTTCCTTCTTGAAAATCATATTTGAATGTGCGGCCCCTTCATCTAACTCAAAATAACTGCTTTCAACAGATCTATCTTTATTCATGGACAAATTTATTATGCATAAAAGTCAAAGAACATTCAGCACAAACCCCCAAAATTTAGCATCAATCTTATAATCTCTTGAATATGAAAATGTAACCCAGTGGCAATACAGGGTTAAAATTACTTTAAAATTGTATTACAATAGTGTAATATCTCTTTAGAAAGAAATCTGCCAAAATAGCTTAATATCCCTTTAAGAATAAAACAGCCAAAATAGTTTAAAGGATCACTTCACCCATTTGCATTTAGCTTTGTATTGTTAGAAACCCAGTCATATATTATAATGATCATGGATTTTTCCTTTGTTTTTCCCTGAGATGGGAGAAATAAGGATTTAATTGTTTTACTTCCTGCTTATTATGACGTAAAAATAGTCATTTTGCGTCATAATAAGCAGGAAGTCAAAATTCATTGAAAAGTGTAGAGACTACAGACACTAGCTTATTATTATTCCAGGGGGTGGGACCCACTCACCCTACAGGCCTATTACAGATCAGTGGGTGGGACTAAACTTACAGAAACGAAAATGAAAATCCGCCATTTATGGAGTCAGATTTACAAGAAGGGCTGGAGGAACAACTCATGATATGGAAGAAGAGGATTTTCAAAGTCTGTTGCTCGAAACAGATGTTCGTGGTTATCTATACGAGCCACAATATAGCGCAGAGGAGGAACAGGAGGCGGCGGCTGCAGCCGAGGCCGGAGACCTGCCTGTCGCGTCCGAGGATCCCGGGCGTGCTCGAGCTGGTGCGGACTGGTGGTGCCTGTGCTCTCGTTGTGCGCCTACGGACACAGAGCTCGAGTCCGTCTGCTGAAAGAATTTGAAAGATGCCAATTTCTCCTCTGAGGCAGACAAGGACACGGATGTTTGCATTGTGAACCATCCTAGTTTCGCCCTGCATATGGACAGAGGCGTCCTGGAGACATATATCAGAATTCCGAAGGTAAACTGGAAACGCCAGCCGAAGCCTGCAGGGACAAATGGACGTCTAACTGTAAAATAAGTGTTTCAATTTAATTTATTATTCATTTCGTGAAATGTATACAATTTCTTCAAGCATTATTATCACGAAATGATTCCCGGTTAATAAGTTACATAACGTCAACTGTAAACTGTTTGTGCAGTACCTTTTTTAATGCACAAAAAGCTTACTGTGGCATTGTTTACTACTGTGGCACGTAAATACCATACATCGCTAACTGTGTCCTCAATGTCTTGTAGACAATATCGCCTAACAGCGGTGTTCTGGATTAGTGGGAGTGGCTTGTGGAGCTGTGCAAATGTGTTGCATTGTGGGAGTTGTGGTTTTCCATACAAATGAGCCCTAAAGTTACTTTCTGTAATAACTTGGTCAAAAAGGCACCAAATTCGAAAGTTTTAATAGATTTCGACTACATATATGACCCACTTTCAATGAAGATCAATGTTCCCACGGGTGAAATGCTCCTTTAATATCCCTTAGGAAGAAATCAGCCAATCAGGAGTGATAGTTCCTCCCCTAACTGAACATGATTGACAGGACACGAGGCAAATTGCGTGATTCAACCATGCATGGAGTATGTGAGGGGAAGAGAGAAGACGAAAACGATTGATGGCGACGGGAAACGAGAGGAAAATTACAGATATTACAGATATAAAGTTAAAAGAGTGATAAAAGTGAGTGTATTAGAACCAACACAGAAGACAGAATAAGGAGGAGCAAACGAGAGTTTGGAAAACTCTCTAAGCTAGTGAACTGCATGATGTTAATATTGCTTGCTAACTGTGATACAAAGTTTACAAATAGTACAGAAATAGTAAGCTGATATTTAAATCACCTGAACACAGCTGTTTTTATGTTCATTTGTTTTGTTTTAAGGAATAGCTGAGTGAATTACACAGCATTTCTATTGAAGGCAATGTTATAAAAAATACTATATGGTTTCTATGATGATTTTATTTTAATGTTGTGAGTGGAAATGTTAAACTTTAATGTTTAAATTCTGCTTTGAGTAGATAAAACATTTTGTTTTAAAAAGGGTACTCAAATTAGAGTATTAATATTGCAACTACAGCTATGTGTTGCAACTTACGTAGAGCCTGTATTGTTTACAGGTTTTCTCTAATCCAGGGATATAAGAGTATGCCATGTTTGTTGATTTATTATCAGCTGTTATTAAGTATAAGGTTGTGTATATTATGTTCTAGAAATTGAGTTGAGATTTGAAGTTGAACTAAAGTGTGATAAATAGACCTGAACATGTGATCATTTAGTATTATGCAGCATGTGATTCTTAATGTTACATGGTTGTTATGCTTTAGTATGACTGTTGTACAACATATATAGAACATTATTTTACATTTCCTGTTTTAAATAAACAGGTCAGGTACTCAGTTTCAGTGTGTACATTAGCAAAAGAGTCTTATCCAGTCCCAAACTCTCATGGTTGTGTAAAATCACATATTCAACAGCACACCAATTAAAATCAACTGAACCAACTAGTAGTTTCTGTACAAACTGCAACCAAAAGGTTGCTATCCTACTTTTGAAGATGTATTAACCCATGTCCACCCTCTTATTTTGGCAAGGATAACACATTATGTGGGACCCAATGCAATTTATCCCAGAAGAAATCTAACAAAAATAGCAACAGTTGTGAGGGAGGGTAAGCACAGGCAAACCCATGCCACAATAAAGATGCAACCAAGTTATTAATTATTAAAATACGACCTCTGCATGACATCTTTGGCACTAAACATTTCCATTTATTTAGACAACCTTTAACTTTTTAAATGACCTCTTTTGAATTGTTATGTACTGTTGAAACACTCACCCAAAAACACTCCCAGGTATTAAAAACCAAATTTCCCCAACTTAAAACTTTGGGAAGTTCTGGCGTCTCATCTGCTCACTTACCAAACAATAAAGTTTAACTTTTACTCCAGTTTAAACTCACAGAAGATTTAAAAGTTCTAAGTAATCTTAACAAGACCTGAATATCACTAGAAAGAAAGAAAGAAAGAAAGAAAGAAAGAAAGAAAGAAAGAAAGATTATGATCGTGGCCATGTCCATGTCCGGACTGTTTCCTCAGTTCAGTTTACTGGTGACTTGAGAACTGTTGCAAACATTAGCTGAATCATGACTTGAGAGAGAGAACCGTTATCACTGTACTACTGACTTACAACTACTGCCATTGAATCACTGCTGTAATTCCAATATGTGTTATTTGATATACTTTTCAGCAAATACAAAATATATAATATATATATTTCTTAGCATGTCAGACATGTCTTTACTGTTCTCAGTTCAGTTATCCTGGAGTTCTGAATGAGTTGGCAAAAACTGACATCATAGGCACATATACTATTGACTGTCAGGAAGAGTGTGTTTTAATTTAGTAATTTGTGGATCTGTGCTGCTTGAGCCAAAAACAATTTCTGTTTCCGGTTCTGTCTGATTTGGTAAACTGGTTCATCCAGTTCCAGAAAAAGAACCGGTTCAAATAAATTATTCTTTGCAAACCTGACATCACATACAACAGTTTGTGACCACTTCCGTCAAGCTCCAGAACATTGCTTGGGTCCACTTAAATGCTAATTCTTGATACTGCTTCCCACTCTTGAGCCCCTTTCACACTGCCATTCCGGCAAATACACGGGTAAAGTGTTCCGGCAATTGTTCCCAGGTCGCTAGATTTTGCACTTTCACACTGCCAGTGATTACTCGGGATATGTGCGTGCTTTCACACACAACCCGTAAAGATCCCGTAACGACACGTGACATCAGGGCATGACATGTAAAGTACGAGTCGAAAACAATAGGCACGTTATACTTTCACTGAAGCTAGCGAACAATCTCGGCGTTAGCGCGGAAAGTGAGGAACTAACTGATCTTTGCTTCATTATAGTTTGCACATATTTTTTCGTCGCGAACGTTGATCTTCCTTCAAAACAGCTGGTAAAAGAGTCGCCCGGTAACGCGCGTCATCACTTCGACACGGCATTAGATCTGGCTTTTGTTCACGCAGCGCTCGTCCCGGGTTGAACCCGGCAATGTTACTAGGTCCCCGACCCGGGTTCAATGCCGGAATCAATCCCGGTGTCATGAGAAATCGAGTCCGAACATTTAATGGGTATTATTTTTTAGCGCCTGATTACAATTCCTGCTAAATCGCGTTTTTATTTATGTCGTTTGAACTTTGCTATAATGACCATTTATGTACTTTAAATTACATGTTTCATAGGCTAGTATATAGCCGACGCGCTATAGGTTGTGAAATCAAACATTTCTCGGTTTTTTTTTTTTTTTGTTACTCGCGTATCAGCATAGCATACAGCTACTCGATGTGTGTGTGTGTGTGTGTGTGTAAATTTATATTGTTAATCTAAATGATATAATATTGCAATTGCTTGTGCAGAACCGTGTTATTGTTGTATTATATTGTTATTGTTGTATTATATTATTATATTATATTTTATGTAAAAAGAATGTTATATTAATTTTACATGAAGTATGTCAGTATGCCTATTATATTTATACAATTAAGTATAGTAAGTGAATAATGGTTGTTTGTGCACTGAAAGTAACTAAAAATACAACTAGATAGTTTACACATAAATCATAACTTTTTTTTGCAAGAATTGTAAACCGATGCTCTACGGTTAACAGTGAATTTTGATGTTTCCTGCTTCTGTTGTATTCCGTTCTGTATGATGTCAAGAAAGTCTTCCAGCATACTGTATATTACAAAGGCAGAGAGGAATTTTTTTTTATTATATTACAGTTCCTAAACATTTTTATATTTTTCTTTACCACAGAAGCTCTGTCCCGAGACGCCCTCGAGTTACGTTGAGACTGATGATTCCCCAATCTTCCACAATGGACTTCACATAGGATGAACTGTTTAGGAACTGTAATATAATAACATTTTTTTTTCCTCTTTCGCGATGCCTGTGCGCAAATCGCAACGGAGGCAGATACAGATCCCCTGTAAAGACCTTGTCTCAGAGGAGCACCAGGACAATACCACAGGAAACAGATGATTCTTCTGCACAATCTGACTTTGCTGCAGCCTGGAATTAAACTACTGGTTTCGTCTGGTCAGAGGAGAACTGGCCCCCCAACTGAGCCTGGTTTCTCCCAAGGTTTTTTTCTCCATTCTGTCACCGATGGAGTTTCGGTTCCTTGCCGCTGTCGCCTCTGGCTTGCTTAGTTGGGGACACTTCATCTACAGCGATATCGTTGACTTGATTGCAAATAAATGCACAGACACTATTTAACTGAACAGAGATGACATAACTGAATCCAATGATGAACTGCCTTTAACTATCATTTTTGCATTATTGACACTGTTTTCCTAATGAATGTTGTTCAGTTGCTTTGACGCAATGTATTTTGTTTAAAGCGCTATATAAATAAAGGTGACATTGACATTGACAACTGAATTATTATTATTATTATTATTTTAGAACTGGAAAATATATTCAAAAGCTGTGCTGAGGCGTTCTAGTAACCGAATATTAAAACTAATTACAATGCATTATTTATGAGATGTTGCTAGTTTTGTGACATTTAAAAAAACATTTTGATCGATTACATTCTGTATGTTGCTTTTACTAAATTATTTTAGCTTGAAACAACAAGCTACTGCAGCTCCGATTAGCCATACAACAAGTTATCGCGATAACAACCTTTGATCAGGCATTTAAAACAGCTACCGCCTTGGTCCTAAGCGGACTCGATTTCGCGGGGGGACTGGATTTCTCACCACACCGGGACGTGTTTTCTTTCACACAGAAGGCGACCCGGCAATGTTCCAGCAATATGCCGGGTCCGACGTGCAGTGTGAAAGGGGCTTGGTGTCTCCCAAAGCAGATATACAAAAGATTGTGCCTCTTACTTGTTTTTGTTGTTGTTTAAACTAGTTCAACAGCATAGGAGACCAGCATGGTCATATAGCAGTATTACTCTCAGCAGAATGTTACATTATATACTGTTGCTCCTGTGGACAAATCAGGAGCTAAATGATTATAATTTAAATGTATATTTGTATGATGTAATATATTAGAAAATCGTCTGTGGAATTTATTTATTTTTTTCTTGCCCCCAAACTGCTCAAATGAGGGCTTGGCCAGTAGTGGCACAATTTTCAATTAACGTTATGTGACAATGGCGGACTCAGGTGTAATTAGTTTTGGACACGAACTTAACTCGGTAAAATCTCTACTCCAATGCCCGTTTGAGAAGAGAACTTTGGCAGAAAAACTGAAGATAAAAGAACTGGGTCCAGATCAGCCTGACCTCTTAATCAGACAGCAGACAATCGAAAAGGGGAAGACGTACACGCGAAGCTACTCTTCACGTTGGTACACCAAAAAGGCCTGGCTATGTGGGTGCGTTTCTGCTAATGCCTTATTTTGCTTTCCGTGCTTGCTGTTTAAAACAACTGGGGCAGATACAGCATGGACCGTTACGGCATTGAGAGATATGAAGCACCTTTCTGAAAAAATAAGAAAACATGAGAACACCAGGGCACACATGGATAATTATGTCAAACTAGAAATTTTGGAAAGAGTGAACATCGCTACTCAGTTAGACGACTGAAGGTAAAAGAACTGGGTCCAGATCAGCCTGACCTCTTAATCAGACAGCAGACAAGCGAAAACACAAGAAAACACATAAGACATAAGAAAACACAATGCGGAGGTGGATAAAAAACGGTATATTTTATCCAAGATAATTGATTGTGTTAAGTTTTGTGGGGCTTTTGAGTTGGCCTTGCGTGGGCACGACGAAACTGACTCGTCAAACAACCCTGGTATTTTTAGGGGTTTAGTGGATTTTGTTGCCTCACTAGACAATTTTCTTCCTTCTTCTCCAGGTCACATAAGCAAATCGCCGCGCGAAGTGGTTGCGCACAGACTTCCCAGAGCCTCTACAACACGTTGGAACTTTCAAAGTCGCGCTGTAAACACTGTGTACGAACACAAGGATGACCTTTTAAAATGTTTTCAGATCATCAGAGACTCAGGGAACTTAACTGTCAGAGAGGCAGGTTTTTGTTTTTTTTGAGGATGCTTGAAGACGAGGCTTTCAGTTTTTTCCTTGCATTGCTTCACAAGATCATGCCAAATGTAGACATGCTATTCAACCAGCTGCAGAAGAGGAACATAAACCCTGTCTACATTAAAACAGCTGTCCAGGGATTCACAAACAACATGCAAGCAATCAGGTAAATGCCCTTGTTTACTATTGTCTGATAAAGCTGCTGTTGTTAGAAAGATTCGTTTTAATTTTTATCTTTATTTTTTGGACCAGGGACTCAATCCCCTTTCTCTGTGGGGACAGTGCATCATCTGACCAGCAGCACCAGCCCAAAAAGCGACAGAGGACACTGGGACCAGGAGAACAACAGAGGCTAGCTACAGAGGTAACACACACATACACACACAACATCAAAAGATGGCATATAGATTATAATTCTAAAGAAAATGAAATAGTGTAATTATAGTTATATTGTAAATAATTGTTTGTGTGTGTGTGTGTATAGAAGCAACACATGCCATAATCTTGCTTCTGTGTGTAAGTGGATATAACATCTTTTAGTGACCAATAAAAGGAACTAATATCAGCCCAGTAGCATAAAAATAGCCATTGTATTACAATGTTAAGCACTAGTTTGACCAAATAGCAGTCAGCCAAACAGTAAACATAACCGGTCTACTTTTTAATTAAATTAAAAAAGATAGGTACTGTGTAGAAGGAAATAATTACATCACTAACTTTTAAGACTATTCTAAGAAAACCATGTAGCTGGCCACAATTATAAAACAGATGGGCCAAGTCTTCATAACCATAGCAAAAAAGTGCCGATCAGTCAAAAGTAGCATGATGTTTCTGTCATCCACACAGATGGGAAAATTAGTACCGTATTTTCCGGACTATAAGTCGCACTTTTTTCATAGTTTGGCTGGTCTTGCGACTTATAGTCAGATTCGACTTATTGATCAAAATTAATTTGACATGAACCAAGAGAAAACATTACCATCTACAGCCGCGAGAGGCTGTAGACGGTAATGTTTTCTCTTGGTTCTAAATAAATGTGACTTATAGTCCAGTGCGACTTATGTTTTTTAACTTGTCATGATGTATTTTTGGACTGATGCGACTTATAAAAAAAATACAGTACATAATATACTTACTTGTAGCAGAAAATTGGTTGTTTTATTGATTGAAATGCTACTGTAGACCTTGTTTTGTTTAGAAAACCAATAGCAAAATCAGAAGTAAACACTGTAAAATACAATGATGAATGTTATGTTCAATTAATTACTTCTACAATAACTCTGTATTTATGAGGCTTGAAAATACTGATTATCTAGACTATAAATGGATTAACAAAATTATGAGAAAATTAAAAATATATTCATTTATGTTGTAAAGACAGAAAAAAGTCTTACAGGTTTGGAATGACATGAGGGCAAGTAAATTATTTATACTAGCCTTAAAATATCTTTCCCTCTCATCCAAAGAAGCTGAGAAAACCACCTCACACAAGCAGACTTGTGTGTCCTTAACTCCAAAGTTAGTTTGAGTTCTGCAAAGAGGGACATCAATGGTTTCTATAAAATATTAACATGTAATCATACTGTAGTTGCATCAAAATGTGAAGTTAACAGGGAGGACACAAAAGAAACATTCATTTTCTAAAAAAATAACTCACATCAGTCTCATAAGAATGAATTTATTTTGTCTCTGGATTTCAACATCTACAACACAAACATTATTTTAGTCTTAGTAAAAATAAAGATAACCTGATGGAATTCTGAAGTTTACGCGCCTTAAACCCGTCGGTCCCTCTCTTCAGAAGAACACCGTCTCCTCCTCACAGTCTGAGACTCTCACACAAACAGCTTCTGTGTCTTTAACTCTTGGTGCTGACACAGTGAAGACACGAGCTCGAAAGGTCTGAAATATTACATGCAAAACATACTTTTCCAATTACCACTTCAACAGCCTCAAAATAATTACGCTAGTCTTTACTACACAATGCCGTTTCCTATGTTAGGAGACTAACATACATTCAGTTTAACTGCGAAAAATATGATAACAAATTAACATGAGTGTAACAGTAACCATAACTGTCTATTAACACCTCAAAAAGTGCAGATAATGTAATATCTTATGGAAATATGACATAAGACATTCACGGACATTATATTAAAAGTACCTCTTCCGTTCAGTAATGTTAAATGAGGCCGTTGAGACTTCCGTGTCTGAAGCGAAAACCGCGTCCGTTTTTTTATATATATATATATATATATATATAACGTTAAGCTCCTTTGTTTCCGCCTTTCATTAAACCTTCCGCCTTTCATACAACCGGGTTAACAATAAACGATAACTTTACATTTAAAATTTTTACTTACCATAGTCTTTCACTCGCTTCTCGCTTCTTTCACTCTGAGAAAATGGCGGCTGCTCGCAGTGGAGACGTACGATCTTAACGTGACATGCGTGCTCTCCTTCACGTCCGCGTTCCCAACCCACGCTGCTGGGTTAAAATCGAGACAAATTTTCAACCCAAACTTGGGTTAAAACAACCTAAAGTCCTACGCAGCGGTCTCAACCCAGCATTTGGATTGAAAAAACAACCCAGCGTTTTTTAGAGTGTATTGATACAAAATCTTTTAAACTAACATTTTAGAATTGCACAGGTATGCCGTGTTTGGTATCCTTCGGCTGCATTTTTAATGGTCTAATTGTTCATTTGTTTTACATGTTGGTACCTATGGAAGGTATTTTTTGTTTCCAGAATCTTTAATAGTTTCTTCATCAACATCTAATGAAATACCATATGTAAAACATGTGCCTGAGGACAAAAGGTTGTAAAACTTCCCTCTAAAAGGTACCATTCCTCATTGGCTCACTCAAATCCTGTGGGTGTGACATCACTCATAGATCACTGATCACCAGATCGGGCGGTTCTTATAGATTCAGGAATTCCAAGAGAAGATGCTGAGCTAAGAGCCTCAAAAAACACGCTAAGCTTGCGCCAGGCTCTGGACTTGACTTTCCATTCATCAAGATCCTCTAGTTCCAACTGGTTTTTCTCATCAACTCACTTCAGCAGAGATCAACTGGAGTCCCAAAGTGCATCAGGACTCTTTTTCAAACTGGTGAGACGTGCAAGTATCAAACTTAGTCTTATTAAGTGATATATTAAGTATCATATGCACCTTTCACAAAGGTGTGTTTGAACTAAGAAACGTCTAAGGTTACGTATGTAACCCTGGTTCCTCGAAGGAACGAGACGCTGCGTCGAGAACGAATGGGGAACGCGTCCAGCGTGACGTCTCTGAATAACGTGTACTATAATCAGTCCAATGGAAGGGCCAGACGTCATAGGCGGGTGACGTCAGTGGCCAAACTTCAGAAGGAGTGAGTCTTGACCCCCAGGAGAGGGGAGATCAGAGGACTCGAGGCTTAGGATAACAATCCTGATCACCGCTTAGCATAAGCTTCTTCTGGCCAGAGGCCTCAGCCTCAGCGCACCATGGAGGAAACATGTTACCAGAGGGTTTCTGCCCACTGACTGGCCACCGAGAGGGGCAAGGTAGGCCACCATGGCCGCCACCTAGACCTTCAGGGTGGAGTGGGTCAACCCTGCGGAGAGCCTGCAGGAACTCCAGCACTGTACCATCCGGGCAGTTAACTGGGTCGAGCTGGCGGTCTCCGCACCAAGAAGTGAAAAGCTTCCACTTCAAGGCATACAGTTTCCTCATTGAGGGAGCTCTGGATTGGAGAACGGTCTTACAACCTCGGTTGAGAGACCGGAAGCTAAGAGTTGTGCCTCCCAGAGACAACACCTACAGATCTCTCTCCTAAAGGGAACCTCCCATGGAGTGCCGTCAAAAAGAGAAATCAGGCCCAGGAACCATACCCAGCCTGTCCAGAACGGGGCTACTAACAGCAGCCGGACTCCGTCCCGGCGCACTCTCTTCAGAACTCCCGAGAGCCGAGCAATCGGGGGAAAAATGTACAGATGAAGCCTCGGCCATGTCTGCACCATGGCGTCCAGCCCCAGTGGAGCTGGATGAGTCAGAGGAAGCCAGAGGGGACAGTGCAATGTCTCTCGAGTCGCAAACAGATCCACCCGAGTCTGGCCAACATTTCTGTGACGAGTGGGGCGGGGCCGAGGGACATGGGAGCGAGGCCGGTGGAGTGATTGGAGATGAGCTACACCTGTTCGACCCGCCGGTCTCGAGGCCCATGGAGGAGATGGAAGGATATAAAACTGGAGCGACGACAGTGAAGGACGAGAGAGGACCAGGCCTGGGATTTTAGTTGTGTTTTGGTTTTATTTTGCGCGCATCAGTCGTCCGTGAGGGGCTGATGCGCTGCTTTGTGTTTATTTTGATCATTAAAGTTTTCTGTTGATTGTGTGCCGGTTCCCGCCTCCTTCTTCCGGATGAATACAAAGGTTTATTATCGTTACAGTGGTGCCGAAGCCCGGGAGAAGGAGGGACGCGCTGCTGAAGATCCCTCGCCGCTGTGGTGAATCCGCGGTGCCATCGAGCAGGCGAGGAGTGTGCCGCCATGGACGCTCGAGGCGGTGGGCTGGAGCGAGTTGCCGGGGACGGGCGAGCTCGCTACCGGCCGCCCACGATGTGGAGAGACGGCTGCCGTCCGTGAGGGAGCGGAAGAGTCGGCGCCGTTCGCCAGGTGGCCGGAGCCTGCTGCCATCCGCCGGAACGGGGAGGAGCAGGGAACGGGGGACTCCTGCCGGCTGCCCAAAACCGGAGGAGCCGTCGCCGTTCACCGGGCGGCGGAGGAGTGTCGTGCCGTCCGCCGAGGGCCGTCCAGTGCCACCGCCAGGCACCGCGGAGGAGATCACCCAGCTGGTGGAGGGCCGAGCAGCAGTGCGTCTGGGAACCGGAATTTTTTTTTTTTTTCTCCTCTCTCCCCTCTCTCGTCTCTGTCGCTCCTCCTTCCATCTCCTTTTCTCTCGCCTCGCCTGTCCTACCCCCAGGTTCCCGCAGGTCCCCGTGAGCGGTCCCCCCCGGAGGGAGGGGGGGGGAGTAGAGCGCAGTCTCGGGAGTACCCCCCGGCCTGCGAGGGGCGATGGGGGTATGTGACGAGTGGGGCGGGGCCGAGGGACATGGGAGCGAGGCCGGTGGAGTGATTGGAGATGAGCTACACCTGTTTGACCCGCCGGTCTCGAGGCCCATGGAGGGGATGGAAGGATATAAAACTGGAGCGACGACAGTGAAGGACGAGAGAGGACCAGGCCTCGGATTTTTGTTGTGTTTTGGTTTTATTTTGCGCGCATCAGTCGTCCGTGAGGGGCTGATGCGCTGCTTCGTGTTTATTTTGATCATTAAAGTTTTCTGTTGATTGTGCGCCGGTTCCCGCCTCCTTCTTCCGGATGAATACAAAGGTTTATTATCGTTACAATCTCCAACTCTGCTTCATCACCTCAGTGTGAAGCCGCCATTCCCTGGGCCTCGGCCCCTGCCTCAACAGGATGTCTGCTCCCATATTAAGATGCCCAGGAATGTGAACTGCTTTGAGCGAGAGGAATTCGTCCTGGGCCCAAACAAGGATCTGGTATGCTAGTTGTATAAACGGCGTGAGTGCAGACCTCCTTGGTGGTTGGCTGCCATCAGACCCAGCAATGACTCCGTGACTGTTTGACAGTGAGTGACCGGCCTTCTCTCACTCTCGCGACTGCAGTGAGGATCGACTCGATCCGAGCAGGTGACATACGTGCATGCATCGTGGTCGAATCCCACACCATGCCCAGATAAGTGGTTCTCTGAACTGGAGAAAGCACACTTTTCTTGGCGTTAAGTCTTAACCCCAGCTCTTTCATGTGAGCGAGAACGACACCTCTGTGCCGAACCATCATCTGCTCAGATTGAGCTGATATCAACCAATTGTCAATGTGGTTGAGTCGTGAAAGTGTGGGGTGAGAGTGCAAGGCCAGTGGAAGATCCGTATTGGTAGGCTTTTGCCCCCAAAAGCAAACCTCAGGAACTTCCGATGAAGAAGGATTGAGATAAGTGCATCTTTTGATGGATCATGACACACCAGTCCTCAGACTTGGCCCGTGCAGGCGTGCTAAACTTCAGTCCCCTGACTGAGAGGTTTAAAAAGCACAGATCTAGAAAAGGACACAACAACTCATCCTTCCTCGGAACAGTGAAGTACCGGCTGTAGGACCCGGACTCAACCCAAGGAGGGACCACCTCGATGGTCTCCGTCCATAGAGAGAGTCTACTTCTGTTCCATTACCAGAGCCTGCTTGGGGCCCACCAGAACTGGATTATGTGGCCTCTCACTACAGTGTGCAGGACCCACTGAGACACATTTGGCAGTAGTTTTCACGCTGCAAAATAGTCTACTAAGGCAATCAGCCTCTCAAGACTGATCTCTGGTTGCATCAGAGCACTTAGCTCGGTGCCCTGAAGCGGCGCACCGGCAGGAGACGGCCGAACTAGCTGCTCTGGAAACCTCCCAAGAGGTCGCAAGCCTCTTAGCACCGCTACGTTTCCGGGTGGTAACTGAGAAAAGCGGTCACTGGAGACCGCTGCGCCCTGGAACACCGGCAGGGTTGGCAGATTGATCTCCTGAGGGCACTGAGGAGAGACGGGCACCGTGTAATGCGGTGTACACCGCTCTTCCCCAGACGGGCCTGCCCTCCGAGGTCCTGAGCTGCAGCATCAGGATTCTTGTAGCTGAAGTCTCCTAAAAACGACGGTCCTCAGACCCACATCATCTGCTAGGAAGACTAGACCAGAGCCTGCTCGGGGCAGGACCCCGTGAAGTACACTTGGCAGGGGCTCCCACACCACCATGTGACCTCCTAAGGGAACCAGTCTCGCGAGACTGGCCTCTGGTGCGCCTAGAGCCACTAGCTCGGTGCCCTGAAGCGGTGGACCGGCAGGGGACAACCGTACTAGCTGCTCTAGAGACCTCCGTAGAGGTAGCGAGCCTCTCAGCACCGCTACGTTTCCGGGCGGTAACTGAGAGAAGGGCTCGCCGGAGATCGCTGCGCCCTGGAACACCGGCAGGGTTGGCAGAACGATCTTCTGAGGGCACTGAGGAGAGACGGGCACCGTGTAATGCGGTGTACACCACTCTTCCCCAGAGGGAGCTGGCCCTCAAAACATCCTAGGCCTAGGCGTCAGGACGTTATGATAAAGGCTATCCAGCGAAAACCACGGTCCGTAGAACTGCTTTCCACTAGAAGCCTTCGGTCTGGGAGCGCCACTTTGACTCTAGCGTCTGCGGTGTACGTACAAAAGTGACACCCCCGGCACGAGGGGCTGGAACACGGTTGGGACTGCTCCGCCCAGCAGCCCCTGACCGGCTCAACCTCCTCAGAGGAAGAGCGGTACACACGTGTTCTCACACAAGAAATCACATCCCTAGAGCCCCTGTACATCTAACTTCACATAGTCAGATAAATATGTCATTTTATTCCTTAGAATTAAATGTAGTCAGCAACCAGACTAGTCAACACAGTCTGGTGTAGAAAAAACTCATATAAAAATGAAACAATGTAATACACGCGTTGCCTCGGCAGCGCGCATGTCTTTTTTTATTTTTTATATATTTTATTTTATGCTACTCAGTCACACTAACAACATCAATCTCCTCAGAGAAAGATGGATGCTGCAGCGAGCTGTCTCAGAGGGCGAAGAAACCGCAGCGCTGGTTTCCAAGCCTTGAGAACGAGCTCTAGATCTAGTGAACACGGGTGGAGATAGGACGAGCTGTCTCCAACCCGTTCGCCAGATCATGTGCGATTCCCGCTATCGCGGTCGCCGCCGTGCCTCTGCAACAGCGTGACCGCAACTGCAAGATCGCATGCACGGACACATTCCTCGGAGCGTGCCCGGCGAGAGAGCATGCAGCGGCAGCAGCGAGCTGTCTCAGAGGGCGAAGAAACCGCAGCGCTGGTTTCCAAGCCTCGAGAACGAGCTCTAGATCTAGTGAACACGGGTGGAGATAGGACGAGCCTTCTCCAACCCGTTCGCCAGATCATGCTCCGCCTCGGCGAAAGCGGGGCTGGCACTGCGAGAAACACCAGTGAAAGCTCTCTCCTCAAAGAGAGCCTTCTGAGAGTGAAGCAAAGGCTCGCATCGCAGCTGTCAACTCCCTCGAGAGCTGACACTGCGCGCTTCACTCTCAAGCAGACAAAACACGAGCTGCGTGTGTACCTAACTTTTTTTTCTTTTTTTTTGGCAGGGAAAACACACAGCCTGAACGCTGCCTGCTCTCGCCCAAAACTTATCTTGATTGAAGCTTTGACAATCAAGTTTATCAGTGGACAAACGACACTAAATAAGACTCACAAACAGATAGCGACTGACACACACACACAGAGCGCTTGCTGAAGACACAAGGCTAATTACCGGCTTCGCCGCTCATGCTTTTATGCTTCCTGGTCTCTGACGTCACCCGCCTAGGACGTCTCGCCCTTCCATTGGACTGATTATACACGTTATTCAGAGACGTCACGCTGGACGCGTGCCGAATGCAGCTCGAGTTCCTGAAGAGGAACTGATTTTTCCTTCAGGCTGTAGATCTGCTGAATATCAAATTGTACCATAGCTTCGTGTCTTTATTTCTCTTATCTTTACTGCTTAAGCTGTAACCCTTTTTCCTATGCCAACTGTATATATGTGTGTATGCTAGACTAGTTTAAGTGTTTATGTAGTCAACAAAGTCTTAATTGTATCACACTTGAGGTTGTTCATTGTTTGCTCATAACTAAAGTCCCTATCATGCAGATATTTGCTACATGCTCAGAGCAGTATTGTACCGTATGAAAGTTGTTTTCCTTAACCAGGAAATTAATGTTCTTAGAATTGACAGTTGACACTGAGAGGTCAAATAAATACTTACAGCAGATCTAAATATTTTTAATTAATCATAACTAGTTCTGAATGATTATTCATATTTCCCCTTTGAGCTGATTCGCTACATACAGGTATGGTGAAAATACATTCACTTCATGTTATACCTTCCTTTGGGCCTTCTGGATTATAAAAAAATATATACGTTATATATTAAAAATGATACAGTGATATTAAGTAAAACTTAGGCACAAAACATGGTATGGTTCAACAGAGTTACTAGTTTGATGTATATGTTAATGCTGTTCATCAAGCTGAATCAGAGAACAGACTGGTTCAATCTCAAACGAATGGACAAAGGTTTACTTTTCACAGCAGATCTGTGAAAAATGACTGGGGGATTGGGAAAGAGACAAAGAGCAGTTGTGTGTCTGTGTTTGTTTGTGTGAGAGACAGAGTGTGTTGGAGAGAGAGAGATTTTTTTTTTTTTAAACAATGTCTTAAATGTTTTTTTCTTGTTTGTCGAAAAAAAAAGTATACATGTATTCATTTACTTAACTATTTTACAGATCTATTCTTGTTTTATGTATTATATAATTGTTTATTCCCTATTCATGTAATGAACAGTGCTTTGTAGGGCTGTAGGACTCGAGACATTTTTCTGTCGTCTCGGACTTGTCTCGGACTTGGCCATTGGACTCGCCAAGTGTTCTAGTTGGTCTCGACCAAGTCCAGCAAAAAAATAAAATAAAAAATTTCTTCTTCAAAACAAAACCAGATTTGCATGATGTCGCGACTGAAAACGTGTGGAAAACGCTAGGCACGCCGCTTTCTCCTTTTTTTTTTTCCAAAGCACTCTGTAGCACTCCAAAGCACTCTCCAGTGGCGTCTGCTGTTGCTAGGCAACCATGACCCGCTCTCCATGAAGACGCAGAAGTTTCAGCAAAAAATAAATGGATTTCCAGCACTAAAAATCCCATGCAGTAGCTCTGCTAATAGATTCATTTAAAAAATGGCTATCCTTGTACAGCTATGATCATCTGTTTCTCCATCTTGGCTTAGCTTTCAGTATTGTTCCGGGAAAGGGTGTGCATGACCAGCGGTGCACTTGCTGTGACCTGAAAAGTTTAGATGTTTCTAATTTAATTTTCTACCTGTTAGATTGTGTCTACTCCTAGATGGCCTTAAACGTACCCTTTACAAGACTACAAGACTGCAAGACTACTGATTTCTACTAGTCAATTTGTTTTATTAAAAAATACTTGAGTACAGTACAGACCAAAGTTTGGACACACCTTCTCATTCAAAGAGTTTTCTTTATTTTCATGACTATGAAAATTGTAAATTCACACATCAAAGGCATCAAAACTATGAATTAACACATGTGGAATTATATATGGAATTATATACATAACAAAAAAGTGTGAAACAACTGAAGTAGTCACCTGAAATGGTCTTCCAACAGTCTTGAAGGAGTTCCCTGAGAGATGCTTAACATTTGTTGGCCCTTTTGCCTTCTGTCTGCGGTCCAGCTCACCCCTAAACCATCTCAATTGGGTTCAGGTCCGGTGACTGTGGAGGCCAGGTCATCTGGCGCAGCACCCCATCACTCTCCTTCTTGGTCAAATAGCCCTTGATGCCTTCAGTGTGACTCTACAATTGTCAACGTCATGAAAATAAAGAAAACTCTTTGAATGAGATGGTGTGTCCAAACTTTTGGTCTGTACTGTATGTAAATTTTAAAAACTTTCTAATTATGACATTACATATTTAAATGTTCATGTAACAGCCAGTATTTGTGTCTGTAACAATCACACCATTTTTCGTATCTGCATTCGGATACAATGTCGTACAGTTGCTTGATAAGACCGTTATGACTTTTTATCTTTTTTTTTCATAGTTATCACTGAATAAGTATGTCGTGTTAAACTAAAATAATTATTTTCTAAAATAATATTTATCATGCAAGCAGAGAGATGTCATGACAAACGTTTAGTGATCATCTGAACACGACTGAATCAATTCAATGCGCACATTATCATTACGCAGAACACTTTAAGCGAGTCTATAATATTTATTGAACTTCACTAAACAGATGTGTGTGTGCCGCGCAAACCAGCAAAAGGTAAAGATTCAAACATGTAGGACGAGTAGAAAATGTATCTGTATCTAAGCTGATAATTAGCCTGCTCGGATGAGAACTGAATGGTTTTTGAGAGACTGAGACGCACAGCGCAGCTGTTTGATTGATGAGTGCGCTGTGCTTATTCCATTCATTCATTTCATATCGTAGCCTATAAGCTTTAAATCATTGCCTTTTAAATATATACAAATATTATAATGTGTATGATGTATTATTATAGGTAAAATTACTCTTGCAACACTCTGATTTCTGAGAGATGCACAGAGAGGCGACAAAAAATGCGGGTGTTTGATTTGTGCTCTTTTTGCTCATAAAGTTTACATTTATTCACTTCACACTCGTGACTTTAGAGCTCTCCGGATCAGGGCCGGCTTTGCCGACAGGCGACACAGGCGGCCGCCTGGGGCGCCATCTGCTGGACGGGGCGCAAAATTGCAGAATTTAAAAAAAAAAAAGTTAATTAAATGTATGTATCGTATTATGAAAGCTGCGCACATGCTGTACACTTTTACTGTGCACTGTCCACACACTGCTTGTATTTGTCCATTTCTTTTTTTTAGAAAAAAACGTTTTTTTATCCTAAAAAACGACTGAGTCACTCTGACAGGCAGCTGTCAAACTCAGCTGCTCAGCAACCGGGAGTGGTGCGAAAACATCTGACAGCTGGTTTTAGCGCTTTAAATGATAGGGTAAATGAAAACACGTAATAAAATGAAAACACTATAACTGCTTTTCCTTGAGGTGAGATCTTAATGCTTCTCTATTGTTTTCTACTGTATCCTTCAGGTTGTTGCTTTTAAAGAGTTGTTGTGTGAACATTTAAAATAAAAAATGAATAACTGTAGAGTTTTTTTTTTCCCGATGGGGGTGGGGGTGGGGGGGGGGCTCTCTCGCCTTGGGCACCAAATAGAGCCGGCCCTGCTCCGGATAACATTGCACCTGTTATCTAGCAAACACCAGACTGTGTCAGCTTTAGCGAGTATTCGGGCAGAATTATTCCTTGTCCGTTATTTGTTTTTTGTTTTTTTAAGGTATTTGGCTTCAGGCACAACCCTAATTAATATATTGCATATTTTATTTTTACATGAAACATAGATAAGGTCATAGAAAGTAACAGCTCCACACAATATTGTAATCCTAAAATTCACGTCGTACTTGCAAACACTTTGTATGCATTATGGTTAATACATGCTGGAGTAGTCGATTGTTTCCGACAGCGCTCAACTAGTCTATGCAAGCACTAGTATAGTATAACAAAAATTTCGCTGTATTTATGTGCGCATGCCCAG
The DNA here is from genome assembly GCF_963082965.1 of Carassius carassius. Classification (NCBI taxonomy): domain Eukaryota; kingdom Metazoa; phylum Chordata; class Actinopteri; order Cypriniformes; family Cyprinidae; genus Carassius; species Carassius carassius. The sequence continues at coordinate 23,887,962 of NC_081760.1, forward strand.
TAGAGCCAAACGTATCCCTTCTAGCCTTGCCGCGCGCATTTGTCATATCCCGAGCTTTGCATGTGTGTGTGCACTGTGCCAAGGCATCGGTTATTATAATTTTTGATCACAGACATAATGTCAGCAAAAGCAGCATTATTAAGTAAATAAAATTAAAATAAAGTACATAAAAATAATTTGACCTTACAGCTCCAAACTCTGTTCTAGAGGGCCAGTGTCCTTTATAGTTTAGCTCCCAGGGTTGGACTGGGGGTAAAACCAGTACTCATTACCAGGGCCCCAAAGGAAGAGAGGGCCCTTGAAAAGTATGAATCTGAAATATATTTTATTTTACCTGAATATTTTCATGGGTGGGGGGCATGGGGGCCCATCAGGACTGCCTATGCATAGGGCCCGGGATCTTGTGTAACGCCCCTGTTAGCTCCAATCCTAATTATACACACTTGAACCAGCTAATCAAGCTCTTACTAGACACACTAGAATCTTCCAGATAGGTGTGTAAAGGCCAGTTGGAGCTAAACTTTTCAGGACATTGGCCCTCCAGGACCTAGTTTGGAGACCCCTGTCCTACAGAGTTGTTACTTTGCACATGCTTTCTGATCATTACAAATAAAAATGTAAAATGATTTTCTTAGAATAGGAGATATGCTGTCTCTCGCATCACATACATTATCAGTAGTTAAGTATGTGGTCTTGAAGAGGACCCTTTTTTCTCTCATTTGGACTCAGTCTTGACTTGGACTCGAATAATATATTCGATAATACTTGATTTTACAGAATTGAAAAAAAAAATGCCAATAAAATTACTCCCTGGCGTAATTTCTTTCAGTTGGAAGAGGGCGAGTCCCCTGAATGGAGAGTGATGTACATGTCACCATTAAAGGGTTAGTTCACCCAAAAATGAAAATTATGTCACCACTCCATTATTTAAAAACATTTTGTTTAAAGCTTTAACACACATTTCGAACATTTATTTTCCATAAGCTGGCTCTAGGCCAATCAGTGTCATATCTTCACAGTGCAAGAAGATAACTTTACAATCTTCTAAATTGGGAGATAATGACAAAACAGGGAATGGATCATCACTGTTTGGAACAATTAACCCCTCATTGTAGTCCTCCAGGAACTTGATTTCTTCTGCTGTGAGAGCAGCTTTCCATTGCTCAAGAAGTTTAGTGACCATTTCAAATGAAGGCCCAAATATCCAGAAACTAAGTCAACATTTTTTAAGTCTTTTCCGGCTGAGTGTAATAGGCATCCAAGAATTGTAACTTTAGAAGAGAGAAGAATTCTATTGAGTTCAAGGAAAGGGCCCTCAATAGATACTATGTCCATGCATTCACCACAGACTAAAGGTTCTTGTAACAACCAGTATAAAGAAATTATTCCACAGGGTCTTTGCACAGTGAATAAAGTCCACACCTTAAAAACACTGCGATACAAAATTGAAAGCTTGGATAAATCCATCTTTACTCTTTATTTTTTCAACAGCTCCTTCAAAGTTTTTTCTACAACCATTTCATTACCGAAAAACACTCCAAGATACTTGAATCCCTCCCTAGTCCAAGTTAAACCATCTGGGAGATTTGGTTCTCCACTTAACCATCTCCCAACCAAAATGGCTTCACTTTTAGACCAATTTACTTTAATAAATGAAACAACTCTTTTAACAATTTTAACAGCAAGTCGACATCATTCTGACAACTAATTAAAATAACATCATCAGCATATGCCGATAATTTAAACACATTTGGACATTTTGGAATATGTGATCCATATAAATCTGTTCTTAACTTACTTAAAAAAGGCTCAATTGCTAAAGCTAAAGCATACCTGACAAAGCACACCCTTGCTTTACACCTCTAAAAACCTTAAAAGGAGTGCATAAGTCGCCATTAACTTTCAAACTCTCAACATCACTGTACAAAACCTTAACCGTTGAAATAAAATTGGAACTAAAGCCAAACACCTCTAAAACATCCCATAAATACTTATGCTCAACTCGATCAAAAGCTTTTTCTTGATCGAGTAATAAAAGGCTAAAATCTAAGTTGAGACTTTTGCCCAGGTCCAAAAGATCCCTAATAGAATATATATTATCAAACGTGTCTACCAGGTACACAATAGGTCTGGTCAGGGTAGATACCTGCTCCAAAATTTCTCCTAATTTATTTGCTTTGGAAAGTCATTTATAGTCATTGCACAACAAACTGACTGGTCTCCAGATTTTAATGCCATTTAGGTCTCTCTTTTTTGGCAACAAGTTGAGAATTGCTCTGCGGCAACTTGAGGGCAGCCGCCCACTGGCCAGGCTTTCCTTAAGCATCTCTAATAAATCTGGACCCACCTCCGGCCAAAAAGACTTACAGAAGTCAACTGAAAACCCGTCAACTCCAGGTGCTTTCCCACATTCCATGCTTTGAAGAGCTTTGTCCAACTCCTCCAGAGTTAAAGCTTTACTGAGCTCAACATTAGCTTCTTCAGATAACTGAGGCAAATTCTCAAGGAATTGTGTAACTATATTTAATAATTTAACTAAAATGATTTTATTCTTATTAACGGAATCAAAATGAGCCAAATCACATGTACTATCAACTTGCATCTGAAGCTCTATTAATTCTTTCTCAATTGTTTTCACGGAATAGGTAATGTCTCTTGTGACATTGAGGGTATATTGCTGACACAACTGTTTATTTTGTACTTTTGCAATATCCCACCACTGCTGCAAGCATTGAAAAGAAGATTTTGTAGTTCTAAAATTATTGCAAAACTCTTTACAAATATCTTTAAAATGCTTGTCACACAATAAGTTGCTATTAAAATTCAAATAGGCACTTTTTGTTGATGGAACTGCGAGATACAACACACTGTAATAAACTGTGATCAGACAAACCCACTGGACAAGTTGAACAGCTTCTAAAAAGATTAAGCTGGTGTTTAAAACAGTTAAATCTATCCAACCTTGCTAGTGAAATCAAGTTATCGTAAGCATGAGCATGATCAACAATCTCAGGGGTTTTCAATAATTAAGTTTTTTTTTTTTTTTTTTGTGAATCCATGTGTGATTCAACATGATTCCTATCAAGGGTGCTCTCAGTGCAATTGAAATATCCCTCTAAAAACAAAAACAAAAAACTCTCAGGGTTACATTTACTTAATACACTACTCAGAGTATCTAGAAAAATCTTTCTTTCCAAAGCATTAACTGGGACATACACACAGAAAAAAATAAAATAAACAACAATTTTCAAACTGGGCAGCAACTTTTCATAAGCCTGAATTTTATAATCTCCTTTACCTGATACGAACAGGGAATACAATTTTTAAGAGAATAAAAGGGCAACCCCACTACTGATTGAAGTCAAATGATTTAAAACAGAAAGCCCATCAAATTCTTTAGCCCAGTCAGAACCATTTAATATATCACTGTGCGTTTCTTGAACAAGCATGACATCAGTTTTCTTTTGTTTGATTATCTCATATAATTGAAACCTTTTGCCGATATCTCTAGCCCCATTCACATTCACTTTGAGACAAACTGCATGAAAAACTACATTCAGAGAAATCGCTTTCACTCTCTGTTTCAGACTGACTCCAGTCACAATTTTCTGATTTTTTTAGTCTGTGTGCTGTTGCTTTAATCGTCTCTTCTGAGGCATTTTAAAAGCATTATTGCCTAAATACATCATAGAAATGGATCCTGCTCTATATTGAGCGATGTGCGATGTTCGCTACTCAACTATAACAGGGTTACTGCTATAACAGGTAACTGACTGCTCATCTACCAGGGAAGACTCGTCTCTTTCCGAAGCATTCTCTCTCTCATCAGGTGTATCAGTTGGCATTACGTCTCTAATTATTTTGTCAACTACTGTCATTGGTACCGATTTCTGAGGCAGACTTGTGCTAGGTGCATCAACCACAGCAGGTATAGACAGACTGCATTCTTCCACACTCACAGCGCAGTCTACTTTGACACCATGACGCCTTGTCAGGAAATCAAAACTCCCACTACCTGAGGCAGCCATACTCCTGATACGTAACCGGGAGCAGATGCTCCGGTATATTAAAAACTACTTTACCCTCCCAATCTAAAGTTACCAACAATAAACCCAAAATGAAATAAAAAAAATTGAAAAAGTATACCACTCGTACCTGCACACACCTAACGCTCACACTAAATGCTCTGCCCACTCACTCAGCACATGCACACAGAGAGAGGGAGAGAGAATTTCTCTCAAGCATGCCTGGAAGCAGGTGACCCCCACAGTATTGGACCTGGCAGCTCACTAAAATTTTCATTCAGCACAAGTGAAGCACCCTGTTTGATATCTGCCAAGGTAATTTAGTGGGAGAGATTGTGCTGTGTCCTTCTCTCGCTCTGTCTCTCTCCTTCTGCCTCATATCTGCCTTACAAGCAGTCTCTCCTTTCCTTCCTTTTGTATCTTTCTCTGTCTTTCTCACTCTTTCCTTTTAACTACTTATACCCGCATGGAGTTAAAGAGCTTCCAGCAGCATGTTGTTCAATCTGCCTCTCAGAGGTAAACTGGAAAGTCTTTTCCAGAGTGCTTATTTGTGGCTGGAATGCGTGGTGACAGAAAATAATTGATATAGAGTAAAAAAAAAAATATCATGATACCTTGTCTGCTCACCGGTGTGTCTGATTACTCGTCTTTTAGGAACTCCAAACAAGGCTGAGGTCTAAAACATGTATGGGACAAATCTCAATGTGTTATTTAGGAGTGAAGTCCTGTTAAAAAGGAAGTCATCATAAGGTGTGTGGCTTTGATTATATCCTGGTTAGTGCCCCTTTGCTTCAGTATATATCCAATATTGTCATATTGCCTATTTTGATTTCAGATCACTCTCCCATTATCTGTAATATCACACCTGTTACAGCTCATGCTAAACACCATAGATGGCGCTTTAATGACTCCCTGGTGTATGATACTACATTTATGGATCAACTCAAATCTGACCTTACAGAATTTTTGGAAATTAATACGGTTCATTGCTCAAACCCTCAGGTCTTATGGGAAGTTATTAAATGCTATCTGCGAGGGAACTGCATTGCCTTTCCTCAAAGGCCAAGCGTCTTAAAAACAAGCGCTTTGATCATCTTGAACCAGGAATAAGGTCTTTGGAGCATCAGCAGACCCAGTCTTTTTCAGAAGAGGCTGCTCAGAATTTGTTACTGTTGAAAAAGAATACAATAGCCTGTCAATGTCCAAAGCCGAGTTTATCATTCACAGAACTAAGCAAAATTATTATTTCCATTCAGACAGAACTAGCCATCTGCTTGCACTGAGGTTAAAAGAAACTGAGTCCAAAGCAAATATTGATATGCTACGAAGTAGTGATGGCAAAATAGTTACAGATCCTAAGGCTATTAATAACACCTTTAAAACATTTTATTCTACATTGTATTCTTCATTTTATTCTACACTGTATTCTTTAGAGGTGGTTCTTGACAGACATGTGTCACGGAGTGACTTTTTAAGGGCGGAACTAAAAGGACGGAGATTGGTTCCGCCCGGGCCATAATTCCTTAAACACCGGTTACTTCTGGGAACTCCGGGGAAGGAAATCAGGGTTTCATTTATCACAGGTGGATAGATGAACGGGGCGATCGCGGATTGGGCAGTGTGAAGAGAGGGAGGAGTATAAAGAGGGCCTCAGAAACTGCAGAGGGGAGTTGTTTTATTCCAGCCGATACGGCGAGTGAGTTGGAGTGTTTGGGCAAGGGCAGCGGAAAGAAGGCGGAGGAATATTGTTGGCTGGGTGAAGACGGAGACAAGGGTTTGGTAGTGATGGCAAAATCGAGGCCTCGTGAACCAATGAAACAGTTGAACCAAATGTGCCATATTGTTTCGAGGCTTCGAATCAATCCGACACCCGTCTCAACGGTGACACCTAGTGGTCACTTGCAGGTGTTGATCTGAAACAACCTTGACGAGCCATTAAAAAAATGTGTTGTTTTTTTATTATTATAATGTTCTAATATGTGAAGCTTGTAACCTATAGGCTCCTCACTGTGCATAATGTTATTTTGGTCATGAAAAATTAATATTAATAAAAGAAATCAAGCCACAATGTCTCACTTTTTTAGAGATTTTTATTCAAAAATATTAATTTATCTGCTGTGGAAGGACTTAGCCTACTTCTTTTTTTACAGATAATTTCTCCAGCCTTTGAAAAAATCCTCTCACAAGGGACACTTGTTGCTGGCATACAAAGATATTTTTTTGCAAGGACATACAAATGAGGAAAGATTACTGCTCTCTCTTTCCAGTAAGTTAGTGGATCATGAGTTCTGGGCAAATACGCATTGTTGATGTATTTTTCACTTCAACTGTGGCATCAGCTGTAGCATTGTGTATCATCTTGGTTTGATGGATGCGAGTATCAAAAAGTTCCCATAAACTGTCCTGTGTTTCTACTGGTGTTGATGTTGATGGTGATGGTGATGATGATGATGATGGGTGTGATGTTGACATTTCTGGGTCTGAATAAAAATGAAAACAGCAATTAGTAACAAATCCTAAACTGACGGCATATATGAAGGATATATTATATTACATGATTCAGATTACATAACATAACACAGACTAAAACTGCTCACCAGGATTTGTGTTTGAACGCATCAGTGAAGCACACTCCAGTGTGATATGCTTTTCAGCTTCCTGGGCTTTGGCAGCATTTCTAAATGCCACATTTTTGAACCTTGGGTCCAGCAGTGTAGCCAGTGCCAAGGCTCTAAAACTCTCATAACCTCCACATCTGGAGTGCAGACCTTCTTGCAGATGTGAGCCTATGAGCCAAAACAGGAGAAACACATATTTATAATAATGACAATAATATGACAGTTATGGCCAATCACATGGGTAGTATGGTCATTGTGGCCTACCTAATTGAACAGTTGATTCCTGCGTTGCATTTCCTTTTTTCTGTGCAAGCTTGTGCTGCAACATCCTGTACAGTGGTATAAGCTTTGAAGCAGACACTCTCTTGTCCTCTGACATCTCTGTTGTTGCGAGTTTGAATGGTTGCAGTATTGACAATGATTGTTCAATAATGTCATAATCAATACTTGTCAGGGGAGCAGTATCATTGTTTAAGTTGGAAAGTGCAGCAGCCACTGGTTCACGTTGGTCATACAAGCGCTGTAGCATGTCAAATGTGCTGTTCCATCTCGTGTCAACCTCCTGTATCAGTTTCAGAGTTGGTCTTCCCATCAAGCTCTGCATCTCCACAAGCTTTTCCTTTGCTTTGCAGCTGGATCTGAACAACCCCACTATATTTCTGGCCTTCTGGCGTATTTCATTGATGACTGGGGTTTGATCTAGTGCCTCTTTCACAATCAAATTTAAAGTATGAGCAAAACATGGGACATGGCGAAGGTGGAGTAGCTGGGCACTTAGGATCATGTTAGATGCATTGTCAGTCACCATGCACTGAACTTTGGAGGTTATTCCCCACTCAGCCATTAGCAAGGCTTTAGCCTCCATGAGATGCTGGGCTGTGTGGGTTTGGTAAAACCTCCTTACACCCAGTACAACAGTTGCCATTTTTGCCTCTGGTGTTATGTAATGGCAAGTCACACCAAGATATCCATCCATATTAATGGAGGACCACATGTCAGCTGTAAGGCTAACAAATCCGGCCTTTTGTAGGTCCTCCATTGTCTTCTCCTTGGCTTTGTTGTACTTTTCGCTGACCATTATTTTAAGCACCTTCCGGGATGGGAGGACATAGCTTGGATCAAGCTTGTTCACAAATGCCCTGAATCCCTCATCGTCCACGATGGTGAAGGGCTGCAGATCCTTCACCACCATGTTTATAAGAGCCTCATCCAATTCCCTCTGTCTGACTTTTAAAAGAGAAGACAAAACATACTTTCAGACAAATACATTGGAAAAATACAGCTTCAATTAGTGCACATCTATTAAAAGTATAGCCTACTGGTTCATTATTTGGAAACCTTCCAGTGTTTATAATCAGTGCTTTATATAACTTATAAACTTTATAAACAGTGTCCCAAAAGGTTGTAATTATATTTCAATTATAATTATACCCAAACAATGCATTCCTTTGCTTAGATGGCCCAGCAGTGTCAGTAGCAGGCCTAGGTACAGGGGGAATGCCATCCTCTGCACCCTGCACAATGGCAGGATGAGTGCTCCTCAAATGGCGCATCATGGATGATGTATTGTTGCAGTAGGCTAGCTGCCGATCACAATACACACATCTCACTTTATTTGGGGTTTCTAAATGGAAATGCTCCCACACCACAGATGTACGGCATCTCTTCTGGGGAGCTTCCATTTTATCTATCTATCCAAATCTATCTATCTATATATGAATCGATCTATGTATCTAGATATGTATCTATAATCTATGTATCTATCTATAATATATGTATTTATATATGTATCTGTAATCTATCTATATATGTATCTATCTATTAATCTAGCTGTCTATATATATTTATATCTATGTATCTATTAATGTGTCACTATATGTATACTCTGTCTGTCTCTAGCCTCTCAGTCAATGTGTTGTGTAAATTTTAGTAAGTCTAAATTGGCTATAACTAATCAAATCGCACAATGTCACTATATCACCAAAAATCCGCTATCTCAAAGTCAAACTCCTCTCACAGGTCAAAATGCGTTTATTTCACTTTTATACAGATGTGCGATTGTGTGGTCTGTTCCCGACCGTTCCAATCAAACGCTGATTCGGCGGACCACACCTGATGAAACAATTAGTGAAACACTTCGAGGCTTCGTTTGGTCATAGTCACGTGACATGGGTGTTTCGAATCACGCTTCGGATCAGTGTTTCGACACATCTGCGCTTCGGGATCTCGCAAAGCTTCGGAACGACTGTTTCGCTTCAGCCATCCTTAGGGTTTGGCAGAAACAGAAACCGGGCTGAGTATATTGGGATGTCTATCTAACTGTGAAATACTCTATAGACATGTGTAACGAATTCTGAGTGGTTGAGAACAGGAAGACTCACCGGAAATATCGCTGAAGGAGGCCCTTTTTGGACAGGTCACGTGGTAGCAGGAGAAGTATCCAGGAGCTGGAAAGAAAAGGGAAAAGAGACCTCGTGTTAGTAACGGTGTGAGTACTCCAAACCATCATACAGCAGCATAATTATCCGGAGTGAACTATCTGTGAGCCTTTTTGTGAGTTTTTGGCATAGTAAGTGAGCGGCCCCACCGTGGAGGAGGATTGTGGGTGAGCCGGGACCAGGAGTGAGAGAAGACGTTGGGGTGTCGTGGCGGCGACGTTCAAATCTGAATATTCTTTGCATCAGTGCTCTCACGATTTCCAGGATGAGTCTTTGGTCAGACGGGGGGTTTGACCCTAAATTCACCAAGAGTGTGTGGAGTGCAGTGGGTGAGCCTTTGTCCTTTGCTGTGAGTGTATACACTTGAAAATTGCAGTGTTGTGCTGTATTTGTGTCGTCAAAAACCACCTTTCAGGCCCGACGAAATCCTGTGGAGGAAGTGAGTACTGAGGCGGGCGAAGAAAACAACATCTCTAATTAGATGCCGTCGATGACATCCTGACCCTTCTACCCCACGTAACGGAGGTGGGAAACAAATTCAAGTAAGAACAGTGTGGATATAGTGGGAAGTATTAATGGTGAGGAGTTGGCTGCTGGAGCAGGAAATCAGCTGTGCGTGTATTATTACCTGCTGTGGAGTTCTTCAAAGGTTCGCCCCTGTCTAGAAGACTCACCCTGTTGGTTGGCAGAAAGGAGAGGGAAGCGTTCGACCTATCCAGTGTAGCACTCCCTGGGTGTAACAACTTACCTGTGTGTGACATCAGCGGAGGCCGTGTTCGGTCCAACGCAGCAGCAGCTTTCGACCCGCATCTCTATCAGCAGTTGGTAAACCTCAGAAAAGGAACGCCTGACGTCTAATTCCCCAAAAGGTGTGAGTAACATCCCTTTCTGCTTCCCTGTATATTCACCGTAAGCTATTGCCCAAAGCTAAAGCCAGCATATTGTGTTGTACATTCGCCTGTATGCCCCAGTGAAGCCCTAGTTACATTTGATGTACTTACCTTATGCCTAAAGCTAAAGCCAGCATATTGTGTTGTACATTCGCCTGTATGCCCAGAGTGAAGTCCCAGCTACCTTTGTACTTACCCTATGCCCAAAGCTAAAGCCAGCATATTGTGTTGTACATTCGCCTGTATGCCCAGAGTGAAGTCCCAGTTACCTTTGATGTACCTACCTTATGCCCAAAGCTAAAGCCAGCATATTGTGTTGTACATTCGCCTGAATGCCCAGAGTGAAGTCCCAGTTACCTTTGATGTACCTACCTTATGCCCAAAGCTAAAGCCAGCATATTGTGTTGTACATTCGCCTGAATGCCCAGAGTGAAGTCCCAGTTACCTTTGATGTACTTACCTTATGCCTAAGGCTAAAGCCAGCATATTGTGTTGTACATTCGCCTGTATGCCCAGAGTGAAGCCCCAGCTACCTTTGATGTACTTACCCTATGCCCAAAGCTAAAGCCAGCATATTGGGTTGTACGTTCGCCTGTATGCCCAAGTGAAGCCTCAGTTGTCTTTCCTACAGACTTACCTGTGCCCCGAGCAAAGAGCCAGTGGCCCCTCTGTCCACCGTCCATGTCCAGTCCTGTCATACTTACTTGTATGTTCTTGTGCAGATCTAGCAGGTCCCTTTGAAGTGTCTACCTGTACGTCGACCCGTTACTCAGGATACAGAAACTGCAAACACCTCCCGTACACTTACCAGTACGGTCTCAGTCGGGTCCCGACAGCCATTGTGCAGCTCCACCAGCATCTGGACGACTGGGAGTCCAATCCGCTGGGCCGCCTCGGAGTTCGCCACGGGAAGCAGCAGGTATACACCGTGCATTCAAACTCTAAATACTTACCACTTGTATCTGATACGTACAGCAAAAGGAGAGGGCCCTGGGCAGCTGTCCTGCAAGCTAGACCAAAGGGGCACTCGTGAATAAGCCGATTGTCGTCACATAGCCAGAAGGAAAGAGGAGTGAAGGACTTACCGAGATCTCCCGTGACGGAGTCTAAGAGATTTGAGATTGATACTCCCCCCCAATTGGAGAGTTGGATTTTAGCTTCCCTCCCCCTCCCTATACCTTTTTTTTAGTAATTTAATAAAGCTGTTTTAATATTTACTTACCGTCTCTTGTGTGTCTGGTCATTGGGGTGTTCTTGGGACCTCCTCGAGGTGGAAACTAGGGAGGGGCGTGACTCACGACACCTGTGGTCCGCTCCGACCTGTGACACATGCATGCAAAACATTTTTAGAAATTCTGTCCAGAAGATGACAGAAACCTTCTAGAAGAACCTCTAATGTTGGAGGAACTTCACAGTGCGGCCAAATCTCTTAAAAAAGGGAAATCCCCCGGTCCCGATGGAATTCCCCCCGAGCTCTACCTGGCTGTTTGGGATGTTGTTGTGCCCTTAATCTTGAATTCAATGAACTATGCTATTAAACATGGTATGCTTCATAGGGACCAGAACATAGCACATAAGTTTTGTTACAAAAGAAAAATAAAAACCCATTGAACTGTTCTAGTTATCGTCCAATATATTTAATTAACAGTGATTATTCTGGCAAAAGCCTTGGTTTCCCGGATTGAGCCCATCATGGATATTTTGATTTATTTTGACCAAACTGGATTTCTTAGAGGGCGGCTGGCTGCAGACAATATGCGATGTTTATTGCACATCAAACATTCTCACACATATACTGACACTTGCGCAGTTTTTTTCCCTTGACATGCTCAAAGCGTTTATTTTATATATATATATAATGCTAAAGCAGGATTTGAGTGAACATAATTTTACCAGTGAGCGTGAACGGTACATGAGAGGAGCCTTCTCTTTGGACTGAGAGCATTTGAGCGGCACGCACTAGCATACAGTAGAGTGGAATATATTGAGCAGAACGTCACACTGCTGCACTTCACTCACAAGCTCTGAATAGTAGAAGTCTATATGAAAATGGCAGGGAACAAAAATTTGTTTAGGAGGTGTTAAGCTGTGCCCTCATTTCATCATGACTCGCAACACTCATGATATACAGGTATGTGTGAAGTGTATGTGTGAGGAGCATGCAAGGTCAGTCCTCGAGGGGGCTGGTTGTGCTCATTGAGAGTAGCCTGACTACGTCAGACTTCCTAAGTGAAGTAGCAGAGTCTGGTATTACCAGGCTACATTGAGAGCATTTACCATCCACAAAATCCGATTCTGCCTGGCTTCTTTCATGAGAGATGAGAGACAGGCATCTGCATTCTGTGGTTTGGAAAACATGGCTGCCGAGACTGCTGAATGACTTCGATCATGGGGATTTCAGTTCGAGTTGGTGGAGGTGGATCTTCAGACAGGTGATAGAGCCTCTTCACTGACTCTGGGTCCCGCTTAGGATCTTGAAGCTCAGCAGATCTATCTGTTCTAAATTCAACAACCAATTCTTCACCCCTAGTCACCAACAACCTTTCCCCCACCCGCCCACCAAATGTAAACTCACCATGTAAAATCAAAGTACATGTTTGTACTTATGAATGTAAATTCAGACTCAACAACGGATTTTCATGATAGGGTAACCTGCAGTTTAATAACTGCCCTATGCACTCCCTATGTGTCATGTGCTACATTAGGGGATTACACAAAGATCTAATGGTACTAAACTGCTCACCTTGTGTAGCGAAGGCTTCCTATATTGTGGGTTTATACATTGTGTTTATGGTCACAAAATAATTTTAATCCTGACTTTAAGGCAAAGATTAGGTAGGAAATGGCTCAACTGGATACCCATTGTTCCATTCTGAATCACCAGAACAGAAGGGCTTAAGTGTATAATATAACATTATATTTATAAGAAAGAGTTTATATCCTACAAGAGTCAGCTGTATGTGAAACATTTAAATTAATTATATGAATGGATGCTGTTAGAAGATTGATGACCTCAGCTGATCTTAAAATACTTCTTCATTAAGGAATGACTCCCTTGAAAATAATTCTGCAATGAAACACAATGTAAAAAAAAAGCCCTTTGAATGGCTGAAATTACTTGGACCAATTAACAGGTCTCAGGGGTGGTGTTTCCAAATGGCAGAGTATGGCAGTAGCCATAGCCCAGTCAGATGTGCTGTTGAAAATTATCCAAACTTAAATCTCTATTTATTTAGGCTATTATTATATTAAATCAGTGCTATTGGTCTTCCTAATGTCACAGGTTTTTACTAATATTTTTCCAATGACAAGCATTCAAAAGGGTTTGTCACTAAAGCTTGTAAGGCCATTTGATCCTCAAACTGTCGTAACTCAACCCCGCCCCATTCAGAATGAAGCACTGCGCACAGCCTGGAGACAGATCTCCACTTATTTGTAATGCAAGGGTAAATAATAACTGATGTTTGAATAAGTCCAGTGTTTCTTTACCGAAACACTGTTTATACAGGCTTTTTGTGTGTGTGTGTGTGTGTGTGTGTGTGTGTGTGTGTCTGAAGAGCAGAGAAGAGTCTTAGCTTTTGCCGTCTAGTTGTAGACATTAGGCCTTTACTTTTGTACGTTTTAAATATAGTGCTTCACCATTTATATCATGATATTGTGGCCAAATGTATTAAACGACAAGAAAAACTATGATCTCTGTTATTCACTGGTCAAAAATCAACTCCATTTGATCTTGATTTTCATAAAATGTTAAGTGTCTGATGAAGCCACAATACCAACTCTGATGACGCAATTTAAATTATATTTCTATCCATTTTTCTATATTTCATTGTTTAGTGGTGTGTCATTTGAATTTTTTTATTTTTATTTTTAACAAAACTGTGCCCCCCGTGATTTACGCCACTGCCATACCTATCGTTTTGTGAAACACTGCCACTGACAGGTCCTGTAAATAGTTTTTTAATATAAATATTTATATATATATGCAGCACAAACATTAATCTACCCAAGGAGCTCAGTGAGATGTATATGCTTAGTGCAGCATATCCAATACTCATATACTACTGGGGGATCATTACATTTTAAAAGGTGAAAGTTTAGCAGCGATATAATATATATAATATATTTTTTTTTATCCCTCTGCGAGAAGGCAGAATTGAATGTTTCTGTTCTTGAAGAGGTTTTGTTAGTGTATTCAAATAGTGTATTTGTTAGTGTATCATTTAGTATATTTAGAATGTTGTCCTTTTGCTTTAAAAACAACAGCACTCCAGTTGACATGGACTCTATAGGTTTGCAGAAAATGTCATGTTATCCAGCATGATTTGAGAATTTTTCAGAGATAATGTGTGCTTCAGTGCCACAAGCTTTTTTTATTATTAACCTTGAAATAATCTTTAATGTTTCTTATTCATTGTGACAGCATAATTTATTGTACAAAGACTTTTTGACCTTGTTCTAATTCAAAAGTTAAACATTTAATTATCATCGATTTGTTTAGAACCTACTGTATAATGCTAAATGTACTTTAATATAGTAAAAGTAAAAAAGTAAATAAGTAAAAAAGAAAATCAGAAAATTGTATTCTTCTGTATATAATTTAAATCCAGTGATTTGATTAATAGCCTATAGTGACATTGAGTCCCCTCAACTCTTCAAAACCAACAGAAAACATGGTAATTTGGATGAATCACATAATTATTATAAAGTTTTTAATAAGCGCCAAATAGCACAGCATGCCCATTTTCAACTGTAGGAGAAAAGAAAACAAGAAAGACAGGAGTCTGCTCCCTCTGATCATATTATACAAAATCAAAGAAAGATATTGCAGAAGAACTATACAGTGCAAAATAAGATTCTGCCCTTCCCAGCTTTGATTACTGGATATTAATAATAGATTAATTCAGATAAAGATAACCACTCTGAATCTGGAAAGATCTTTCCTCACTTCTTCAAAATCTAAATCAGTCATGAATAACTATGTATCACAGTCATATGTGCTTGCCACTGCATCCCTCTCTTGTAATTTTTAATTGCATTATACATTTTAGAAGGTGTATGAGGAAAGTTAAAAATTAAATATGGCATATAGTTTATCCACTTTCATCTCCATTACTTTTCCTAGGTCAAGTGAACTTCAGTCTCATATGGCATGCTTTCTGTAGACAGGCTATCCAGTCTAAAAAGTGGTTTTCAGTAGAATCACCACCAATAGTGCAGTGCAGAGTGCATCTGTGGTTATAAGTAAATAAATAGATAAATCTCCATGGGCCAATGTAAGGAATTAATCCTCCCTTCAAGAATGAATATCCATAAAGCCTTTCCATATTTTAAAGACAATTATTTGGCTAAAATGAACAAAGTTATACTCTAGGCTTTGTAATGATTTTCTCCTTGTGAAGACTGTCAGGCATCTTCATTTTCTACACTCGTTTCTTCCTTTTCCCTTCATTTAGTCCTGAAGCCTGCCTTTCAAAGCTCAAGCAAACAGAATGTGACTTCAAAGTTAAGCAAATCATTGAGAGAGAGAGAGAGAGAGAGAGAGAGAGAGGGAGGAAGGAAGGGAAAGAGGGACAGAGAGGAGGTGGGGGTTGTGTGGTGGTTTATGAAAACTAGAGAATGTGAAAAAAGTGGAAAAAAATAAATACCCAACAGACAGCAGACATTCATTTCTCAGCATGGTTATGTCTGTGAGTTTCAGGCTCTTTAGGGAGATATGGATGGATTAGCAGGACTGTAAGTGCTGACCGGTGCCACAGTTTACTCTCGGGGGACTGTACATAGGGGGATAGCTTCAATAAACAAGTTCAGTTGTAGTACTAAGTACCGCCACTGACTGATTCTTCTATTTTATCACCTTAATCAGTATTTTAATCAATCAACTCCATCTGTGATACTGCAGAGTAAAGCACACGCACGGTGGGAGTTGTAGTTACAAAAATGTACTGGTGGTTTTATCAATGATTTCTTCCTTAAAATCTGTTGAATTTCATATTTATAACGGTAAATAAATTATTTAAATAATATTTATTATTATTATTATTTTATTTTTTGAGTACATGTATAAAAGAAAAAGTACACAGATAAATGGTTTATAATGAACAATATTATATATTGTCAGTTTGATTTAATAGTTATACAGTAGGCATCTGTCATGAGTCAGGACTCCATTCCCCAAACTCCACACATCTCTCACTTATGGCGCTTTTCCACTGGATGGTATGGCACGGTACGGCTCAGTAATGTTCACTTTTGGGGGGTTTTCCACTGGGTATAGTACCTGGTACCTGAGGTAACTTGAGGTTCCAATTTAACCGTACCATTACCAAAACGTGACGTATAAACTCGGCTGATCACGGATTGGATCGAGAGAATCGTCACTATCTGTGTCACTGAACTTGCAACACAAACACAAAAGAACCACTAGATTTAGGATCAAAGACAAACTGTTTTTGAACAAGTGTACCTTTTTAACAACCGATTGTCTGTTGTGGAAGTACAGATGTTCCTCTTGTGTATAGCAGAGGAGCAGATCCAGTCAGAGCTTGATGGGGTGACGCGTAATGAAAAATGATTTATTTTTTTTTTTTTATAGGAGTCGTGGCAGTAGAGGCGGCGCAGCTATAATGATGTGAAAAATCCTGCCCACTCTAAAGTGATACTAAACTGCAGTGGAAACGCAAACCGTGCCATACCACACAGTGGAATATCACCATTATTACACCCTCGGCTGTTCCTCATTGTCATGGACTATTTATACACCACACAACCAACACTCTGCCTGGCTGAAATGTAATTGGATTGTTATTCTTGTTTGTAGGTGATATATGAAAGCACTTTCGGTTGCCTCTTTTGTATCCAGTCCTCTTTTTGGTTGAGTTGCTTTTCAGATCTTGTTTGATCTGTTTCTGTTTTGCTTTGTCTGTTTTTGTTTGGTAATAAACCTGTATTTGGACCCAGACCACTGTTTACACTGTGTTTCACCTTACAAGACAGTGACAATGCTCAACGGTTGGCTACAGAGAAAAGTTGCCTCATGGTTTTTTCTGGGGAGGCCTAGCCGAGCCCTTCAAATCTTTTATGCCATACTGACACTCCAAGGAGGATCTGGAAGTCTAAAGCAACCTGGCTCTGCAGTTGAGCGGCTCAGCTTTCAGGGCGGAGTAAGCTGCGGAGCCCGCTCACAGTTATCCTAAAGCAACAATCCAAAGGGTGTCAGAGGCCTCATCTGCCGCACCCTGTACATCAAGGCCGTTCCCTTGAGCGTCCCGGGCTGATACGCAGTGTGCAGGAACATCCACTCATGTCAGTGCGAACAGCGTGGTCTGTTCACGGTTCTCCCTAAGTAGAAGTGGCTGCTTACAGCCCCTTACAGAGTCGGAAGTGCCAACTCACAATGTTCTTAAAGTGGTGGAGACTGCTAATGTTCCCTCTGAGGCTGTGAAGCTCACTTCAGGCCTTCTTGAAGTGTGGTGGAACTCGCTTCAGGCTTTCCCGAAGCGGCGGAGCCTGCTGATGTTCCCTTCAAGGTTGCAGAGCTTGTTTTAGGCTTTCCTAAAGCATTGGATCCTGGCTTACAGTTTTCCCAAGGCGCAGGTGTCCTCTCACAGTTCCCCTGAGGTGGTGGTGTCCTCTCACAAAGCTCCAGAAGTGGCTTTGTCTGCTCACATATCTCTCAGGGTGGCGGTTTCCACTCACAGTTACGCCAGGGTGGCAGTGTCTGCTCATAGTTCCCCCAAGTCGGAGGTGTCTGCTCACAAAGCTCCAGAAGTGGCCGTGTCAGCTCGCATCTCTCTCAGCTCACAGTTTCTCAGAGGCTGCGGTATCTGCTCACAATGTTCCCTTGGTGGCGGAGCCCACTAATTATCCCTCCGGGGAAGCTGGGCTTGCTCCTGGCCTTTCCAAATTGGTGGAGGCTGTTGATTTTCCCTCCGTGGTGGCGGGGCTCGTTTACAAAGCTCCCAAGGTGGTGGTTCTCACTCACAAGTTTCCTGTAGCAGTGAAGGCCACTGATGTTCCCTCTAAGGTGGCGGGGCTTGCTTCTGGCCTTTTTGAAGCGGCGGAGACCGCTGATGTCCCTTTGAGGTGACAGGGCTCATTTCAAGCCTTCCTGAAGCGGCAGTGTCTGCTTGCACTTCCTCCAAGGCGGTGGAACTTAACTCTGGTTTTCCTAAAGTGGCAGTGCTCTCCTATGCGGCTCCAGAAGCAGCGGAGCCTGGGATTGCCCATTCCAAGGTAGCAGCTCCACACACACACACTGTTGTGGTAGCAGCTGGTTATGCCCTGGGTTCCCATCCCGCGGGCTCTGCCTCAGTCCCTAGACCACCCTCCAGTACATGGACCTGGCCCCCCATCCCCCATCCACTCCCACCACTCTGCCTGGCTAAATTGTAATTTTATTGTTATTCTTGTTTGTAGGTGATGGAGGCAAGCACTTTCAGTTGCCACATTTCACATTTCACATTCACCTGTTTTTGATTGAATTCTTTTTCAGATTTTGTTTGATCTGTTTCTAATTTCTTTTTCTGTTATAGTTTGGTAATCAACCTGCGTTTGGACCCCTGCTTACAATATGTTTTCTCTTACCAGACCATTACAGTATCCAGTTTAGCTCGTTGTATAGCTTTACATTTGGCTATTACTTAGGTCAGTTTCATGACTTTTATTTTGAAAGTATCTTGTTTGTGGCTCCTTTCACTGAGGGGTGCAGTAATCATTAAAACTGTTCTCTAATAGAAAGGTTGTGCCTATGCACATACTGTATGCAGTCTGACATCTTCAGCCACTGTGTCTCAGTGTTACTGGTTCCAAGACCAACCGAGAGTGACACATTTTTAAGGCACGCCAAGTCAAAACAGTTACCAACTTAACTAAAATACATAATGAGACTTCCTCTAACTGTTTAATTTGGTTTTGCACTGCTTAGCATAGGCTGAGTTTGTGTAAGACTGGGGAAGGCTTAGCCCTACCCTGGCCATGGGGACTTGGGACAAAAATGGCACTAAATTTAACAAAAATGCCCCTGCAGAAACAAATATAATTTATCACGTCTGTTGCCAAAAAAAAAAAGTGAATATCAATAGACAGTGTCGATTGCGGCAATAAATTAAGATCTGTTCATGATGCACCATATTTTATTTTAGGCGGTTTTAGAGATTGGAGATGAGCGACACCTGTGACACTCGCCGGTCTCGAGTCCCACGGAGGAGATGGAGGGATATAAAACCGGAGCGACGACAGTGACGGACGAGAGAGGACCAGGCCTGGACTTTATTTTGTGTTTTGATTTTTATTTGTGCGCGTCGGTCATCCGTGTTAGGGTTAAGAACGCTGTCCTGCCCATGAATGTATTCAAGCAGGCGAGCACTGACTGCGCACGTTCCTCTGTGAGGTGTGCTGTCTGTTCGACTGAATCTTACTCCATACCGAGAAAAGAGATCCTCTGCCTCTGCAAGTGTTTGCACTTTTCCCAGTTGACCCGAAGGCCCAACAGGCTCAGGTGCTGGAGCACCAAATCCCTGTACTCGCACAACTGATCCCAAGATTGTGCTAGTATCAGCCAATCGTCTAGATAGTTGAGAATGCGAGCACCCTGCTCTCTGAGGGGAACAAGAGCTGCCTCTGTGACTTTCATGATGACACGGGAAGACAGGGACAGCCCGGAGGGAAGGACCTTGTACTGATATGCCCGTCTTTCAAACGCAAACTGCAGAAAGGTCTGTTGCGAGGGAGGATGGATACATAAAAGTACGCGTCCTTCAGGTCGATCGCTGCAAACCAATCTTGGGGATGGTCCCACCCGAAAATGCGTTTCTGTGTCAACATCTTGAACGGTAGCCGGTGAAGGGCCCGATTCAAAACTCGCAGATCCAAGAACGGTCGTAACCCACTGCCTTTCTTCCCTTCTCACCAGGTCCAAATTAAGGACGATCCGTTGTCTTTACAAAGATGCACCCATGAAGCTCTTTTAGAGAAATTACACTTTAAGAAATGCTCTTTTAGTGCTGAGACGCACAGGGGAATTGGCCGCTTGAAACCCGACAGGGGTAGTGCAGCCTGAAGTGTGCAATCCACTTGAAACAGGAACGACCGCCGCTGAAGCACCGTCTCACCAACACACAAAGCTTCCGAGAGCGTGCTGAACTCGTAGTTCACAGCAAACACAGTTGAGCAGAACGACACTAGGCTCAAGGCTCAGTACTAGGGCCGTTACTCTTCACGCTTTATATGTTACCCTTGGGAGATATCATCAGGAAACATGGTGTTAGCTTTCACTGTTATGCTGATGATACTCAGCTCTATATTTCTTCGCGGTCGGGTGAAACACACCAATTTGAAAAACTAATGGATTGCATAGTCGATATAAAAAACTGGATGACGAGTATTTTCTTACTGCTAAATTCTGAAAAAACAGAGGTGTTAATTATAGGACCTAAAAACTCCGCTTGTAATAACCTAGAACACTGTCTAAGACTTGATGGTTGCTCTGTCAATTCTTCGTCATCAGTTAGGAACCTAGGTGTGCTATTTGATCGCAATCTTTCCATAGAAAGCCACGTTTCTAGCATTTGTAAAACTGCATTTTTCCATCTCAAAAATATATCTAAATTACAGCCTATGCTCTCAATGTCAAATGCAGAAATGTTAATCCATGCATTTATGACCTCAAGGTTAGATTATTGTAATGCTTTATTGGGTGGTTGTTCTGCACGCTTAGTAAACAAACTACAGCTAGTCCAAAATGCAGCAGCAAGAGTTCTTACTAGAACGGGGAAGTATGACCATATTAGCCCAGTCCTGTCAACACTGCACTGGCTCCCTATCAAACATCGTATAGATTTTAAAATATTGCTTATTACTTATAAAGCCCTGAATGGTTTAGCACCTCAGTATTTGAATGAGCTCCTTTTACATTATAATCCTCTACGTCCGCTACGTTCTCAAAACTCAGGCAATTTGATAATACCTAGAATATCAAAATCAACTGCGGGTGGCAGATCATTTTCCTATTTGGCGCCTAAACTCTGGAATAATCTACCTAACATTGTTCGGGAGGCAGACACACTCTTGCAGTTTAAATCTAGATTAAAGACCCATCTCTTTAACCTGGCATACACATAACATACTAATATGCTTTTAATATCCAAATCCGTTAAAGGATTTTAGGCTGCATTAATTAGGTAAACCGGAACCGGGAACACTTCCCATAACACCCTATGTACTTGCTACATCATAAGAAGAATGGCATCTACGCTAATATTTGTCTGTTTCTCTCTTGTTGCGAGGTCACCGTGGCCACCAGATCCAGTCTGTGCCCAGAGCAGAGGGTCACTGCAGTCACCCGGATCCAGTACGTATCCAGACCAGATGGTGGATCAGCACCTAGAAAGGACCTCTACATCCCTGAAAGACAGCGAAGACCAGGACAACTAGAGCCCCAGATACAGATCCCCTGTAAAGACCTTGTCTCAGAGGAGCACCAGGACATGACCACAGGAAACAGATGATTCTTCTGCACAATCTGACTTTGCTGCAGCCTGGAATTGAACTACTGGTTTCGTCTGGCCAGAGGAGAACTGGCCCCCCAACTGAGCCTGGTTTCTCCCAAGTTTTTTTTTTTTCTCCATTCTGTCACCGATGGAGTTTCGGTTCCTTGCCGCTGTCGCCTCTGGCTTGCTTAGTTGGGGGCACTTCGTCTACAGCGATATCGTTGACTTGATTGCAAATAAATGCACAGACACTATTTAACTGAACAGAGATGACATAACTGAATCCAATGATGAACTGCCTTTAACTATCATTTTGCATTATTGACACTGTTTTCCTAATGCATGTTGTACAGTTGCTTTGACGCAATGTATTTTAAAGCGCTATATAAATAAAGGTGACTTTGACTTTGACACTAATGTTCGGCTCCGAAGCAAAAAGCTGGTATGCATTGCACCTGCTGCCTTCTTATCCCTTGTGGATTGTTCAAATTCACTACCCTTTCGAGTTGTTCGGGATGAAAACATCCACTCAATTAAACTGCTGTAAAAATGTATCAGATTCATATTTTTTTTTTTTTTTTGCATGAATCTGTTAATTAACCTCAGTCATGATCAAAACTACCAAATGTTTTTTAAAAATCCAAGATTTTAACTCTTTAATTGCCAAGTTCATAAATGATGTCACTGATTTGGGGGAAAAAAACACACAAAATGACTTATTTTCAATATAAAAGTAATTGTGGTTGGATTTTTTTTTTACTTTTTATAACAGTCTTGGGCATGTCAAAGATTAGTAGCAACATTGGCTTTGATGCATTTTTAGTTTTTGTGCAACATTAGATTTATTTTTTTTCTCCCTTATTTGTTGTTGGTGGCTGCTTTTGCCCCATTAACTTCCATTATAACGACATTTTTTGATTGCAAAGCCATGACACCATGTAATCATGCATTCTTGATTGTTTGTGGTTTTCCCTTTTGGGAAGAGGTAAAATTTGTTAATTTTACAGTTGAGCACTAGGTGGGACCATTAACCCTTTAGATAGGCCTGTGCAAAAAAAGGCTTAGTTTCTGGCTTGTATATGGAGTTATATGGAGTATAACAGCAAATTATAGTGTTTGTGTGTGTGTGAGATTCTTGATTGTTGGTGGTTTTCCCTGTTGGGAAGAGGTAACATTTGTTATTTTTACAGTTGATCACTAGGTGGGACCATTGACCATTTAGATAGGCCTGTGCAAAAAAAGCTTAGTTTCTGACTTGTATATGACGCTATATGGAGTATAACAGCATATTATATTTAGTGTGTATGTGTGTGTGTGTGTGTGAGAAAGAGAGAGAGAGACAGTGTGTGTGAGAGAGACCTTTGCGCACTTACCTTGATGTACAGTATCTGGATTTTACCTGGATTTTTACCTTGATGTACAGTATCTTGATGTACAATTATCTGATACACTTTTACAGCAGTTTAATTTAGTGGATGTTTTCGTCCACGAACATCCCGAAAGGGTAGTGAATTTGCCCACAGTGAAAAATTTCAACGCATTTTCCCAAAATATGGGTCAAAATAAGATTTGTCACCAAAAATCATTCCATTAGCTCAAACACAGAGAAAGTTGTGGCCAAAATAAGACTCAACTTTACCCCCTAGTGGACGAAAACATCCCCAACAACGCACAAGGGTTATACTCACGCAGTGATCAGCAGCAGCTGGATGAAATAATTGCATGCCAATGTGCATTGGCTCGTTTAGTTTACACTCGAAGTAGATTGCTCTATCGAAGCGATATCCCATTTTGCGTCGGTCACCGACGTGGCGTCGAGAGTGACTGACTGAAAGGGAACCTGAGATACTTTGATCTCCTGAGAAACAGACAATGCAAACATACACGGGCATCTTCGAGACACCCCACAGAGTGGAGGTGCAGGAGACTTCCTTCCCTTCTGGCCATTTGTTTCATTTTAAATCCCTTCACCCATGCTTCCTTCTACTCAATCTGCTCAAAATGATCACATGAAAATGTCAATGCAAGTGAACTAACACTTATGTCTAGTGTCATGTGAAATGTATCAGTGCAAATTGTACAATGGTCTCAATCTTACAAAAGTAGATTAGAAGATAATACAGATCCTAAGAGTCAAGAGATATTTTGATTACTGTGAAATGTACAGTCATATGGAAAAAGTTCAATCAGGGTAGTGTTAATTTCGTCAGACGAGACGAGACGAAATATGTTCGTCAACGACCTTTTTCTTTTCATGACTAAGACGAGACGATGGCAAGACTGCACCACTGTCCAAAAACGCTAACTAAGACTAAATTAACATGCATTATTGTTGACAAAAAAAGACGAGACGAAAATGTTTTGTATAAAATAAAAACTAAGATAATATCTCTCTTAATTTTCGTCTACAATCATCTCTGCTTTTTCATCAGCTGTTACGCCTTTAAAATATTCAGAACGAGTTTGCGACTTCGCGCTGTTGCTCAAGTTACTGGTCTCATACTCATGTTGGTGCCAAGCCATGCTAGGTCGAAGGAAGAGGCTTGATATTTGTGCGGTCTGTTATCAAGAAATAAAATAGTGTGTGCGTAGAAAGAATTTGTCCACACGCCGCTCAAAAAAAAAAAACATCCTGAACGCAAGTCCACTGTCTAGGCAGGCTTTTTGTCTTAAATTATATTTCCTGTCGCTGTGCAGGCTCTTTTATTGTACATGACAGCTTAAGTCCCAATGACCAGTCTTTGCATTAAGATTAAAAGCAGTATCAATAAAGTAAAAAAAATCTGGTTAATCATTTGTGAATGTGTCTCCTAAACCAGACACCTTTAACATTTGCATTCAACAAAAATTGTTCAACAAGTGTATTTTGTCAGGTAATTATAACATTTAACCAATGTTTGAGACATGTGAAACACTTTTTTTACTGAAATGTTTATCAGTAATAATCTCAGTAATAATGTGTTATTTTAAAAAAAAGACTACAATTTGTTGACTAAAACTAGACTAAAATTAAAAGACTTTTAGTCGACTAAAACTTGACTAAGATACCTTGAGTTTTCTGTTGACTAAAAGTAGACTAAAATGACGAGACATTTAGTCGACTAAAACTTGACTAACAAAAAAAATATGTGAATGACTAAATATGACATTTGGCACAAGACTAAGACTAAGACTAAATAAAAAATAGGTGACGAAATTAACAATAAATCAGGGCGTATGTCTCGCCAACATTAAGCCATGTTTCAGAAATAAACAGAAAATCCAAATCATGTTCATAAAAAAGTCATTTGAAGTAAATGTTTAATTTAAGAGTGATCTTGCATTAACCAGTGCCATATTTACTGTTCCAGACTCCAGCGAAGACAGTGATGCTCCACCCGTGTACACAGCCGACTGGATATAACGCAAATTATTAATATTTACTCCTCTCGAAACTTTGTGTCGCTGAGTCACAGCCTTTGAAGATGGTATCCAAAAGTCCAGGCAAACTGGATGCAAACAGGAGAGTCTCTCACTCGAAATGTCTCCCGAATTCACAGGTGACTCTCCGAATTCCAGGAAGATTTAGATTTCACAGCAAAATCCGCCTTTCTGATTACGCAGAGTTCACCGTTATCCAAACTCTAGGCCAACCCACGGTTCCACTGGCATAGACGGCATGAATCGTGGGCGAAAACAACACTTTCCACTCCGTGTGAGATCATTCATTGCTGCGCGAATGTGAAGCAAAGTTTTGCAGTCATAAGTCCAGAGAGAGTAGTTAGGGTTAATAAGACAAACAAATAAAACAAAAAACATTAAAATAGACAAAACTGAAAGACGGCCTGTCAACAATCAAGCGCCATCTTGCTTAGTGTTCAATGTGTTATATAATTATCAGTTTATTAATGAACTTTTTTAAGTAAATTGTAATCACGTTAAATGCAAAAACTTCTTCTATTTTTAAGCCTACATGATACCCATGTCTGGATCTTGCCTAAAAAGGTGGATTTATGATGTTTAATGCATTTGGCTGCTTTTAGCCTTACCCTGGAGTTGGTTCACCCTCCGCCTATGCTGCCTGGCTGTCTTTGAAAGCAAGAACATGTTCTGTGTAAACAGCTGTCTGATCCAAGCAAATGTGGTTTGTTAAGAAACACTGCCTGTATAGCAGCCGGGGCTTGCAAAAACATAAAAGTGGTACTTCAAGCTTGAACTGTTTGAAAAAATATATGCAATGTTATACATCAAATACTGAAAGTTGATCAAATATGTAATTTACACACCTTTACTAGTTAATTTTTCTTTTTTGAGTATTGGCGAGTTACAAAATTGTTTCCACATTAAATACAGTTGGGCCAGTCTATTTTGCAGTATTTTAGAATGATTATGTTTATAATTAACTTTGAATGCTTGTTGATGACGTCTAAAACAGTTGGACCGTAGAATAAATGGTCTTCCATAAGAATAGAATGGACCATCTCTATAAATCTCATGCAGGCCATTGAAACTGGCCCTATATGTCCTTGTCCATGACATCCTTACTGCTTCAATGGGTTTAAATTAGCAGAAAATATGAGGCAGAATCCATTCAAAAGAGGTTATTATCACTTACCTAGCAACAGTGCCATTGCAGCCACCCCTCCTCAGTCCCTGTCTGTTGATGAGAACAACAGTGTTGAAAAGAACGATTATATTTGCAAATTGAGAACGATGACCTTCTACGGCGAGGAGACATGACCTTGTCTTTGTTTATGGAGGACTTCATATTATGGCCAGATCCATACTTTACTTTTGCTTGCTGAGTGGAAGTAATGTTAAAAGTAAGAAGGGCAGAATGGAGGCAGGAGGATGAGTGGGTGACATGCTGGGGCCCAGAAATATCATTAGAGTAATGATGGAGGTTGTGCCATGGATCCTCCCTGGAAAATATATGTCAAATGATATCTTCATCAATTACATGCATGAGAGAAGGAGAGAGAGAGAGAGATGACTCTGGGTGTGGTGCATTTCCTGTAGATGTTAAAATGGTAACATGAGAAAGTATGTGTCTGTGTGTGTGAGAAAAAGCAAAAAAGGGAGCAAAAGATAGTGAGTGATATACACAAAGCCTGTGTGATATGGACAAGAATACTACCATGATTTTATTTTTTTTCAATATTGCAAAGTTGATTTTACATGACATTCATAAATGTGATGTTCTTCTTTATCAGCTCTTTAGTATTTCACTCATGACTGAATTTATTTTAACAGTTTTTACAATTTTGATATTTAATATACTAATAAAAAGTTCAAGCATTAATAAAAAGTTAATTAAAAAATAAAAAAGTAAACAAATTGCAAGTAATTATACAAATAAATACAACAGAACAAATACATTAATCTTTATTACAATTACAAAAGTTATTCAGTGAGATCACGTGACCCTTCAGCAGCAATGCAGGCATAGTCCTTTTCTCTGCTCACTTTGATTCGGTTGACTCAATTTGGTTGTGGCTTCCACTGTAAAAGAAGCAATAGACTCTGTACTGACCCCAGCACTCCATGATCTAAATTTGGATATACAAATGACCAACAATTCTATAAAAGATCTAAAAGCAGAAGTTGAAAAGCTAGCCAATGCAACAAAACAGACACGGGACCGGGTCGATTCCGTTCAAGGAGTTGTGCGTGAGGATAGGATGACAGTCACCAACTTAAGAAATCAGCTGAAACAACTCACCGAAAAAATGACGGACACTGAAGATAGGAGCAGGAGAAATAACATACAACTTTTGGGGTTGCCGGAAGGGGCCGAGGGCTCAGATGCAGTTGGCTTTCTCAGAGGTAATCTTTCCAAGTGGATCCCTTCACTGAAAGGCCGTGACATTGAGAATGACCAGACACATCGCATGTATGACGGAAGAAAAAAACTCTGACCAGCCGTGTACTCTCATCTTCTGTGTATTAAGATCCTGAAGATCCTGAATCCTGAAGGGTGCTCGGCAGGCATATCCAGTGAAATATACAAAGGACAATGTCACGCTACTATTTTTCCTGACTTTAGTCCAGCCACAACTACCAAGAGAAAGAGCTTTAATCCAGTCTTGAAGAAGATGACGGTCTCCAGCCCTTCCTCACCTATCTGGCGGTAATTACACAATGGCACAAAGGTGAGCAGATGATGTTTGACTCTGCTCAAAAGGCGGAGGATTTTGTTACTTCACTATCGCAGAAGACGTACAAAGCAGATTGAGGGCAACGGCTACTGTCTCCCATCTTTTCAGCATAACAAGGGAAAATCAGCGATGAGGTCTGTGGTGATACTAACTGCCCTGAAGTGGACAATAACAAGATGGACATGGGCACTTGTTGATCTCTTCTTGGAATCTTGCACTTGTCCTGTACACTCCTCCGCTGGTTGGTAAATAATATTTTCTGACTGTATTTTTTTTTTTATTTATTATTATTATTATTATTTTCTGGGCTAAGGGAGAGCAGGTTCGATCATTAAGTTTTTGGCTCAGTGGGCCTTTTGGGGGGTCATGTCTTGCTTTGAAGTTGACTGGTCACGCATCAACATGTGTTTCTTTTGTTTATGCAGACCTACACTCTCGGTAATATTTGGTCTGCTTTGGATTTTGTACATTTGTTCGCTGTTCATTTTTTTTTCTACGCCCTTCAAAAGACATCAATACTTTTATTTATTATACTTTTCTTTTAAAATGATTATGCATCTAGGTGGATTGATAGCTAGGATACATACTAACGTCTACATGTTACTGGCAGTATGGTCTTGCTTTTGTGTTGCTTAACTTAAATATAACCTTGGCATTGCAAGCACACAATGCATGTTCTAAATATATTATCACTGAATGTGAATGGCCTAAATTTTCCTATTAGTTCTGCAATGTTTTGGTTTCGGTGAACATTACGTGCCCTATCATACACCC
Source organism: Carassius carassius (assembly GCF_963082965.1). Classification (NCBI taxonomy): domain Eukaryota; kingdom Metazoa; phylum Chordata; class Actinopteri; order Cypriniformes; family Cyprinidae; genus Carassius; species Carassius carassius. The sequence continues at coordinate 23,916,333 of NC_081760.1, forward strand.
GGCACAATGCGACGCAAGGCACAGTGCAAGTGTGTTAGCTAGTTTCAGTTTGGCGCTGTTCACATTATCCCGTCCAGCGCCACATCGTTTAATTAGCAAATGCATTTGCGCCCATTTATGCGCCCATGGACTAGCTGGTCTGAAAAAGAGGTATTCAGGGCATTGCTGGCACATTGCTATTTTAAGGAGCTGAAAATATATTTTTTTGTTATTTAAAAAGCGCGTTGGTAGAAAATGCGCCTCTGGGCAGGTCCACAGTGCGCGTTGACTTTGCTTATTACACACAGGGATGCGCAACACGCATGCCAAATATTAAAAACAAAAGGATTACGGTATAAAAAAATATTACTGTGTTGGCTACATAAATATAAAAATGTAATGATGGATAGTCATTGCATGTATTAGAATTAGGCTACCTATTTGCAATTCAGCCTACTTATAATGATAAATGAAATTGGCTAATTAATTGAACATTCATGCCAATATGCACATATATACACTCACCTTAAGGATTATTAGGAACACCTGTTAAATTTCTCATTAATGCAATTATCTAATCAACCAATCACATGGCAGTTGCTTCAATGCATTAAAGGGTTTGGTCCTGGTCAAGACAATCTCCTGAACTCCAAACTGAATGTCAGAATGGAAAAGAAAGGTGATTTATGCAATTCTGAGCTTGGCATGGTTGTTGGTGCCAGGCGAGCTGGTCTGAGTATTTCACAATCTGCTCAGTTACTGGGATTTTCACGCACAACCATTTCTAGGGTATACAAAGAATGGTGTGAAAAGGGAAAAACATCCAGTATGCGGCAGTCCTGTGGGTGAAAATGCCTTGTTGATGCTAGAAGTCAGAGGAGAATGGGCCGACTGATTCAAGCTGATAGAAGAGCAACTTTGACTGAAATAAACACTCATTACTACCGAGGTATGCAGCAAAGCATTTGTGAAGCCACAACATGCACAACCTTCAGGCGGATGGGCTACAACAGCAGAAGACCCCACCAGATACCACTCATCTCCACTACAAATAGGAAAAAGAGGCTACAAGTTGCACAAGCTCTTCATAAAATGAAGAGAGCGCGCCATACGTTGGAGATCATTTTACTTTGTTGACCGTTTCTCGTCAAGGAGACCGCTGAATGCGCCTCTTTAAATGGTTTCGTGGTGCTCGTTGTTGTATTTTAAAACGCATCTGCAATGTTTTCAAATGACACTATAGTATTGGTGCAACGGATCATCATTTATCCGTGATCCGTTCGGATCAATATCTTCGGTTCGGCACACACGTGACCCGCAGTTTGATTTATGAAAAAAAAAAAGTTGCGCATGTTTAGTCCACACTCAGTGGTCATGGCGAGCGGAGGAACGGAGGAGCTTGAACGGCCCGCGCATTTTGTATTCCCTGTCAGATATAATGATGAGGAAAGAGGTTAGAGTGAAAATATTGTGCCAGATCTTTATGAACAGGAGAAGAAAACAGTTGTGGATGAACCCGAGCGTCCTCTTTTGCGCTCACGACAGAAGGGTGGACGTCCAGGGGGACGGAGAGCTCTGTGACGATAACTGCTCACTTCATCACAGCACACTGGAAGATGAGAAGTCGGGCTATTATGTTAAAAAGAAGATATTATGTGCACTTTAAGTTGATTTCATATATTTTAATTTAATAATTTAATGTTAATAAAAAAGACAAAACGTATGTTTATTTGTCTTGGCCTTTTTTTTTTTGCTGATCCGAAAAATTATCCGATCCATACGAGGACGAGCGAGCGCGGGTTAGACTAGATGTATTTTGAGGTTATTTCTCACCTCTCGTTCTGCACATATCCAAATGTTTCCATATTCGCAATGTATCTGAATGTTAAACTATAATATTTTTTATTTATTTAATGTAAACTAGACGATAAAGATCACCCTCTTCACATGAGCAAAAACGTCCTTGGCATAACAGCAGAGTGGACCGGTATACCACGGTCTATTTAAACTGACCAGTGTAACCTTTTAAATGTTTGGTTGACTGTACTTTATTTTAATAATGAACAGCCTGCAATGTAAGTTTGAAATTAGAATGTACTTTAGATGTTCTGTGTCATTTATACCAAACACAAATGTTGCTGGTTGCTGGTTGCTAGTGTGTTTGCAGCACTACTGTTATTTATTTTTTATATAATTATTTTTTATATTTTTCAGATTTTTTTTTTTAAATTGTATTTATTTAAATGTATATTTAAGTTTACATTTATGTTCCAATAAACTTGAAAAATTCTACTTGATAAATGCTCTAAAACTTTTATGTAAATGATTGACTTATTTATATATATATATATATATATATATATATATATATATATATATATATATATATATATATATTACCTGTTTTATAGATTTAATACTTGGTCAGTTTATTGATTTTGTTTGGTTTACTTTGGATACATTTTTTATTTTAATACCGTGCAGTGCACAAAATTAAGATTCGAGAGATGGTTCAAGTCAGTGATCAATAAATGATGATAAGTTTAGAAATGTTGTGCATCCGCTTATTATTAGTGTGACATTTTTGCATGCAAATGAAGGGGAAAACTTCAAGATATCGGCCCTAAAAATCGGCAGCACATATCGGCCATCGTCTGACCCTGACCTCTAAACATCAGCATCGGCATCGGCTATAGAAAAACCCATATTGGTCGATCTCTAATAATTATTATTGTTAATAGAGACATATTATTATTACTACATAGAGACATAGCTAAATCTACTGTAGGATACAACAGTAGCTTAATATATTGTCAATTTACTCACGTTAAACTGAACATTTATTTTGATGGGTTGCCATGATGATCTTTGAGTGTGTGTTTATGATATGACAGTTTTCTCAAATGAAACGGTAAATTCTCATGAAGTGACGGTTTATGCGTTCGTATCCTCATATAGTGACACACGGCAGAGACTACAAAACAGCGAGCTCCCGCGCATCTGTGCCCGTCACCCACAGAGATGTAGAATTTGCAGGAGTAATATTTAAATAGTATTTTGCAGTTTAATATTCACAGACACTAGTATATATTCGGCTACAGTCTGGAGCCCTGCGCTTAAACTAACACGGAAGCGACTGAACGCAGCTGCGGGTCCCGAATATACTCGGGAGTCGGTAACTTACTACTGGTACTACAGAGACGCTGGTATCATCACATTTTTACATTTTCAGCACCGACTTGGTAGTAAAGTGGCAGTACTTGTGGCATCCCTAGTCGCCGTTTTACTGTCTGGTTGGTCCAGTCTGAAATACTGCTAAACAGCGGACATACTGCTAACCACTGATCTATAATATAGAAGTGGCTTCACTGTCTGTTGGCAGTTTAGAACGCGATGAGCGATCCAGACATATATAGATCAGTGCTGCTAACGTGTTTTCATTTCTTCTTCGCTGCTCTAAACATGGGTTGCTTGTGGCAACACAGCACAACTTCCTGTGTTTGCAGTGCATTCTGAGCAGCAAGAAGAACCGTGCAGTGGTTAGGCAAAGCTAGCGGTCATAACTAGGTCTTGAAAATGGTATCGGATCGGTATATGAGTTCATGTACTCGCCGATGCCAGAATTTGTTGTGGTATTGGTGATATTTCCGATACTAGTATCAGAATCGGAACAACTCTACTTGAGAAGCATTCAGCTTTTCCGCCAACAAATTCTACCATGTAAATAGCGATCCGCCAGGCGCGAGCGCATCTCGCTCTTAAAGGGAACGGGAGATGACACTCTGGTTGGTTTATTGACGTTACTCCCATTACTCATTAAGAGAAGAGGGACAACCCATTCCAAAAATGTGCCCCGGTGCACAGACAATTTTAAAAAATTTGTTAAAATAGCAAAAGTGGATTTGGACACGCCCTGAGTGCACCTGCGCCGTGCGCTTTAAACTTTGCGTTTTAATCGTAAAAAACAGGGCCCTACATTTCTATGATTAAGACACTCTACCACTCACCTGAGGCATCAGTCGTTTAACTGATAATATTAACCCCCACACCCAATTTTAATAATATGTTAGTCAAAATCAAGACTGATACTCAAAGATGGAATAATCGTAAAGTCTTTCTCCGAGGCAAAATCTCCACCTCAAGTCAGTTAAGTCAAGTCTGCTTTATTGTCAATTTCCACATGTACAGTACATACATACAGAGAATCGAAATTGCGTTACTCTCAAACCCCGGTGCATACAGATAACATTAACATTAAAGCCTAAAAATCTAGATCAAATATAAAATGCAGATACAACTATACAATAAGGGAATGTAAAAAAAGACATATAATAAAATTAAAAATAAAGTTAAATAAAGCAGCGCAAGGCAAATTGCAGATAGAGTGCAAATCAATGAAATGAACAACAGTGCAGATTTTTAGTGCAAAAAAAAAAAAAAACCTTATTAAGTCTGATAAAAGTGGCAAAGGGCTCAAGAGCAGTTATTTTATTTAACTGACTGATGAGGTAGTGGAATGACGTCAGTTCCATGCTGAATGAGGTAGTGAGCAGAACAATGCTGCACAAAGTGACTAGTGCATGTCAGCATATATTAGTGGGGGGGGGGGCTGGCGATGTGGGATCTGGGGGGGTTTCATAGTTCAGTGGTGCCTGGGGCAGAAGAGGGGAGGGGGGCAAGTTCGGGAGTGAGTTCAGCTTCCTGACAGCTTGGTGGATGAAGCTGTCCTTCAGTCTGCTGGTCCTGGCCTGGAGACTCCACAGTCTCCTCCCTGATGGTAGCAGACTGAAGAAGCTCTGTGACTGGTGAGTGGGATCACCTGTGATGCAGAGGGCTTTACGAGTGAGACAGGTTCCATAAATGTCCTGGAGAGAGGGGAGAGAGACACCAATGATCTTCTCAGCTGCTCTCACTATGCGTTGCAGAGTCTTTCGGCAGGACGCGTTGCAGGCGCCATACCACACAGTGATGCAGCTCGACAGGATGCTCTCGATGGTGCCTCTGTAGAAGGTGTACATGATGGGAGGGAGGAAGTAGAGACGCTGTTGTGATTTCTTGGCCAGTGCTGCTGTGTTTTCAGTCCAGGAGAGGTCCTCTGTGATGTGCACACCCAGGAACTTGGTGCTGTTCACTCTCTCCACAGTCGCACCATTGATGGTCAGAGGAACGTGCTGAGTGTGTGCTCTCCTGAAGTCTACAACAATCTCCTTCATCTTCTCCAAGTTCAGAGAGAGATTGTTGTCACTGCACCACTTGGTCAGGTGGCTCATCTCACTCCTGTAGTTTGTCTCATCTTTGTTCCTAATGAGACCCACCACAGTCGTGTCATCTGCAAACTTAATAAAGAGGTTTGAGTTGTGTGATGGTGTGCAGTCATGGGTCAGCAGAGTGAAGAGGATGGGGCTCAGCACACATCCTTGGGGGGCCCCAGTGTTCACCTCAGCTTAATTTTCTTTTTTTCTATGCTGCCACTTTCCCCTCCTCCAGTTTACTTTAAGGAGATCAATTTCATAATTTCCCAGTTTATCTGGAATGGTAAGCAACCTATAATAAAACTTGTAACACTGCAGCATCCCATACTTTAAGGAGGATTGGCTGTTCCACATTTTTAATTATTTTATTTGTCATTTTAACTTAAGACTCTTCATACTTGGATTGATCCTTAATCTAAAGTTTCATGGAGGGTAATCAAAGCTGACAAGGTTAAACCACATAGTTTCCAAGAATAACTTAACAACTACCTTACTATTAATAAGCAGCAGATTAGGAATTTAATGAGGTAAAAGTCGTAGTTCATAGTGAATAAGTGTTCCCTATCCTAAAGTGTTACAGAGAAAACGCATTTTGTGTCCCATAGCATACAAACTAAATATTACATGATATAAAATTCTTAAATGATTACAGAAATGTTATTCATAAAGTGTAGTATTGTTTAACAATATTTATGTATTATGTAACAAAATTTGATCATTTCATATTAAGTAAATGAGTAAACCTAATTTAATAAAGCAACTGAAAACATAGTGCCATTTAAATGACAATAGAATACAATATAATATATTTTTAATGCCGGGATTTCGGCAAGGATTCATTGGTAAGTCTGTAAATTTGTTCATACATAAATAATGAATATTTCAGGTGTCCTCAAAATGTCATTATTGTAAATGCTGTAAATACATCAGTATTGTACGTTTCAGTGTCTGAGCAAACGAAAAAAAAAAGTACTTTTTGTAGAACCACATTTTGCATTAAATACATACAAATTCTCATGAGATCACGTTGGTCAATGAGCGGTTTTATCTTAGTCTTTTGTAGTTTGATTAGCATTAATGATACAGCCCAGCACTCCTGCTGCTGTCACTGTAGGACCAAGACAATAATGTAAAAAGTGCAATGAGATGCAAAAAAAACTCAATTCTGTGTTTGCGTGCAATCTGAGAGGGAGCTTTCGTTTGCACTCACTTCAGAATCAGAATCAGAATGAGCTTTATTGCCAGGTACACATACGAGGAATTTGTTTTCGTGACAGAGCTCCGCAGTGCAACATAACAGCGACAGAACAAAAAACACAATAAGGAATAAAAAATACAAAAAAATACAAAGAGGTGGGTAAGGATTGACAATATACAAATTGACAATGTATGGCAGGTATATTAAAATGAGCATTTATGTATGTACATGTATATTATGTGGAATAAGTTAAGTATGTGTGTTGGATAAATAAGTGTATGTGCATATAAATATAAATATAAGTAGTGTAGTGTGTTCCATGTATGTACATGTATATTATGTGCAAAAGATTTACGTGTACGCTAAGTATGTGTGTTGGATAAAAAGTGTAGTGTATATAAATATAAATAGTGTAGTGTGTCCCACAGTTATTATCAGCTGTTCATAAGATGGATTGCCTGAGGGAAGAAACTGTTCCTGTGTCTGGTCGTTCTGGTGCTCAGTGCTCTGTAGCGTCGACCAGATGGCAACAGTTCAAAGAGGGAGTGTGCTGGATGTGAGGGGTCCAGAGTGATTTTAACAGCCCTTTTGCTCACTCTGGATAAGTACAGTTCTTGAATAGATGGGAGGGTTGTACCGATAATTCGCTCAGCAGTCCGGACTACCCTCTGTAGTCTTCTGAGGTCAGATTTAGAAGCTGAGCTGAACCAGACAGTTACTGAAGTGCAGAGGATGGATTCGATGATGGTGGAGTAGAACTGTTTCAGCAGATCCTGTGGCAGGTTAAACTTCCTCAGCTGGCGAAGGAAGTACAACCTCCTCTGGGCCTTTTTCACAATGGAGTCAATGTGAATGTCCCACTTCAGGTCCTGAGAGATAGTGGTGCCCAGGAACCTGAATGACTCCACTGCAGTCACAGTGCTGTTCATGATGGTGAGTGGGGGGAGTGCAGGGGGGTTTCTCCTGAAGTCCACGATCATCTCCACTGTTTTGAGCGTGTTAAGCTCCAGGTTGTTGAGACTGCACCAGACAGCCAGCTCTTTAACCTCCAGTCTGTAAGCAGACTCGTCACCGTCCTGAATGAGGCCGATGAGTGTGGTGTCATCTGCAAACTTCAGGAGCTTGACAGAGGGGTCCTTAGATGTGCAATCGTTAGTGTACAGGGAGAAGAGCAGTGGGGAGAGAACACAGCCCTGGGGAGCTCCGGTGCTGATTGTACGGGTGCTGGATTTGTATTTTCCTAGTCTCACTAGCTGCTGCCTGTCTGTCAGGAAGCTGTTGATCCACTGACAGACCGAGGTGGTTTAGAGCTGAGTTAGTTTGGGCAGGAGGAGGTTTGGCATGATCGTGTTAAAAGCCGAGCTGAAGTCCACAAACAGGATCCTCACATAGGTCCCCGGTCTGTCTAGGTGTTGCAGAACATAATGCAGTCCGATGTTTACTGCATCATCCACAGACCTGTTTGCTCTGTAGGCAAACTGAAGAGGATCTAGCAAGGGTCCAGTGATGTCTTTCAGGTGGGCCAGCACCAGTTTTTCAAATGACTTCATGACTACAGACGTTAGAGCCACAGGCCTGTAGTCATTTAGTCCTGTAATTTTGGATTTCTTTGGGATAGGGATGATGGTGGAGCGTTTGAAGCATGAAGGAACTTCGCAAAGCTCCAGCGATCTGTTGAAGATCTGTGTGAAGATGGGGGCCAGCTGGTCAGCACAGGATTTCAGACAGGCTGGTGTAACACAATCTGGGCCTGGTGCTTTTTTCCTTTTCTGCTTCCGGAAGACCTGGCGCACCGCATCCTCGCTGATCTGTATTGCAGGTGTGGGGGAGAGGGGGGATGCAGGAGGTGTGAATGGTGAGAGCGCTTGATTGGAGAGGTGTTCAGGGTGGGTTGCAGGAGTTGTGAGTGGTGTGAACAGTTGTTTGGAGAGGCATTCAGGGTTGGTTGCAGGAGTTGTGAATGGTGAGAGCGGTTGATTGGAGAGGTGATCAGGATGGGTTGCAGGAGCTGTGAATGGTGTGAACGGTTGTTTGGAGAGGCATTCAGGGTTGGTTGCAGGAGCTGTTAATGGTGTGAACGGTTGTGTGGAGAGGTGTTCAGGGCAGGTGATGGGTGTTCTTTCAAACCTGCAGTAAAACTCGTTCAGATCGTCTGCCAGTCGTTGATTCTCCACAGTGCTGGGGGGTGGTGTCTTGTAATTGGTGATCTCCTTTAGGCTTTTCCACACTGATGCAGAGTCGTTCAAAGTGAACTGAGTCCTTATTTTTTCAGTATAATTCCTCTTTGCCACTTTGATCTCCTTTTCCAGTGTGTATTTAGCCTGTTTATACACGACATTGTCCCCCTTCACGTAAGCATCTTCTTTGGCCTGACGGAGCTGTCTGAGTTTTGCAGTGAACCACGGTTTGTCATTGTTGTAATTTAGTTGAGTCTTGGTAGGAATACACATATCCTCACAGAAACTGATATATGATGTTACGGTCTCTGTGAGTTCATCCAGATCGGTGGCAGCAGCTTCAAAAACACTCCAATCAGTGAGGTCAAAACAAGATTGTAAATCCTGCTCTGCTTCATTAGTCCATCTTTTTACAGTCCTTAATACAGGTTTCGCTGATTTTAGTTTCTGCCTGTAGGTCGGTATAAGATGAACCAGAAGGTGATCAGAACGTCCCAAAGCTGCTCGTGGAACAGAGTGAAATGCATCCTTTATTGTTGTGTAACAGTGATCCAATATATTACTGTCTCTTGTGGGACAAGTAACATACTGTCTGTATTTTGGCAGTTCACGGGAGAGATTGGCTTTATTAAAGTCCCCAAGAATGATTAAAACAGAGTCTGGGTGTTGTTGTTCTGTCTCTGTTATCTGCTCAGCGAGTTTCTGTAAAGCTGAGCTCACGTGCGCTTGAGGAGGGATGTAAACACTAACCAGAATGAACGAATGAAACTCCCGCGGCGAATAGAACGGCTTGCAGTTAATGAAGAGCGTTTCGAGATCTGAACAGCACATCTTCTTTAACACAGTTACATCTGTACACCACCGTTCATTGATGTAAAAGCATGTCCTGCTGCCGCGCGATTTCCCCGTTGATTCTGCGTCGCGATCCGCTCTAAACAGCTGAAAGTCCGGCAGATGGAGCGCGCTGCCCGGTATGGTGTCATTCAGCCAAGTTTCCGTGAAACACAGAGCAGCAGAGTGAGAGAAATCTTTATTTGTCCGAGAGAGCAGAAGCAGTTCGTCCGTTTTGTTGGGTAGAGAGCGGAGATTTGCCAGATGGATGCTAGGCAACGGCGTTCGAAATCCGCGTTTTCTGAGTCTCACGAGCGCGCCAGCTCTTTTTCCCCGTCTGCGCGTCCTCTTGAAGCGTGTGATCAGCGCAGCCGCTCCGCCGACAAGAATGTCCAGCAAAACATCAGAATAGTCGAAAACCGGTGAAATATCGGGAGATGTGTGTTGCCGAATATCCAGCAATTCGTCCCTGGTGAAACTGATTGCAGGAATATAACTAAAGACAGGACAAACTAACAAAAACACAAAAACAACTGCAGAGCACGTCACGGAGGCAGCCATCCTGTATCGGCGCCACTTACTGTGGCTTCACGTGTGTTTGCACAGAAAATCATCTTAGTGTGCGAATCACAAATCTAATGGTTTAAAGTTGCTGTTTCCAAATGTTTCCAGTTCTAGAAGAAATAATGCTTTCTGAGATTTAAATTGTGCATGCTCACATCGTGATTTTATTAAGATTTCAGTTAATCGCACAAACCTAATATGCATATTGGTCTGTCTGCTCATACTCCACCTTACACGTTAAATGTATTCCTGCTCACCGTGTACAAATAAATCATGTTAGCATTGTAAGCATGATCTGCTGTCAATCCATATTCCATAGTAAGGATCCGATGTATTTCATTGATTTAGACTGCAAAACTGAGACAAGGCTTTCGTCTCCAAAGTTGCACCATAGGTTATTGCACCTCTTGGAAACAAGCCCTAGATTTATGCTCAAGCTTTTCTTCTGTTATGGTGTGACAGGGAGAGGAATGACCCAGTCCATATCTGTTTCACTTTTGGGTCTTGATCGATGGACCCTTCTATAAATGACTCCCCCAAGATTTATCCTCTGTAAAAGAGTGCATATAAACTTAATGTGCCTTTCAGTTGACTGTGGTGACTTATAGGAAATGTTGAAAAACATACTGTATTTGTACACTTTTGTTATGCCCCGAGTTACAAAAAAATTAGCTCTGTTTCAAAACCTAGCGAGCTGAAATGCTGTCTGCTGCCTACCTCTGAGGCAGCACACTGTATGAAATTAAACTTGGTTACTTCTTTAGAATGTGTTATTTTCAGCAACTCGAGAAGAGACATGACTCATTACTGATTCTGATAGAGTTGGGATATTGCTATGCTAATGGTCTGATAATCTAATAAAATAAAATAAAATACAAAGCACACATTTTTATCATGTACAAGATATAACGTTTAAGTTGCAAATGTTCTGTGAAATTTTTAATATTTAGCATACAGTTACATCCTGAATGCAGCTTGCAGTGAAATGTTGTGGATCAAAATAATCCTGATGATTTTTCCAACACAACATTACAAAGCTCTCAAGAATCACAACATTATTCAGCTAGAATATAATAAACTTCATAAGTTTAATGTAAGCAACAAAAAGTTCAGATAGGACTCTAACGTAAAAAATAAAAATATTGAAAAAATAAATAAAGTATAATAAAGTATAATATATATATATATATATATATATATATATATATATATATATATATATATATATATATATACACACACAAATAGAAGGTCAATGGGGACTTGACTTGACTCTGGAAGATCAACTGTGGCTGCCATCTCATGCTCGGGCACCGGATTGGCGACCATCCTGTGCAGTAGCGCTGGGCGGGCAGCCATCTTGTACAGTGGCGCTGGGCTGGCAGCCATCTCGTGCTGTGGCTCTGGATCCCAGTCGGCATAAACAATCCAAGATCAGACACCAAAGGAAATGTCTGTGGAGACAAAAAAAAAAGATAAATCCTTCCAGAAATTTAACAGTACATTTCCCTTTTATTATTATTATTATTATTTTTATTATTATTATTATTATTATTATTATTATTATTATTATTATTATTATTATTATTATACAGTGCAGAATAGGGTCATTATGAAAGAAAATTAAAATTAAGGATTTATATTTTTATATATTTTCACTCAGAAACTGCTAGTACATTTCACAAAAAAATACAAAGAAACAGCAAGCAATAAAACTTACAAAACAATAGTATTTGTAAAGCATATTCCAATAATATTTGTTTTTTTACAGCTTTAAAGAAGTATTTTTTTTTTTACTTTGTGGAACCATGAATTGAGTGTAGATCAGACAGACCTCCATCATTTTCTAAAACAATTCACCATACTTCAGTCCATTCAACTGGTGCATAGCCTTTATATAGGTTATGCAGAGGCCAAGAGTCTTCTCAAGAAGCACTTTGGAAAATTATTATACAATTGTTGCATATAGTATATATATATATATATATATATATATATATATATATATATATATATATATATAGGTTTTTAGCTTAATTTCCTCTGTTTTTAAATTAATATCTCAATGCACCAAAAAATAAATAAATAAATAAATAAAATATAATAAACAGAAAATTCTAACATAGAGTTCTTTCTACATTACACGTGGCTAGAAACGTGACAACAATAACATAAAAAAGAGCAAAAGGACCACAATTGAGAATTTCTTGAAATTTGTGAACAATAAGACAATGAATGTGCCACATCCTGTGTTTGGAAATTTTAGAAACATCACTGCCAGCGCAGCTTGAGGGATAAGTAGCTGTACTCAGTGGTTGCCAATGCAAAGGTGAGGAGAAGTAAAAGTGGCTTTGTAACTATTTTGTCCCCAGCAGGGAACATAGTTCCCTTTCGAGAGTACTCTCATACTGCATAAGCTAGATTAAGCTATGGGAAAAGGTCCCCTTTTCTCGAGAATATGAAGCCAAAAATTATCCTTAATTTTTAAATAATGTAAAACGCAGTGCTGCAGCACAGCAGACCCAAGCGAAGCGGCTCGCGCGCTTATTGGCTGTGCTCTCGCAACTGCAGCAACCTATGGTGAGGCGGCGGAGAGGAACGAACCAATGGGGGCGCTTCGCGCCCATTGGACGTCAGAGCGCGCCAAAATAGGCGTGGCTGGAACTATATAAGCCACCGCTTCACCATAGGGATCAGATTTCATCTCCTTCAGCGATCTCACCTGCACTTCGCTGTCTTCTCCGGAGAAGCCTCTACACGCCGTCGAAAAGCCTCTCAGCAGGATAGCACTGCAATGCAGATCTGAGGACGCCGGCTTGTGCTTCATCTCGACGCCGCCTTCAGCACTCGCTTCCTGCTGCGCCATCCGGCGTGACTATATCCTTTACAAAGCTAGTGTGTTTGCCGCTGCATCACACTTTTCTCCAGAATTCGAGGCGTTGTTTCAAATGCCTCGGGCCTGCGCTTCCTGCCGAGGCCCTCTGCCCAGCGAGGACCGCCACATCATCTGTGTCTCCTGCCTGGGCCGCGAGCATGCTGAGAGCGCACTCTCCAAGGGCGGCTGCCCTGAGTGCGACAACATGGCTATATCGACCCTGCGGGCTCGATTAGCTCAAACCAGCCACGATGCTCCACCCGCTCCGCCTCTTCTCTCTCAAGTGCCGCGTAAGAAACGCCGCGATCAGAGAATGCCTGAGCACACTGCTACATGCGAGCTCACGCCGGAATACTCCCCGCGTGCCTCGCCCGCTCTCTCTCCTTCGCCTGTCCTCTTCGTGGACGAGCAGCGCCAGTCCCTGCTCACCAGCGCCCCCTTCTCCTTCGGAGCGCCTGAGGCGGAAGAGGACAGACACGACAGCCTTTCTCTCGCCGCGTCCAGTAGTGAGGAATGGTCGGGCTCCATTGCGGACCCCCCCCCCTCTACAGCACCCAGCTGCACCGGACAACGCGCTGATATCGACGCGGAGCTTACTCGCGTGCTTACAAGGGCTGTCAGCGACCTTCAGCTCGACTGGTCTCCTCCAGACGAGCCCGCTAAAAGCAGGCTGGACGAATGGTTCTTGCAGGGGCGCCCTTCGGCCCCTCCGCAAAGAAACGCCCCCTTCTTCCCGGAAGTTCACGATGAACTCACGAAGTCGTGGAAAGCCCCATTCTCCGCACGCTTGAAGACTTCTGTCTCGTCAGCGCTCTCCTCTGTCGACGGCGCCCGAGACCACGGTTACGAGAGCCTCCCCCCTCTCGAGGAGGCTATTGCTGCACACCTCTGCCCGCCCTCAGCCGCAGGATGGCGGTCGAAGCCTGTGCATCCATCCAAGCCGTGCCGCACCACCTCAGCTCTCGCTGGCCGAGCTTACACCTCCGCTGGTCAAGCTGCTTCGGCTCTACACACCATGGCTGTGCTGCAGGTTTTTCAGGCCAGACTTCTCCGTAACCTGGACGAGTCTGCCCCAGATACCTATGACTTTAAAGATCTCCGCAGCGCTACTGATCTAGCCCTGCGTGCGACAAAGACCACAGCACAAGCGATCGGCCGAAGCATGGCAAGCCTCGCTGTTTTAGAGCGACACCTCTGGCTCACGCTCACGGAGATGAAAGACGCCGACAAATCCGCCTTTCTTGACTCTCCTATCTCGCCTTCCGGCCTCTTTGGCCATTCGGTTAAGGGTTTCGCTGAACGCTTCACTGAGGCTCAGAAAACGTCACAGGCAATGAGACACTTCCTGCCGAAACGCTCTAGCTCTGCTGCGGGACGCCGTAGAAATGCGCCGCCCCCTCAGACCTCGAAGCCATCGCAGCCAGACTTACAGTCTCGCCCAGCGACCAAAACCCAGCACCGCTCTCGCCCTACGAGCCGCAAACCGCCAGAGAGACGGGGACCTCGGCCCAGGATTGTGCTGAACCCCGAGCCTCCGAAGCCCTCCTGACCTTCGGGCTGAAAAGACCGTGGTTAAGTCCCGCTGCGGCCGGACCACCACACAAGAAACCTCACATGCTTCCTCCAATCCCCTCACTAAAGGCGGTTGGAGATGTCTATACTGTAGTAAACGAGCCTGTTACAATGCACGCACGCCTGCACACAAACGCCCGTTTTCACGGCGACCTCAATAAAGCACAAAAAGAGCTTTTTCTATGTAGGCAGTGTGCCCACTACACAGTACGCACCCCTACATGTATACACACTCCCCCAAGTGTCACAAAGACACACTCGGGTCTCCTTTCATGCCCACCTTCCCGCTCGCGCCGGAGGTGCTCTAAATGTAGCGCGCGTGCCCACTTCTCAGTGCGCAACCCTACAAATAAGCGCTGTCACCACAGTGTCACAAGCACAGCATACTCGAGCTACTGGTCCCCTCATAACAGGCGGCCAGTGCCCGAAGCACATTCAACCCATAGCCGCACGAGCCGCTGCATGGCAGGCCATCCCCGGCATATCAAATTGGGTTTTGAATATAATAAAACGAGGTTACTTGCTCCAGTTCGCTCGCAGACTGCCGCGCTTTCGCGCCGTGGTCGAAACGAAAGTGAAAAGCGAAATGACACACGTCCTTCGCGCCGAACTGATAAACCTTCTTGCAAAAGGGGCGATAGAAACTGTCCCCCCTGCGCAGCGCGAGTCAGGCTTTTACAGCCGCTACTTCCTCGTACCAAAAAAGGATGGCGATCTCAGACCCATCCTAGATCTCAGACGTTTGAACAAAGCGCTTATGACGCGATCGTTCAAAATGTTAACTACCAAACAAATACTCGCGCAAATTCGCCCGAGGGATTGGTTTTTCTCTGTGGATCTGAAAGACGCTTACTTTCACATTCAAATAGCACCCCATCACAGGCCATTCTTGAGATTCGCCTTCGAGGGGCAGACTTATCAGTACATGGTTCTTCCATTCGGCCTCTCCGTAGCGCCCCATACGTTTACACGCTGCTAGGTCTGTGCTAGGTCTGATGGCATCAGCCTCTGCGGTTCTCAAACTGGGCCTGCTGCGCATGCGCCCACTACAGCGCTGGCTGAGAGACCGTGTTCCAGCGCGAGCCTGGATTTCCGGCTGCGCGCGCATCAGGGTGACCCACGGCTGCATCACAGCTCTGGCCCCTTGGAAAATAGCCAACTGGTATCAGTTAGGCGTAAGCACAGGCGCTGTCTCGAAATGGAAAGTAGTCTCGACAGATGCATCCAACCTCGGTTGGGGCGCACTGTACGAGGGCAGGTCTGCCTCCGGCCTCTGGTCGAGCCCGGAGCGACTGTTACACATAAACTGTCTGGAGATGATAGCGGTCGAACTATCCCTGAAAGCTTTCCTCCCATTTTTAAAGGGCCACCACGTTCTGGTCAGATCAGACAGCATGTCAGTGGTGGCCTACATAAATCGCCAGGGTGGTGTCAGGTCAGAAACCTTGCACACCCTGACCGAACGTCTTCTGACATGGGCACATTACAATCTGCGCTCGCTAAAGGCAGCGCATGTACCTGGCATCCTGAACCGGGGCCCGGACATGCTTTCCAGGGCGAATGTTCCCCCTGGGGAGTGGTCTCTTCACCCACAAACGGTTCAGTTGATGTGGAGCATCTTCGGCAGGGCAGGGGTCGACCTCTTCGCCTCAGAAGACAACGCTCATTGCCCAATATATTTTTCAAAGAGCAGGGACGCGCTGGCCCTCGATTGGCCCAGACGCCCGCTTTATGCCTTTCCACCGGTCGCGATGCTACCGCAGGTCATCGATCGGGTCAGGAAGAGCAGATGTGCTATGCTGCTAGTAGCCCCACTCTGGACGACCCAACCTTGGTTCTCCGAGCTGATGCAGCTGTCCAGTACAGCCCCATGGCCAATACCGCTGCGGAAAGATCTCCTCACGCAGCTGAAGGGCGCGCTCTGGCATCCCCACCCCGAACTTTGGGCCCTTCATGTATGGCCCCTCAACGGGTACCCGGGAACCTCCCTGAGGGAGTGTTAAAGACCATTACGGAAGCCAGAGCGCCCTCAACCAGGCGCCTGTACGCGCAAAAATGGTCAGTGTTCTCCACCTGGTGCGGGACACGGAACCTAGACCCTCACTTATGTGACGTGACGGAGATACTCTCCTTCCTACAGGAGCGTTTAGATGCGGGCAGATCCCCGTCTACGCTCAAAGTGTATGTGGCAGCCATTGCAGCTTCTCATGCTCCGGTGGCCGGCCTATCACTGGGAAAAAAACGAACTGGTCATTCGTTTCCTTAAGGGAGCTCGTCGGATGAACCCTCCCCGACCCCCTTCAATCCCTTCCTGGGACCTGTCTACGGTCCTAGAGGCCTTAAAGGGCCCCCCTTTTGAGCCTAATGACTCCAGAGTCATTCTCAGACCAAGACACGGCTATGTCCCCAAGGTGCTCTCAACACCGTTCAGAGCGCAGGTCATCTCGCTGTCAGCCCTTTCCTCGCAAAGCGACGAAAGCAACGCGAGCTTCATCTGCCCCGTCAGGGCTCTCAAAACCTATATCCCCTTTTTTCGTTCCCTATATAAAGCTCACTAAGGTTGGCTGTTGGGACTGGGATTTCTCCTGCTATAAAGCCCCGGGCTCTCGCCTTGGGCTGTGACAGGTCGAAGTTCCCGAGCACGCACGGCGTTTTACATTGTGTTCCCATAGCGTAAGCTAGCTTACGCAGTACGAGAGTACTCTCGAAAGGGAACGTACTCGGTTACTAGCGTAACCTCGGTTCCCTGAGATGAGGGAACGAGTACTGCGTAACCTGCGGTGCTATGTGCTCGGACCGGGTGATCGCTTCAGTCGATTTAAAACCTGATCCCTATGGTGAAGCGGTGGCTTATATAGTTCCAGCCAAGCCTATTTTGGCACGCTCTGACGTCCAATGGGCGCGAAGCGCCCCCATTGGTTCGTTCCTCTCCGCCGCCTCACCATAGGTTGCTGCAGTTGCCGCAGCACAGCCAATAAGCGCGCGAGCCGCTTCGCTTGGGTCTGCTGTGCTGCAGCACTGCGTTTTACATTATTTAAAAATTAAGGATAATTTTTGGCTTCATATTCTCGAGAAAAGGGGACCTTTTCCCATAGCGTAAGCTAGCTTACGCAGTACTCGTTCCCTCATCTCAGGGAACCGAGGTTACGCTAGTAACCGAGTACGTTTTGTTCTATTCACAAATGTTGCACATATTGCAGAAAAACACAGTTTGGATAAGAAAAATGGACTAAGAAAAGAAACAAGAATTTGAGTGTGCTTTGTGTGCCTCGAAATATGACAGATGAGCAAAGGCTGGACTCGTAGACTTACCCGTCAAGTGTGTTCAGTCCAGCATCCCAATGGAAGCATTTGTTGGCTAATGGATAGAGAGTCAGACTTGTAACCCAAAGGTTGTGGGTTTGAGTCCTGACGGGTTAAATGCAGAGCACAAATTCAGAGTATGGGACACCATACTTGGCTAAATGTCATATCACTTTTCATTTCACAATGCCAATGGTAATCAAGGCACATTGAAAGGTGATGGAAGCAAAGAGAACACTATTACAATTGGTTTGTTGGATATAGATGAAAAAGAGTAAAATGTATGCCTTTCATGATCTGGGAAGTTCTTCTACCCTTTGCATGAGTTAAGTAGCTCAGTGTGACTGGTAGGAAAAGTGACACACAGCTATGTATCATGAATAAGGCAAAAGCTGTCAAGACCTCTGTCATGTCTGGTTTGGTGATATGTGGTTTAGAAGGCAAATAATCTGTTGAAGCTCCAGATATTTTCTCCCAGAGAGATTCCTATGGGAAATGAATGCATTCCTTCTCAAAATGATCTCGAATAATGGTCATATTTGAGAAATGATAGACTTCCTTAAGTTGCATTTATACTGGGCTTTGATTTCAGAAGAGTACTGTCAAATTAACAGTGAGGATTATTTGAGAATGCAAGCTGGAATCGATCATATTTATGAAAGGTTTCTTACAGATAATAAAACTGGTGGATGCACAATATAGCATTGATATGCTGTATTTCCCAAAAGTCACTCTATATACTGAACAAATAGATATACCTTAACTAAAAAGTCTTAAGAAAAAAAATAAATAATACAGGATAGAGTTTCAGTAATTCACATAGAACAGAATCAGTGCTACAGAGGCCGTGTTTCATCATGATGCCAGATTTTGACCTCATGAGACTGCTTTGAAGGCCTACTGGAAAGCTAGTTCAGGAGCTGAAGGAGTACAGGAAGGTGCTTTTTGGAGCTATACTCTCCAAAATCATCCAATACTATGCAGCAATGGTCAAGAGTCAACATTGGCATTTCTAAAAATGGCATTTCTTTGAAGCTTCCACAAGATGTGATTGTGTGCAAAAGGAGGCTTTAAAACTCCTTAACTCCATCTGCAGTACATAAGCACTAGATCAGTAGCAGAAGAGAGAAAGAGTTAAAGTAGTTTGATCTGGATGAGGACAAATTGTTTGTAGAGATTTGGTGTCAGAATCATTCATATTTGAAGTCCAATTTCAAAGGTCACATAAGAAATGCGGGAATCTTTCAACTCCAGCTCTTAGGTTGAAAATATTTCTGTAGACTTTAAAAAAAAAGGTGGCTGAGCTGGTTCAATGGCTGCCTGCTGGAGGATGATATAAGAAATCTTATGTCAACCTGATAGTTTTGGACAACAGTTCCAGCCCAACCTCATTTTGCAGGCAAAAGGACAAAATTTGTTTATTAAATATGTTGAACAAGAATCACAAAGCTCATTGTACCTTCATCAGTGGTAAACACAGAGCTGCTCCCCTAAAATCTGCTATATCATCAGAGCTAATGTAGCTACAGTACCAGTATGAAATGACAAAAAGTGGACTAAATTTGAAACACTGCGTAAAATTTTATTTCTTCATTCAGTCCTGCCAATTATCAAATAACCCAGTTTTACAAAAGTGTAGCCTAACTTAGAGATAAGTATCATCAAATACATCAAGTGTAAGTTTAGTCTGAAGTTCAATGAAACTTCACTGTTAATGTTAGAAGAGGATAATAATAAGAAATTGTGCTCAAGTATTATTCTAAAGCACTTAAAATCTAAGTAGAAGAAAAATGTAGTGTTCATGTAATGTTGAAATCGCTAAGCAACCCTTATGTTTTATTTCAATATCCAAACTATTAATAGTCTACCTGTTTCACTGATGTTAACACTTGGAGACATATCTTGCTAGAGTGAGCTTCTCCTAAAGCAAGAATAATCTAACAAGTGAGCGAAACTATTTTAAGCAAATAATTCACATGCACTCTGTTCGTTGCAGTTTAGCAGAGGACAAGTCCATCCTGTGGAAATTATATTTTAAGAGCTGAAATTTTCTTAACTGGGATGTGAATGCGACAGTGTATGATATGTAAAGTGGCATGTGAAAGTTTAGGAATCCCTTGCAGAATCTGTAAAAAATAAGAGAGATCATACTAAATGCATGTTATTTTTATTATTATTATTTTTGTATTTAGTACTGTCCTGAGTAAGATATTTAAACATAAAAGATGTTTGCATATAGTCCACAAGATAAAAAAAAATGCTGAAATTATTAAAATAACCCAATTAAAAAGTTTGGGAACCCTTAGTTCTTAATACGGTGTGCTGTTACCTGGATGATCCACAATTGTCTTTCTGTGATGGTTGTGCATGAGTCCCTTGTTTGTTCTGAACAGTTAAACTGAGAACTGTTCTTCAGAAACATTAAGGTCCTGCAGATTATTCAGTTTTCCAGCATCTTTGCATATTTGAACCCTTTCCAGCAGTGACTGTATGATTTTGAGATCCATTTTTTTTTTACAGTGAGGTCAATTGAGGGATTTGAAACATTTACTGATGCTCCAGAAGGAAACAAGATGCATTAAGAGCTGGGGGGTGAAAACTTTTGGAATATTAAGATCAAGGTAAATTGTGTTCCGGGAAACATACAAGTATCTTCTGTTGCTTACAAAGGGCAGAACTAAATGGAAAAAATATATATATATTTCAACAAAATAAGAAAAATTTGGACATGTTCATCGTCATCGTCAACTCTTAAAGATCCCGTTCTTCGTGATCCCATGTTTTAAACTTTAGTTAAATGTTGTTGTTAGAGTATAAATAATATCTGTAAAATTCTAAAGCTCAAAGTTCAATGCCAAGCGAGATATTTTATTTAACAGAATTCGCCTACAAAAAATGACCCGTTTGGACTACATCCCTCTAGTTCCTGCAGTAATGACGTCGCTAAAACAGTTTTTTGACTAACCTCCGCCCACATGAATACACAAAAAAGGGGGGGTGTGGTCTTGTTGCGCTCGCACGGAGAAGGAGGAAGAGTTGCGTTTGTGTTTGTTGCCATGTCTTCGAAACACTGTTATTTTCATCTCGGAGTCCAATCACCTTTGTTTGGATTTCCCAGGGATGCTATACTTAGAGATCAATGGTTACAATTTATGTTTAACTCGGTTCCCTAAAATTATAATCCACATGTAAAACTATGTGCAGCACATTTTGCTGAGGACAGCTTGCTGAGGACAGCTTCCTCAAACTCAATCAGTTTAATGCCAGATTCGCATAAAGATTATTCTTGAAAGATGGAGCAGTTCCCTCTTTGTCTGGAGAAGGTGTTGTTTATTGACCACAACCGGTAAGTGTATTTTATTATTTAAGTTGGTGCGTTTTACAGTTTCTGTAACTTATTACACAAAGGGCAACGCTGTTTAGCTTTCTTAACTAGATGTTAGGGCTGTGCAAAAAAATCAAATGCGATTTCCCTGCGCATTTCGTAAGTAAAAACGCTCCTGTGATTATTAGTACATCTCCAGCATGTGCGTTCTTTTACTGTCTATGGTTCAGATCAGGATTGTCAGGTTTTTAAAACAAATCCTGACCACTTTCTTCTCAAAACTAGCCCAATCGTATTTCCAGGAGGACAGCGTGCGCTCAGCTGGTGTCGAATCACAACACAGGATCCGCTGGCACAATCATAACTCGTTACGTATTTCTGAAGGAGGGACTTTATAGAACAAGGAAGTCATCAGTCCGTTTTTATGACAGTGAAAACAGTGGTATAGTTAAATTGTGTGAAAAATACTGTGTTTTTTTACACGCGAAACATGAACACATGTTATATTGCACACTATAAACACAATCAAAGCTTCAAAAAAGCACGAAAAACTGGACCTTTAATGCATGTTGTTTCCTTCTGGAGCATCAGAGAATGTTTGAACCTTTTTTAATAGTTGTGTTTGAGTGCCTCAATTGTCCTCAGTGTGAAAAGATGTATTTCAAAATCATACAATCACTGCTGGGTTCAAATATGTGAACGAAGCTAGAAAACTGAAGAATCTGCAGGACCTGAAGGATTTGTCTGAAGAACAGTTCTCAGTTTAATAGTTCAGAACAAACATCACAAAACAGAAAGACAGTCATGGAACTTCCAGGTAACAGCACACAGTATTAAGAACCTGTCACAGTGTCTGGTCTGTGTTTCCCTGGGTGTCCACTAGTGGTCTTACTTCCCCATAGTCACCCCACTGCAGGCACTACATTTCCCATGAGCCTTTGTCCCATTCCTCACTGTTAATTGCACACCTGTTATTGCACTCAGCTGTCTTCACTTTCATCGTCATCACCTGTCCATATATACCAGCCTGTCTCATTCTGTTTTAATGGAGTCCTTGTTTTCCGTCACCCGGTTTTCTCACGGTCCCTTGTGTTTTCTTGTTTCTGGACTGCTTTCCGTGTTATTGACCTCTAGCCTGTTTTGATATTGTATTACCCCATTAAACACTGCAATTGGATCTTTCGTTTCCTGTGTGCAATCGTAACAGAAGGACTCCATCATGCCAAGATAAAGCGGTGTGGGATTTCGTATCCGTTCCCCAGCCACCATAGAGGAGCGGATGGGGAGACTTTCCAACTTAACCACCCCCGTCAAAAGGGGAGTGAGGTGGGTGGCTTGGCGCAAATGTTCTGGACCATGGTGGTAGGAATGGGGTATAATGATGAGGCCCTGAAGGACTTATTCAACGCCTGTCTGGATAACCCTGTGCCGGAGTGGGAGATAAAGACCGCTGAGTACAATAACAGGTGTGCAATTAACAGTAATGAATGGGACAAAGGCTTGTGGGAAATGTAGTGCCTGCAGTGGGGTGACCATGGGGAAGTGAGACCACTAGTGGACACCCAGGGAAACACAGACCAGACACTGTGACAGAACCAAGGGTTTCCAAACTTTTGAATGGGGTTATTTTAATAATTTCAGTTATTTTTTTTTTTTTTACTAAATCTAAATATATTTTAAGTACAATATCTTACTCAGGACAGTACTAAAAAAAAAAAAATAACATGCAATTAGCCTTTCGCCGGCCCCGACCCCAAAACAGCCATTGTCCAATCACACATCATAGCAAGCGTTACTATGTGAGGCAGTTCCGACAAACTTTGACTCCAAGCAAGATGGTGAAGCGGTGCGCCCACGGCGTTTGTAAATCGGACACTAGAATAGAGCTGTAATCGGGCCTTAAAAGTTAGGCCCAACAGGACCCAAGCCCGACAGATTTCGGCCTGAGCCAGACAAGTACAGTCGTGGCCAAAAGTTTTGAGAATTACATAAATATTAGTTTTCAAAAAATTTGCTGCTAAACTGCTTTTAGATCTTTGTTTCAGTTGTTTCTGTGATGTACTGAAATATAATTACAAGCACTTCATACGTTTCAAAAACTTTTATCGACAATTAATTGACATTTATGCAAAGAGTCAGTATTTGCAGTGCTGGCCCTTCTTTTTCAGGACCTCTGCAATTCGACTGGGCATGCTCTCAATCAACTTCTGGGCCAAATCCTGACTGATAGCAACCCATTCTTTCATGATCACTTCTTGGAGTTTGTCAGAATTAGCAGGTTTTTGTTTGTCCACCCGCCTCTTGAGGATTGACCACAAGTTCTCAATGGGATTAAGATCTGGGGAGTTTCCAGGCCATGGACCAAAATTTCTACATTCTGGTCCCCGAGCCACTTAGTTATCACTTTTGCCTTATGGCACGGTGCTCCATCGTGCTGGAAAATGCATTGTTCTTCACCAAACTGTTGTTGGATTGTTGGAAGAAGTTGCTGTTGGAGGGTGTTTTGGTACCATTCTTTATTTATGGCTGTGTTTTTGGGCAGAATTGTGAGTGAGCCCACTCCCTTGGATGAGAAGCAACCCCACACATGAATGGTGTCAGGATGCTTTACTGTTGGCATGACACAGGACTGATGGTAGCGTTCACCTTTTCTTCTCCGGACAAGCCTTTTTCCAGATGCCCCAAACAATCAGAAAGGGGCTTCATCAGAGAATATGACTTTGCCCCAGTCCTCAGCAGTCCATTCACTATTCTTTCTGCAGAAGATCAATCTGTCCCTGATGTTTTTTTGGAGAGAAGTGGCTTCTTTGTTGCCCTTCTTGACACCAGGCCATCTTCCAAAAGTCTTGGCCTCACTGTGCATGCAGATGCGCTCACACCTGCCTGCTGCCATTCCTGAGCAAGCTCTGCACTGGTGGCACTCCGATCCCGCAGCTGAATCCTCTTTAGGAGACTGTCCTGGCGCTTGCTGGACTTTCTTGGATGCCCTGAAGCCTTCTTTACAAGAATTGAACCTCTATCCTTGAAGTTCTTGATGATCCTATAAATTGTTGATTTAGGTGCAATCTTAGTAGCCACAATATCCTTGCCTGTGAAGCCATTTTTATGCAACGCAATGATGGCTGCACGCGTTTCTTTGCAGGTCACCATGGTTAACAATGGAAGAACAATGATTTCAAGCATCACCCTCCTTTTAACATGTCAAGTCTGCCATTCTAACCCAATAAGCCTGACATAATGATCTCCAGCCTTGTGCTCGTCAACATTCTCACCTGAGTTAACAAGACGATTACTGAAATGATCTCAGCAGGTCCTTTAATGACAGCAATGAAATGCAGTGGAAAGGTTTTTTTGGGATTAAGTTAATTTTCATGGCAAAGAAGGACTATGCAATTCATCTGATCACTCTTCATAACATTCTGGAGTATATGCAAATTGCTATTATAAAAACTTAAGCAGCAACTTTTCCAATTTCCAATATTTATGTAATTCTCAAAACTTTTGGCCACGACTGTACATTTTGATTGATAGCTTTTTAAAAGCCCGAACCCGTTTACAGCCCGACATTATTCAAATGTACGCACGCACACAGCTCTTTTGCCTTTTGTCAAGAATGAGTCATTTATACATGTTTTAACATAATTTATACATGACTAACGTAATAGGCCACTTGGAAGTTTGAACAAAGAAATAAAATAAGTCCTCTGTGACATCGTAACATCTCAGAACTCTAAATAGCCCTAGGTATAGACTCATTTAGCCTATAAATAGGCCAACGCACCAATAAAAATGAGTCTTTCTTAAAAATTTTAATTAAGATAAATTCTAAATTAAGATGGGTATTTGGCAATAACGAAATTAATTAAGATAAAGACTCTGCCTTATTTGCTTCGCCATAGCAGCTGAAATTTAAATAATAAAAGAATAATGCCAACATTAGCCTATATAGGCTAGCCTATATGTCTACATTATGCATTTAAGACTCAATTAGTATTTAGTTATCATTTTTAAAACCTTTACTCACCAAGATAATAATAAAAATAGCTACTCGCAATAGATAATTATAGACCATAACATATGAAAGAGAACTTTCCCGGCAGTGCAAGAGCATGACTGGTACACAAAGCTGTGCTGGTTGCATTTGAGGTACAGGTCATGGTGTTTCTCAGATTTCACTTTTTTTCCCTCCACGGCATACTGTAACCCCTTTTGCCTCGATCTGGAGGATATCGCGGAGGTATTACTCCAAAAAAAGTCACTGACACGCACGGGTATACCACTTCCCATCATGGCAATCTGTCGTGCTGGACGTGTTTGACCATTTGTTTGTCAGAAGTAGCAACAGTAACTAAGGGGGGCGGGGCTCGGCGAAAGGCTAATTAGTATGATCTCTCTTATTTTGTTACAATTATTCACATTTTCAGTTTCTGCAAGGGGTTCCCAAACTTTCACATGGCACTGTATTGTATTGAAGTATGAAAAGTGTTTTGTTTTTAATTTAATGTACTGAAATTAAAAATACTCATAAATGGAAAAGCAGCATATATACAGGGGCCGATCTAGAAAAATATTGATGGGGTGGCAAGAAGGGGGCAGGAACTTTTGAGGGGTGGCAACACATGGCAGACGTGTATATATAATGAATTTAGTCACAGTTATCACAGTTTGGTGATAAATAGTCTATGTACACACTACAAAAGGGCACAGGCTGCCATTTACAAACTTAATCTCATGCAATAAATGTCTTCCTTTTGAAACGGTTCATATAAGGAATAAGTGACCATACAATGTGATCTCACTTAATAGGAGACAGAAGTGTGATAGAAGTATGGGCATTATCACAGGAAAGGCATTAAGGTTAAGACACAGGTGATGAGTGGCAGATGTGTGAGAGGGGAAGCAAACTGTTTTTGACTGTGACTGTATATACAAAATAAGAAACATAAAAAAAACAGTAACAACCCTGCTTTATATTCAGCAGGATTTACACCATTTACACCAGTGTCACATTTTCAGACATCCCAAGTCTCCCGGAAGTTCCGGGAGTCTCCCGCATATTGAAAGCGGCTCCCTGAGACCCGCAAATTAGTTAAAATCTCCCGGAATCTAGACCGAGCGAGCAAAAGCGTGCATGCGAAACAGATACTGTGTTTCAAACCGTGTAGCGCACGCACGGCGGAGAGGGAGAGGGAGTGAGAGACCTTGCGTGTGTGTGCTAATGTGTGTGTGTGCGAAGCGCATGTAAGACAGAGAGCATCCTGATTGGCCTGTTTCTGCAAATCAACCAATCAATTGTCAGTGTGGGCGGGCTTTTATCTTTTGTCCCGAACAAAATTAATCAGTTATGTCTATCTAGAAACAGGAGCACCATTGCAGAGGGAGAGTGCCACAAAACAAAAAAAATATAAGACACATTTTACGGCAGACTACACGAAAGTGTACTCCTGTCTTATAGGTGTCAAACATAATGACAGTCTTGCTCAAGCATTGCCCATGGAGGGTTATATGATTGCAAAAGGCATGTTGAGATGAGTTGACAAGTTTAATTTCATCTGCATATTATTCAGGTTAGTTGCCAAGACTACATAAAAACAACAAACTCCTTAGACCTGTTTAAAGTTGCAATGGAAAATAAATAAAAGCAGTTTACATAAATTGTATAAGCAGATTATATAAATAATATTTTTTTGGGGGGGGGGGGGTACCTCCCTGAAATGACTTTTTGCAGGTTGGGATGTCTGCATTTTAAACTTTGTTTCTCACAATTTTGGTTTTAATAAAGGTTCTCAGTTGCCAAAACCAGATATAAACACAGAAAAAGTACATATTCTGTTGATGTCATTTTAACAGCTTTTTAAAGGCTGAAACATGAAGTTGTCATGCCTATAACAGCTGAATGCGGCGATTTCCATGTTGCTCAGCAAAACGCTTCACAAATTTATCTAGATCTAACGCCCTTGTGCGTTTTGACTCAATGCTGAGTACAGCCAAACTCGATAGTCTCTTTTCTGTCATAGTTGACCGCAAATAAGTCTTTATGAGCCTGAGAGATGAAAAACTTAGTTCACAGGATGCACTGCTATTTTACACAACCTGAACAACTCATAAAACACATCCTGGTATGGCTCCAAAAACTGAGTGAACTCCATTAGAGTGGTAGGACTCTCCTTTCCCCCTTTTTGCCTGTCTAGTACTCTCCTCGTCTGATATAACTCGTTTTTGAGATCATCAATATTTGAATCATAAGCTTCCGCCAATAATAGAACAGCCTCCTCTCTCAAAAAAGTTGGACTTGACGGATTTAGTGCCTGGGCACCCTGCATAATGTTACAATTTGTGTTAGAAAATCTTCTTCCTATTTATCCAATCATGTTATCCAGAACTGGATAGTACACAGACACACAAAAAGTGTGTTTGCTATCTGGAACTACATGCTGTCCCAAGGTGCAGTGGATGACAGTATCCTGAAGCACTTTTGCGGTCTGTCTTGGCCTCTTTGGTTTTCGCTGAGTTGTATCAATGTTACTTCGTAGACATAAATCAAGTGTTTCACTCCACATTTCCTCAAAAGAGGCCTGACAACGGTACTTGACCAGTGTCGCTTTAAGTGCTTCAATAAGTTCAACAGCCTTAGCATAGTCCACTTCTTTCGACTGGAGCATGTCTGTTTAAAAACTTGGAGTCACTCAGGACCTTTCTGAACAGAACAAGAGATCCAGCAAAATTCAGATCAATTTGAGCCAATATCCCTCTTGCTTCTACAGCTCTTTGTGGATGGTTCTCAGATCCGATCTCTTCAAGCACCTGTACTATTGTAGGCAACCTGTCCATAACATTGCGACATGCTATGTGTCTAGAGGCCCAATGTGTATCACTTAGCTGTTGGAGTTCCCTTGGTGCACCATCAAACATCTCCCGCTGCACTTCCAGCCATTTGTTATGTACGTAAGGCCCAGACACGAATACATAGTCGTTCCAACAATGAGAAAAAGTTTCCTGCATCTGCAACACTTTTTACAGCATCCACTATAACTAAGTTCAAGCAGTGTGCACTTCAGTGAACATACGTAGAAGGCATGTTTGGCTACTTCTTTTATTTTTGCTTGAACACCTTATATTGTTCTTATTCATATGTGACTTAGTGTTCTATTCAGCAACAATTTCCATACCATGTGGACCAGCTCGACTGGAGATTGTTGGTAATGGCCCAGGCTCTCTCCTTTCCCTTTCACTGTCTGAGACCTGCACTGAGTCCTCTCCCTCCATATCTTCACAGCTATGGTGTTCTCCCATCTCCTCCTGTCCCTGTTCGCCTTGGCCTTGTATTCTATCTGTGTCACGTTTCTGTTGCCGTTTTCTCTCCACCTCATCTTTGTCTTCTCTCTCTCCTTCCCCCTCTTTTCTCTCTCCTTTCATCTTATCTTCTCCATCTACCTTGCTCACTTGTTCATTTTCTATTTCTCTCGCCATTCTCTTTGGTGAAAAAAAAACTACATATACTACCTTTCCTCTTCATTTATGTAAGATTCAAAATAACTTTACAATGTTTTTCTTGACAAACATTGAATCAAAACAAGCTTTTGGAGCCTACTTTACACAGAACAAACGTCAGACCTAACTAACATTTATAGGCTATACAGTGGTGTAGTCTAGTTTTTGTAGTGAGTATACTGTGATCCCCCTACCTCATTCTCACCTATCCCAGAGCATTACCCCAGAAGCACATCCACACTCACTAAAGCATACAGTATGCATCGACATGTAGTTGAGAGCATCATGAAAGATTAAGTGTTATCAACATGTAAATTTATTATAAGAAACACAAGACTTAAACAGCCAATGACATTTAAAGCTGGGGAGACTCAACAGATTTTCTACTGTTTAGTGTTAATCACCCTCTAAATCAACCAGTCAAGAGCTACATTTAGCCTTAGATGTTATGTTATATGAATATGGTCCCTGAAGCATAGGTTTTATTATCTGACAATAATGATAAAAAAATAAACATTATGGGCACAAATTCAAAAGTACTTTTAGAATTTTTTTTTTTTTAATTTCTTTTTTTTTTTACGTTTTTGAAAAATGTGGTTTTATTGTTTTGGCAAGTTTAAATTAAAACATCTATGAAAACTTGTGTGATATTCCTTTAAAATAACGTTTTAGTAGATCTTTAAGTATATTTTTACTGTACAATTTCTTACAAAATTTCTTTGAGTTGTAGACATTTGTAGTGGTGGGTTGTAGACAGAGTTTCTGTGTTTTTAAATAAACTATTATTATCATTAGCTTTTAGGCCTACTTGAAGTATAGCATACTCTACTGTGCAATAGTACTATATTTTAAGTTACACCGAAAGTTTATTTTGACAGGTTGTCGTAAAGACACTGCAGTTTCTGTCTGTGTATACGATACGAATGAATGACGATAGTTTTATCAAATGAAACGGTGAAATCCTCTCATAGCGTGCTGTGCACATGTGTAGCCTGCATCATGTGTTAATATGCTGAAATTTTGGGTCCATGGCCTGGAAACTCCCCAGATCTTAATCCCATTGAGAACTTGTGGTCAATCCTCAAGAGTTGGGTGGACAAACAAAAACCCACTAATTCTGACAAACTCCAAGAAGTGATCATGAAAGAATGGGTTGCTATCAGTCAGGATTTGGCCCAGAAGGTGATTGAGAGCATGCCCAGTCGAATTGCAGAGGTCCTGAAAAAGAAGGGCCAACACTGCAAATACTGACTCTTTGCATAAATGTCATGTAATTGTCGATAAAAGCCTTTGAAACGTATGAAGTGCTTGTAATTATATTTCAGTACATCACAGAAACAACTGAAACAAAGATCTAAAAGCAGTTTAGCAGCAAACTTTTTGAAAACTAATATTTATGTAATTCTCAAAACTTTTGGCCACGACTGTATATATAAAACAGTTTTATAAGAGAAGTAATTGACTTTTAGCGACAGGTGGGATTCAGCTTACAGCACTTCTTATTAATTCCTATGGTATTCATAAATGGCGAGTGTTGTACAACACTGACTGAAATTCAGTGACATCAAGGATGTATTGTGATTCCCCACCAGCATTTTTGAAGAAGAAAAAAAAGTTGCCAGCCACCACCTACGATTTTGCTGATTTTTCTCTCAAATTTGATGGCCTCCAGTATATTTTGCTGTATGGATATTTGAATATGCAATACACCAAAATAAAGATCAAAGACTTTATTTTTAAACAAAAAAACTTTTTTTCTAGTTTAAAGCATTCTTTTTGATCAACACTTGAATATAAGTAGGTTTCATAAAAACTCATTATCTTGAGCAAAGAAATTAGAAAACATTTTTCTAAAATTAAACTCCATCTGGATAATATTCAGAACTATAAATGCAGTAAATCTTTTCCAGCAATACCTCCAAAGCTTGCACAGACATATATACAACTTCCTGGATCCACATTTTACTCAGTAACATTATGCAGTTTTCATTTATATGCTTTCATTTATGAGCATTGTCTTCTGAATGATGAGATAACTCGGTGGGGAAATAGTGAAGGCATGCGTGATCCTGGCATGCTATTAAAAATAACAGTTCTCTTTATATTGTACAATATTTAACCTGTATTGAGGATTAGTGGCAAAGTTAAATAAAGGTATGTTCATGCCATGTTAAAATTACTGTAATTTTGATGTTTAAACGTAAAAAAACAAACTTTCATGTACTCATAGAGCTCGTAATTACAGCTTGTAAGATGGGAATTTTCTGATAGCTCCTATTTGTACGATGTGACTGCTGTATCACCTGACCACTATAAATTCATTTAGGTGTTGATAATGGTCCTGTAGAAAAACATAATTCACAGTCCAAGGACATGAACAAATCTATGTAGGTTTAGAAGTGGAGTAGAATTTAATATGATTTATATTTGAGTTAATATACTAGAAGTATATTTACAATGTTTAGTCAGTTAATTATTTACACCTTTATGTGTTTACATATTTAATGCAGTAAGGATATTCTGCTGAATCTGCCTATCTGATTCACTCACGTTTATCTCAGTCTAAGTCCTTGCTTCTGATTGGTTAGTGACGTCACGTGAAAGGCTGTGTTTAAGGAAGTGTTGTTGTTGTGACGGTGTTCAGTAAAAAGTGCCGCTTGAGGAAGTCTTCTCTCTCCATTCTGCTGTTTATTATCATAAAGAGTGATCTACCACCACATACCGAACCTTCACGTTACATTTATATAGAAAGTCACATGTTGTCATCTCAAGCATACAGTAATTACACACATTGCATGAAAGCTGCATTAGGGCCAGGTTGGCAAAGCTGGTCCACCCAATCAAATGAGACGGGTCAATACAATCAAATACATACAGCTCACAGAGATGAGTCAAGCCATGATGAGACAGAAAGTGTATTTTTGCAGTAAGAGGAGTTTTTTTTTTTTTTTATCAGTAGTTTTGCACACTGTTTATGAACCCCGGGTGCGTCTCATTTTTTGTAGGAGTGCTCTGAGGACCTGAAGTTAAAAAAATAAATGTATCAACTCTGAGCAGAAAAAGGATTATGGGAACATTTACTTATTTATTTTATTGTCCAATCAAATGAATGGAGAGGTGAGCCTTCAGTTGTGGTGACAGAAGTGTACAATTGCTTGGAACATCTGGAATTCTTTTTTTTTTTTTTTTAGTTTTTGCTAATATGACAGTTTAATTAACAGCAAACCAAAAATTCTAGAGCACTTTGGCTATAATCCTTCAGAAACTGTTACTGGGGCATTACCTTTTCCAAAGGTACATCTCTGTACCTATTAGGTTCTAATATGCACACTTTAAGTACGAATATGTACCTTTAAGATACAAAAATGGACTCTTTTAGGAACAAAAAATTACCTTTTGAACAGGTATCAACCCAGTGACAGCTTTCGAACCCTAAGAGTGTTGAGACTGACAGGACCGAATGGTGGTTGCCTAGCTACATAAAAAAACCCTGCAGTGCATTGTTCTTATGTGAATAAATTCAACTTTTCATTTTGTTCCACATGACAATCTACTATCTGAGTGTGTGTGTGTGTTTGTCCTCAGGAATCCTCCACCCACACAACAGGATTTATGATAATAGATATTATCTGATCATAAAGATATTTACAATTTGATATCGGTGTGGCACCTATGTTCTTTGGAGCAGATTCAATCATTTTGTATCATTTTGATTGCTGTATCTTGTGTGTTACCTAAACACAAGAGCTGTCAATCTGTGCGATCAATCCAATCCAAGGACTGGTCTGGTCTTTACTCATTGTCCCTACCCGCTGTGAAGACAGATTGGTATGGCATCAAAGTACAGTGAGAGTAATTCGAAAGCATGCAGAACCATAGATATGTATAGGAAGATGCCACATTCAATGCTTCAGACATGTCGACGTGTCTGCCATCTTGGAACGCCAGTGTGTTGTCACTTACAATAAAAATCAGCCCTTGGTTGTAAAAAAATGCTTAAATGTAAATTCATGAAAAAATTGGATAAACTTTGATTGGTAAGAATGTTATTTTATTATGTATAACTCAATATTACAGGTTTTTAAACTATAGTCCCTTTTTAAATATGATGTTAATGGCTAAGTCTTGTTGTATTGTGTTAGTTTAGCATGGGCAACTTGTTCTCAAGTGTTCGACCCTTATAATATGGTGGACGGTACAGGGCAGAACCATCTGCTCTCTAGAGCTCTTGTAGTACTTTGGTTTTATACACTGATCAATCTGCGCAGTGCCGCTTCAAGTAGAACACACCTTTTACAAGACAATGCGTATGAAATACTAGAAGTTTTCTTTTTTTTCAGCTTAAGTCCTTTAATTGCTGCAAAATTGATGGAAGGTCGTCAAATTCTTCTGCTGCAAGAGTCGATGACATCTCAACAGCCGTTAGGGACATGGTCTCATTCTGTTCTGCAACATTTTCTGAAATGCTTGTTTGAGACACCACACAGCAATACATGCCCTGGAACTGGTCTGTAGCAGGATTGTTATTGGCCAGCCTCCTACAAACCTGAAACACAGAGATACACAAATACACACAGACAACTACACAACACTTAAAGAACAGTTTATTTAAAAATTTGCTGATACTGTACTAACCATAAAGCCACCTTAGAGGTGTAGACTTTGTTCATCAAACGCAAAAAAAAAAAAACATATACTGTATGTCTTGGCCTGAGGGTGTAGCAATTTTATTTTCCAGACAGATGATGTGGTTTTGAAATGAAACAGGCTTTATTGAAAACGAGTCAAGTAAACAACACAGCAATGGAAAAAGGTGATGGTGGAGAATGGTTATGAGACAAATATACTTTTTTAACTTAACAGAGTCCTTAGTAAAGTAAGCACAAACACAGTGGGTGATCAGACTGGGAAGGTTGGGCAGGTAGGGAGCACACACAGCGAGACAAGATCGCTGTAGTAACGTACATAAAACAAAGAGAATTCTGGAGTAACAGGTACATAAACAAGGAGATCACTGAAGTAACAGGTATGTAATATGTACATGTGCATATGTAAGTGTGTCTAAGAATAGTGGAAGAGAGTAAGAGAGAGAGGAAGGAATATGACCAGGGGCATATTTTTCTAGGTTTAAATATTCAAAACAGAGGAGGTTTTATATCTTTGGGAAATTTTCAGTGTGTGAGAAGAGTTAGCTAGCTATCAATGGTTAGATTCCAACTATGTCAGTCGCTCAGATGAACATAAGAAACAACATTTATGAAATGCAGAGAGGCATTTCAAGGATGGTTGCTGAGTGAAATGACTTGCCTTAGAGAAATATCCTATTTCTATTTGGTTAAACTTTCCAAAGTGTTTAACAGATAACATTTCCAGTGTTTTTTTTTTTTTTTTTTTTTTTTTTCAAAAATGCTTTTAGAACACATGAGGAAGAAATGCTATAATGTAGAGAACTTCTCGGGTTATTTGACTTGTAACCCTGTTCCTTGAAAAAGTGGGAATGAGATGCTGCATTTCATTATGATTATGGGAACATTCTTTGTTTGACCGGTTGTGAAGCATGTGTGTCAAACACGGAAAGAATTGACTTAAATAACCTTAGTCGGTGACGTTATAGAATGCATTCATCTCAGAGGTTATACATAGACATCATACAGACACACCTTCAGGTTATATCTTTGTCTGAAGAGATGCCCAGGCATGCCTACAGTGTGACAATGAGTTGCAGCATCTCGTTCCCACTTTTTTTTCAGTCAAGTAACCCAAGTAGTTACCTATCAAAAGCTATGCTCAATGCTGTATTTCACTACACTTACAGGAACGAAAATACCAACACCGGACATCCAAACTATAGAATCTGATAAATGCATGCATGGAGGACCAGCCTGCACTTTGTAGGCTAGGGCAATCGCATCCCTTACCCAATGTTACTTTATTTGTCTAGTGTAAGTCGCCCCTGAATACGGGCCCATTGGCATATGAAAAGCATCTCTGACTTATGCCACCGGCTAGTGTGGTGGACATAAATCTGAAGACCATTTACTGGACACAGTAAGTGAAGTCTTTCTTGGTCCAGTGGCATGAACAGTGGAGAGCAGAAGGCTTCAAGAACTTCGAGAAGATAATTAGGGTGAGGATAGCTTTGACTAGCTCACAGGCAAATTCTAAGCAGGATGGTGTGACTGACAGAGCCTGCGAATCCCCAATATTCTTTTGAGAAGTGATAGCCATGAGAAAAAAACTAATATAGAATCAATTAAAGACTCTAGGGGTTTAAAGGGCACTCTGTCCAGACACTCAAGGACTACTATACAGTTAAGTCCCACAAAGGGACTGTCACTCTGGTGGGTGGGCTCAACCGCTTAGCTACACAAATGAAGTGGGCCAGAGGGTGCTTTCCTACAGAGACCCTGTGATTCAGAGTTTGGAAAGCTGAAATGTCGGCCACAAAGACCCTCCAGCACTGAAACAACTTAGCAGTGAACTGGGTCTTCACTGTGAGTCATACACCAACTTTTGATAATGCACAATCTGAGGGGATATCTTCTTATAAGACAGTCCGTTATAGAAGCGTCTGCATCCATGCATTTTGTATATGAGCATGGTGACAAGTTTAGGCTGAATGGAAGAACCTAATACTGGTAAGCTTCGCCCCTGAAAATGAACCTCAGGAATCTCCTGTGTTTATATTTGAAACTATGCATCCTAGAGGTTTATTGTCACGAACCCCTGGATTGGATCTGAGACACAAGCATTTTGAACTATGTTCTGAGGATACAACCTCCATCTTTTTTGGGAACCAGAAAATACCGGCTGTAGTAGCCTAACTCTCTGTATGGCAGGGGAACACTTTTGATAGAGCCAGCAATTCCTGTCAACAAATTTGCTTTTTCCAGTTTTTACAGCTGTACAGTCCTTTTGACCCACAGAGAGATATTTGAGAGTAGTTTCCATACTGCCAGTTTCTATAAAGGGGGCAATAGTTTTGACACTTCAGTTTGCTGGAGATATGTTAGATGTCCGATATCCTGAAAGGCAGACGTACCATGAATTCAGAGGTGATAGGATGATGCTATATCAGTCTGAGTAATTTCACTTTCATTTTTTATAGACACATTTCATAGCCAAATTACAAATTTTTGATTACAAATTACAGTTTGTCCTGTCCTTGTGCCAATAAACAGATCATCAGAGAAGAAAAGAGACATTATTGCAAGGGCGAAGTTTAAGATTTGATTAAATATTACAAGAACACATGAAATATATATATACGGTATATATATATATATATATATATATATATATATATATGCATGCATGAATAAAACATTTCAAATAAATGTAAACAATTTTTTTATTTGATTTCATGGTGATTTTAACTATGGAACGTGGCAATGGGGTGGATAATTGGCAGTAATGAGTCAGGAGTGTTTTTTGTACACCATTAGGGTTGTTACAACAATGGCTGCATGGACAGGCATGTGGAGTGTTGCCCAGAACATAACCATACCGCCAACACTAACTGTATGCAACTATAATTGTCATAAATATACTTTACAGAAGTGGTCCTGATTAAAAAAAAAAAAAAAAAATATATATATATATATATATATATATATATATATATATATATATATGCATTCCCTGCTACCGTTTTATTGTATCAGAGTCATGCTTCAGACAGTGTGTTTGGGAAAAAAAATATTATTCCACAATATTTGACCTGGGTAGGGTTAACTTTTTTAGCCTCAATATTAACCAGCTCAGAGTTTACCTTCCAGTTGCCAGAAGGAAATGGGTCAGGAGATTGTTCTAAAGAGAGAGCCTTTTCTTCAAAATGTATCCCTCACTCAATCTATATGGAGAGTCTATAAATAGAAAATACGTAAAGGCAGAATAAACTGGCAAGCGTTGACTTCCTGACTTCAATGACTGCCAATGTTCCACGGTCTGGCTCAATGGGACAATCGTTATGAATTAATTAATTAATTAATACATCAGCTGTGATGAATCTGCTATGTTGATGTAATCAGAATATTTAGGAGGCAATGCACCATAACTAACTGGAGTTATGTAATTAGATGTACAGTAGATCATGGCACTAGGAACACAAAGGTTGATGAACTGATATCTCACTTCAGAAACAATCATATTTATTTTCTGTTGAATGATTCATTCATTAATTCTATTGTATTAACATTTACTTCTGAAATCATCTTCCTGTGTAAAAAACAAAAACAACCACTCATTTTCACTCAGAAATTGCTAGTAAATTTCACACTTAATTACTTAATAATAATAAAAAATAATAATAATAATTGAATTAAAGGACTGAAAGTGACAAAAGTGAGAAAAAAAAAATATATATATTAAAATAAATACTGTTTCAGTTATTCTACATCAACATCTCCTGTTTACTTGCTTTTTTCGTAATTGTGAAATTACTAGCAATTTCTCATTGAAAATAGTATACACCATCATACACCATTCATTATTTGACAAAATAAACCTTGTGTTTCACCATTTGAACGGTTCACATTATTATAAATAAAAAGAAGAGAGGTACAGTAATTGATTGATTGCAAAAAAAATTAATACTAATAATAAATAAATAAATGAATACTTGGTAAATAATATTGCTACATTATAAAACATTTCAGACCATTTCACAGTGACATTAAGGTGTGAAAAAAAGGAAGAGCATCTAGACAAATTATCAGATTATATACTTCATTGGTTCTATCTGATTGTCTGGTATGGCAGGAGGAGAAAAAAGAAAGAAAGA
Source organism: Carassius carassius (assembly GCF_963082965.1). NCBI lineage: Eukaryota > Metazoa > Chordata > Actinopteri > Cypriniformes > Cyprinidae > Carassius > Carassius carassius. The sequence goes on from NC_081760.1 coordinate 23,953,682, forward strand.
AATGAATCCATTCTCGAAAAGAGAGCAGATGTACACTGACCATTAACAACAGTGATTCAGTGGTCCCTTTGGCTTTTTTGAAAGCTGGTCTTCTCTATGGCACAGCTGGGTTTGGTACATTGCTAAAGATCGTTTAGCAAACCCTGAAAGATCCAGGGCAGTCTGCACACCTCTCTGTAATTGTCACCCCATATGTGCCTGCTGGTTATGGATCGGCAACAGATAAAGGCCTGGTGGGTTCATTCCACTCCTCCAACCACCTTGGCCTGTTGAAGTCAGTCTGGGGGGAAAAAAAATAAAATAAATTTCTCAGTAAAATGCAGAGGCAGTAAGATGAATATCCATCATTGCTTGGAGAAGGGTGATATAAGTATGTGCGATGAGGTCAGTTGGACTGAGCTGAATTGAAATTGCTGAACCTTATGTTTTACATGGTTCTAATAACTGCAATGTCATCCACCCATCAGGTGCTATCTTGAAACAGTCATGGTGACAGATTTCAGGTTAGGATCCGGAAAGAAGAGTAGACTCAAATCTGGCATGTTTCAATCTCAAAACAGCTGCAAATCTAAAAGGGAATATTAATATATATATATATATATATATATATATATATATATATGTATGTGTAAAACTCTCTTCCCCTGCACAGTGATCTTGTTATTGCCGTTTTGCGATGCAAATTGAATGCGGCTTAAGCTGAGTGATCGACCACAGCAAGACAAATCTCTCCACCTCTAAAAGTGCTGACTTTCTGGCAAAGTGTTAAAAAGAGCGGTAAAAAGCTGGGGAGAAAAAGAAAGGATCGAGGGGGAGAAATGGTAATGGATTCTCAAAGCGGAGAGCCTTTACATTGACAGCATGCAAATTAATGGTGAAGAAATAATCCGCAAGGTGTTATTGAGCTCCAGGCTGAGAGTAAGTAATAAGAAAGGCTCTCTCTTTCGGAATTCACTGCTGAGCCTCAGAAATGTGGGCCTGGTAATTAGATATTGATTCCCTCTGCCGATGAGTATTCTGAAATGTTGTTGTCTACCCTGATAGCAGTAATACATAAAAGTCTGAACATATCTTGTTAATGACCCCGGCACAACGTAATCATAGTTGTGTTAGCTCTGTGTGCAGTCTTTGATAAATAATTATAAAACTTTCATGGAGAAGGGGGACAATCGGTGACTTGTTACCTTTTTTAAAAGAAAGCTCCATAATTCAGATGGCTGCTGATGAGAGGAGACATTAATGTATCATCGGAGTGCTTTATTATTTTGGATAAGGCTGGCTGGGGGAATTATCTGCGTAAAGAGAGTATTGGAATGAGCAAGGAATTCAGCTTTAGAGAGAATACGGTGTCTTCATTGAGTTCTTACTTGTTCAAATTGCCCATCTCTGATGTTTGATACTATCTCTTAAATCAACTACTAACAGAGTTTTTTTGTTTGTTTGTTTGTTTTTTAGTAAACTATATCGTAGCCCTTCATGTACACTGATTCTGTAAGCTGCCACTTTTTGCAGTTTTGTAAAAATTTTAAATAGATGTATGGTGGGCTACACTGAGAAATTTCCCCCCCCCCAAAAAAAAGTGTAACACTAGCATGATGTAGGTATTTGATTAAATGCATATTCAAATTGGATGCAAGACTGGTTAGGAGACATGCAAGATTAAATCCGGCTTACAGACAAGATTCTTCTAAACTTCTCCTTTTAACATTAAAGATAGAAAAAAAATCTTACGATAATGGCAGAATTTTCATTCTTTGGCTGAATTTTGTATGATCACACACTTCTTTATGACATTACATTAGGAAAATCCTTCCAGGCTTTGGTCCAGCAGCACTTGTAAACTCAACACAGATTGTATTAAAGTGGGAAAGATGTTTGGCCCAGTTTGGGGAAAACACAAAATACGAAACACTGATCTCCCTTAACAGCTCAGAACCCCACAGAGTCCAATTTTAAGAGAATACGATTTATGTTTTTGGTTGTGGTAAAAAAATAAGTCTAGAAACAAAAATCTCAACTGGTTTTCTGAATAGTGCATTCTTCTCATCTGAATGAAGCCCTAAGTGTCTTTGGGCTTCACATTTGAGCAGCAGGAATTCCTGCTAATGCTCCTATTATGCCTTGCAGCTAAAGCATATCTATAGCTGAAAGGAATATGGTACCACAAGTAATAGATGTTTTAGATGTCACAAAAGTGTACTGTACATAAGTAGCAAATAATAGTGAATGCTGATAATGAAAATGTTAACCCTCTGCATTCAGATCATATATTCTCAGTAGTCATCATGAATCAACATCTTTCAGCCTGGCTACACCTCAGCAACAGGAGAAGGGTGTACCCGAGATGTACCGTAGCTGGGGTTTGCAGGGCCCCAGTGCAGGTTGTACCAGTGGGCCCTGTTTGGAATTGTTTAATTTATATGTTCATTCTATTTATTTATTTGTGCTAATTGCACAATGTTTAAGTTGTTTCATGTTTGTAGGTAGTATGGCAATATTTACACAACTATCAATACTTTGTTGAACAATTACCAAGCAATGCTTAATTTTGTTCAGTCTGTGGTGTGAAAAGGTTGCATTAGCAATTAAGAAAAAAAAAAAAACATAAGCAAAACATGAGGTCAGAGTGTCTGAAAAATTTTTGGTCCCATTTTGTTTTCTATCAATTTCACTAGTTGTCCACTGTATGAAGTATTTTTGGGTATAATATGTCACAGTTAGCTTTATTTTGCTATACTCACTTAATGTTACGGATCACTCGGAAAGCTGTGGAGTAACAGAATGAAGATGTTTATTATACACAGACACAAGCAGAGGAGCAGGTAGTGATGAGTGACAATGAGGATGGATCCGTGAAGGTAGGGTGAAGACTTCTTGGAGGGACGGTGAGCCACACACACGCACACTTGGGGAACTGGGTCTTCAGAGAGAATCGCTGGAGAGAGTAGAAGAGGAGTTAGTCCTTATAGTAAGCATACAGGAATGATCTTGTCGCGAACGTGACCGGACAATGTTTGAGTGCGTGTGTGTGGCTTTTATGGCGCTGCGGTGATAGGCTGGTGATGAGGATCAGGTGGATGTGATTTAGAACTCCGGTGAGGGTGTGCGTTGTGATTGTATGGAGGTGGAACCTGGCGTGTTTGTAACAGTACCCCAGTACTTCGCCAGGTTCTGTGGAGGGAGAGAAAGAAGGGTGGTGAGGTTTAAGGAGTGACACATGGAATGTGGGGTGAATCCGGTACTCAGGGGAAGCTGGAGTTTGTAAGTGACCGGATTGATCTGCTGGGTGATGGTGAATGGGCCAATGAATCTGGGACTGAGCTTGCGGCAGGGTAGACGCAGGTGGATGTCCCGGGTGGACAGCAAGACCTTCTGACCGGGTTGGTAGTTAGGAGCCTCGGATCGGCAAAGGTCGGCTGTCGTCCTGCGTCTGCAAGTGCCCGCTGAAGTTGGTGATGTGCCGCGTCCCAGACCCTCTCGCTCTCCCGGAACCAGTAGTCGATGGCGGGGACATCCGAGGGTTCACCTGACCAGGGGAATTGAGATGGTTGGTAGCCGAGTACGCACTGGAAGGGAGTGAGTCCGGTGGTGGGTTGGCGAAGGGAATTCTGTGCGTACTCGGCCCACCCCAGGAATTGGTTCCAGGAGTTCTGGTGGCCGTGACAGAAGGTACGGAGGAAGTGTCCAATCTCCTGGACCTTCCTCTCCGTCTGCCCGTTTGATTGAGGATGATACCCGGAGGACAGGCTGATGGCCACACCTAGGAGGGAATGGAAGGCTTTCCACACCACGTTTTTCACCCCTGGGCGGTACGAGATGGTGAATTGGAAGCGGGTGAAGAATAACGCCCAGCGAGCCTGTCTGGGATTGAGTCTCTTGGCTACTCGAAGGTATTCTAGGTTCTTATGGTCAGTGAGGACTTGAAATGGGTGTTTGGCTCCCTCTAGCCAATGCCTCCATTCCTCCAGAGCTAGTTTGATGGCTAGCAATTCCCGATTTCCGATGTCGTAGTTTACCTCCGCCGGGTTGAGTTTCCGGGAGAAGAAGGCGCATGGATGGAGGCGGCTGGGATTCCCCTGCTGCTGGGATAGGATCGCTCCCACTCCGGTGGTTGAGGCGTCCACTTCCACCACAAACGGCCGATCGGGATCAGGATGGACCAGGAGTGGGGCAGTCGTAAAGGCCTGTTTAAGGGTTTGGAAGGCTTCTGTGGCGGTTGGAGTCCAGGAGAGAGACTTAGGTTTCTGGCTGAGGAGATTGGTAAGAGGAATGGTACTGAAGTTGCGTATAAACCGTCTATAGAAAAGAAGCCAAGGAACCGCTGTAATTCTTTGATGGTGGTTGGAGTGGGCCAATCCCTGACTGCGCTCACCTTCCCCTCATCCATCCGGATGCCACTGCAATTGATGGGTATAGCCAAGGAACTGCACTGAGGGCTGATGGAAGGAAACATTTTCGGCTTTGAGGTAGAGCTGGTAGTCCCTCAGGCGTTGCAGGACCTCCGCAACGTGGCGTTGATGTTCTGCCAGGCTCCGGGAATAGATGAGGATTTCATCGATATATACCAAGATGGACTTGTGGAGGAAATCCCGGAGCACCTCGTGGATGAAATCCTGGAATACGGAGGGGGCGTTAACAAGCCCATACAGCATGACGCAATATTCGTAGTGACCAGTAGTGGTAATGAAGGCGGTCTTCCACTCGTCCCCCTCACGTATCCGGATGAGGTTGTATGCGCTGCGGATGTCCAACTTGGTGAACACAGTGGCACCACGGAGATGTTCCAGGGCAGCTGGGACAAGGGGAAGTGGGTACCGGAATTTTACAGTGATGTTATTGAGTGCTCGGTAATCAATACATGGCCTCAAGCCTCCATCCTTCTTCTCTATGAAGAAAAAGCTCGAAGCAGCAGGGGAGGTAGATGGGCGAATATACCCTTGGGCCAGCGCCTCCTTGATGTATTCCTCCATGGCCTACTCCTCGGGAATGGATAGGGGATATATCCTTCCCTTTGGCACTGGTTCATCCAGCAGCAGATCGATGGCACAGTCCCACGGCCGTTGTGGAGGCAGCTTGGAGGCCCGTTTAGGGCAGAAGAATTTGCTGAAGGGGGCGTAGCATTGAGGAATGGTGATGGACTGATTTTCAACTGGGCTCTCAATACACGTGGAGTAGACTGGGAGAGGTTCAGGGGACGGTGTGACTGGAACTGGACAACCAGAGATCCATGATTGGAAACAGGCTTCACCCCACTTCAGGATCTCGCCCGTCTTCCAGGAAATCACGGGGTTGTGCTGCTCCAGCGACGGGCGCCCTAGAATAACGTCAGCGGTGGATTCCTCCAGAACCAGCAGATGGATCTCCTTGTGATGGAGTAGTCCAGTTTGGAGGGATATGGGGCCTACACTATGGCACACGCACTTCCTGCTTAGCGGCCTGCCAGTAATTGTGTGGACCTGGTAGGCTGACGGCGTGGCCGTGGTAGGGAGTTTGAGCTGACGGCAGAGGGCGCCGGAGAAGTTGCCGGCTGACGCAGAATCGAGGAGGGCGGAAACTGGAAGAGACATGTCAGCGGTCGAGTGGTTTCATTTGGTATCTTGACGGGAGAATGACACTCACCATAGGACGAGGAGGATGGACGGGGCACACTGCTATAGCATGCCCCGGGGCTGCACAGTAGAGGCACAGATTCTGGGCTCATGCTTGTGCCTGGCGGTGCCGGTCCGGTCATCTGTTACGGATCACTCGGGAAGCTGAGGAGTAACAGAATTAAGATGTTTATTATACACAGACACAAGCAGAGGAGCAGGTAGTGATGAGTGACAATGAGGATGGATCCGTGAAGGTAGGGTGAAGACTTCTTGGAGGGACGGTGAGCCACACATACGCACACTTGGGGAACTGGGTCTTCGGAGAGAATCGCTGGAGAGAGTAGAAGAGGAGTTAGTCCTTATAGTAAGCATAGAGGAATGATCTTGTCACGAACGTGACCGGACAATGTTTGAGTTCGTGTGTGTGGCTTTTATGGTGCTGCAGTGATAGGCTGGTGATGAGGATCAGGTGGATGTGATTTAGAACTCCGGTGAGGGTGTGCGTTGTGATTGTGTGGAGGTGGAACCTGGCGTGTTTGTAACACTTACCTAAATTAATTATAGTGTCCTGCACCTACTATTAAAACTTTTTTTTTTTTTTTATAATTTATGGTGTTTGAATAATTTTTGGTTTGACTGTGCACTTATTATTGTAATTCAGTAATTCAGTCAAGAGCAGTGAGTGATTTTCTTAATTTAATTATCTTGGATTAACATTACAGCAGCTAGTAGCTAAATTAGGCGCGGTCACTTTAAGAGACAATGAATGCATGGAATATAATACACATCCGATTTTTTTCTCAACCGTTTACTTTCACTTAAGACATAACCAACAGTTTTCTCGAACAAACTTTCCAAGACGGATATTTTGACGTATTTTGTATTTATTTGTCGGCACAAAAGCAAAAAGAGGCAAATTCTGTGTTCAAGTGTTTTGAGATGCCTTTATCTGCTTGAGCCCTAAACGCCAGAACACCGCGGTGCTGAATTGGGCTTTTTCACATCCTTTTCTGTTTGTTTAAACTGCGATTTGTATTTATTCGTTCAGGTGCAGGAGGAAGTTCGAGGAGAACTTTGCAAACGAGAGCTCGGTTCAGTGTCGCTGTCTGTCAGATGCGGCTCTGAGAGTGTGAGATGCGTGCGCACCGAACACAGCGCGCGAGTAACCAGTTCAGCTTTTCCGCGTCTTGTGTTTGAATGATTTAAACTCTTTTGAATGTTTAAATTGGAAAGTGGCCAGGCGTAAAAACATATGAAAATGATAAGCTTTCGTGACGACACGCAGCAGTGGCCTGTCAACTGTCCTGATCGTCGTTTTATGCTAGCCTCAGCCAGACGGTTGAGATCGCCGGGGGCCCCTATAATCGTCACCACCTTTCACCCAACTTGCGACGGCCATGCTCAGCAATCTGCCTGAAACAGTGACAAATGTCACAAATAAAATGAACTAGACAAGCCAGGGATTTTGCATATGGTGATTTAAATAGCCCTAGAGTCAGCAATCTATTCTTTCCCAAAGGTCCTCTGCTTTGGAACTGGGGCTATATGGCCAGGAAGGGCAATGAAGACTTACTATAACCCTTACAAGAGAGAAGCAAACAAATTCAATACATTCATCTTTGGTCAGCAAGGATACATAACATATGATAGTCTTTTTTATAGAGCTGGAAGCCACTTCCCTCAAACAGACTTTTTTTTCTCACTCTATCTCTCTTTCCATTTTGAGTTGTTGAACTCCAGAAGGGTGGAAGTGATTCCACTCCTGGGCTGACATGTCTGGCCATAACACAACTAAGAAAGCATCCATTTATTTGATTAATAGTTCTATGTGCCAGAAGATTTCCCACATGGAAAGAACCTTTTGTGGATATATGCGCATATATGAAACCTATAGGCAGTGCATATGCACATATATGCTGCATGAATGCACATATATGATAATATATATGCTGCATATATGCGCATATATGCTGCATATTTGCGTATATATACTGCATATATGCGTATATATGCCACATATAGGCAAAATTGAGGTGCATATATGTGCATATACAGGAAATATAGGTCTCCTGTATTGCTTCTTCATATCCACATATAAGCCCTATACATACAAGATATTTCTTCTATATAGCTAATGGCAGGATCTGGTCAATTTGTAGCTCATATCCCATTTTTGACTGTCATACATGATGCCTAGCTCATATTTTCTATTATCAAGGCAAAAATACGGCATGGTTTTGCAGCTTACAGTGTCACAAACAGAATGAGGCAATCCACCGGAAAAAAGAATGAATGAAAAATAGGCGGAAGATAGTTTATTTGAATTTGGCGCTCTCTCCTGAGAGCTGGTGACGCGCTCTGACGCACCTGTCAGCTGATGGAGGCGGAACTTACAGCGATCGTATTTTCCTTTGTTTCTTTTATTTTTAAACAGTTTTTATATATGTGAGAGTGTGTTTTATGTTGAATGTGAATGTATCAGCATGATTACCATCTGTTTGAGTGCAAATCAGCCCAAATCAGCTCGCTATTACTGTATGATCACGGCTATCAACTTATTACTTTATGGCACATTTGTGTTATTACCATCTGTATAAGTGGCCATTAGCACATCAGCACTTATTTTAATCGTAATTCATTGTAAAATATGCATCTCTAGCAAGGCTCTATCTCAGGATGTTCTATAATTGGCAAACAAAGTTAAATCTTTTTTTTTTTTTTTTATTATTATTCTTATTCAATTCAATTCAATTCAATTCAAGTTTATTTGTATAGCGCTTTTTACAATACAAATCATTACAAAGCAACTTTACAGAAAATTATGTTTCTACAATATTTAGTAGTAGCTAGTAGTTTGTGCACGTTTGACAGGATTTTAGAAAAATAAAAATAATAATAATAATACAAGACGTAGTCAGCTAGATGATGAACTATCAATATTATTAATTAATAGTAATTATAGGATGCAGTCACACATGTAGCAATAATTGTTAGTTCTGTTTGTTGATTCAAGGTTAGGATCATCTGGGGTCCTCTGAGGGTCAGCATCATCTCTTCTCAGGTGTTCTGGATCCAGACTGGAGCTTGTGTAAATCCTAGTTACCACGGGATGTAAATCCCGTGGCAAAACATAGAAACAAAATAGAGACATCATTAGCATAGCTGCTGATCCAACAAAGTAAAATTAGTTTAACCCAAGCTAAAGAATAAAAATGCAGATGCAACTACACTCACAATTTAAGAGATACATTATTCGAATGCTTGGCGAAAGAGATGCGTTTTTAATCTAGATTTAAACAGAGAGAGTGTGTCTGAACCCCGAACATTATCAGGAAGGCTATTCCAGAGTTTGGGAGCCAAATGTGAAAAAGCTCTACCTCCTTTAGTGGACTTTGCTATCCTAGGAACTACCAAAAGTCCAGCGTTTTGTGACCTTAGGGTGCGTGATGGGTTGTAGCGTGGTAGAAGGCTAGTTAGGTACGCAGGAGCTAAACCATTTAGGGCCTTATAGGTAAGTAATGATAATTTGTAACAGATACGGAACTTAATAGGTAGCCAGTGCAGAGACTGTAAAATTGGGGTAATATGATCATATTTTCTTGACCTGGTAAGGACTCTAGCTGCTGCATTTTGGACTACCTGTAGCTTGTTTATTGACGAAGCAGGACAACCACCTAGAAGTCCATTACAATAGTCCAGTCTAGAGGTCATTAAAGCATGAACTAGCTTTTCTGCATCAGAAACAGATAACATGTTTCGTAGCTTGGCAATGTTTCTAAGATGGAAGAATGCGGTTTTTGTAACATTGGAAATATGATTTTCAAAAGACAAATTGCTGTCTAATATAACACCCAGATTTCTGACTGTAGAGGAAGTAACAGTACATCCGTCTAGTAGCAGATTGTAATCTACAAGATTCTGTGTGGTGTTTTTTGGTCCAATAATTAATATCTCTGTCGTATCCGAATTTAATTGGAGAAAATTATTTGTCATCCAATCTTTTACATTTTTAACACACTCTGTTAGCTTAGATAATTGGGAAGTTTCATCTGGTCTCGTTGAAATATATAGCTGAGTATCATCAGCATAACAGTGGAAGCTAATTCCGTATTTTCTAATAATATTACCAAGGGGCAACATGTATATTGAAAATAGAAGGGGACCTAGGACGGATCCTTGTGGCACTCCATATTTTACTGATGATAAATGAGATGACACCCCATTTAAGTAAACAAAATGGTAGCGATCGGACAGGTAGGATCTAAACCATCTTAGAGCCTGCCCTTGAATACCTGTATAGTTTTGTAATCGATCTATGAGTATGTCATGATCTATGGTGTCGAACGCAGCACTAAGATCAAGTAAGACTAGAAATGAGATGCAGCCTTGATCTGACGCAAGAAGCAGGTCATTTGTAATTTTAACAAGTGCAGTTTCTGTGCTATGGTGGGGCCTAAAACCTGACTGAAATTCTTCATACAGATCATTTTTATGCAGGAAGGTGCTCAATTGAGCAGACACAACTTTTTCTAAAATTTTAGACATAAATGGAAGATTTGAAATAGGCCTATAATTTGCCAGTACACTAGGATCTAGTTTTGGTTTCTTAATAAGAGGCTTGATAACCGCCAGCTTGAATGGTTTTGGGACGTGACCTAAAGATAACGACGAGTTAATGATATTGAGAAGCGGTTCTTCGGCTACAGGTAACAGCCCTTTTAGTAATTTAGTGGGTACAGGATCTAATAAACATGTTGTTGGTTTAGATACAGTGATAAGTTTATTTAGCTCTTCCTGTCCTATATTTGTAAAGCACTGCAGTTTATTTTTGGGTGCGATGGATGAAACTGAAGTGTTAGACGCTGTAGAATCTACATTCGCTATTGTATTTCTAATGTTATCTATTTTATCAGTGAAGAAATTCATAAAGTCATTACTATTTAACGTTGGTGGAATATTTGAATCAGGTGGCGTCTGGTAATTTGTTAATTTAGCCACTGTGCTAAATAAAAACCTTGGATTGTTTTGGTTATTTTCAATGAGTTTGTGGATATGCTCTGCCCTAGCAGTTTTTAGAGCCTGTCTATAGCTGGACATACTGTTTTTCCATGCTTATTTTTCTTACTCAAATTATTCTTATTGTATTTTTCTATGATGTCTAAGTTTCTGTCTAGTGTTTTATAATTTAAAAAGAACTATGCAGTGGTATGTTTACTGACTAAATAGTTTGTAGAAGCCTTCAATACTATTGGGAAATATATTTTCTTATATTTGGGGGGTGGGGGGTGTAGACATAGTCTCAGAAAAATATTTGTAGGAGTCTCATTTTTCATTATATTTTATTCAGATTTGAAATAGAAACTCATGAGACATGTGGCTTTCAACCCATTACTTTTCTAGATTGCTCCAGGACTCATTTCATGTATTTTTATATCAAATAAAAAAATATTTAAGAGTGGTAAAAAAATTTCAAGGCACTTCAGTGTCTATAACTTTTAATATTTTTGAGCATTATCAAATCTGGTTGATAAAAAGTGAAGCCCAAAGGGTCTTCTTTCTAAAGACACCACAATTATGTTTGTAACACACTGAAGTAGGAAACTATTACAATTATAAGTTAGTTAGAGCACTTTCAGCTGTGAGTCCCATAATGGGGGTTCAGGTTAACAGGTTAACGAAAAAAATTATGCAAGAACTTATGTATGTGCGAACATGAAATTGCTATCACATGTAATTGGCATGCTATGGAATTTAACTATGGCAACTATGGTTTTGCTTTCACTGTTGCACTCTGAACATGTCACAACATATTCGCAATCGCGCTATTTCAAAATAAAAGTCCTGGAGGAAATAATTCACAATAAATGAATAAAATAGTAAAATAAAAAATAAAAATACCATATAAATTTTATGGTCAACACACTCCCCGCATGGTATAATGAAATTATGCCACTACTTATCAATTATCAAAAATTGTTTTACTTTCAGAGTCTTTGATAAATGTCTCTACCCAGATAGCACACGTACGTCGCGGAGACGTCTGTACGACGTTGTCTTTTGCATCTGGCAGATGTATATTTTAGGGCGTTTGCTCATCTGGCATATGTCGCCGAGACGTCCTTGCCAGCTGTTAAGATGACGCCTAGCCGATGTGTTCCAGACGTAAATGAATTAGAACGTCTAGAATTAGCTCTTTAAACGATGTTAATCAGATGTTCATACGTCTGCCTGATGTCTGATTGATGTAGGACAGACGTCGTTTTATCAAAACTTTCCCCTCCCATTTAATTAAAATAATATTATTTTAATAAAATACTCTTGCGAGGTTTTAAATAATCTTCCGTCATACATGTTACAATTACCAAACATAATAATGAACAAATAAACCAAACGATCAACTAAAGAACATACATTTGTTGATTTTATAAAAAATATATAACAGGCAAAAAAAAAAAAAACATTTAATTTATACAAAACAAGTTTATGCAAACAACAATACACTATTTGTAACATATACAGGCATTCAAAAAAATAAAAAAGTTAAATCCTCCCTGGGGCCAAGCGTAGGAAATCTTTTATAAATTTTTCCGCGTCTGCTTCGGTTGGAGACAGAAGGACGGGGTTCCTCATAGCTGAAGCTGTGTGTTAGAAGAAACAATTACAAAAATGTAAAAATATACTTACATTGAAATGAACGTTAGATATTTTTTTCTTTATCTGGTTCGTCTGTATAAATCGGACAAAGTTATCTAAATAGCATAAAGAACAAATAATTTAAGCTGCTGGACGCCAACATAAAAAAAAACAAGAAGACAGCACGTGAACTATGCACGTGATTTAGGGTGCGCGCCTCAAAGCTCTTCCCGCGTTATTCAGCCTAACCATGTGCCGTGCAGAATACACGTCTAGATTAGTTGCAAGAGAAGATTTGCTTAAGGTACGTGTAGATTTTAAAACTAATCGCGTTGTGCCAGCGATCGGTTTTATAATAACTTCCAAATTACGTTGTGTATGATAACTATCACCTGTTTGTTAATCAGCGAGTAACGTTATACCAAGTTGTTTCGCGTGCGTATTGGTTTTTGGTTCATTAATTCTATTGTTTGTATTTGTGTAACATTATTGAACTTACCTATTAGGAGTGCTCCGATGTGTGTTTTTCGGATCCCTCTCTTGTCTCCCCTCCCGCACCAGTTCAACTGCCGGGCGACGTCAGTGGAGAACACCTTGGAGCAAATCCTCCATACTGTTTTCTTCATGCTCGGCCCGCCACTGATGGATAATCTGTTCACCTTCAACAGGTACATTTTGAAGTAATATTTTAGCATTAAATTGACCTGTATTCTATACACATCTAGTTAAAAGATTGGAACAATTAAGATTTTTTTGTTTGTTTGTTTTGAAAGAAGCCTCTTATGTTCACCAAAGATGCATTTATTTAATTGAGAATGCAGTATAATTTAATATCATGAAACTATTTATATGAACTAAATTTAACTATTTTAGAATATAACTTTTTTTTTGTAATGCAAAGCTGAATTTTCTCAGCAGGATATGATCGAATCTATATCCTGATTTGTTGCTCAAGAAACATTTATTATTATTATCAAAGGTTGAAAATGGTTGTACTGTTTCAAGTGTTTGTGTAAACCATAGTGCACTGTTCGAACAGTGTTGTGTACTTACATTATCCCAAATGTTTCGAAGAATGTTTAAATCCAGAGAAATAAGCAATTTTAACTAGTGACATGTTTTAATAGACTGGTGATAACCGCACAGAGTAGGATTATAATAAAACTTTCAAATGCATCTACTATGATACGCCAAAATAACGTATGATTTTAACCACTGCTAATCAGTTGTATTTCTAATTTTTAAAGATTCTTTAAAAATAGTTATGGTTTTCATAAAATATGAGTAGCAAAAAATGTTTTTGATGATAATTAACACTGATCAGATGAACCATTATTATTAACTGCCATTAATAATGGCTATTAACTGATAAGCATATTCTAATGATTTTTCATGTGACAATGGAGGCTGGATTAATGAGCATATAACAATATTTAAAAATAACAGCTAATTATTTTTCATTAATTTTATACATTAGCAAGTAAATGCAGTGCGCATTAGAGACTTCTTTCAGCAACATTTCAACTTAATCATTCCATGCTTCTGACTGGTAGTGTGTATAAACATGCACACACACATGTTAGCACACAAACAGTTTGTTTACATTTTGTTTGTAGTTGTAGGTTTGACCGTTTCAGTGATCTTACCATTCTCTGCATAAACCCTCTGTCTGCCAGTCTTTGTTCCAGCCTATCTAGGTCTGCAGTAGATGCTAGAGGAAAGACACCACCCTCTTCCTCTTCAGCCATCTGCATTTGGGGTACAATACGCCTGTTCCCCACTAGAGACTGGACCAGTGAAGTCAGATGGTTGATCCTCATGTCCATTTTCTCTAGTGTTTCCAGAATTGCCCTTTCTACAGCTGCAATACAGAAGATAATTTATTTTTTATGTAGCTTTGATCTATTAAATTATGCATTTTGCAACTTATTTAAATTAATAAATAACGTACGTGTACATTGATTTGTTACAGTACTCAATTCTGGATATTCCTGTCTCCCACGAGAAGTACCTGTAAGTATAAATTTACTGTAAGGTTTTAAATGTTAGATGTAGTGTTACATGCATCTGCCTTGAGGTTATCAAAAGAATGTCACATTATTTAGGGTAAAATGTTTACCATTATCGTGACCCTTATATGCATTTCAGTGTTTTCTGGTTTGCTAAAGAGCCTTACTGGAGCTCAAAGGGGGAGTTGGTAAGTAAAAACGTAAAGTAAGCTAATGATGATAGTTTCAACATCAGAAATGTCTCCGGACAGAAAAGGTGTGCTCTATGGATTGAACACAAAATATTATGTTATTCAGTTTTAGATTGTGCCAAGGGCTGTGAATTAGTGTTTTCTCCTCCTTATTTCTATTTAATGTTCTTTTACCTTGTGTGTCAGGTGGATGAGCACTCCAGCCGTCTCCATGATGCTCTGCCTGAGAGACGCCCACTGGAGCTGAGAAAGATGGAGTGGGTAAAATTTGCTTGTTACCAAAACAAATAAATACACCGTAAAATTAAAACCAAATTTCAGAAAAACATAAAACATCTTTGCCTCTTATAATAACTGTAATAAGAGTTTAGTTCAATTATTTTTACATTGACATCGACCAAAAATCTATATTGGTATTCTGTTGACAGCATTATCGATAAAACCTCGTCGTTCGATACCAAACTTCGTTACCTAAAGGCTTAATCTTGTCAACATCAGTGAGCCAATAAACCTGCAGCACTAGGTGTGTTCGACAAGAAGCGACAACGTGCAGATCGATTGGTGTTGACATCCGGGAGAGCAATTCAAAAACCTACAAAGCAGTCTGCTGTAACTCTCTTGGTCCTGTGCAGAGCTGTGTCCAGTTGAACACACCTACCGGTACTTGTTTACACTCAGACAGATGTGGCTCATTCGTGAGGCTGTGGCGTGAAAGGGTCCCAATATAATCTAAAAATTTATTGGAATTTAATACTTTGGGTTTCATTAAATTAAACCTACAATATAGTAATGTGCAACTAACTGGACTCACTATGTTATTTATGGCATTACCTGAAATGTTTTATCCATTAAATAATTTTGGTTGTAGTTAATTTAAGAGAGACCAAATTTGTTCAGTAAACCACTGTTTACTAAAGAACGCAATTTTGATTATTTTTTTTTCTCCTGCTTAACTAAAATCATAGCTACAGTGATTTCTAAACTGATGGTATGTACCAAAGAGTTTTTTTTTTTTTGGTGTAACTTCATTTTAAATTATTTTTGGAACATGATTAAAATGGACAATAATGCTGTCATGTCCTATTATACCCTAAACTTTTATGTACCATTAAATCATGATATTTAATATGATTTGAAATTGTGTGCAGTTTGATTTAGTTCAATTCTACAAAAACGTGCAGATTATTGTACTTTCAGAACAAACAACTTCCTGTGAATGTAGCAGTCCATCATGTCTGTATTCCTGGACATTGTTCATGTTATCAGACACTGTGTTTTTCCCCTTCTTAACTTACTCAGTGTTCTTCCTTGGTGGGCCCCTGAGGGTCTCAGGACAGAAAAGGTGTGCTCTATGGATTAAACAGATCATGCATGTTATATTATCTGGTTTTAAATGCTGTGAATGAAGTTTTTCTCATTTTCATCTCCTTATTCTATTTAATGTTCTTTTACCTTGTGTGTCAGGTGGGTGAGCACTCCAGCCGTCTCCATGATGCTCTGCCTGAGAGACGCCCACTGGAGCTGAGAAAGATGGAGTGGGTGAGATTTGCTTGTTACTCAGACAAGTAAATGCACATTAAAATTCTAGCTAATTGAATTTCAGAAAATAATAAAAACAAAGCAAAATATGTATTAAAATCCATTTTTAAAGTAAAATCATGCCATCAATGCCATCCAGAAGAAAATAAGTCAGTAAATGGTAACGTACACAATCAGTCAAAGCTTTTTGAACCGTAAGGTTTTTAATGTTTTAAAGAATTCTCTTGTGTTCACCAAGCTTGCATTTATTTAAGCCAAAATACAGTAAAAGCACTAATATTGTGAAATATATTTTTACTATTTAAAAAAATATGCTTTATACAGTAAAACAGGCCTTAAAGTTCTTTGGCACCGTGCCGGATTTCCGGTGTGCAGCATTTAGTCCTTCATAAAAAATAAAAATCATAATAAATAATAAAGAATCTTGTTGATTGATATCACTTTTGAGTCCATGAGTTCGCCTACCAATTGTATGAGAGGTGCAACTTTCACTCTCAACCAAACTAACATTAGTAGCCAGTCAGAATGTTTTGTTTTTATAAACACGAGACGCGCATAATAGTATTCAATTACAGAGTCGCAGCCCTGATGAATGAAGAAGCGTGACAAAAAGCTGTGAAGCGAAATGGTCAAATATATCCATCTAGCGCGTATTTACATAGAAAAGCTCATTATAAAGCAGCGGAGCTTTGTAAACAGCTCAGAGTAATCATGTCATCTCCATAAGAATGATATCATTGCCAAAACATATTTACCAGGATTTCTGAAAAGGTCCTGTTCACACATGATCGATTAATGGTAACTTTACCAGTAAAGACAGTATGTGTGTAAGGGGCTAAACTTATGGAGCCAAAAGAGTCTCAATAAAGATAAATGCACACACTACATTCACATATGCACACATAGGATTCATACATGCATACACATAATTCATAAATACACACACAGGATACACAAATGCGCACAAAATTCACAAATGCACACACAAAATTTAAAAAGCACAGAAGATTCACAAATGCATACAAAATTCAGAAATGCACACAATTCAGAAATACACACACAATTCAGAAATGCAAACAACATTTACAAATGCACTCAAGATTCACAAATGCACAGGACAAGATTCAGAAATGTATTTCTGATGCACACACACATATATCTTGATTTACAAACTGCTTGCGGTCTGTGAACTTCACTGCATTTGTGTGTGAATTTTGAGACTCCTCTGACTTGGCTCGACACACAGGTGCCTTTTTTTAAACAGGGAATGATCTGCAACCAATCAGATATCTCCCTTGTTTTAGCCAATCACTAGAATGCACCCCACATGGGGGATTGTTTACTTTACAGTAGTAGTACTACTGTTACTACTACTGTTGTGAATGCTGCGGTCACACTAGACTTTGAGCTTGCAAAGTTTCCTTGGACGCAGCAACAGTTATGATATGATGTCATACTCTGCAGTGTTGTTTAAAAAAAAAACATTTAAATTCAACACACAACACATAATAATACATTTAAAAGGTAAAAACACACAATCTACTCCACTTTCTCTCAGCGCTGCAGTTTAAAACTTTTTGCTGTGATGTATCAAACTGCTATTGGTCATACAGTTTCACGTGATGTGAATTCGCAGGTCAAGAGTCACCAAGATGCGAAACATTTCACACAACTTGCGCTTCCGGTTTGATGCATTTGCATGCATATTAATGGAAGTCAATGGAAAGAATATTAATCTTTATTCTATTTAATGTTCTTTAATGTTGTTGTCAGGTGGACGAGCACTCCAGCTGTCGCTATGGTCTACCTGAGAGACGCCCACTGGAGCTGAGAAAGATGGAGTGGGTTAGATTTGCTTGTTACATTTTGCAAATTAACAAACTAAGGCCTGCAACACACTCAGTAGCCAGAATTACGTTTTATTTTTTTGGGGTATAAAATCATGAGCCATGTGAAATCATGCAGATCAGTATAAAAAAATTTGAGGGGCGTGGGGTTGGTGGTCATGATGTTTGAAGTCCAGGGTTTTTCCTGGGTCAAAAACGGTCTTCGGTGGAGGCTGACGGTCATCCACACAGTAAAAAGAACTCTACCCATGTGATTTGCAAAATACTACAATACATTTTAAACACTTGCAATAAAACAGTATGTGAATATTGCTTATCCTATTAATTAATTAAATATAAATCACTGTCAAGTAAGGCTGGACCAGAATATTTGATTATTTGAATATTCGGTTGGTTGGTTGGTTGGCATTAGTGTTGCTTTTGTCAATGAAAATTCTGACTAAATATCGTTGTCAACGAACCTTTATCATGTGACGAAAATGAGACGAAACGCAACGTAAATGCTGGTCATGTGACGATGACTATAATTAATTGTATAATGCAATATTGTTGACGAATAAAAACGAGACTAAATGTGGTTTACAAAATAAAAACTATGCTAAAATGTCTTCATTTTTGTTCACCGAAACGAAATGTTGTTATACGTTTTTTCATCTCATTTAGTCGCGTTGTTATTATTCTTATTTTGCAATATTTCTGTTTCCTATGTCTCACTGTGCAGACGCAATTGACGTCACTTCCTCAAGCCCCACTCGCGGCATTGTTTAGATACTTGATCTATGTATCTATCCATGTATGTATCTATGTATCTACTTTGCAGTTATTTTAATGTACATTGATGCATTGCAATTGCAGTTTGAACTGTGATCTGTCATGCCACAAAATTCACATTCACATTTACTTTTGTGGAAAACTTTTGTGTCTGCAGTATGTATATAGAGTGCCCAAAATGGTAAAAAATAATAATAATAATGAGCCACTCCTTTTCTTTTAAATAATAGAAGGATCTGTGAAGGGTGTCAAATTAAAAAAATGACTTGAGTGTATTTGTGTAATGAACTTACTCTGGCCTCTTCCTTGGTGGTCCCCTGAGGGTCTCAGGACAGCAAACGTGTGCTCTATGGATTGAACACAATGTTGTTACATTTTTTTAGATTTATTTCAATGCTGTGAGATGCGTTTCAGATTTCCTTTATCCATGATTATGCTTTTACCTTGTGTGTTAGGGTGAGCAGCACACCAGCTGTCTCCGTCATGGTCTGGCTGAGACATGCGCAGTGGAGCTGAGAAACGTGGAGTAGGGAAGTTGAATCAAGCAGTTTAAGTGGAGTAATGACGGTTCATAATCTTAAAGGGACAGTTGCATACATATAAAAAAAAATGTGTTAATTGTATAAAGCGATTATGAATCTTCAGAAGATTGGAATTTAGCCACTCATATTGTATCAGTTACTTCTACAATCTCTGTATGGACTATGGAAATGTGGGAACCGAAATCCCTGAGTTCATTGGATATTTTCAAAACACAAATGAAGATTTAAAGTTTTTGGGTTTAGAATGACATGAGTAATTCACAGAGTTTTCTATGATTTAACTTTCCAGTTAATTGCATCAAATGTTGATCTATTCTACATTTATCTTTCCAGCTAGCCTAATACAACTAATTATTTACCTTAGAAGCTGGGGAGACTCTCACACCAGGTCTGTTGTTGGTCTTCCGTGTCCCATTGTTGCTGATTGACACATGCTGTTGACAATTGGGGGATCATTAGTGGCTAAAATTTAAAATCACCTGTAAAAATGGGTACACTGGTAATTCTTAGAATTTATTCACACAAAATAGGACCAAGCAGTGCAGCTGTATGCTTCAACAATTGGATAGTTGTAACTTTTATTAAACATTGTAGATTTGGATATAAAAATGAAATTAAGATAAAATATAAAGTTTAGACTTACAGTTGCTGAGAGCGTTTACTGCTCTGCTCTGTGAAACCTGAGATTGCACATTAGGACCTGTTAATAGAAATGTAACTTTTTGTGTTCTGTCTGTTATACACCTTTAATCTTACTACATACTGGGTCATTTTGTGTCAGATCATAAAAAATTCAGAAACTTTCCTGAATCAAATTTGATATTTTCATTCTTTTTTTTTTCTTAAACCAAAATATTGAATGTCACAAGATTGTTGAAGTCAACAGATTTTACTAATATAGCTACCAATCTTTATGTAAAAAATAAAATAACAATGCTGCCATCTTTCTAATTCCATTGTTATTTGGTTGTTAAATCTTCATGTTGACCCCCCCCCCCCCTACTCTCTTTTATTTATGGCATTCATTTTTTTATTACTATATTTTTTTTTTAATTCTTCTTCTTATTATTATTTTCCATTTACCTTTTTTTTTAAGTTTTGGAATGGCTGGAGGTTTTGGTGCAGGTGGAACACTTGCTTTGTTTGCAGCTTTTCTTTTTTTAATGGGTGCTTGTTCTGCTGCCTCGTCGTCTGATGAGTATATATGATCTGTACTTGTTTTCTTTCTAGGAAAACAAAGATAAAAAGAACAACTGCACACATTCATTGCCTCTTTGTGTGATGTAGCAAATACTCATAGAAATGTGCTCAATAACTTTTCTGCTGTATTTCTCCTTAAAGGGTTAGTTCACCCAATAAATTTGAATTATGTCTTTAATTACTCACCCTCATGTTGTTCCAAACCTGTAAGACCTTTGTTCATCTTCAGAACACAAGTTAAGATATTTTTGATGAAATCCGAGAGCACTCAGATCCTGCATAGACAGCTTTGCAACTACTACCTCAAGGCCCAGAAAATAAAAAAGGACTATAGTGGTTCAACCTTAATTATGAAGTGAGGATAATACTTTTTCAACAGTTATTTTTTTTCTGTGTCAGTCTCTGACATGCATTCATGACAGGTGCTGATGCAGGAGCCGGCATTTTGACAAAAAAAAAATGCACCGTTTTAACAATGACTTTAATACCTTCCTGAGATGGTAGTGGCATTGATGTCTATGGGGTATTTTATCAATAATATCTTAATTTTTGTTCCAAAGATGAACGCAGGTCTTGTTGGTTTGGAATGACATGAGGGTGAGACATTTTTGGGTGAACGCTCCCTTTTATGCCTCTCTTAAAACAGTTTATACTACTGGGGTGTTGAATGCTTGAATCTGATTGGCTGACGAACATTCTGAGGTGTGCAATTATTTTCTGTGAAACGCACTGCAAACGTAGTTCCAGGCAGCTCTCTTGACCACATTACTGTTCCACATCACTTTGCATAGTAAACTGTAATAACAAATTATAGGACTAACAAAAACCAATCAGCCAATCAGATTCATTCAACGGCCTCGTAGCATTAAATGGTTTAATGCACAGCTAGCCGTGCATTATCCCTTACTTAAATGTTAAAGATAGATGACACATGAAGGCAAATGATGCCATTTTCATTTGTTAAATCATTTCTTTTGTCTTTTTGCAAGGACCTACTTGGGAATCCTTTTTCTAGCAATTTCAGGTTCTGAGTTTATGTCAGAAGTATAGCTGGCCTTCTTCCAATTGTTGGCAACATTCTGAAAAGATGCTGAAAACAAGAAATGCAGGTACGGCTTCATTTTTGTTTATTAAAGCTATATGAGATCATGTTTTACAGTGTATATAAATGATGTGCAAAGATTCTGAAAAATGAAAAACAGGTTATTAGTGGTCGACCGATATGTTTTTTTTTTTTTTTTTTTGACTGCCGATATCTCAAGATATCAGGATGGCCGATATAAAGTGAATATATATATATATGTATGTATGTGTATATATATGTATCTGTGTGTTTGTGTGTTTATATGTATGTGTACGTGTGTGTATTTTTATTTTAATTATGTTTATTTATTTTTTTTAATGTTTGAGAAACTTGAAATGATTTGAAAATGAATTGTATTAAAAATAAAAGTGTAAAATAAATATACTTTAGATGATAACTTCCTGATTCTGTAATTCTATTTCAGTATTTTTCTCAAATAAAGAAATTATTAAAAATATATAAACAAAGTAAATATTGTAACCAACAGGGCACTTGGTAATCTGGAAAATTTGTGGAGATGGCTCTCACTGCAGAACACAAGATCCTGATAATGTTCGGGGTTCAGACACACTGTCTCTGTTTAAATCTAGATTACGCACCTCTTTGGCCAAGCATTCAAATAATGCATCTTATAATTTTGGACTGCAGTTATATCTGAGCAAATGCGTATTATTATTATTATTTTTTAGCTTGGGATAAACTAATTAATTTCACTTGGCTGGAACAGCAGCTATGCTAATGATGTCTCTGTTTCTGCTGGGATCTTCATCCCGTGGTAACTAGGATTTACACAAGCTCCAGTCTGGATCCAGAACATCCGAGAAGAGATGATGCTGACCCTCAGAAGACCCCAGATGATGCTAACCCTGAATCAACAACAGAACTATCACATTGTGCTATAAGTTTGATTGCATAATTGCTGTTAATAGTATTAATCGTCTGTTTGTTTATGTCTTCTATTGATTTTTCCGATTTTTCTACCATATGCACATAAACTGACAGTCATCACTGAAAAGCTACTACTAAATATTTTAGAAACTTAATTTTCTGTACAGTTGCTTTGCAATGATTTGAATCGTAAAAAGCGCTATACAAATAAACTTGAATTGGATTGTGCTCTGGTGCTCTCATTCTCGGTGCCATCAAAATAAAAGTCCGGCCTCGAACGCATCAGCCGAATAACTTATCAGCTGATGCCGATATTTGAAAAATTGGCCTTGGTGATATATTGGTTGACCACTACAGGTAATCTGGGGAAAATCATTGTTTAATTTACAGCATCATTTACTCTTGCCAGACTCGTGCAGGATTCTTGCTCTATGTCGGGTCCACCCTTTTTCTGGCTGTGGTGCCTCCATTGTCCTAACACTCTTCAGCAACCTGTCAAGATCTTTATATGGTGGCCACCACGAGTAGCCATCTGCATACCAGGACTTGGCAGCTGGTCCAGTCGTCCCTTCTCCCTCAAACTCCACGATTAGGTACATTTTTTTTTTTTTTGCAAGCCTGAAACCCGTATTTTTTATTAACTCTTAAATGAAACTTAATTTTGAACAATGCACTTGAAATGCATGAACTATGAAACAAAAAGTGCTGATAAAGAATTACTTCGTATGTAAAAGAGGAATTGAAACGAATTGATTGTGATAGGGGACAAGAAAAATTTTGCTCTCTATTTCCTCAAACTTGCAGAAATCAACTGTTGTTGAGAGGTCATCCGCTAAATGAATGCCAAGTGTAGAGGATGGCAGTGGATAGTCAAAAAAGGATTCCTGGTGGTTGAAGGTATTGTAAGCAACATAAATTTCATCCCTTCATGAAATGATGTTTTGCAGCTTAGCAACTTTGCCGCCAATGCAAACGTGACTGTTTGCCTTATCCAATTTCAGAGTGTGTGGGCTTGTTCTCAACTCTTTGTATTGTGTCGCCTCATGGAAGGATGCAGGAAGAGGACCAGTCGCATGTGGTTTTTTGAGCAGATGTGGCCTGGTTTTGTGAGTTTTTTTGCAGCATCTTTGCATTTCTGAGAGTCTTTTTATTATTTGACTGAGTGGGCATGTTGGTTTCCTCAGAAGTCTTTTGAGTTTGTTTAGGTGATTCTCATACTTGAAAGCACTGAAGTTGTCAAGGACACCATGCTTTTTCGCATCATCTGCAAGATGCACAAGGCAGTGTGCATTGTAGGACAAGAATTGTGGACCATACAGTTGACCAAAGTGAGAGACAAAGAGTACCAGTAAGTCATTGGCATAATCACAGTATTCTTCAATCAAACTGTTGTTGCACAGGATTCCCACAAAAAGTAGCAAGAAATTTTTGTACACCTCTGTGTTAAGGAGATCTTTCATCATGACCGGTCCGGTATACAGTAAAAACTGCCTAAACTCGGTTGCCTTCCACCTATCAATTTCTCTCAGTGCCCTTGGTTTCCTTGCAAACTCCATGGGCACACTTCTCCGAGCATTTAACAGTCTTTCTGACAATGTGTTTATTTGAAATCCTGACAGCCTACAAGTCAGAGGACCCATCTTAAGCCACAAGAGAAGAAGCCGTCTCATGATTCCGAGGCACACAAGGTGCATGTAGTCAAGGGGGAAACCAGAGACCATGTTTAGGGATGTTTCTTCAAGAGGTGATGGACCATGATGATGATCAGCATCTGTCTTATTTCTGAAGCTCTCATTAGTTCTTAAAGGCATGTCAGTTCTTGGAAATGTCATTCTATTTTCTAGGTACAAACCATCCTGTGTGCATTTTTCACATCCGTGATAGCCTGTGTGACCTTTAACATTTTTCAGGAATGCATGGGCAGGTGCATCACAGACCATCGAAGAGAGTATTAAATTGAACATCACTCCATCGAATTCAAATCCTTTAGCTAATTCATTTACTTCAGAGATGAATTCTTGAAGGTACTCTGCTAGGGATGTAGGTTTACTTGTGCCACAAAATAAACCTATTGTCACTGGTTCCTCTTGTTTGATGTTTTGCAGTGTCCCTAGGATGGGCCAGAACTGTGTTGCTGAGCTCTTATAGAGAGGCAAACCATCAATGCTGACCTGAAGCTCCAGCGTGTGAATGTTGCGCAGAATGTCAACATTCTGATGTAGCACCTCTGCAATTGAATTCAGCATTTCGAAATGGTAATACTGGCCACCAGCCTTGTCTTGTATGTCAGGGTTTAAACGCACAGTTCCTAGCAATGTCCTCGAGTCTTTTGGTAGATTTAAACTGTGTAGCCGTAGAATGTTGAGCAATGAATTCAATGCCACATGTGTAATTTTGTGTTCAGTAGCCCAGGATGCCAAATCATCATCTAATGAATTTGGATCTGATTCTGATTCTGTGTCTGATTCACTGTCATCAGGAACACTTCTGACATCTTCAGTCTCATCAACATGAGAGAGACAGTCCATGAATGTATCGTCATCATCATTTTGACCTTGAACGGTTTTACTGTGCATCCAACCGAATTCTTTCCCCCAAGTTGTTGCCTGTATTGTCTGCAGTTGCTGATCCACCTTGTCCTTTGCTTTTCATCCAATAGGATGGTTCATTTGAAGCCATAGTATTAAGACCTTAATACAAACAAACCTATTTTTTTGTTATTTGTTTACTGGCCTACCAAGTCTAATGCATTAACATAATGTACATACCTTTAGTTGGTTGACGGATGGTAATGGATAACTTTCTGTAGTCAAATTAAACAAAGGACATAGTTAAATGCTGAAATTTAAAATAACTACATAAAAAAATAAACTATTACATATCTAAATTTTCAATTGAACTGATGCATTTTATGGTTATATAAATAGTTTACAGTACAATATAGTATATCTGATTTAAATCAGAGATTGACAGTCTTCTGTAATTGAGGTTTAAACATAGATGTAATTCTCTTTTCATCACATTGTGTTCTTTTAAAACACCAGTTGCACCTAAGAGATCTGTTCACATAAAATTATGCATTTACACAGACAAAAGTTCGGTACTGGTTAGATTTTCATGTGTTTGAAAGAAATGGTCTTGACTGTTTATTTTATGAAAGTAAATTTTCACTGTACATATATTCAATGTAAATCTTTTCACAATTGTGTGCATCAAATCAGCGTATTAAAATGATTTCCAAAGAATCATGTGATCACAGAAGAATTCTGTACTACTCTAAGGTTGTATTTATTTAATTCAAAATACAGAAAAAGGGTAATATTGTGAAATATTATTGGTAATTAAAAATATGGGTGTCTTATTTTAATATACTTATATATATATATATATATTATTTTTATTTTTTTCTGAGATGCAAAGCTGGTTTTTCAGCATCATTACTTCAGTCTTCAGTGTCACATGATCCTTCAGAAATCCTTCTAATATGATAATTTATTATCAGTGTTGGAAACAGTTGTGCAGCTTAGTATATGTATTTATTTATTTTCTTTTGAAACCAGTGAAAATTTTTCAGGATTCTTTGATGAAAAGTTAAAAACAACAGCACTTAAAATAGAAATCTTATGCAACAATAACAATAATGGCGTGCTTGGTGTCAATCTAATCTTCAGGTGAGAGTTGAATGGCGCTTAGTGTCTCGCGAGATTTTAATTGGGTTTCCTCTGTTTCAAGCAAGGCATTCGATTGGCTGGTAGGTGCTGATGTCGCGCTGAGAACAACATGGCACGGGTTCAAAGCCTTATTCAACTGAGAAAATTGATCAGCGTCATGGTACAAGCGAAGTCTGAATGGTTTGGTAAGGTAAACTTGAAACGAAATCCCGCAACCGCGAGTTTGTTAAACTGTTGTCACTGAACCGGACTTTTTGTGATTTCGCCTATGTTTACCTGGACATCATATACGTTTAGTGCTTGTGTAACTTGATCCGGGCCGCTGTTATTACGTTAGCTCGGAGCCTCTGTTCATGGTTGACTTGCCTTACATTTCTCAGAGCTGGTGGGTCTAAACCAATCCGAGATAGCCCCTTACGACGTCCAATACTACGGCTAACTTGTAGGAATGAATGAAAACTAGCGAGCAATTTCGAAAAACCGCTGAGTGTAAATCTTACTTGTTATTGCGGTGTAAAATACGAGTGCACTTGATTGCGTCCACTTAGTTTTTGGACCAGCACAAATGGGTGTCCCTTGAAAAGTATACTATTTGAGGGTACAGAGTGATGGATTTTAGATTCAGCGCAAGTGCTATGTATAGCAATATTTTAAATTTCTACGTTATATTCCTCAGTACCGATAGGCCTTAGCCAATCCGTACTGAGTAGAGCAGCGCTTCAGATTTTCCCGCCCACCGGTGATTTGGATTCGCTCAAAATGGCGTTGAAGTGAATTTGATGACGTACATCAGCTGTTTTCGCGAGGGGAAAAAGCGCCCTTATCATTTCTGTATTTAGTTTTAGTTTGTTTGCATTTAAGTGTATGTGTCTACATGTATAATGATTCTTATCTCGAATATAATTAAACGTAAAGATATCAAAAGGCTGATTAATCCATATAAATGTTACTTACCAACCACTTGATGAACTAACGACAAACTACAAACAAACTTAAAGACGACTAATTAACTTTTAAAACAACAGTAGTAGAAAGACATGTAATGAATGAACAGGAACTTAATATGTACAACTGGTTCTATTTACAGGTTATTAATGTGAGGAAAATGATCAAAAAATGTTGAGGGTACAGTAGGCTGAGGAAATCACAACGGTCATCTGATACAAATTAAAACGGTCATCGCATATATGTAGCCTACGGTCACGTGACATTCATTCATATATTTTTTTTATTAATTTATTATTTTTTCCTGAGCTTAATACAGGAAACCCAATGTGTTCATGTTTAGAGTTGTTATAAATATTGCTACAGTTTAATGGTTTAATATTGCTTAGATCAGGTGTTTTTTGTTGTTGTTTTTTTAGGGTGAGAGTGAGGGTTACCTCAAGGACATAATGTCAAAGGTTACTTGTTTGCTACCTCTGTTTATTTGTAAATGTAATGGGTGTTTTTTTTCACCATATGTTGAAGATATTTTAAAATATATTGTTTATTTTATTAGTTATTATATTTATTAGGCATTTTAAATTTAATTTGACAATCAATACTAAAAGAATATGAAAATATTGAAATGTGTACATATATCGTTTTCTCTCTGTGTGTCACATTATACTTGCCCTGAATATTTCAGTGCCACACAATTTGCCACAGTGGCAATGGTAATTTTTATTATTTTTTTCTCTCTTTATGAAAATGGATATTGGGCAGTAAAGCGTTCAAGTTAATTTGGGTGAAATATAAATTTGTTTAAACAACATCTGTGTTAAGTGTAAAAAAAAAAAAAAACATATTTATTCTATTATTTCTGTAACAGTTAATACAGGCTTGAGTCCTGTCTTACTGTGGATGTCTGATGGAAAGTTGGATGGAGTGATTTTTACAATGGCAACCCACAGACTCAATGTGGACACCTTGTTGTAAAACACTTTTTTATTATTATTATTAACTGTATTATATTTATTCCTTTTGATATATGAGTGATGTGTGTGGCACACATTTTCCTTGTTTCTTCTGCCTTGGCTGCACAGCTGTGGAAACCTGACCTGGTGAGGACCCTCTCCTCCATCCTCAACTATTGAACCTCTTATATCACTCGGATGAGGTAATAAATTAAAGATTGTGTTGTTGGTCAGTGAATAGTTTGTTTTAAGCTGCAAATAATTTTAATGTTTCTGATCAATTTGATAACCGCTATATATACCCGGTATATTCAGGGTGTCTGCAGGTCCTCAAAAAGTCTTAAAATGTCTTAAATAGTGTTTTCCTAATATAAGGCCTTAAAAAGTCTTTAATTGTCTTAAATTCAGATTAGATAGGTCTTAAATATATTTGGTCACTTCAGTCTTACCTAATGACTTAATGACCTAATTACTGTTTATAATCATTGGACAGACCGAAGATTTTTTTTTTTTTTTCTCTGCGTCATCAGAGAGAATTGAAGAATACAAGTATGCGCTGAGGCTAACTCTTTGTGAGAGACTTCAGATAGAACAAATAAAATGGCACACATAAACATGATATAATAAAGTAATACCTTGACAAGTGAGCTATCTTGAACAATATTCTAACAACGCAAAAAAAAAAAAAAACATTGAAAACACCTACAGAGTGCATGCATTACGTGTCTGCATTTAGAAAGTGCTCTTTCACTGCATGATTCAGTCTATTAAAATACATTCAGAATGATCACAAATTAAAAGACATGGGGGCAGAACATGTCTATATTAATACCATTTAAATATAGTTAATCAATTTTGGTAAATTTCACATGGCAGAGTGCCTTTTTTCCCTCAAAAAATTACCATATACAAATGTAATAGGTTTTTTTTTTTTTTAACAACCGTTTCATAAACTACGTTCTATTAAGATACTTACGTTTTTTGTACTATTTCGCCAACAAAAATAATTCCAAACAAAGCCACAGTGCTGTTTTGCATCTCTAAGCAACATGAGGCTTTTTGTTCCTGAATGAATCAACTGTTTTAATTACTCACTTATTAACATTTACCTGCTGTCACCTACTGGTTGTTTTTAATGTCACATTTAAAGTATCTTTTTAATTCAATTAAATTCAAGTTTATTTGTATAGCGCTTTTTACGATACAAATCATTACAAAGCAACTTTACAGAAAATTAAGTTTCTACAATATTTAATAGTAGCTTATCAGTGGTGACTGTCAGTTTATGTGCATATGACAGGATTTTTCAGAAAAAAAAAAAAAAAATTCAAAGACGTAGTCAGCCAGACGATGAACATTATCAACAGTAATTATTATACGATGCAGTCACACTTGTAGCAATATTTGTTAGTTCTGTTGTTGATTCAGGGTTAGCATCATCTGGGGTCTTCTGAGGGTCAGCATCATCTCTTCTCAGGTGTTCTGGATCCAGACTGGAGCTTGTGTAAATCCTAGTTACCACGGGATGAAGATCCCAGCAGAAACAGAGAAACAAATAGAGACATCATGTTCCAACACAGTAAAATTAATTAGTTTAACCCAAGCTAAAAAATAAAAATGTTTTATATGATGTGATGCTCTTTTTGTGAACATTGTTTCATAAAATGCTCTTACTGTTTCTTTTCTTCACCCAATAGCTTAGGACAGACCAGCCTGTGATCTCCTAAGACACCCAGATTCAGCCCTGGTCACGATCTGTCCCACACCTGTGTCTCATCACAGTCCATCACCAGTGTCTGCACCCTGCCTACTGCCAATATTATGGATTTCTGTTCTGGAGAGAGATGCCATTCACAACATAATCTCTACACAATATCAAACTCAAATAATTTAATCTTGCCTAACAGTTTCCCTGATTTGTTACAGTTCACAATGTAGCATGGTCTTGCCTACCTTTGTCCATTCAGTTGTTTAAATGTTTTTAATATTTGAAATGGAATAGATCTCAAGTTTATTATTTAAAAGCAACTTCACTTCATCTTTCCCTAGAAGAGATAATAGGTGTGTTAGACTTGAAGCAGTGCTGTGCAGACCGATGGAAGTATGACATCACGGTACCATGAGAGCAATAAGACAGCTTCATATACTTTTGAATCGCTCTCACGCTACTTTGTCATACTTTAAGCGCTGCTGCGCAGACCAATTGAAGTTGAACATATCTGAAGTGTAAACTCTCACGGTCAGTTCTGGGTCTTGTGCAGTAATATGATGAGCAGGTGTTTAGTGTCATCACCTTACATTATTGAAATGCTATATTGACCTGTATTCAGTTTTAAAACTCGGAAAGAAGAAATTAAGTGTCATTAAGCTGCATAACATCTGTTCAGATGAACATTTGTGTAGTCTGTTTCCTCCTGAGGTTTCTACCTTGTAGAGTTAAATATCGAAAAATGAGTGTCTTTGTAACCATTCTCAATAGATACTGAAAGCATTTTAATGGTGCTTCTAATTAAAATATAAAATGTAATATGTGAGTTAAGCCATGGCCGGGTGTACATTCCACATTTTTAATATATGCTAAAACCTACAAGTAGTCAATTATCTTACACAAGCTCTACAAAATAACTTCCACACGCGTTTATCTCCATTAACAGGGATAGTTGGACAAACCGATTTACAAGTGCATGATGGATTACGTGGTTAAAACAATTTGTGCTTTTGTTCTCGTTTGTTTCCAGTAAAGTATGTCACCTTTTGTCTGATTATTTAGAGCAATATTAATGTTAACGTAAAGCGCACAGTGTCTGTGCACATAAGTAAAGAAAAATTGTTTGTGTCTCCTTGAAAACATCAATGGAATATAATACATTTAATAAATAAATTTATGTCTACATAATAATTTGATGTTTGTTTTTAAACATGTTATATACGTTCTTGTACTAAGAGCAAATCACAGAATATGGATTTTAAATAATCGTTATTTCTTCAAGTATTTCCCTTTCAATTAATCAAGTATAGCAACGGACATGCCAAGATATTTCGGGTATTAAAGATACGTCGTATAGATGTCATTTAGAGGTAGGGAAGACGTTTCATTTAACAGCTCAAACAGACGATCTACAGACGATCAAAATATGACTATAAAAAAGGAATCCGATGTTTATCAGATGATGCGCTCTTCAGCAGACGTCTCCGCGACGTACGTGTGCTATCTGGGTATAGTTTCTGAGAGAAGAGGACAACTATTTCTGAGATTGGTCTCAGAAAGAATTTAGTGGTTCCTTGGTCAACAATTTTCACTTCCACTTTTCGAACCATTTTGTCTGCACTTGGAAAGGGTTTTACAACAAGGCCAGTTGTCTTGGTGCCTGACTTTCTTTCAAAAGTACAACGTCACCAATATTCACATTTGGTCTTTCATGAAGCCACTTTTTCCGATTCTGCAGTGTCGACAAGTACTCCCTTCGCCATCTTTTCCAAAAAGTATCAGCAAGACACTGCACTTTTTTCCATTGATTCAAATGAAGATTAGCTGTATCAAAATTTCCCTCAGGAGCTGAAACTGCATCCCTTTTCTGTGTCAACAGCAATGCTTGAGTGAGTATTTCAGGTGCTTCTGGGTCCGTAGACACTGGTACCAAAGGCCTGGCATTTAAAATTGCCATAACTTCCGCCATTAGAGTTGCCAAAACCTAATGTGTGAGACGTGTGGGTTTTTGAATCAGCATACCATCCAGAATTCGTCTTGCAACTCCTATGAGTCTCTCCCAAGATCCCCCCATGTGGGAAGCATGGGGTGGATTGAAAATCCATGTACATCCTTTATTTTTAAGATAATGGTTTACCTCTGTGTCGTTCACATTTATTTTCAACTCTTTCCAGACACCAACAAAATTTGTACCTCTTTCAGAGTGAAGTAGTTTTGCTGGACCACAGATGGAGAAAAATTGTCGCAATGCATTGATGAAACTTGCCATCGACATTCAATTAGTTCAATATGCACGGCTCTGACAGACATGCATACGAAGATCACTGCCCAGCTTTTTGAATCTGCACTGCCCATCCTTGTACGCCGTGGGACTACACTCCATGGGCCAAACACATCAATGCCCACGTTAGTAAAAGGTGGTTCTGAAGACAGACTGTCTGCAGGCAAGTCTGCCATTCTTTGAATCTGTAATTTCCCTCTGAGCTTGCGGCAGTTAACACAGTTGTGAATATTGTTAGAAACGAGACGTTTGCTCCCTATTATCCAAAATCCAGCTGCTCTGATGGCTCTATCATTAAAATGGCAACCCTGGTGTGCTACCTGGTTATGATAGTGTCTTACCAGGAGGATGGCAACATGGTGCTTGTGAGGAATAATGAGAGGATGCTTTTCTCTTTGAGACAGGTCTGAAGAAGATACACGACCGCCAACTCTCAGCAAACCATCCTCATCAATTACTGGATTTAGTTTAAGGAGGCTTCGTTTTGCAAGGACCACCCCGTTTTTAAGGCACTCAAACTCTTCATGTTGCACACAGCGTATGATTGTATTCTTGGCTTGTGTCAACTCACTTATGCTGCAAGATTTGGTGCAGTGATGCCAACCTTTGCAATGCGTGTCATCTGTTTTCCCACAATAGGATCTTGCAACATGAATTAGTCGAGCTATTGACTTACAAAGAACTCCCCAGCTGGAGAACCTCTCATATCTGTGTGAGGTTAGCTGAGCTGCAGAAATCTTGGTTGCAAGGACTAAAGGACGTCTGGTCGAATTTCAGCATCAGGTTCCACCAATTCAAAGGTCTCAGTCAATTCTTGAGCATTGCTCTTAAGTATAAATTGTGGCCCAGAAAGCCAACATGTGTACTGTAAGCGTTCCGCTGACACAGCTCTGGTGGCAAGGTCTGCTGGGTTGTTTTTGGTATTCACATAAAACCACTGATCAGGCTGTGTCGATTTCCTTATTCAAGTTACCCGATTGGCTACGTATAAATAAAATCTCTTTGTGACATTATGGATATATCCTAAGACTACCCACCTGTCTGTGAAGAACCGAACTGAGTCTATTTCCTCATCAATCTCATCCCTGATCGTTTCATACATTTCCACTGCTAGTACAGCTGCACATAATTCTAAACGAGGTATGGTGTGAGCTGGACGAGGGGCTAACTTTGCTTTCCCCATGACAAACCCGACTTGGCATTTGTTATCAGCATCAACTACCCTAAGGTAAGCTACTGCTCCTATTGCAACTGTGGATGCATCTGAGAAGAGGCACAGTTCTTTTCTTTGTACGGCTGACAGAGGAACAGGTACATACGGTCTCTTAATCTGCAAATGTTCCAATGTCATTAGAGAATTTCTCCATTCATTCCACTCTCCTTGTCTTTCTTTTGAAAGATGAAAGTTCTCTGAGTAAAGCTTTTCCTCTCACTACGACAGGAGCCAGAAATCCAAGGGGGTTGAATAGGCTATTCACTGTGGATAGAATGCCCCTTCTTGTAAATGGCTTCTCCTCTTGATTCACTTGAAAGTTAAAGCTGTCAGTCTCTAGGTTCCAAGAGAGACCCAGGCTGTGTTGAACAGGCAAATTATCAACTCCTAGGTCTAAGTCCTTCAAGTCTTTGGCATGATCCTCTTTGGGAAATGCTTCCATGATGGTTTTGCTGTTGGATGCGATTTTGTGTAATCTAAGATTTGACTCTGCAAGCATTTTTTTTGTGTTTTTGAAGAGGTTAACGGCTTCCTCAGAAGTGGAGACTGAAGTCAGCCCATCATCAACATAAAAATTTCTCACAACAAAGTGCTTGGCATAGAAGCCATACTCATTTTCTCCCCGAAGAACAGCTCGTCTCATGCAGTCAATCGCCACAGCAGGTGAAGGACTGTTTCCAAATACATGGACTTTCATCCTGTACTCAGTTACCCTTTTATCTAGGTCGTTGTCTTCATACCACAAAAGCCTTAAATAATCTCTGTGGTCTTCACATACTACAAAACAATAAAACATCTGCAGCACATCTACTGTCACTGCAATGCTCTCTTTTCGGAACCTCATGAGAACTCCAAGGAGTGTATTGTTTAAATCAGGTCCACTGAGTAACACCTTGTTAAGTGACATTCCTTCAAATTCTGCACTTGAGTCGAACACAACCCTGATTTGGTCGGTTTTTTTGTGGGTGGTACACACCAAACATGGGAAGGTACCAACTCTCCTCTTCTTTATCCACAGGAGGGGCTTGCTTTGCATGGTCATTGTCAAAAAGCTTTTGCATGAAATCGATGAACTGAAGTTTCATCTCAGGTTTTTTATCCAGAGTTTTGCGCAGTGACATGAGGCGTTTCATTGCCTGATCTCTATTATTTGGCAAACGAGACCTTGGGGAGCGAAAGGGTAATGGTGCGACCCAGCTGTTTGCAGAATCCTGGAAGACATCTCTGTCCATGATTTCTAAAAAAGCTTTATCATCCACAGACAGCACAAGCTTGTCGTCATCTGGTGTTCTTTGGAACACTGCATAACCCAGGTTATCAGTCATTTTCCTTGCACCTGATCTTACATCATATTCTGATGACATGGTAAGCTGCTTTCGTATCTCACCAATACATTCCTTCACTTGAATCTGTTTTGGGCAAGGGGAGAGATATGATGTGCGGCCATTACTATGCACACGTGTTCGATAGACATTTACACTCAAAGGTCGATGTGCTGTTCCAAGGCAAACTTCCCCAACGATTACCCATCCAAGATCCAGTTGCTGAGCATATGGAGCATCATTAGGTCCATTTATCTGCGCTCTAACTTTGTGCACCCTCAGAATTTCCCTTCCTAAAAGTAAAAGGATAGGAGTATCAGGATCAACAGACGGGATTTGATTTAGAATTGGCCGTAGATGAGGATAATGCTGTGCAACATCTGTGTCACGGTTCATGAATCGGCTGTCTCACACTGAGGTGTCTGCGTGAGTGTAATTGTGTGGGTGTGGTTACTCATTTGTGTAGATTAGTGTCACCACCTGTTGTTGATTTCACCTCCCTTTATATGCCAGTAATTTCCCTCTCATGTTGTCAGATCGTTGTGGTTGTTCCCTGGTGTGCGTCTGTTCTCGTGTCTCGTCAGCCCAGTTCTCCGTTTGGATTTCATCAGTTCTTCGTGTCGTCTGGATTTCGTCAATTCCTCGTGTCGTCTGTATGTTCCACGGTTCCTGGGTTTCTCTACACGCTCTTCACCACACCACCACCGGATCGCCATCTTGTCCCTGCTTCAACCACCACCTGATTGTTTGTCCCCGACCTGTGTTTTTATTCTGACTTTCTATAATTAAACCTTATTTACTTGCACCTTGCATCCTCTTGTTATTTCATCACAGAACGATCTGACCAAACCATGGATGCAGCAAGCACTTCCCAGCTCATGGATTTCATCGCTCACAGCATCTCACGAATGGACCAACAAGAAGAAAACATTTCAGGCACAGGTCGTGCGGTGCAAGCACTCGTGAAGCAGGTGTCCGAGCTCTCCCAACAGGTACAACTTCTGCGGACTCCCACTGCGCCCCCCAAGCTGTCCGTTCCCCCACCACCAGCGCCTGCAGCAGCAGAGGGACCAGAGCCACGCCTACCCACACCAGAGGGATATTCCGGTGAGCCTGAATTTTGTAGAGCATTCCTCACGAGATGTTCCATGCATTTCGCTTTACAGCCACGTACTTTTCAGAGTGAACAGACGAAGGTTGTATTTGTATTAACCCTGCTGTCAGGGAGAGCAGCACTTTGGGGAACAGCGGTGTGGGAGAACGGACACGACTGCTGCACCTCGTTCCAGGCACTCTCCGAAGAGATGAGGAGAGTTTTCTATCGTGCAGTGGCGGGTAAGGAGGCGGCCAGATTACTCGCCGAACTGCGACAGGGAGAAGGCTCAGTGGCTGATTTTTCCATTCGATTCCGCACCCTGCCCGCAGAGTGCCGTTGGAACGAGGAAGCGCAGTGGGATATGTTCCTGCATGGGCTGGCTGACCGCGTTCATAAGGAGATTTACGCCATGGACTTACCAGAGACGCTGAACGGACTGATAGCACTCGCCCTAAGAGTAGACGCTCATCTGAATCGCGTGACCCGGCGTGACCCGTGCCCCAGCCGTCCACAGCCCAGCTCAGTGGACCACCAGCCCGATGGTGCGAGCGCGGTCAGCCTCGCATTCGATCACGAGCCCATGCAGGTGGGGAGAGCTCGGCTTTCCCAGGAGGAGAGAGAGAGGCGGAGATCCCAAGGACTTTGCCTATACTGTGGCCGGGCGGGCCACTTCATCCACTCCTGTCCAGTAAAAGAGCAGGCCCGGTAGTAAGTATGAGGCTACTATTAGGTGGGATCTCCGCCGAAAAGACATCATCACCATCATCGACCCTCCTCCCGGTAAGACTGAGATGGCGTACGTCGATGCACTGCACCAATGCACTACTGGATTCGGGAGCGGAGGGCAATTTCATGGACTTTAAACTGGCTGTTCAACTTCAGATCCCCATCACTCCTCTCTCGCACCAGATCACTGTCAACGCACTCAATGGACAAGAGCTTCCCCGGATTACACATTCCACTGAAAGTATCACCCCCATCACTTTTGGCAATCACACAGAAACCCTCTCATTCCTACTTATGGACTCAACACTTGCACCAGTGGTTTTGGGACACCCGTGGCTCTCTAAACACAACCCCCGGGTCGACTGATGCACTAACACAATTTCCACATGGAGTAACCACTGTCATGAATCCTGTTTAGTGTCTGCCTTTCCCTCTGTGTCTGGTTCTGTGTTTCAGAGTAAGGCGGCGGATTTGTGTAACGAGCCCGCGGAGTACCTCGACCTGAAGGAAGTGTTCAGTAAGTCCCGTGCTGCTTCTCTCCCTCCGCATCGTTCCTATGACTGTGCGATAGATCTACTGCCAGGGCAAACTTTACTCTCTTTCTGTTCCCGAGAGGGAGGCCATGGAGAAATATATTTCTGATTCTCTGGCCTCTGGGTTCATCCAGCCTTCCTCTTCTCCTGCGGGGGCGGGGTTCTTTTTCGTTGGAAAGAAGGATGGTTCTCTGCGACCTTGCATTGATCACCGAGAGCTGAACAACATCACGGTAAAGAATTCTTATCCTTTGCCGTTGATGTCTTCAGCTTTCGAGAGGTTGCAGGGAGCATCCATTTTCACGAAACTGGACTTACGCAATGCATATCATTTGGTTCGCATCAGGAAGGGGGATGAATGGAAAACCGCTTTTAATACCCCAGGGGGCACTTTGAATATTTGGTTATGCCCTTCGGGCTTTCCAACAGCCCAGCGGTTTTCCAGGCACTCGTGAATGACGTGTTGAGAGACATAGTAAATCAATTCATATATGTTTACCTGGATGATATATTGATTTTTTCTTCATCTCTCCAGGAACAAGTTCAACACGTCAGACGAGTGCTCCAGAGACTGTTAGAGAATGGGCTTTTTGTCAAGGCGGAGAAATGCTTGTTTCATGCACAGTCTGTTCCCTTCCTAGGGTACATAATCTCTTCTGAGGGAGTGCGCATGGACCCTGACAAGATTAAGGCTGTGGTAGATTGGCCAAATCCAGATTCCCGTAAGGCCCTACAGTGGTTTCTGGGGTTCGCCAATTTTTACCGGCGTTTCATTCGCAACTTCAGCCAACTAGTCGCACCTCTGACTGCCTTGACCTCCCCCCGAACGACGTTCAGGTGGTCTAACACTGCTGAGGCAGTGTTCACCAACCTCAAAGGTCGTTCGTTTTGGCTCCCATTCTCGTCACCCCTGATCCCACACGTCAGTTCGTGGTGGAGGTCGACACGTCAGAGGTGGGAGTAGGAGCAGTGCTTTCACAACGCGCTTCCTAAGACGATAAGATGCATCCCTGCGCGTTCTTTTCTCATCGACTATCGCCTGTCGAACATAATTATGACATTGGTAATAGAGAGTTGTTGGCAGTTAAGTTAGCGTTGGAGGAGTGGAGTCATTGGTTAGAGGGTTCTGGTGTACCTTTTATCGTTTGGACCGACCATAAGAATCTTGAATACATCAGATCAGCTAAAAGGCTCAACTCCAGGCAGGCTCGGTGGGCTCTTTTTTTTGGACGTTTTGACTTTGTTTTCTCGTACCGCCCGGGGTCTAAAAACATCAAACGCGACTCTTTATCTCGTATTTTTGATCCATCCGAATGCCCGGTCACTCCCGAGTGTATTTTACCCGAGAAAGTTGTCATTTCCACTCTGGTATGGAAGGTCGAATCGAAGGTCAAGACAGCCTTAGAAGGGGTAACGCCTCCGCCTGGTTGCCCACCGAGTCGTTTGTTTGTGACGGAGGGGTTACAGTCTGACGTTATTCGATGGGGTCATTGCTCCAACGTGGCTTGTCACCTAGGAGTGACTCGCACTAGTTTTCTAGTTAAGCAACGATTCTGGTGGCCACTAATGGCTCGCGACATTCACAATTTTTTTTTGGCTTGCTCAGTCTGTGCCACTGGTAAGACATCTAACCGACCCCTAGACCGGCTATTTCGACCACTGCCTGTCCCTTCGAGACCCTGGTCCCATATCGCTCTAGATTTTGACAACGCCCTCCCGCCCTCTAATGGCATGATGGTTGTTTTAACCATAGTGGACCGGTTTTCGAAGGCGGCACATTTCATCCCCTTGCCCAAATTACCTTCAGCCAAGGAGACAGCGGTCACAGTCATAGATCACGTCTTTCGGTTACAGGCCTCCCGATGGACGTGGTCTCTGACAGGGGTTCCCAATTCGTATCCAAATTTTGGCAAGAATTTTGTAAATTACTGGTGGCCACGGTCAGTCTGTCCTCGGGCTATCATCCCCAGAGCAATGGTCAGTCTGAGCGAGCCAATCAGGACCTCGAGAGAATGTTGCGATGTTTGGTTGCCAAGATTCCGTCATCCTGGAGCCAACAGGTTTCTATGGTGGAGTACGCCCACAATTCATTGCCAGTGTCATCCACGGGCCTCTCGCCATTTAAGTGTAGTTTAGGTAACCAGCCACCAATTTTTCTTGGTGTCTGGGAATGCCAGGAGGCGTTCCTAAGGCGAGGGGTACTGTCACGGTTCATTAATCGGCTGTCTCACACTGAGGTGTCTGCGTGAGTGTAATTGTGTGGGTGTGGTTACTCATTTGTGTTGATTAGTGTCACCACCTGTCGTTGATTTCACCTCCCTTTATATGCCAGTAATTTCCCTCTCATGTTGTCAGATCGTTGTTCCCTGGTGTGCGTCTGTTCTCGTGTCTCGTCAGCCCAGTTCTCCATTTGGAGTTCGTCAGTTCTTCGTGTCGTCTGGATTTCGTCAGTTCCTCGTGTCGTCTGTATGTTCCACGGTTCCTGGGTTTCTCTACACGCTCTTCAGCGCACCACCACCGGATCGCCATCTCGTCCCTGCTTCAACCACCACCTGATTGTTTATCCCCGACCTGTGTTTTTATTCTGACTTTCTATAATTAAACCTTATTTACTTGCACCTTGCATCCTCTTGTTATTTCATCACAATCTGGAGAGGGAATCTCTGTCCTGTCATCTGGCAGCATATCACACTCGATCAAGGTTGGTAATGAGAGTTTTGTCAGCCCATCTATAGATTCTACCATAAAGTTGGTGGCTCTCCTTCCAGAAGTCTAATTTACCCCAGCACATGTCTTTATAGTGTATGGTGCGAAGCTTGCTTTGATCTCGAAAAGATTGTAAACTCGGTCTTGGCTAAAGATCTGTTACTTTGTTCATCCAAGACCGCATATACCCTGACCGCTTGCTCTATTTTGCCAGCAGGATACACTGTCACCAGACAAATTTTAGAACATGATCTTGCATGATCAGACTCACCACATATCTCTGTGCATTTTGAAGTAACAGAGGTAGGTGAGATACCAGTCTGCTCCCTGCATTGCTCTTTCTCCATGACAGGCTTATCTGATGTTAGAAATGGTGAATTTGAATGCAGAGCAGAAACATGTCTCTCGCTGTTACAGTCAGAGCATTTGACAGGTGCTTTGCAATTTTTTGCAATATGCTTCGTAGAGTCACATCATCTGAAGCAGATACGATTTTCTTTTAGAAAAGATATACAGTCCTCTATTGGTCTCCCTCTAATGGTCCTACACATTTTGAGTGGATGAGGCTTGCGATGAATAGGACAAAGCCTATCTGGACTTTCAGTTCATTTCTGATACTGTTTAGACTGTAGGTCATACGTCTGTGATGACACCTCTGTTCGATGTACAGTTACAGAACTCCTACCACTGAATTTGTTAGGTTCGACTCTGCTTGATGTTGATTGATTACCAGAAGTGGAGAATGAAAAACTGGGGTCATTCCTTATTTTAGCTTGATTTCTCACAAACTTTGAGAAAAAGCAAAGGGTGGGAATGCTACCTCATAATCCTCCTTGTATTTGGACCCCTGGACAATCCATTTGTCTTGAAGGCTTATGGGCAATTTTTCTACTATTGGATTAACCCCACGTGGAGTGTCGAGATAAGCCAGGCCTGGAAGATACCCGTCAGCTGTAGCACATTCCAGTTCGAGAAGGATATCTCCTAACTCTCTAAATTTGTGGTTGTCTTTGACAGTTTTGGTAGATTCTCAATTTTCTTTAGAAGTGTCTCTGGTACATGATGTGAAGGATTAAATTATGTTCATTTCACATCATTCTAATTTAATGCTTCTTTTTTTACAGAACCAATCTTTTGATTTGTAAAACACAGATTGTCTACATCTGCATTATGAGGAGCCAGCAGTTTGTAGTAAATTTTTGCTGTAGCTGGAGGTAATGGTGGCTTAAATTTGGTTCCTAATGACTCATCAAGTGCAAGTTCTGTGAAGGATTCTCATGAGTGCTGTTGTACATACTTACAGGTACGCTGAGCAACATTGACTGGCTGCAGGTCAGGAACTGATTTTACATTGAATTTGCCACTTTCACATTCTTCTTCCTCATATGCTGCTGCTTCAGCTGAAGCAACTGCCGCTGCTCGTTCAACCTGTGGGATGTGTAGACTCGCATCCAAATCTGCTTTTTGCTTCATCAAAATTGCCTCAAGTTCTGCTTTTTGTTTGATCATAAGTGCCTCTTTTTCTGCATATGCAATTTAAGCTCGTGCTGCAACCGCTTTTGCTTTGGCTCTCATGGCTGCTGAATGTGTGCTGGACCTTTTTGATAATGATGACCTGGATGATCTTGATCGTGTTTCCATCTGCTGAAGAGGCTCAGTGTATTTCCTTGTGTGCTCCTCTTCCTCAGTTGGTTGGTAGCTTGCTCCTTGTTGTTGATCCATTTTGAGTTGCACCTTATCTTCAAGATGAGGAAGTCTCTTGGAAGACCGCAATATCATGAGCTGTTCATGCAACCTTGTTAAGCTTAGCCCGCTGTGAGATGTGACTTTTTACTATTCTGCCCTCATAGAACGTCACTGTGCTCCATTAGACAGATAGTGAACATTTTGGACTAAAGTGCCAAGGCGTAACTTTTCTTTGTTATTCTTTACTGTAAAACTGAAATACAAAAAATAATGTAAATATATATTACAGGAAAACAAATACAATAATACTGTTAGATAACAGTCAACTGTTTACTCTCATTTCAAATATTCTCTACAAAGTTCGTTTCAATATGGTCCTAGTTCAATCACTTATTACAATCAACAATCATAACTTAACTATAGCAGAATGAACTTGTTAATCACTTACAGTCAAATGTTTTCCAAGGCTAAACTGTTTGAAGATCGCATTCGTAAGCTAAGCTGCGATGTTTTGCTTTCACTGTTGCACGCTGAACATGTCACAATATATTCGCAATCGCGCTATTTCAAAATGAAAGTCCCGGAGGAAATAATTCACAATAAATGAATAAAATAGTATAATAAAAAATACCATTTAAATTTTATGGTCAACACAACAGTACTTAAGTACAATTTTGAGGGATCTGTACTTTACTCGAGTATCATTTTTGGGGAGTACTCATGACTTTACTCAAGTACATTTGAGAGGCAAATATTGTACTCTTTACTCCGCTACATTTCTATCCATAACCGTAAATACCTGTTACTTCTTCGGCCCTGTCCACACGGAGACGGACCCCCGATCTTTTTTTCCCTCTTCTCAAGAAATATCCAGGTCCACACGAAACCGATGTAGTATACATGCCAGTCCAGCATGTGGCGCTGTAATTCTGCCACAGAGCTACACTTAAAACGGAGAAGAAGACATGGATTTGCTGATGAACCTTGCGTGTGGTACACAAACGAACATGAAACCATACATTTATTAATCCGTGTTAATGTTAGCGTTCAGTGTTTGTTCATGTTTTTGTTGCTGTTACGTGATGTAGTGGTGTTTGGCTAGGGGCGAGACGTGGGCTTATGACGCCATATTTTCAGAAAATGTACGGATTCGCTGTCCAGACGTAACGCAAAGGTGGCGTTTTCAAATATATCCACTCTGGGACCTGGTTTCAAAACATCGGTTTCACTCTTCCAAAACGCCAGATCCGTGTGGATATAAATGCCTATCCGCTAAAAAATTTGTGTGCCGAAAAAAAAAGAGGAAAAAAATAAAAAATCTCGGACACCCTATCAAACGTCATTGGATAGTGCAGGAAGGAAGAGGAAGAGGAGGAGGAAGAGGCAGCGGAGGAGGAGGAGGATGATGAGGCCCATCATGACAGACCTTCAAAGAATAATAAAGATAAAAAAATTTCTGTTCAGTTTTTTGTCTTATTTTTGTTTATTGTACTATTTGATTGTTCTTGTAAATACATAATGTACATTTCTATATTTTGGACTTTTATTTATGTTGCCTAGCAGGTTTTTTGTCTTATTTTTGTTCTTGTACTATATTTTTTGTTTTGTACTATTTGATTGATCTTGAGTAAATAAATAATGTACATTTCTACATTTTGGACTTTTATTTATGTTGCCTAGCAGCTATGGATTTTAATTTTACTACAACCCGAATTCTGGAAAAGTTGGGACGTTTTTTAAATTTTAATAAAATGAAAACTAAAAGACTTTCAAATCACATGAGCCAATATTTTATTCACAATAGAACATAGATAACATAGCAAATGTTTAAACTGAGAAAGTTTACAATTTTATGCACAAAATGAGCTCATTTCAATTTTGATTTCTGCTACAGGTCTCAAAATAGTTGGGACGGGGCATGTTTACCATGGTGTAGCATCTCCTTTTCTTTTCAAAACAGTTTGAAGACGTCTGGGCATTGAGGCTATGAGTTGCTGGAGTTTTGCTGTTGGAATTTGGTCCCATTCTTGCCTTATATAGATTTCCAGCTGCTGAAGAGTTCGTGGTCGTCTTTGACGTATTTTTCATTTAATGATGCGCCAAATGTTCTCTATAGGTGAAAGATCTGGACTGCAGGCAGGCCAGGTTAGCACCCGGACTCTTCTACGACGAAGCCATGCTGTTGTTATAGCTGCAGTATGTGGTTTTGCATTGTCCTGCTGAAATAAACAAGGCTTTCCCTGAAATAGACGTTGTTTGGAGGGAAGCATATGTTGCTCTAAAACCTTTATATACCTTTCAGCATTCACAGAGCCTTCCAAAACATGCAAGCTGCCCATACCGTATGCACTTATGCACCCCCATACCATCAGAGATGCTGGCTTTTGAACTGAACGCTGATAACATGCTGGAAGGTCTCCCTCCTCTTTAGCCCGGAGGACACGGCGTCCGTGATTTCCAACAAGAGTGTCAAATTTGGACTCGTCTGACCATAAAACACTATTCCACTTTGAAATAGTCCATTTTAAATGAGCCTTGGCCCACAGGACACGACGGCGCTTCTGGACCATGTTCACATATGGCTTCCTTTTTGCATGATAGAGCTTTAGTTGGCATCTGCTGATGGCACGGCGGATTGTGTTTACCGACAGTGGTTTCTGAAAGTATTCCTGGGCCCATTTAGTAATGTCAATCATGCCGATGAGTGATGCAGTGTCGTCTGAGAGCCCGAAGACCACGGGCATCCAATAAAGGTCTCCGGCCTTGTCCCTTACGCACAGAGATTTCTCCAG
This sequence comes from Carassius carassius, assembly GCF_963082965.1. NCBI lineage: Eukaryota > Metazoa > Chordata > Actinopteri > Cypriniformes > Cyprinidae > Carassius > Carassius carassius. Next base: position 23,997,609 of record NC_081760.1, read on the forward strand.
TTTCTCTTAATCTTTTGATGATGTTATGCACTGTAGATGATGAGATTTGCAAAGCCTTTGCAATTTGACGTTGAGGAACATTGTTTTTAAAGTTTTCCACAATTTTTTTACGCAGTCTTTCACAGATTGTAGAGCCTCTGTCCATCTTTACTTCTGAGAGACTCTGCTTCTCTAAGACAAAGCTTTTATAGCTAATCATGTTACAGACCTGATATCAATTAACTTAATTAATCACTAGATGTTCTCCCAGCTGAATCTTTTCAAAACTGCTTGCTTTTTTAGCCATTTGTTGCCCCCGTGCCAACTTTTTTGAGACCTGTAGCAGGCATTAAATTTTAAATGAGCTAATTAAGTGGATAAAAGTGTAAAATTTCTCAGTTTAAACATTTGCTACGTTATCTATGTTCTATTGTGAATAAAATATTGGCTCATTTGATTTGAAATTCCTTTAGTTTTCATTTTATTAAAATTTAAAAAACGTCCCAACTTTTCCGGAATTCGGGTTGTATTATAGGTGAACATATAGGTGCATATATATGTACCTATATAGGTATATGTATGCACATATATATGTGTACATATATGTGTAAATATATGTGTGCATATGTGTGCATATGTGTACATATATGTGTACATATATGTGTGCATATATGTACATATATGTACTTAAAATATAGGAAAACGCCCAATTTTATATGTCAATTATATTAAAAACCTATATCAAAACCTATATTGAAAAATACGTATATGTTTATATAGGTTTTTTCCATGTGGGTTTTAGTAGTGAGGATCTTAATTCATCCCAGTGAAAGTAATCTATTGACTCTGTTCACCAAGAAGACTTATTCAGGACTTTTTGATGATTAATTCAATGACTCTTTCTAGAGATTACATAATTTACACCAGTTTTACTCTTACATTTACTCCACTTACAGCCAGTAAGTGTCTGGGTCTTATGAGCGAGTCTATCTATCCTTCACTCAACAGATTTGTTGAAAACATACCAAAGACCACAATGACATAGCTTTAAATACAAAACTTAAGTGGAAAGCAACTAAAAGACCATAATTATTTTACTGACCAACACAACTTACATATTTAAAAAGGTTTTTCTTTCTTTCTCTTTCTTTCTTTCTTTCTTTCTTTCTTTCTTTCTTTCTTTCTTTCTTTCTTTCTTTCTTTCTTTCTTTCCAAGCACAAAAGCACAATTAATAAATGCAATGAAAATGTTGATAATAGAGTTTTTTCACTTTAGACAGATTGTAAATGCTTGAGGCTTTCACCTGCAACACACTCCAGCTTGAAGAAAGTTAGCTTGGGAGCAATTACTTTGAAAATATTCAGACTGCTAGATTTGTGCTTAGAAACAATGGGCTTGTATTGCAATATGAGAGATCAGATATGAGAGACAATAAGATAGTCGTATAACATACTGCTAATAATACCACTGCCAGTTTATTTACTTTAAGTAGAGTCTAACAATTGGGTCAAAAGTTGCCTACAGTATGAAACTGCGTGTACCAATTTGGTAAGAAACACTGAACACTAACCGCATCTGCCATTAGTTCCGCACCATCTACCAGCAAAGCCAAGTGAGACAGTTTTCTTTGCTATTTATTTGCACTGTCCCCCAGAAGAGAGCCAATTTTCTCATTTTATTTGTATTATCTTGTTGTTTTAGTGGATAGAATAAGTTTTGGACTAAATTAATATCTATGACATTTAAGCCACATCCTCGCGAGCCGTGACTCGTCATCATTATTCTTATCTTGTCGCAACAGGCTAAATGAGAGGACTTTCTTTTCATTATTTTTCTGCTTTGGCAAGTTAACTGAATAATGGAAATTCATTGTATATTTTAGTAAACCTAAAAAAATGTGGTGGACTGAGTCACTGCTGTCTGAATTGGACAGATGATATAGCAATATTTAAACGTGAACCTATATAAATGTGTGCTATATCCAATAGTTTGTGCGGAGACGCTTTGCAGGTCATAGAGGTGCCAGCACGATCACTTTTTTTTTCAGTGGATACGCCATCATTTTTGCTCGTAAAAGTAAGACTCGAGTAATACGTAATTGTGAAGGGTCTATGTTTTTTGTGTGCACTCACAATATCAACAAAACATTGTGCTTTTATAAAGTAAAGAAAACAAACATGATGTGCTTTCTGCCTTCTCGCCTTGAACAGGAGCACTTCACAAAAATGAACAAAACTCACGCATACATGCCTCACAAACATGCTAAATATATTGCACTTCTCTTTAAAGGCACGTCTAATGAGGAGATGCCAGTCAGAAATGGCAACTTCATCCTTGCGACACCGACTCAGAAAACAAATAAAACAAATTATTAGTAAATAATTCAGATATCCCCTTAATGTTTTCAACTGACACATTTTGGAGAATTACTTTTTCTGATGCTTTTTTGATCCCCCCCCCCCAACCCCCCACCACATGTAAAAGTGCAGTAGGAGATTCACCACTTTCATTAAAATTCACACACAACTGTCCAGTGGAGATTCTTGTGGGTTTACAGCCTGATCTCACAATCAAAACGTACATATTTAGACATAAATTAAAACTGTCCAATACGCATGTGCCTTTATGTATTTACAGTGTCATTTACGTATTATCTGGACGTAATTACAGGTTCGATACGTATCGAAATTTACGTAAAAACAACCTCAAATACGTACAGATAGAACGTGTTCTCTGACCAGTCAGTTATCCATAGAAATTTGCTCATGAAGCTGCTTTTCAATGCGTATCGGATTAATTTTTTTAATATTTATGTATATTTTCCCTTAGTATTTAAATATTTTTTTGATAAATGTAAGATCCCTATACCTCACCCGAACCTAAACCTACCCATTTTATACAGAATGTTAAAAGAATAAAACATAATAAAACACAATTTTAGTAAAAATATAACATTAAAACGTTATTTTGAGCCACTAACGTTAATCTTACACCTACCCCTAAACCTACCCATAACCATTTCTTAAAACTACATAACGTTACTGTTATAAATAAACAAATAACAAACAAACATAATGTTAATCATTTATTTTTTGCGAAAAAATATCAAAAGTGGTACCAAAAGTAGTTCAAATGATAATGAGTTCCAGTCGCAGTCCTCTCTGGAGGTAATAGTTTTTAGGGTACAGAGCAGAATTTAATTTATTAATCCGTGAAATTATGAATCCGTCTTCTCTCCGTGAAGGCGCACTGGCGCAGTAGCAGTACTGATTTCAAATGTCTATCAACTGAAACACGACATGTCGCAATATGTGACGAATTATGTGAGAACCAATGACAGTTCGATATTAGTGCCGTAAACCATGTCGTAACGTTCCTGTGGCGCACTGGCGCTATTTTCAAATTCGAATCATAACGAGCGCGGGCTTTGACTGTGACGGACGCTGTTGCTGAGAATGAAGATGAAGATTGATTGATATGGATATGTTCCTTGCAAACATCTGGATTCTAAAGATATGGAGTACAGCAAACAAATAAAATGGATGTGATTTGTAATTTTATGCTGTGCTTTTGTGTATCTATGGTTTGCAGCATGCAAAGAAATGTTATTTCCTATTAAGTAGATGAGTAAACTGCTTTCAATAAATTCAATAAAAACATTTATTGATATGACAAATAAATACAACAGATTTAAATCATTAAAGCCACGATTTTAATATTAATACATGGGAATTCATATAAATTCACACTTTATGTTAGATTATTTACGTTTTTTTAGCTGCTAACACGTAAGTATTTGTACGTTTTACTGCTATAAATACGTCTAAGTTGTACGTTTTTATGTGCATGAAAACGTAAGTAAATGTAAGTGTGGTAGAACCACATTTAACGTAAAAATACACATGTATTCTCATGAGATCACGTTGGGGTTTAGAGTTTAGCTCAGATTTCAGACAAACCAATTCAGTTTAAAGATTCTATTGCCTGCTTCTGCAGTCCTAAAATGTCTGTTTGGAGACATCTTACACCACAGCAGCAGACGAATCTCACCTAGTTTCATCTCTTTATTTTTCTCTTTCCTGAAATAAAGCTGCCCACAGTTCCACTTTCTCAACTCTTTTACTTCAGCTGTTGCTTTTTCCCCATTCCCCCACCTTCTCTCTTGCTATTTTTTTCCTTGTTCTGTATCTTCCCACTGTCCTCCTTTGTATATCAGTATTGAATATTTTGTGTGATCCTCTGGCTAGTTCAATATTTTAGCGAGGACTTTCGGGCAATGCCCACCTTGGGCCCTGCTTCAGCAAATAAGATATTGAAGAAGGTACAAATGAAGATGCTGATGTGTGGACTTGGTACACTGTGGTATGCTGCATTTGCACTGGGGTTCTCTTGTGGGGGTTCATGAATATATTTTCTGAGATACTGAAAGAGGACTGGGACAGAGCCTTCTCTAGTCTGGTTCCCTTGAAAGGTAAGAAGTGGCACACAGATGGAGGGCTTCCAAAGAGAGAGCCTTAAAGAGTACAGGATATTCCTGATGAAAAAAAATTAAATTATATATATATATATATATATATATATATATATATATATATATATATATATATATATATGATTTTAAAATAGCGGTAGAATGAATAAATGAATGTATTAATTAATTTATTTATTAATATTTAATTTAAAAAATGCATTCTTCTCATTTTAATTTAATAATCATATAACATAACATGTTGTGATACAATGCAACAATAGACATTTCCTCAATAGTTGTATCAATTTTTTTGTGATGTGACCATACATTTAGACAGGGCCCAATAATATAACTACAACTGCCCATGTGAGCTGCTAATAAGAAAAGTGGCAAACATTTATTTATTCCAATAATAAGCATTTTTATACCTATAAAGTGTAAACATTATATATATATATATATATATATATATATATATATATATATATATATATATAATGTTTACACTTTATAGGTATAAATATAATATATATATATATATATATACTACTTTTTTACTAAACTACTTTTTATGTAAATAATTCAAATATTTTCCAATTATTCTCCAAGTCACTGGAAATTTTTTTAAAGTTATGTTTATGGAGGAAGATTAGCGCCAACTAATACAAAAATAAATAAATGAATAAATACATGAAACCATCTCTAGATTAAAGTCATTATAATGCGATATTAGATACAAAAAAAAAAAAAATTGAGAATTAAATAATTAAATTTCTTGTATAAAGTCCTTTTGTTTCGAGAAAAAAAAACTTGAAAAGAAAAGAAGTTGAAATTTAATGTTAAGAAAATACTTGTAAAATTACAAGAAAAAAGTTTTTGTGTTTAAAAAAAAAAAAAACGTTAAATTTTGAGAAAAAATAAAAAGGAAAAAAATCATTACATTTTTGAGAACAAAAAGGGAAAATTAAATATTGAGACTCATTTATTATTCATTAAAAACTCATTAAATTATGAGGAAAAAGTCATTGTGTTTCGAGAAGAAAATCATTAAAGTTTGAGAAAAAAAGTCAAAATGGAATATTAAGAATAAACTCATTCAATAACGAGAAAAAAAGTCATTTTGTTTCGAGAAAAAAAAAACTCATTAAATTTCGAGAAAAGAAAAGTCAAAATGAAATGTTTTGCATAAGGCGGTTTCAATTTCTGCTCGACAGCTTTTGCTTCATCCTTGAGCATTGCTCTTTACAACCTGCGCCACTGCAGACGCTGATTAACTGTCCAATTAGATAAAATGAACATGACACGGTTGTGTTTCTTCAGCTTTTATCTCAACTTTATTCTTTTAATTTAATGAATTGATTCTCAACATTGTATGAGAAAAATTTTTCTCGAAAAACAATTACTTTTGTTCTTGTAATTTAATGAGTTTATTCACAATATTTAATTTAGACTTTTTTTCTTGATTTTTATTTTTTTCTCAAAACACAATGACTTTTTTCTCGTAATTGAATGAGTTTATTCTCAAAATGTAATGATTAAATTCTCATCATTTTATTTTGACATTTTTCTTGAAATTTAGTGAGTATGATCTCACATTATAATGACTTTAACCTCAAGATGGTTTTATTTGTATTTATTTTTATTATTACTTGTCCCTAATCCTCTTCAATTCATGTTTCTATGTGCCTTGTTGCAGATTTTAATATTTTAGTTTATATGAGACATCCTCAGATTTAACTATTAACATTACCTCTAGAAGACAACTGGCACAGTTTACTCCACTCTCCCCTTACATTATAAACTACTCAGTATGCTATTCCATTTAACATAGCAAATATACTGACAATGATTGGTAAAGCCTCTTTAATCCACCTGAACTGGTCTGCAACAATTATTAACACTCTATTTAATACACAATATTTTCAATGTTATACTTTTCTGGCATAGTGACCGGTCTGTTTGTGCATGTAAGAATGTGTTTGTACCTGATTTATTCTTTCCTGTAGCCTTGGTGAGCTGCCATTATGTGGACATGTCAATTGACATTTGCTGTACTAGACGTGTTCATCAATACACTATCCTGTCCCTTACATTGTACTGCAAGCACATAAATTATTGATGTTTAGAGGGATCATTCTCATCGGATGGCTCTTTAGCTTGATACAGAATGATGGCTTTTGAATTCGCCTTTCAAAGGGTCAGGGTTCAAGGCTTCATGTGTTGATTTGCCAAGGAGAAAATCTTACATATCACATAAGCATGCATAGGATGTTGGTTAGTGCAAACTATGAAAAATAAAATGCCTTCAGTTAACTTGAAGGCTTGCGACGAGGATGGTTACATCTCTAATTTGTATTCAACATATATAATTTAATAGATTCGTCTTATAATTTGTGTCTTTTCTCGTTACTTTTATTCTCCTATGATCACCTTGGATGTGAACGGCTCCCTTGGGCACATAATTACCCATGATTTCATTGGATATGTACTCATGTGATGTAACAAGATGAATGGATCACATTTTGCCTCATTTATTGCCAATATTTCAATGATACTCTTCAGAGCTCCTAGGTGTGATGTTCTATGCTTTAAATAAAAGCTCTATGCACTGTTTTGATGTAGTATTTTGTTTACCGAGGAACTGAATCTCTTTCTATTTGGACAGGAAGAAGAAGGTAGGGCAGGGAAAAAATATAAGACATTATCACAAAATCTAAAACTCTGAAATTAAGATTAATGGCCCTTCAGAGAACTGCCTGAAACAGAGATATTGAACAATGCAATTTCTTCATGGGAAGAAGAATGTTATGAAAAACCCTTGAAAAACATTTTAAAACATGCAAACCCCCCCCCCCCCCCTTTTATTTTGCCTGCACGCAACTATAGAGTGTGTAATCTGCTTCCTGGTACTCAAACATGACACTCATCAATCACGAGGAGCTTGACACTTGTCTTCAGTGCGACCAAGATTTTCCTCTCCTCTGTGAAGAGGCTGGAATGAATGCATTTTAAAAATTCTCCTCCATCAGTAGAGGAACACCAATGCGTAGGGATCGCTGTCACTGGCGGTGTGAACTGAGAGAGGCAGGCAGCTGTGTGACACCCAAGTGATAATGGCTGACGATCATCATAATGCTGTCAAATTCCTCATCCCTGTCACTGAGTAGTGCATGTCTAACATAGCTGCCAGTTACTGTGTCACAGAAAAATATGCCTCTCAGTCATTGTGTTTATCAAGATGGCTGTATCCTTGAGTTAATTGTATTATTTTACGAAGGGTATTTAACATGTATTAATAAGTTCCATATAAAGCAAGGTAGCAAATGAATAGCCCTAATATTGGATTTTGTATTATATATGCATAAATATCCATATTGTGTATCATATTTTTGACCATGCAGTATATATCCCATGATTTAATCTCTTCAGGTATTCCACCAAAAATCAGAAGATGTACATTACCTGTCAAAAGATTAGAAAAATAATGATGTTTTGAAGAAAGCCTCTTATGCTCACCAAGGCTGCATTTATTTTACTAAAAGTTTATACAGTGCATAAAAGTGTAACAGGGTATTTTGTGATATATTATTACAAGTTAAAAGAAACATTTACATTTTTAAAATTGTTTTTTAAAGAGCCACACATGTTGGGTTTTTATTTCGTGCCCGGTCCCACATATGGGATAGAACGTTAGGCGATGTGACATAACTGTCAAATTCAAACTGCACTTTCGTGCTTTGGCTGGCGCTGAGCTAGAGAGAGAAGTGCACTGCAGTACTTACGTACTACAACTAGCACACAGTAGTGGTTGGCCAACCCTATCTCACGGCGGATTCGTACTAATTCGTACAAATTAACCAAGTGGCTAAATCGTACGATATCGTTCGAGCTGGGTCGTATGAATTTGTACGATTTGTTCATTGTATTTAATAAAAGCCCATCAAGACGAATTCGTACTAATTCACACGAGTTAATGTATTGGTTAAATCGTACTATATCGTACGATTTGTTTTTCACGTTCAATTAGCGTGTCCCAGTCTCACGGCAGTTCGTGATTTGGTCACATAATTTAATCTATTGATTCGTGGCAGGGACACGTTTATTTCGTTATTTTCGTGATTGCAGCACGTTTATTTTTTAAACTAATGCATTTCAATTGGATGCATCTTTCGTGCAACAGCACGATACTTTCTGATTAATTAATTTATTAATTTTTTTCCACAGGACAACAGAAGAAACTCACATGAGCAACATACTGTATTGCTGGTGACAAAAACACATATTCAAACTTTTTTTGCTGTAAAATGCGCAATGGTTCTTTTTTTTACTTATTTATTGATATATATATATATATATATATATATATATATATATATATATATATATATATATATATATATTAAAATTACAGAATTCTATATCAAGTCCTACATTTCTTTAACGCATTTTCACATTTAGTAACAATATAGTTTAAATAAAAAGAACCAAAAAATACATAAATAAATAAATAAGCTATCAGAGATAGGCCTACAGATCTTTTATTTTTATTTTTTTATTTACTTTTTTAGACTCTAAAGTTAAAAGTTTTTATTAAGGTTATTGTAAAGGCTGCTTAAAAATGCGATAGCCTATACTGTCGTTGATGAGCCGCTGATCACTGTCAGATTCTGTGATATGAATGTCCACATTGGACAATAAACAGCAAAGCAACCCAGCTTAGAAATAATAACAGAAAAATACCTAAATAATAATAAAACATAATTAATATACAGCACAGTCACTCCCACCACATGCTGTGCATCCATCCATTACTCCCAAAGCGTCAACAACTGAAGCACGGTCAAGCGTCACTGACATGAGATGTTTATTGCTATGAAATCACGTTCGTTAAGTCTCATTCAGCACACATCGCGATACTTGCCATCAGTTTACAAGAGCCACAGGTTGGGTGAGTAGTAATAAATATGCTCTTTTAATGCCTGTTATTAAATGTATTCTGTCTTTATTTATTAATGTTTACTCTCTGTATTATATCGGTCATCCGAGGCTATCTTTAAGTTTCATTGGGTCAAGTGTCATAAAACATAATGCATTACGGTCTTCTAGAACCAAAACTTTTTATAATCTTGGCAACAAACAAATCATTGGAAAGGTCTGAGTCTCAGGATTTCATATTTGGTGGTTATTTTGAGATAGAAGTAAAATTCACAGAGAAATCTAGAGAAAAATTCATTAAGCAAAATTCTAAAGAGTTTTGATGACTCCCAGTGACTGTGTGTGGTATGACGCCCTAAATAAAATCTCACAGGAACCTCAATTTTTTTCATATCAACTTCAAATTTATAACATAACTTATTTAGACACAAGACTTTAATTTTATACCAATTTTAGAGTAAAACCTGTTATGTAAAATATTTATAATAAATAAAATATAATAAAATTAATATAGCGCATATTATTTATAGTACATTTAAACTTCTATAACCTTTTGATACTTCAATTTTTTTTAAAAATTTTGAAAGCCAACATTTGCTAATTTTCTTCTTTAAAAAGAGACCAACCTTATGTTTATATTCCAAAGTGTTCATAAATTACAGCAATTTTAGTTTGGATAGTGCACTTTAATGCCTATTTAAAAAATGAGGGGTGACAGTTAAGGAGTTAAACTATCTGTCACGTGACGTGCCACAGAACAGGGATCTGTTTTATATCCATTTCAAGCTCAAAGATGTAAGTTGTATTTGTAGTAAAATCATGGTAACCATGACACGTACAATAATAGGTAAAACCCAGTTAAGAGGACATTTACCATGTTTTTTTTACCACAGTAACTGTAGTTTTACTATGGTATAGTAATAGCACAATAATCACCAAAAATAACTATCGTTGTACCACTGTAATGGTAGTGGTAATTATTTTTTCTCCCCTTTTATTTATTTTTTAGCTGAAAAGACGTAAAGGAAGCAGTCACCCCAGTCGTGTTTGTGGAGCGGTATTCCTTCAGAAATGGAGAAGACAGAAAGCTGCAGAGGCAGGTTGGTCTGTGATAGTTTGTCCCTTTTATCAAACATTCCTGCTGTTATCATTTGCACAGCATTTGTTGTTTCTTAAACGGTTGTACTGTCCAAATACCCACACTTGCCATCTTTGCACATTTCCTTTATTTGGCCCAAGTGAGCATGAAGATCACAAGTGTGTGTCGATCTTAACATGACAAAGTTCGTTTTAACTTTGCATTTTAAAATAAACTTCTAAATGTCTTTTCAATAGTCCCTATTAAAGATGACAATTTAATTTGTGGTGCTTCTAATTAAGTGATAAAAAGCAGTTGCAAATGATTAATATACTTTTCTGTGCATCAAGAAAACGTGCAACACTTTGTTTAACTACCAAATTATTCTCAATATCTAATTATTATTATTAATATTTCACATACATTGGAAAGGTTTGCATGACCTCCTGTGAGATCTCTGCAAAAAGTCTCACGATTAATTCCAAAACATGATGCATGATGGGATACAATAAGCGTTGTATAGCGCTCCGTAGTAGTATTGGAGAGGTTTAGTGTGTGTTAAGGACGCTGTGCTTTGGCATTATTAAGACCGGGGACAGTCTTGTGCATGCACTGTCACGTACACATGCTCTCAAGTGACTAAGACATCAAGTGTGGGTATTTGGAAAGGGGAAAAGTCTTTAAAATTATCCCTAAATACAGTCACACATCAAAGTCTTAATATTTCAGTAATTCAATTTAACACTTGTATGATATTGTACAAGCCCCTGGACAATCTCATCTGACACTATCACAATATTGGAAATTCAGTTGCCCCACACAGTCAGAAAGTTTATATTGTTCATTGGCTTCTCATTAAATTACTTCAAATAAGCCCCATCAGTTCCCCCATACGTGATCTCCACGAGTAGAAATGCTAGTTTAATTTGTCACGTGATATATATTAAATCTGCGCATTTTACAGCAAAAAAAGTTTGAATATGTGTTTTTGTCACCAGCAATACAGTATGTTGCTCAGTTTTGTTACAGTAAGTTAAGCTCCGATTTAAAAAAAAAAAAGTTTTTGTGAGTTTCTTATGTTGTCCTGTGGAAAAAAAAACGATAAATTAATTAATCAGAAAGTATCGTGCTGTTGCACGAAAGATGCATCCAATTGAAATGCATTAGTTTAAAAAATAAACGTGCTGCAATCACGAAAATAACGAAATAAACGTGTCCCTGCCACAAATCAATAGATTAAATTACTTGACCAAATCATGAACTGCCGTGAGACTGGGACACACTAATTGAACGTGAAAAACAAATCGTACGATATAGTACGATTTAAACAAAACATTAAATCGTGCGAATTAGTACGAATTCGTCTTGATGGGCTTTTATTAAATGCAATGAACAAATCGTACAAATTCATACGACCCAGCTCGTATGATATCATACAATTTAGCCACTTGGTTAATTCGTACGAATTAGTACGAATCCGCCGTGAGATAGGGTTGGGTTGGCTGATAGGGGCAGGCACTGTCAGAAATGTATACATAGAAATATTGTAGAGCACGATTTTATGTTGCCATATTCAAATAAAGTTTTAAAAATAAAAATTTTAATTGCCACATTCAAATAAATATTAAAAAATGCAGGCTAAGAGTCACTAATTAAACAAGCATATGTTTAGCTAACTGTCAGCATCTTCTTGTAAACTATAAGTAAATATGCACATAAACAGCCTTTTAACATAGTAGAATAATCATGGCTGATAGTAAGACATGCAAACGTAAAAGAAAACCAAACTGGACACAGCTGTTACTTCTTGGCCAACTGGTTAATATATATTACAATTTTGTTTAAATTATCTTGTTATGATTGCACTGAGACCTTCCAGCCCTGTTTTATTCATGTGTACTTGCTCTGCTTGTGAAGCACTTTGATGAACAGCCTTTTGAGGGAAAATGGCAAAGGTCCTTACTATCACTGAAATAGAAACATCAACAGGGTTAAGTGTTTCTTGAATTTTTACTAATTTAATACAGCAAACCGCTTGTTTGTTGATCCTGTAACTAAGCTGAAGTATGAATGTCAATTACCAATCTAAATTTAATAATTCTAGTAATGATAGTAAAGCAAAGCAATATACAGTTATAAGTTGATTTAGTATCATACACATTTTATGTTAAATAGATGACTACAATGCCCAGATCCATTTTGGAGTTTCCAATCTGAGTTATGACTTGTGAATATATTGTTGTCATCTTGACCTTTCTATTTAGTGCAAATGATTGTCTTGTGAGGTGAGGTGAGGTGAGAGTTTATCTCCCAATTTTATTTCCTTTCTTTATCCTGTTTTGAGAATAAACATATAAAACTACATATAAAACTGCATCCAGTATTACAAGTAATTAGAAATGTGCCATTTTCTTTCCTGTCAGGTGTTTGAATTATATTGTGTTACAGTATGATGTATTATTTTGCATTTTGTTGTTGTTTGTGGTGTTTTTTTGTTTTTTTTTTCAGGAAGAGAAAACTGATAAAACTAATGCAGTGGTTCCGGTCAACAGGCAAAGAACTGCTTCATAAGAGCTCTCTACAGGAAGCAGAATAACATGAGGCGGTGCAATAATTGGACTGAAACTAAAAACCGGCACAAACCTTCAATATTTCTGTCATACAAATATGACATCTTTTCTAGCCAGGTATCAAGAGCTAGGTACCTGCTGGGAAATACGTACTGTTTTGATGTGACTAGGTACTTGGGCTTATTTTCCAGGACAATGCGAGGAAAAAACATAATTTGGTGTGAGATTTTGTGGTCAGCAGAGTTTGCATAATAGATGAAGAACCAAGATTGCTATACACACAAATAAACAAACACATTTACATCACACAATGATTGCTATGTTCTTGGTCACCTTATTAGTCATTCCTTTCTTTTCATTTATTCTGGCCAAAAGCAACACACTTTCATAAGCTCTAGATCAATGCCGAAAATGTAGGCTGTATTGAAAAGTGTCTATAATTCATGCTACTTTGCCTCATTCTGCAAAACGCATACGTTTCTCTATTCGGAGTGTGAACTTGTGGGCCTCAGTGTTTCCTTAACCTGCCTCTGTTTATGCAAGTTTATCAAACTTTATATTGCAGTATATCAGTGTGTAAACATTGTTCCTTCTTCCATTCCTCTTAAAGATGCAGTGCTTCCAGTCCAACAGGTCTTCAGCTTCTACTTCTTGTGTTTCTACACACCAACATCTATCCAATCCACCAACTACTGGATTGGAGTGTGAACCTCCATCACGAAAGAGCAATGGTGCAGCAATTTATTGTATAATTTCTTGGATAGTGTGGTGTTAACTTGGGAAATTATGCTAGAGACTTGGGAGCATTTTAAGCATTTAAATTAGTCAGAATTTCATTGTATTGTAATCCCCTAACTGAATATTCACTAAATCATCTGCTTTTGTGTTTTGGGGGAAACTGTTCCTTTAAGACATTTCCCTCAAAACTTACCCTCAGTGAGAACTGCAGAATAAATTGCTAATCTACAGGAAATGTTATGCAGCAGGCCTACCTGTGCAAAACAAATAAAATATAATTTGAAGAAGTGCAGCACTGCAAAACATAAATTAGACAATACAATATGTTGAACAATATAAATTTTCCTCACTGCAGGAAATGTTCCTAGGCAATACAAGCCATCCAAATGGGACTTAGGCTATCAAGGATATGCAAACACAGAGGCATTTCACTTGTTAAATAACTTCATAGATCTAAGCCCTAGAGCTCAAACTTTTGGAAGGGAGACATTTCATTAGGAAATAATAAATAAATAAATAAATCTGTTTTGTCTTGACACCAAAAGAACCAATATTATTGAAACCTACACACATCTACACATGCTGAGTTTTCAATTTTACCTTCTTGACAGTCCTTTACAAAACATCAAAATCGTCTCTGCTTTTTGAATGAAGCTAAAAATGCTTTTGAAATGACATTCATCAATAATTTTGTTTTTCTGATGACATTAAGAGTCTCCAGAATCTCTTCTACCTCATATAGGATGATGGCTTGTGACACTGGACACAAGCATAAATGTGACAAACATTATTCACTGCGCTGAATATTAAGCATTAAGCTTTGCTTCTGAACATGTAGCTCAGCAGTTTAGGGGGAGATTTATGCTGAAAGTAATGTAGATGGCTGAGAGTGAGGGGAGATCAGTATTTCAAGACTGACTCCATTCCAATTAGCTCCGAGCCACCCACATTATATTTACAGCACTCCACTGAGAAAACTGCACAACACACACACACACTAGGGTGACCACCTGCTAATAAGCCCAAGGGGGGACAAGGGGTATGTTTCTGAGGGACAATGTGGGACACTGCCTTGCGCGGCGGTGCCCCCACACCACGGGCAGACTAACTGATAGTGGTTTACCCATTTCTAGCACATACCACCTTACATGGTATATTAATAATGCCATATTCCCTTAAACGTGTAACTGCTGATGTATGCTCATGACAGAATTGACAGATGCACTTCCACTTATGATTTACTGTAGCTATTTAATTTTATTTATTTTTCATTACAATTTATTCACTTTAAATAAATTATAATATAAAATTATAGGATTAAAATGAATTGTAGTTGCTCAACACCACAGGAACAGTTAAAAAAAAAGTCTAAACTCACAACTCCAGAGGTTCACGGGGAGGAAGGATGGTGAACTCGCATGTTAGTAATGGCAGGCGCATAAAAAAAAGTTTGAAACAGGACACACCTTGGCGGTGTGTCAGGATGGCGGTGCCTCAGAGTCTCTTTCTCCATTTTTCGAATTGGAAAGCATGCATCTAAAAGTTCCTTCCCAGTGTGTCTGGTATGCACGTGCGTGCGATGTCATGAGAACAACGAAAAAGTTGACAACAACCTAGTCAGCATTTCAACTGAGGGGTGGGTGTAGCAGCAGTAGCGTGCTGAACTGTCAAGTAATGTTCGTTTGGCTGCCTGGGGCTCGAGGATATAGAGCGACCAACTTTTTTTGAGCAAGCATTGATTATGCGTGACACAGTCTCAATTTGTGGGACGCATGAATTGGGCTTAAAACGCTGTGCGCACACGCGCTACGCGGGACGGGTGGTCACCCTAACACACACACACACACACACACACACAAACACACACACACACACATACAGAGAAGCACTGGCCTTCATATGGGCTTTATTATGAGAGGGTCACTGGGATTAGTCTCTCTTCCAACACACACCTCCCACTATTGCTCTGATTTATGTAGTTTCTTATTTATCCCTAAAGTAGTCCATAAACATTCTGGTGGACACCTTGTTTCTGACGGTATACACACCTAAAATCCCTCCATAAATGTCCAAATGGTCTCCTATTCTGTCAGGTACAATCATTTGGGGACCAATTTTTACCATATATTTTTATTTAGAAGTCAACTCAACTTTAAGTTTCCAGCTATATATATGAGCAGTTTTATTTAATTCATTTATTTTATTGTTGTTTATTTATTTATTTATTTAATTATGTATTTATTTATTTATTTATTTGCGCAATTATATATTGCCTCTAAAGGAAAACACTTTTAAAATTCAACGTACTGAGCACACATAAACTCAGAAGGTCAGATGTAGGTGAAATGGCTGCCGTTAATTACATTCCTATCTGCATTACTATGCACCGAATGAAGTAACTGCTGTGTATCTATTTAACAAACAACTCTATATTCTTTACCCTCATGTAGGTCATATTTTAAAGATTCTATTAATCTTTTTTTTAATTCGGAATATAATGTTGTAGCATGAATCCAGATTAGATGGAAAGATTGATCATCCTTCCTCAGTGCCCTGAAAAGTGCTTGTATGTATAATTAAAAGGAGAATATGAGAGAGTAGAATAGGAGGAGACAATGCAAGAAAACGGGCACCTCTCTCTGTATCTCACCCACTCACTCTTTAAATCAGCTGTCTTGCTCAATCTAATCAAGGTTGACAGCCTACATAGGATGCGCTGTCTATTTACAATTGGCCAGTGCTGAACCTTGAAACTGTGCTTCACAATACTTAATTAATAAATTATATAATTAATATATTATCTTGTGAGCATGTATTTTATATAAAGTGAATATGTGCGGTTTATTTGTTGTATTTTATTAAACCTGGAAAAATAACTTTCTGGAGAAAGCTAACCAAACGTTCATTTTTATCTGAATGGTAGATACAAACTGCCAGCTTTGTAATGGTCACTCATATATAGACACAATGATTTGTGACACTACATTAGCAATTATCCTCAGTTGTAATGTCAAAGACAGCAGACAAAATAGCATATGTCAAACTCATGCTTTTAAATGTCCACAGAACAAAATTAGGAACCAGTAAAACGTCTAAAATGAAATATTAACAACATACACAGGTTTGAGGTTGGTAAGATTTCTTACTGCCACCAAGGCTGCATTTATCTGATCAAAGATATAGTAAAATCATCTAAGTTACGTATGTAACCCTGGTTCCTCGAAGGAACGAGACGCTGCGTCGAGAAAGTTCGGAGAACATTTGGGGAACGCCTCCATCGTGACGTCTCTGAATAACGTGTGCAATCAGTCCAATGGATGGGCGAGACGTCATAGATGGGTGACGTCAGAGACCAGGAAACATAAAAGCATGAGCGGCGAAGCCGGTAACCAGCCTTTAAAGGATGAAGCAAGCACCGCCCAGAGATGCCGGAAGTGTGGCACTGTGACGCAGCGTCTCGTTCCTTCGAGGAACCAGGGTTACATACAGTACAGACCAAAAGTTTGGACACACCTTCTCATTCAAAGAGTTTTCTTTATTTTCATGACTATGAAAATTGTAGAGTCACACTGAAGGCATCAAGGGCTATTTGACCAAGAAGGAGAGTGATGGGGTGCTGCGCCAGATGACCTGGCCTCCACAGTCACCGGACCTGAACCCAATCGAGATGGTTTAGGGGTGAGCTGGACCGCAGACTGAAAGCAAAAGGGCCAACAAGCCTCCTCAGAGACCACACCTACAGCCTCTAAGCTCCATGCAGGACGCATCCTCCACCCTGCAAGAGGAGATCTCTCCTGACGGGAACCTCCCATGGAGTGCCGTCAAAAAGAGAAATCAGGCCCAGGAACCATACCCGGCCCGGCCAGAATGGGGCTATTAACAGCAGCCAGACTCCATCCTGGCGCACTCTCTCCAGAACTCCTGGGAGCAGAGTAATCAGGGGAAAAATGTACAGATGAAGCCTCCGGCACGTCTGTACCCCGGCGTCCAGCCTCAGTGGAGCTGGATGAGTCAGAGGAAGCCAGAGGGGACAGTGTGATGTCTCTTGAGTCGCAAACAGATCCGACCGAGTCTGATCAACCTCTCCAACTCTGCTTCATCACCTCAGTGTGAAGCCACCATTCCCTGGGCCTCGGCCCCTGCCTCAACAGGATGTCTGCTACCATATTAAGATGCCCAGGAATGTGGACTGCTCTCAGTGAGAGGAGTTTACCCTGGGACCATACAAGGATCTGGTACGCTAGTTTGTATAAACGGCATGAGTGCAGAACTCCTTGGTGGTTGATGTAAGAGACCACTGCTGTGTGCAGCAACACATGGTGACCTCTTAGGTCTGGGAGAAAGTAATGTAGTGCTCAAAGCAGATGATATGCCATGTCGGATGGCGGCCACTCCACAGACTGCGGGCACCCATGAGTGCACCCCAGCCAGTGAGGGATGCGTCCATCTCTAGCATTACGCGGCGACAAGGAGCTCCCAGCATTGGGCCCTGAGACAAGAACCAAGGTTTTCTTCACATGTCAAAGGTACGTAGGCATCGCCACGTGACCTTTAGCATGCGAAGTGGGTTTCCCCTCGGGGGGAGAACCCCTTGGTCTTGAGCCACAACTGTAGGGGTCTCATGTAAAGCAGGCCAATAGCATTCATTTTTTATTATTAGTATAAAAATGTTTTTTTATAATATAATATAATAAAAATATTATTATATTAGTTTTATTGGATCTTAGTGCTGCGTTTGACACAATTGACCACAACATTCTTTTGCATAGACTTGAACACTTTGTTGGCATCAGTGGAAGTGCATTAGCATGGTTTAAATCGTACTTATATGACCGCCATCAGTTCGTAGCAGTGAATGAAGATGTATCCTATCGATCACAAGTGCAGTATGGACTACCTCAAGGCTCAGTACTAGGGCCGCTACTCTTCACGCTTTATATGTTACCCTTGGGAGATATCATCAGGAAACATGGTGTTAGCTTTCACTGTTATGCTGATGATACTCAGCTCTATATTTCTTCGCAGCCCGGTGAAACACACCAATTTGAAAAACTAATGGATTGCATAGTCGATATAAAAAACTGGATGACGAGAATTTTCTTACTGCTAAATTCTGAAAAAACAGAGGTGTTAATTATAGGACCTAAAAACTCTGCTTGTAATAAACTAGAACACTGTCTAAGACTTGATGGTTGCTCTGTCAATTCTTCGTCATCAGTTAGGAACCTAGGTGTGCTATTTGATCGCAATCTTACCTTAGAAAGCCACGTTTCTAGCATTTGTAAAACTGCATTTTTCCATCTCAAAAATATATCTAAATTACGGCCTATGCTCTCAATGTCAAATGCAGAAATGTTAATCCATGCATTTATGACCTCAAGGTTAGATTATTGTAATGCTTTATTGGGTGGTTGTTCTGCACGCTTAGTAAACAAACTACAGCTAGTCCAAAATGCAGCAGCAAGAGTTCTTACTAGAACCAGGAAGTATGACCATATTAGCCCGGTCCTGTCAACACTGCACTGGCTCCCTATCAAGCATCGCATAGATTTTAAAATATTGCTTATTACTTATAAAGCCCTGAATGGTTTAGCATCTCAGTATTTGAATGAGCTCCTTTTACATTATAATCCTCTACGTCCGCTACGTTCTCAAAACTCAGGCAATTTGATAATACCTAGAATATCAAAATCAACTGCAGGCGGCAGATCCTTTTCCTATTTGGCACCCAAACTCTGGAATAACCTACCTAACATTGTTCGGGAGGCAGACACACTCTTGCAGTTTAAATCTAGATTAAAGACCCATCTCTTTAACCTGGCATACACATAACATACTAATATGCTTTTATTATCCAAATCCATTAAAGGATTTTTAGGCTGCATTAATTAGGTAAACCGGAACCGGAAACACTTCCCATAACACCCTATGTACTTGCTACATCATTAGAAGAATGCCATCTACGCTAATATTTGTCTGTTTCTCTCTTGTTCCGAGGTCAACGTGGCCACCAGATCCAGTCTGTGTCCAGATCATAGGGTCACTGCAGTCACCCGGATCCAGTACGTATCCAGACCAGATGCTGGATCAGCACCTAGAAAGGACCTCTACATCCCTGAAAGACAGTGGAGACCAGGACAACTAGAGCCCCAGATACAGATCCCCTGTAAAGACCTTGTCTCAGAGGAGCACCAGGACAAGACCACAGGAAACAGATGATTCTTCTGCACAATCTGACTTTGCTGCAGCCTGGAATTGAACTACTGGTTTCGTCTGGTCAGAGGAGAACTGGCCCCCCAACTGAGCCTGGTTTCTCCCAAGGTTTTTTTCTCCATTCTGTCACCGATGGAGTTTCGGTTCCTTGCCGCTGTCGCCTCTGGCTTGCTTAGTTGACACTTCATCTACAGCGATATCGTTGACTTGATTGCAAATAAATGCACAGACACTATTTAACTGAACAGAGATGACATAACTGAATCCAATGATGAACTGCCTTTAACCATCATTTTTGCATTATTGACACTGTTTTCCTAATGAATGTTGTTCAGTTGCTTTGACGCAATGTATTTTGTTTAAAGCGCTATATAAAAAAAGGTGACATTGACATTGACATTGACATTTTTTCTTCTTCATGAAGCATCCATTATGGAATATGTATAACATTTTCAGATATGTGCATTATTTTGGTTGATGAAGATATAAGTTTATAACATATATACAGTACAATCCCCATTGTAAAATATGTATGTAAATATGTTAATAATATCTGTTTGATTTATTATTATTATTATTATTATTATTGTTGATGTTTTTTTATATGATATTTATTTTGAAAATTTTGTAAAGATTCATTAAAATAAACCTAAAATGTGATTTTGGATCCTCACATACTTGACATGCTGCTGCATTAATGAAACATTTTAATATGATTTTTTTAAAAGTTGTTTTGTAAGGTTCTTCTAATCTTTAAACTGCAGCTTTTATACTTTTCCATTTCAGGATTCCATTAAGCAAAAGCAATAAAATATGAACGGAATAGGTCAATTTTGCATTTAGCAAATTCAGGCAGTTTAAGTGGCAAATTTATTAGAAAGCTAAATCATTTGAAAGTAGAAATTAACTTAATATGAATCACGGACAACATTTAATCCAGCAGCATCAATAGCTGGAGGGAAATGAATGGCCGCCGGGACCTGACGTGCCCACAACGTTCAGCAAGTCTGCTGTGCATTATGTATGGGTTCTTTGGGATGGAGCCATTATGGCAATCAGAGGATCAGAACATCAATCTCAGGTGAGCCACAGGGAGTAAATGAACTGTAAAGAGGAGAAGGAAGAGAGCAAGAGAGAGAGAAAACCTGAGGGAGAAAGTGAACCTCAGTTTATCATTTTAACTTCGAGTAGTTGTGCAGAGCTCTGTCTGTATAATTATCCCTAAATAGATAATCTATTTATCAGCAACTACATCTATATATTACTCACTCCATTTCTATCTTTTGTTTTCATCAAGATATTCATCACTAAATCCCTTGGGGTGCACAGGTCTGGGACATGAATCAAACCAAAAAAAAAACTTGTTTGTTATTTATCAAAGCCACCATGTAATTTCCTGGAGCAATTTTCTGTTCTGAGTTTGATGTCACTTTTGACCTAATACGGTGCATAGTAATTGAAAAAAATTATGATTGACTGAGTTTGGTCAGGGTTCCCGCGGGGTCTTAAAAAGCCTTAAAAGCATTGAATTTATTAATTTGGAAATAATACCTTAAAAAGTCTTTAAAAAGTCTTGAATTTTGATGTCTGGGTCTTAAAAATTGTGCTGTATGTAACTTCTCCGTATTGTAATTTTCCTCAAAAGTTTCATTTGTCAACCACGATTATTTTTGATTAAATTATGTAGTATAAATAAAAAGTGGCGGAACCAATATTTGAAAACGCAACACAACCCCGGGTCACAGAACAAAAAAAACTGCGAACATGTGATGCCTTCAGTAAATGATGAGCACGCGCTACAGAACCACAACCATATAGACTGCAACACAACACAGACCTCAAGCAAAGGATAAGCGCGAAAAATCAAATAACATCTCAGCATTCCATAGGAAAGGTTGACTGATGCCGTTATATTTGTAACGTTTGTTTTTACGTTAGCTAGCTACCAATTTCATTTTGAGGTTATGGGGAAATGTAAATTTAATGAAGCGTGGCTGGATAAAAACTCTTTTCGTCACTGGTTAAAACCAGTGGACAACAACGTTTTTGAGGCTTTTTGCACCATATGCAAAAAAAGGATTCAGCTAGGTACAATGGGAATCAAGGCATTAGAGTCTCATGCCAAGTCATCCAAGCACATGAACGCTCTCAGTGGACAAAAACAAACTCCTTCCATCGCCTGCGTGTTTCAACCAACGAATGTTAGCCAGCCAGCTGCTAATGTGCCTGAAGCGGCAGCATGAGCTAATGTTAGCCAGCTTGCTGCTAGCGCTGCAGACCATCCAGCTATGACCGCAACTAGAGTGGATCTTCGCACAGCTTTTGGGTCCACACCAACAATGAAAGTCGAGGTGTTGTGGACTCTTAACACAATCGCTAAACACCAGTCCTACAATGGAAACGAGGGTATCTCAGAGCTTTTTAAGTGCATGTTCCCTGACTCCGACATCGCTAAAACGTTTACTTGCGGTCCGACAAAACAGCTTATATAGCCAAGTTTGGTTTAGCTATTCACATCAAAGAAGAACTGGTGTCCAAAGTCAACAAATCGCCGTTTGTTCTGATGTTTGATGAGAGTCTCAATGAGACTACGAAAAACAAACAACTGGATGTGCACGTCCGCTTCTGGAACGAGGAACAAGTTCAGTGCAGATATCTAGGCTCTCAGTTTATGGGACATTCCACTGCACAAGACCTGCTGTCGCATCTCAAAGTAAGGATACAATTTTTTTTTACTTTAAAAGCTTGTTAATTTATATTGATAGACTTAGCTTGTGTGCATATACTCTTGTTACTATAATATTAAATGACTAATTAGTTATTTCCCTTAACAATATGTGTTCATCCAGTCCTCTTATTTGTGTAATCAAATGCAACCCTTTTTTTCAGGAATGTATAGACAGACTGAACCTCAGGGACTTGGTGTCTATCTCAATGGATGGGCCCAGTGTGAATTGGAAACTCTTTGACCTTTTCCAGAAAGATCACGCTGAGCAGTATGTAGGTGAGAAGTTTAGAATGCTATTACTGTTTTGTGGGTGAGTGTTAATGTGATCCATTAATAATTATAATAATGCATTTTATTTGTAGTGCACTTTACATTGAACAAACAATCACATAGTGCTACAGAGCAAAAATTGATGCATGGGTGCAACATTTGCAGTACAAAACAATCTCCATGTGATACAAAATATGAATTTGGTTTCTAATATTAAGTTTTGTAATGGATTCTTCAGGTGCTCAGCTCATTTGTGTGGGGAGCTGTGGCCTACACACGCTACACAATGCATTCAAGTGTGGGTTCACTGCATGGCAGCTGGACAAGTTGCTGAAAGCAATGCACACATTGTTCCTCAATGTGCCCGCCAGGAGAGAGGATTACATCACAGTAACCAAGTCTACTGTGTTCCCCCTTTCTTTCTGTGCCCATCGTTGGGTGGAAAACCTTCCAGTTTTGGAGAGAGCCCTGGAAGTCTGGCCATCACTGCTCTTGTACATGGAAGCCGTGAAATCAAAGAGACTTTCGAACCCTGGAACAGGTAGGCCGTTCATAAATGCTGTGAATAGGTCTGTGACTGTGTCCTAACCCTGGTGCTGGTGTGGCCTTGTCATAGTTTTTGTAATATATGGCTAGGTTTAAATGTCCTGCCTCTCTCTGTCAGCATCTTATGACACAGTTGCAGCAGCCATGAAGGATCCACTCATCTTGGCCAAATTGCATTTCTACACGGCACTCGCCAGGACCTTCACTCCCTTCCTGAAAAAATATCAGACAGATGAGCCTGTGCTTCCATTCCTTCCGAAGGACCTGACTGAGTTGATGATGGTAATAATTTACTTAAAGTGCAACTCACCCCCAAATCATTTTTATTTGCTGATAAACTGTATAAATAAGTGTCTAATAGTGATGTCTACATGTCTGGTAATTATTTTTGGTATTTTAGTACATTTTAGTAAATTTGTGTAAAGGGGGGTGAGTTGCTCTCTAACATTATAATCACCACTGATTGGGCTCAATTGATATGTTTTGACAATGTGGAGTTTGTGGTTAGTATGTGTAAAAAATAGTGGATACATTGTGCATCAAAATCAGACAATTCGATGTCTGTGATTAATGTTAATGTGCCGCACCAGACATTTTTGTGTTTGTCTATTGACAGAGTCTACTCAGACGCTTCATAAAGAGAGAAGTCCTCCATGATATCACTGCCCTGCAGCTGACCAAATTGGATGTCACAGACAAGACCATCTGGCTCAGCCCACAAGACATCAGCATTGGTCTAGGTGCAGGGTCAGTCCTTAAGGTACTGTGATGGTTTAAAAAGGTTATTTTACAAATGGTTAGGCTGAACCAGGTCATTGAAGACATGTTCTATATTCATGGCTACCTCTCTATAGAGCATCAAAGGTGCAGAGCTCAGGGTGCTAGAGTTCAGGAGAGAGTGCATGCAGGGACTGTGTAGCATCATTAGGAAAGTGCAGGACAAGAGCCCCCTCAAGTATCTGACTGTTAGGCAGATGGTGTGCCTGGATCCATCAGTAATGTACAGAGACCCAGAAAGATGCAGGAAGCACATGAAAGGGCTGGTTCAGAGGTTTCTCCAGGACAAACAGCTAACTGATACTTCTGCGGGTAGGAATAAGAAAGGCAAATCATAGGCTATACATGAATTTATCCTAAACCTAATTGGCTGGTAATGCCCTATAGCCTAATTTTTTTTTTTCCGCATATTTTCTCATCTGTTTTGTCATAGGGGATGTCATACTGCAGCACTTCGACAGTTTCCTATCCTTGGAGAGCCGGAGTGAGGACTTCCTCTCCTTTCTTCCCATGCAGAAGAGGCTGGACATCTTCCTGAGGAGTGCCATGGAACCTTATCCAGAGCTGTGGGGCTTCTGCAAGAAGCTGCTCATGCTTTCCCACGGCCAAGCTACAGTTGAACGTGGATTATTGATCAACAAAGAGGTGGAGTCAGACAATATTCAAGAGGACACTGTGGTCACACGGAGGCTGGTGTGTGATTATATCACACAACACAGAGGTGTTACCCAGGTAAGAATGACCCCTGCCTGGACTAGTAAAATGCTTTTGACTTAAAAGTTGACAGAATCATCATATTTGGCTTCTTAAGTTTGTCACTGACTCTGGTTCTCTTTTCCCAATCCTATAACTAGGTTCCACTTAGTAAAGTGCTACTCGAGAGTGTAGCAAGAACTAGGACCAGATATCGTACCCATCTTGAGACCGAGAGAAAGAAAAGGGAGGCAAAATCCCAGGCTCTTAAGAGGAAAGAGACAGAGGACTGTCTTCAGGAGCTAACGGTGAAGAGGAGACGCATACAAGAGGTGTGTGAGGGTCTGGCTAGGGATGCGGACAGGCTGGCTGAGGAGGCTGAAAGGAAGGCAGGAAGCAAGATGGCTGACCTGATCTCCAGGTCCAACCTCCTGCGGAGAGGCCATAAGGAGAAGTTGACGGAACTGGCTGTCCTTGATCAAGAGATTGCTACCCTGAGTGAAGAGCTAAGGAGTTGACTGTGTTTCTTAATTAAATTTATTGTTGAGTTTTGATTTTCGATGTTTATTGTTCAGGGGTCGCTCAGTTCCCCATATTCCCAGCATGGAATAAGTAGCTAGCTAATGTTAAAAAACAACTTAACATTGTTCGTCAAACTTTCTTGTGGCCTACTGAATGATTTTATTTTTCACACCTGCTTGGCTTATCTTTTACCCATTCCACATTTGAAAAATAAGCACCTCCTTGATGTATTCCTCCATGGCCTTCAGATCGATGGCACAGTCCCACGGCCGTTGTGGAGGCAGCTTGGAGGCCCATTTAGAGCAGAAGACGTCGCTGAAGGGAGCGTAGCATTGAGGAATGGTGATGGACTGATTTTCAACTGGGCTCTCAATAGACGTGGAGTAGACTGGGAGAGGTTCAGGGGACGGTGTGACTGGAACTGGACAACCGGAGATGCATGATTGGAAACAGGCTTCGCCCCACTTCGGGATCTCGCCCGTCTTCCAGGAAATCACGGGGTTGTGCTGCTCCAGCCATGGGCGCCCTAGAATAACGTCAGTGGTGGATTCCTCCAGAACCAGCAGATGGATCTCCTCGTGATGGAGTAGTCCAGTTTGGAGGGATATGGGGCCCACACTATGGCACACGCACTTCCTGCTTAGCGGCCTGCCGGTGATTGTGTGGACCTGGTAGGGTGATGGCGTGGCAGTGGTAGGGAGTTTGAGCTGACGGCACAGGGCGCCGGAGATGAAGTTGCCGCCTGACCCAGAATCGTGGAGGGTGGAAACTGGAAGAGACATGTCAGCGGCAGTAAGTGTCACAATAGTGGTGAGTGGTTTCATTTGGTATCTTGAAGGGAGAATGGCACTCACCATAGGACGAGGAGGACGGACGGGGCACACTGCTATAGCATGCCCCAGGGCTGCACAGTAGAGGCACAGATTCTGGGCCAGCCGTCTCTGACGGTCCGCCATAGTGAGGCGGTAGGAGTCGAGGATCATAGGCTCGCTGGCTGGTTCTGGGGGGCTGACGTTTTCTGGTCGGCAGAGTGGTGTGGAGGAATGCGACTGGCCCTGGTGCTCTTCTAAGCACGACTGCATACGAGTGGCGAAGCGGATGGATAGCTGGATGAATCGCTCAAGTCCGATGCTATCCTCGTATGCAGCGAGATGCAACCGCACTCGGGGTTCCAATCCTTGACGGTAGGTCGTCAGTAAAGCCTGTTCGTTCCATCCACTGGAGGCCGCCAGAGTCCTAAACTGAAGGGCATATTCATTGATAGACATTTTTCCTTGTTTTAGATTATACAGCTTCTCACCAATGGAAGAGTCCCAAGCTGGTCTGCCGAAAACTTCATGGAAATGGTCGATGAAGCTAGAATAAGACTGGATAACTGGGTTATTTTGAGTCCAGCGAGAATCTGCCCAAAGTAGTGCTTTACCTTGCAGCTGGGAAATAATAAAGGCTACCTTTGAACGGTCAGTGGGGTACAAGTGCGGTTGCATCTCCAGGACCAGCGAACATTGAAGGAGGAATCCGCTGCATTTCTCTGCCGAACCAGAGTAGGGCGCCAGACTGGCCATGGGACTGGCGTGAACGGCAGGTGAGGAAGTGATGACAGGGTCGGCGGAAGTGCTCGCTGGTGTAGGAGGTGCTGGTGTTGCCATGAGTGTTCGTCGGAGTGCATCAACCAGATCTTGAAAGGGGTCCGTGAGGCTCATGCTTGTGCCTGGCGGTGCTGGTCCGGTCATCTGTTACGGATCACTCGGGAAGCTGAGGAGTAACAGAATGAAGATGTTTATTGTACACAGACACAAGCAGAGGAGCAGGTAGTGATCAGTGACAATGAGGAAGGATCCATGAAGGTAGGGTGAAGACTTGTTGGAGGGACGGTGAGCCACACACACGCACACTTGGGGAACTGGGTCTTTGGAGGGAATCGCTGGAGAGAGTAGAAGAGGAGTTAGTCCTTGTAGTAAGCATACAGGATCTTGTAGCGAACGTGACCGGATAATGTTTGAGTGCGTGTGTGGCTTTTATGGTGCTGCGTTGATAGGCTGGTGATGAGGATCAGGTGGATGTGATTTAGAACTCTGGTGAGGGTGTGCGTTGTGATTGTGTGGAGGTGGAACCTGCCGTGTTTGTAACAGTTGGGAGCCTTGTATCTTATCCATTACTCTAGTTTATCCAAAGGGGGTGCATTGAAGAGGCCTCCCACAATGGATGACACTAATTAATCTTGCAATTACACACTTCCTCATCAGGCCACGGATTTAGTCCTGCCTTAATTTCAATCATCAAGATGCTCAGCAGCCAGGCCGCTAGAGACAAATATAATTTCTCTCCCTGATAGCACTCGTCATGTGTTTCGGACAGTAAAGATCATGTTTAATCATTTCTTCAACAACAGATGAGTGAGAGACCTCCCTCTCCATGGGATGAGATGTTGGGTATGTTTAACGTTTCCTAACTGTGTATGTACAATTAAATAACACTAATATACCAACTTGTGGTAAATAGTAACAAAGATGCATCACAGAATTAACAGCAAAAACACAAAACACCATCAGGATAACATACTACACTGAAATGATGCAGTAAACATTAATTAATATGAAAGCTTTTTTTCCAAAGAAGCTTTAATTGCATTCACATAAACATTCATCTGTTCATTATTCATTAATCTTCATTCATTCATCTGTTCATGCATTCTGTGGGAAGCAAAGCATGACCTTGGAATGGGCCATCTCAGAAAATGGATTTTTACTCCCCAAGTACCACCATAATGACCCGCATTAAAATACAGCGTAGTAAGCCTAAATATTCAACTACAGCTCTGCATAGTTAAAAAATGAGGCAGCTTTATTCCTAATAAGAATATATATATATATATATATATATATATATATATATATATATATATATATATATTGTTTTCAGCCACTTTAACATTGTAAAAACACAGAACATTTACATTAACTCTGCACTGTGCTTAGAAACAGGTAAAAATAAATAAAAATAAATAAAAAACAATGATTAAATTAAAATCTGGTGTACCAAAAAAATAATAAATAAATAAATAAATAATACTTAAATAAAGAATAAGTTAAAATGCATTGTGTTTTAACATTAATTTATAATTAATTTAGTGATTCATCTGCGTACCACTACAGGTAGCCTGAGTACCACTAGTGGTTACTCGTACCACACTTTGAGAACCGCTGTTCTAGGGATATAAAAAAGGTGCATGCTATCAAGTAATTGAGATGTCAGCTCTATGGAATTATTTTAAAATACAAAATAAAACGCTGCGACTTCTCATACAACAGCATAGTAAAAGTAAAATAATGCCAAGACATTGTTATTGAATCTCATGGGTATAGAATAATACACAGAATTTATTTTCTCTCTGCAAATCAGACCATGTTGCAATGCACTGTAACCATGCAAAACAAAGCATAAACGTAACCAGTGTTGGGGAGTAACTAGTTACATGTAACGGCGTTACGTAATTTAATTACAAAGTTATTGTAACTGTAATTAGTTACAGTTACTACGAAAAAATGAGTAATTAAATTACAGTTACTTATGAAATTTTTAACGATTACAAAGGGGATTACATTTGAATGTTTACACACATCCACATACAGATTTAACTGATTTATTTCCCAAATTGCACTGACTATTCTGAGACATACCGCCCTAATAATTTCCGGGATGCGGAAACACACTCTGGTTCATAGAATCCAGTCATAAAAACGGAATGCCTAACGCGGACGCAATATGACACATTTTGGATGACTAAATCAAAAGTAGGTCAGTACACTTGAATCAAAACATGACATCGACTAGTGTCTGTGAATATTAAGCCACAAAAATGCAATATATGACTTGCACATTCTGCGTGTCTGTGGAAATCAGGCGCGGACTGGACACCGGGAGAACCGGGACAATTCCCGGTGGCCTGGCAGCCGATTTTGCCCCACTATTTAATATCATTATTGTATAATTGCCTGCCGAATGTACTAAAGCGATAATTTGCGAATCCGCCATTTGAGAATTAAATCTCTAATAAATCCTTAATTGTTAGGCATGACTCGCGCGCTCTTCGCGCATCCGCCAAACGGTTTGGATCAGACTCCGAGTAATCAATGCGAGAGAGAGAGAGAGAGAGAGAGAGAGAGGACTGCTGGAGCAGAGAAGCAGAACTATACTGTTCAGGGTTTCAGGTCAGTTTCATCTGTAAAGATGCTTTTTTGTCTTTGTTTTTTTATTTAATTAATCAAGCAGCAGCACGTTGCTCATCAGTCATCACTCAAAATACTATATAAAGGACGTCATTATTATCTGTTGTAATGTTACAGTAGTAATTTAGCTGAAAAAAATTCAGATTTTTTTATAGGTTTAGGGGGAGCTACGACAGACAACAACACAACCCTTACGAAAATTAACATTTTAATATTTATCTATAAATCCAGAGAAAATGGTTACTATTGTTTAACTGTGATAACCAAAAATTTAAAATTATTTTACAAATGCATTTATTTAAAAATAAATACAAATCCATTTGCAAAAAAAAAAAAAATTAAACAAGGTTGTTTTACTTTTATATAGGCTAATAAAAGCATGGTTAATTTTTGTAAGGGAAAAATATGACTCGTGTACAGTATTAGGATTTTTCTATAAAGATATTGTAGTATTGTAGAGTATTGTATTGTAAAGTATAGTTTTGTTCAATCTTGAGTATTAAAGTCACGAGAGAGATGCATAACAGGGCAAAATAAAGAAACTGAAGAGAAAAATGGAAGTGAAGGTGCAGTTCAGGAGAGAACTTTTAATTATTTTGCATGTCCCCAAATTAAAGATTTAAAATAGATAAAAATCGTTAGATAAAATGTATGAGTTTGAATTTCCCAGTCTGAATTTTTTTCCATGGTTTTTTTCCATGGTTTTTATTTCCAAAGACATGGTTTCATTTACTACACATAGGCCTACTGAAGCTCGCAGTGTTTTCAACCCCTGCCGCCTCAATATAGGAGTAAACGAGCACATAAACACAATTTCTAGAACTGCTCTGTGTCACTTCATGTGCATTTTACTTATTTTGAGAAAACTATCATCATATACAAAGAGACAGCAAAAACACCAATGTTTCAGGAGTTTATTACACAGAGTACGTCACATGCTTATTAGATAACTGTATTTAAGTTGATGTATATTCTTTTATTTATTATTCTTTAATTTTCACAAATTTAGAAAAGTAATCAAAAAGTACTCAAAAGTAATTAGTTACATTACTTTAATAAAGTAATTGAAAAGGTTACACTACTATTACATTTTAAACAGGGTAACTTGTAATCTGTAACCTATTACATTTCCAAAGTAACCTTCCCAACACTGAACGTAACACCATTCTTGTGCTATGTTGAAAATGGGCAACTAAAGGCCTTTAATAGTTTTCTCTTAGAAATAATGTATAATAAAGTAATACTCTCTTTATGATGCCATGCGACTGGAAGCTTCCATCTGAAGATTTCACTCCCCCCAAACTTCACTTATCAGAGGGGTCTGGCACCTTACAGTTTATGGTACATCAGAAGAAACCACAATGGGAATAGCTGGGGCCTTAAGGGACGATGTTTAGTGTTGAGGCAGCTGGCTGAGTGCAGGGATGCTGGAACAGCAGCAGTGTCACTGGGCCTCCTACCCTCCCAGAGGCCCTGAGGGTTTGAACTTATTAGAAAGCCTCCTTCAGACAGTCTGATAGGCTTCTTAAAAAGTTTATACACTTTTGAGAGTTTGACAAAATTTGCAGTATCAATATTGCCTTTATATATTCAGATGAATAAAATATAAATTGTATAACTTTTAATGGATAGGTCACAAAACAAACAAACAAAAACAAAAACACCCTCACCCTCATGTCGTCCCAAAAGAACCAAAAACAAATTAAAAAACTGTTTAAAATGATATCTTTTCTACATATTTCAGATTTTTCATTTTCTTTTCAGACAAACTAAAATTATTTTAAAAACACTGTAGACATGGTTATTCTGTGCATTTGAAGTTCCTTCTGTGCGAAATCACATTTATTGTGTTCATCAAAAGTGTAATGTCACTTTATGTGAGCGGCGCAGGACAGTGCAGCAAAAATAGACTCTGCGCCAAAACCACCACTTTGACGCTCCTGTTTGACACTCCTGCTCTTGCTCCCGTGTACTGTGCCATACACACATTTGTTAACATGCACTCCAAAAAAAAAAAAACATATGCGCTCTTAACTGCAGCTCATGCTTGCTATGGGAAAAGGGCAAAAGGCAAACTGATATCCATATTTATGACATAAATCTAAAGCACACTGAAATACCAGTTGTTGTTTTCTTTTTTTTTCTTTTTTTTTAATCTCCATCAATCATTTAGCAAACTGCTTTTCATTCCTGTTACATGCAAATCTGTTTATATTTATCAGGCTAATTTGCATGCAAAATCATCTGTGATTATACATCATCAGTAATAATGAAATGACAATAATTAGCGATGCTAAGAAGTGGGTAATTAACAAGGCAGTCACAGGATTTTTCAAAATTAACTCTTGTCTTCAGAGGTTCATATGTTGAATTAAGCATTTTGTAAAACACTAGTGGGATGACGAGATTGCTTACCTTGACAAATAGATGTTGGGAATTGTGCACTACATTCTCTCTCAGTGTGCAATTATGGCAAATTCACACAAATGACTATAATAAAAAGTGGTAGAAACTTGAATTACCCTTCATTGCTCCTGTTGTGACAAAGGCAATATATAGAGGTCTGGATCAAAATGTGCTTAAATTTTGTTTTGTATAAATGTGTCTTTGTATTAGATTCTGCCTGTAAGCTGTACGATAATACTGTATTTGTTTTAATTACATACTTCAAATATTATTTCATGTTTTGTCTAGAGAAAGAGAGATAGGAAGAGAGAAAGAAGCAAAAGTTAGTCCTTTATTCAACGAGACCTTATCATCAAATAGCAGGACCGCCAGAAATGGAAAGTGAATATGTACAATTAAAACAGTGTGCCCACAAAGCATCCTTTGTACATGACTGTGTCCACATGGCATGTATGCTTGGTCCCCTCAGATAAGTTCTTATTCCAAAAGCTTGTCTTGGTACAACTGAATGGCAAAGGCATATAAAATGTTCCATAAATAAATCCAATCTTGAATCCTGTGGGGAAAGCAAATAGGTCACTTTTTGTTTTATTTTGCCTGTTGGTTTTCTCAACCTTTGAGAGTCACTAAATATATTGGCAGGAACAACAACTAGGGAATTCAGGCCACTGTCTGCTGTGATATATGAGGAATATTGTGATATTTATTAGGACCTTTTGGCCACAATGATGCTCTAGTAAGCTTGCATTCCTTGAAGACATCAATGTCCTTGAAGACAATGCAGAACTCACTTGACAGTTTAGTCTGTTACGACCAAACTTCTGTGTCTTTAACAGAACAACCAGACTATCTGTCACCTTCCACAGAAAATGTAATAACAATTTCATTCACTTTGTCTCTGTCTGGAGGGACAGGAAATTTAATTCCCAAAAAGCCATTCCGGATTATGATTCCTAAGTCATTACAAGGATCTTCTCCAAATGGCAGTGAATAATAATGTGAAGGAAAGCTGTATATAAATGCTTCAGTAAACTGTAGGAAATATCAACAAGGAACTGACCGTTCCGTTTTCTTTACAGGGACATAGGGGAAACTTGCCATTCAGTGACATCTGTTTTGATCCTTTCTAGCATCCAGTTTGGTTAAATGTAAGTACAGTACAGTTAGGGGCGTAGCAGCCATTTTAAAAGTGTGTGGGGGGGGGGGGGGGCAGCTGTATGGTGATGTGACCCAAAACTGATGTTCATAATAATAAATTCTAAATAGAATACCAATTGGCATTTTACAGCACCCAAGTGGCAATTTTGGGAACATGACATGATAGCTTGGAACCTATTTTTGTAAAATCATACTAAAAATTTAAAAATACTGCAGGACTCTGAGACCAATGTGAGACCATCTATACTTAATTTTTATGAAATAAAGATATTTTATGAAATATACAATATTTCATTTACACTACATTTGAACAATAAATTTTCTTACTTCTTAACAGTTAGACAAAAACAAGTGTTAAATGACTATACAGATTACATCTACAGTAATTTTATACAACATAAAATGTATGAAAATATATCAATAAAACCTAAATCAATGTATTTACAAGTTTTTAATATTTTCAAGATCGAAGTGAGATTTTTAATAAAAACTTCCAAACTGAATTTTTCAGCTTTCCTTGCAAGCCACAAATTGAGCATTTTTTTTCACTCTAATTGATCAAGTTTTTCCTTGTTTAAATGACAAACAGAAATACTATTCAGCCATGTTTGTGTCATGGTACAACGAAGCCATGTTTTTAGCCTTCTGAGACCACTGAAATTTCCCTTAGCTTCTGCTGAGGACACGGGAGTGACAAGAAGCAGTCGGACAAGCGTTTCCACCTGATCAAAAAGTCTACGGACTTCTGGACACATCCCCTGAAGGATGCTGTCTGTTTCACTGCTGGACTACATATTATGCTTTGATCTGAACATTGCCAATTGTGTGTTAAGGGATATTTTGTCCAGTTCTGGGTACATTTGTACCACATTATCAAACACCCCTGTTAAGAGGATGTTTTCCAGATTCCTTAGCATCAGCAACCCTTCCTGCTCAAAACGTTCTCAGAACTGCATCTCCACAACATCAAGCACTTTGTAATACTCAATTTTGTAATATCTCAGATGGAGATGAATGCACATGTGCACAAGGGATCACTTATTTATTGACTCCTTTACCATTTCCATAGTTAAACAACTTCACAAGTTTTTCATTAGATGTATATTTAGCAACCCATAAATAGCCTACAATACAGCAGTTAACACTATTGGAACACACAGCCTTTATACATAAAACTAATTTCATATAACAATTTGAACATAAAATAGTAAATGTTACCTCTTTTTTTTCTAGCGATTATCATTGATTTGATTACACAGATCCTATTTAAACTGAGCTGACCTAGATGATGTCTCTGCATTCAATAATAAAATGTCTTTAACTGGAAATTGTGTGTTTATTATAAATCTTGTCATTATAAATTTATTATTATATCTTGTCATTATAAATTACTCTATTCTCCTGTTTGATACTGTTCAGTGCTTTGACACAATCTGTATTATTAAAAGCACTGTATAATAAAGGTGATTGATGGTTGATCTTTTAAATTGAAGTGTAATTCCTCAAAATATTGGCAAACAAATATTGCAAATATTGCAAAATTGCAAAACAAATTTTATTTATTGTGAAAGGATAATACTACTCCGCGAGCAGCACGTAGGCAACAAAAGACAGCAGAAACTAATAATTTGTTACGTTTCATTTGGCAGACGCTTTTATCCAAAGCGACAATTAGAGCATTTAACACACTGAATCCGGCGCGACGTGACGAGGTCCACACGGGTTCTGTTGTCTCCTGACGTTACAGTAGGTTAAATCATAACATGAAAACTTTATCGCGTGATTCGTGTCATTGTGACATACTATAATATAGCCTATTTATAGTGTGTGTTTGAAAAAGGATGTAACGTTAATAGTCTTTTGCTTTTTTCTGGGGTGCATTTTATCCCAGACGGCCTAATAGCAAAGTGAAAGAACGAATGAAAATTAAGAAGAGCAACAAGAGATTTGAAGCTCATAGCAGACGCACCCAAGAGATGATTTGCTCTGTGATTGGCTGAATGTTAGTTCACTCAAATCTAAGTAACAAACCAGAGAGCACTGACGGAAATATTCAAGCTGGATCAAAAAAAAAAAAAAAACGGGTCAGAATCACCTGTTTCTAAAAGTGCGGGGGAAGTGCCCCCGTCCCCCCCGGTTGCTACGCCCCTGGGCGCTGCACAAGATTCCAGGCCCTATGCATAGGCAGTCCTAATGGCCCCCCTCCCCTTGAAAATATATATTCCAGACTTTTCAAGGGCCCTCTCTTCCTTTGGGGCCCTGGTAATCAGTACTGGTTTTACCCCCAGTCCAGTGCCCCTGCCCCTGAGTACAGTTGTAAGTACAGTACCGAGTATAATCTGCTTACACTGACCCTATTTTGAGGATTACATTGCATGTCCCATCCCAAGACGACTGTGTTTGTTGTGGAATTGTGTGTGAAGCATAGTTCTCTGGTTCGTGTGGAAATGCTTCACCCTAATGAGATCCAGGCATAAAATAGGACAGATAATAACTTGAATAAATACTTTAAACAAACCGAGTGAAAGACACTCTTAAAGATTGAATTCAAATATCATTCCAAAATGTCAGGTGATGTTTATCTCCAGGAAAGAATGATTGAGAAACATTAATAATAACATTAATAATTCATATTGACCTGAGCAGAGAACAATGTGGTCTGAGTTATTTTCTGTAGTTGGTATTTAATGTCCTGAATAGGCTGCATTTGTGCTTTGTCGTGTGACATTTTACAAATAAATGCATGGTACTTGGATTTCTAATTCATGCATAAGTACTTAATGACAGATAGAGGTGGTTATTGAGGACTTTATTGTTTATTAAACTTCACATATGTCACAGTTACAAAAGCTTGAACAACAGCAGCCCCTGGAGGCTAACTGCTTGGAAAAGTCTCAAGCTCCCACTTCCACTCCGTCAGTCTCCTTTCTCTTGCATTGGCCCCCATTCAACCACCAAAACAGCAAAATGGATCAGTTGATTTGAGGTTAAGTACTGCTCTAACAATCGTTTGGCAAAGTAACAATAACTTACTACATTTATCTCTAAGCTTCAAGACAAGAAAAGAAGAGTTCAATGAGACTAAGCTGTTAACATGGAGTTTATCCCATCTCTCTTATATGTTTGTACAATAGCTTCCCACTAACTTTCAGAAAAAAAAAAAGAAGTTCCAATACAAATAATTGCTGGTCACACTGTCCATGTTAGGCTAATTTTATAACCCATGTAGGATTAAACAGCATAATTTCTTCACAACTCTAGTACAACGTAAGTGTAAAAGATTTGGATACTTTGTTGACAAGTGATGGGTTGGAGTCGATAGTGGCCCCCAAGTGGTTCTTTCCCTCACTGTGGAATGCATGTGAGGATGTGGTGGGTAATGAAAATGACTACCCAATACAGTGACTTGTCTCTTCCTCTCATTCAGTATCTCTTCAGTTTCCATCTTTGTGCTGTCCCCCATGGGTGATAGGGGGAGATACTCCTCCGTCCTCTGTCGCTTTTACTTTCCCTCCACATTTACCACCATCCATTATAGGAGATGCAACAGTCCAACGTTACTGTTGCACACACACACACACACACACACACACACACACACACACACACACTTGCTGTTTTCAACAAGCTGACAGGGTCCGAGCTCATTAAGATGCACACTGTGACAAGGGAAACCCAGTTACTCTCTAGAGTCTCGGTAGAAGAATGTATATCTCAAAAGGCACAGCTAAGAGTCCTGGCATTGTCTCTCTATGCAGAAGCTGAGGAGAGCAGATGAAAGTGTTGACCATCATATTTTGCATAGATTCAGTCATTTAACTTTTTTTCCAGATTTGCTCACTGACTCAATATTACTGTAAATACCCAGTTGAGATAACACTTCAGCTCTTGTGGTGCCAAAGGGCAGTTTGCTAAAAGCCTGGATGTAGATGCAATGTAAAAGGACTCATTAGACAAGTGAGACAGTTAGGGTATGATGTGTTTTTGCCTTTTATGGCGAAACTCTCCTGATGTCCAAAATACCCCATAGCCAGCTGCCTGGTAAACCTCTGGAAAACTCTCTACCTAACAATGTGTTTCAAGCAAAAACATGTCAGCCATCAAATTGGTTGGCAGTAATGTGAACTCTAGGGAGGCTTTTATTGCCCATGATTTTCATATTTTCTGTTAGATTCTCTGATCTTACAATCGCTAAATGTCCATCCAAGCACCAAGGCGAGTGACAATTCATGTTCATTTTGGGATTCAGACTGCCCGTTGGAGCATGAAATGAGCTCATTTCCGGCAGAGAAGAGCCAAATGACAAGAGCTGAAATAATGTCACACCCTATTATTATCATTTATTCTTTCAGCAAAATGGAAAACTCGCCTCAGTTGCTGAGGAACTGTGCCTATCCATTTCTGCTAAACAATCTGAGGTGTTATTCTTGCTGTGATCAGAAGGATGGAAGGGATAAAGAGAAAACAAATAGACAGAGAGCTTCTGTATGGAAAGTAGATTTTGGATAAGAAGTTCAGGCTCACCATCAGTGATGTACTTCAAAAACAATTGCTCACTTCATATTTAAAGCTTAGAGATTTTTTTTTCTTACATGCTCACCAGCTTTGTACCACTTTGAAAATCTTCTCTGCATTCAGGGTTGGATTTCAGATTCAGCCGGGGGGGCAGTGGCCTGGAGCCTCACACTGTAAAGGTTCTCAAAAAGCCTTTCTGGCAGAGAGTTTTGGATTTTGTGCATAGGTTGTGCTGTCCACTAGAACATCTACAGTAGGGTCCCTCGGAATCTACAGCACAAGATGACCATTTGTGCCCCCAGGTTCCCTAATAAATACACTGCCTACAACAACAAAAAAAAAAAAAAGAAAAGAAAAAAAAAGGAATTTTTTTTTTTGACAAAATTCGTCTCTGTGGTGGTATCTTTTGAAAAGGTACAACTTTTTACCTTATTTACCTCTGATTACATATTAGCACTTTAAAATCACAAATAAATACAGCTAGTGTACATGTTAGTACTTAAATATAAGTAGCCTTTAAAGGATACCATACCATTGACAGATTTTCTGAGAGTGAAGAACAATGTACAAACCATTTGGACCTCAGCCCCTCAGCATGCAGCACTGGATAGGGCCCAGAACTATATGCTGTAAGTATATGCTGAGTCTGAACCAAAGCTTTCTGTTACAGGCAGCATCAGTATACCCAGAGTGAAAGAGACAATCTAAACAACACATTTTATTGGCTATGGTTTATTTTTTTCTCCCTGAAAGTCCTTGTCTACTAAAGTTTAATTTTTGGTGTCTGTTGAGGTGATATTATAAGACAGTCCAGGGTGTCATTGAAAGGAACAAGAAATCATAAGTGCCCATATGAAGATGACAGAGTAAAGTAAGGCACTTTATATACGGGATCCCTTTATATAAATAAAAAAAAGAATTCCATTAAATTAATCTAGACCATAACAGTTGCACTTGAATCATTAATTAATGAGCAGAGAGTATTACTTAGTTCCACTCAATTTAGACTGAATTTGTTTTGACATGATTGTCACTTAGAGTAAATCTTGACAAGAATGCCTCATCTTAACTCATCAATGAATTCTGAGGGCATTAATAATGCTGAAAAAATTAAAGACTCTCACTTGTTATGACAGTCTTTCAAGCTCCAGTGTCATAAGACAATTACATACTTATTCAAAGGCTCTTGTTCTTTTTTTTTTCCTTTTTTTTCATTTATAAATTATCTTATTACACTTCCCCAGCACTAGATTTCAATTGGTTTTGCAATAAAATCAAAATTTTACATTGGACATCAGGTGGCAACCTAACAAATTGTTTGTTTCTGTTTCTGTGTATTTATTTATAAAACACAATTAAAAATGTGCTGTACAATCTCTAAGTAAAAATTACACAGTATGAACTTTCAGACAAACAATGACCAACAACAACAATAAAAAATAAAAAACAATAAAAAAGCCTCTCGCTCATTAGTCTGCAGAACCAAATGCTAATTCAAGTAAATGCACTTTCAAATTTCGTTTAAAATAACATAATGACAGAACCAGTCTACGATGTAGAGGTAGCTTATTCCAGCGCTTGGGAGCTGCTACTGCAAAACCCGGTCACCACTCAATTTTAGTCTAGTCATGTCTAGGATCATTTGATTTGCTGATCTGAGAGACCTGGGTGATTTGTATATACGAAGGAGATATGGTGGGGCCAAATTATGCAATGCTTTATGTACAACAATCAATAGTTTAAACTCAATTCTGTACTGCACTGGCAACCACTGAAGTGACGCTAAAATCGGTGTTACATGCTATTTTTTATGGGTACCTGTTAAAAGCCTAGCAGCCGCATTTTTAACCAATTGAAGACAATTTAACAATACTTGGCTAATACCCACATACAGTGTGTTACAGTGATCCAGTTTTCCAGATTCTCAGACTCTTACTTATATAAACTTAAAGGGGTCATATGATGCGATGTCAATTTTTTTCTTTCTATTTGGAGTGTTACAAGCTCTTGTTGCATAAAGAAGATATGTACAGTTGCAAAGACTAAAATCTAAAATCCAAAGAGATATTATTTATAAAAGTTAAAAGAAACCCCACACTAGGGCTGGATGATTAATCGAAAAGTAATCGAAACCGAAATTCAGAACCTCTAACCGACTTAATTTTCCCATGTCGGTTATTTCGTTTTTTTAATCCTGTTAATACTTCCTCCTTAAAAGCATACTACCGCGTGTGTAGCCACATGACTCTGCCCCGTCCAGTCAGTGGCATAAAAGCAAACCACGGAGGTGAACGCTGGTACAACACATAGTGATGGCACGTGAGCGGTGAGCCTTGCGTCTTCACTAAACTTTGTCAGTTGTATTTGTTTTATGGTTTGGACATTCAAGTTATTAGATGGTCGGGTATGTATTATTATTTCGAGCTCCCATGTTCGCGCAGCTGCATTGTGGCACGAACACTCATATAAACAGATGTGAAGATCTCGTGCACAGAGGAACCCAAAAACTAGTTGTCAGCGCTGTTCTGTGATTTATTACTAAATTAGCTTAGAATTTCAAAACTAATTATAGCATATTTTTCTACTTTTGAAGGAACTAGGCTATTTACAACCCACAGCTTCACAATAATATGACTAATTCACACCCGCAATCACTCGTACTGGTACTTGTGCCAATTTATCTTTATCTGATCTTTATTTATCTCTTACACCAAGCAATAATCTATAAGAAATGTTACAAACATAGATAAAATAACTGCTGATAGTGAGCTATGATGTCAGATCGCGCTTTCAATAGGAAAAAATATCCCACCTTTTCTAGTCGATCTCAACCGTCTGGCTGAGGCCAGTCTAAAAAGACGCTCAGGACAGTTGACAGAACGCTGCTGCGTGTCGTCATGAAAGCGTATCATTTTCATGTGCTATTAAGCCTTGCCACTTGCCAATTTAACCATTCAAAAAACTTTAAAGCATTCAAACACAAGACGCGAAAAAGCTGAACTGAGCAGCTGGTTACTCGTGCTGTGCTCGGTGCGCATGCAGAGAGAGAGACGCGTCTCACAGACGGTAACACTGAACTGAGCTCTCGTTTGCGGAATTGCTAATGCAACCTTTCCACACCACAGAATAAACACAATTAATCATTGATTGGTAATTGGCCAACAAAGTATTGACTGTTGTCTGAAGTTTTGTTTGATATAAAGATATGTAATGGATTACAATCAAAGTTATCTGAAATTATCAAGATGATTTTTTTCTGACAGTTTATCTCTTGAGTTCTTGTCATATTTTATTACCATTTTCTAAACTATAGCAAATAAACTGATAATGTAAAAAATGTTGAAGCTGTCTGAATAAATTTTGGTTTGACTGTATGTTTAATTTATACAGTGCTATTATACATTTAATTATTCGGTTTCTGTACCTGGACACTTACAAACTTGAAAAAACATAAACACTGTGTA
The DNA here is from genome assembly GCF_963082965.1 of Carassius carassius. NCBI lineage: Eukaryota > Metazoa > Chordata > Actinopteri > Cypriniformes > Cyprinidae > Carassius > Carassius carassius. The sequence continues at coordinate 24,038,902 of NC_081760.1, forward strand.
AACAGCACAAACAAATAAACAGAACGAACATACAAATTAAACGCTTTCAAACAGGGCCCACTGGTACAACCTGCACTGGGGCCCTGCTTACCCCAGCTATGGCCCTGCTTACAGTACAAACCTTGTCAGTGAACTATGAGGGCAAAAAAACGAAACAGAAACAAAATAATCGTCATTAATCGTAATCGAGGTAAAATGTTCAATTAATCGAGGTTTTGATTTTAGGCCATAATCATCCAGCCCTACCCCATTGTTCCTAACATGCCACCACATGTGTCATGATATGGGATGATTTGCATAACACTGCCCAAATATTCATGCAAAGAAAGAAGGCATACCTTTTATTCTCGCAGTTGCCGCCGGCGTCATGTTGTGGAGGAGACGGTATTTATAAGTAAAAGTCATAATCAGAAATTATGTGCCCACTGGATGCAACAAATGCCTCGTTTGTAATGGGTTTTTACTGATTTTGGTTCGTCTAGTAATGTTCGAATTGCGAACGATTAATTCTATTTAACTGGATCTTCTTAGTGAACCGGCGTCTCCAGTACGCAGTAATCCACAAAGAACTTAAGTTATTTGTTTTATAAACGTACCTGACATTCCCTCTGATGTGAAATAAACCAATATCCCGAGTTATTCAGTTTCTCCTAAGAGAACCGATGTTGGGATGTGCACAAGCAGAGCAGCTGGACTGAGTGTCATACTGCTGGGAGATGGCATGACAGTTTGTTAAGGGGCGTAACATTTCCGTCAAACGCTTAAGGCATTCGGCCAATTACAATGCACTGGATAGCTGGAAAATCAGAGAACATCTAGCTATTTATTCCTATGAGCTTTGTAGAAATCGATGTGTTTCAGAAAGGACTTTTTCTAGAATTTTAGATAAAAATGGCAATTTAGAAATAGGCCTGTATTTAATTTTTATTTTTTTTCAAAAGTGGCTGTACATTGGTATGCTTAAAATCCATTGGAACATCACCTGTTTTGAAGCTTCTATTAATTAAAGTTAGTATACGGGGACCAATTATATAAAAAATGTTCTTAACTAATCTTGATGGAATGATATCACAACCACAGTTTATAGGTTTTAACTCGCCAACTGAAACAGGTTCCAGATACGACATTATATAATCAATTGCCTGCAAAGCAATTCAGCAAATCTTTACATGTAATGGTGTACAAAACAGGACATGTAGTGATGTTATTTAGCACATAATTGATAGTATTGAATAAAATATTAGAATTACTATGGTACCTTGAAATTAAACCTGACAGTGAGGATATTAACTTAGAATCTGTTTATTCTGACTTTTGCAGTAATGTTGATGATAAGACAAAAGTGATTTTTCAAAATGTGCAGAGACTAAACACAAATGATGACTTGTTCTTTACTGATGTCTTGGTACAGGATGCTGTTTTGCTTCGAGGGATGCATGATAGTGGGTCTATGGCCTGCACTATGAGTTCTCGTGCCCTTTCAAAACTCATGGAAGCAAATGTACTTTCCTCCGACGATGTATGCCCAACAATGCTCACACTGATTGGCTGTGGGCATCAAAGAACAAGCCCACAAGGAGTATGTGACATCCAGATGAAAGTATTCAACTGCTCCTTCTATGTACCTGCCTGAATAGTTGATGGGCAAAACGCTGACCTAATTTTTGGAAGTAATGTTATAAAACATCTCATTCATGACATGAAAGTATCAAGGGATTTCTGGGGGAAAGTATCTGATTCACAAGGCAAAGATCCTGATGCAGATGTTTTGATGCAACTCTTGTGCAATGTTGAGTCATGGAAAGGAATGGAACCCCCTACGAAAGTAGGAACTGTAAAACTGAAGCATGCTGTCACTTTAGAATCCATGAAAGAACATATAGTGTGGGGAAAGTTGTCCAGTGACAAAACCCTTTCTGAAGGCAGTACAGTCGTTGTGGAGCCTAGCACAGCTCGCACTGCACCAAGAAATGTGTTGGTGGGCAGGATAGCCGTGTCTTTATGGGGTGATGGCAGTACCCCAGTTAAAGTTATCAACCCATCAAACTAGCCTATCTGTCTAAGACGCAACTGCAAGCTGGCTGATGTTTACACCTGCATGGCGCTTGAAGACTTTGACATTGACTGTCTTGACATGTCATTTCAACAGGTGAAAGATCTGCAGTGTAATGAAGTGGACACTGAAGGACTGGCAAATTGCAGTAGTAATTAATGTGAAATGGAGAGACAAAACTACATGCTGCATGGTCTTACTGGCTCAGCACTGTCTAGCCTTGGGCTCCAGGATATTGACACTGACTCAAACTCTTTGACACCTTACTGGAGAGGGAAGTTGGTTGAGCTGTTGGTCATCTACACGCGCTGTTGCTCTGTAGACAACTCTTCAGTTTGCTCCACTTTAACATCTTGCTTGCACAACTTTTGCCCACTGTTGTCTAGACCAGCACGCACCACCCCATCTGCCCCCTGGCTGTCCGAGGTTCTCCGTGAACATCGCTCTAAACTCAGGGCTGCAGAGAGGAAATGGCAGAAAACAAGAAACTCTACCAACTCTGTGTGTATCAGTCTCTCATCTCTTCCTTCTCTGCAAATGTCTTCACGGCTAAAACATCCTACTACCACAACAAAACTAACAGCTGTTGTGACGCTCGGGCACTCTTCAAGACTTTCTCTTCTCTTCTTAATCCACCGCCACCACCTCCTCCATCAACTCTTACAGCGGACGACTTTGCAGTTTTCTTCACGAATAAGACAAGAACCATCAGTGACCAATTCTCCCCACCGCAGACTGAGGACAACTTCACAAAGACCGATGCACACTCTTTCTCCTCCTTCTCCCCACTATCAGAGATGGACGTCTCCAAACTTCTCCTGTCCAATCATCCTACTACTTGTCCACTTGATCCGATCCCCACTCACCTCCTTCAAGCGATCTCCTCTTCAGTCATACCTTCGCTTACTCACATTATCAACTCCTGTCTTCACTCTGGAACATTTCCCTCAGCATTCAAGCAGGCTCGGGTAAGCCCACTGCTCAAGAAACCATCTCTAAATCCAGCGCTTCTTGAAAACTACAGACCGGTGTCCCTTCTTCCATTCATTGCAAAGACACTTGAGCGAGCTGTGTTCAACCAGCTTTCTATGTTCCTTGTACAGAACAACTTCCTGGACAGCAACCAATCTGGCTTCAAAAATGGCCACTCAACTGAGACTGCTCTGCTCTCGGTTAATGAAGCCCTGTGACTAGCAAGAGCAGCTTCAAAATCCTCAATACTTATCTTACTGGACCTGTCTGCTGCTTTTGACACTGTTAATCACCAGATTCTCCTGTCCACCCTCAGAAAGATGGGCATCTCTGGAACTGCACTCCTGTGGGTTAAGTCCTACCTTGCTACTGGGGTTCCTCAAGGCTCAGTACTTCTCTTCTCCATCTACATGACGTCATTAGGATCTGTCATTCAGAAGCATGGCTTTTCTTATCACTGCTACGCTGATGACACCCAACTTTACTTCTCATTCCAGCCAGATGACCCGACGGTAGCTGCTCGCATTTCAGCCTGTCTGAGTGACATTTCTAGCTGGATGAATGACCATCACCTTCAGCTTAACCTTACGAAGACAGAATTCCTGGTGATTCCAGCTAACCCATTGCTTCATCACAACTTCTCTATACAGCTGGGTTCATCAATCATTACTCCTTCGAGGACAGCCAGAAACCTAGGAGTTGTGATGGATCATCAGTTAAGCTTCACAGACCACATTGCTACAACAACCCGCTCCTGCAGGTTTGCCTTATACAACATTAGGAAGGTTACACCCTTCCTGTCAGAGCCTTCCCAACTTCTTGTCCAAGCTCTTGTTCTCTCCAGTGGACTATTGTAATGCTCTCCTGGCGGGCCTTCCTACATGTACTGTCAAGCCTCTACAATTGATCCAGAATGCAGCAACGAGGGTTGTCTTCAATGAGCCAAAAAAAGCTCATGTCACTCCTCTCCTCATCAGGTTACACTGGCTACCAGTAGCCGCTCGCATCAAATTCAAGGTACTGATGCTTGCCTACAAGACGACCATCGGCACGGCACCAAGATACCTAAACCCACTGGTTAAATCTTATGTGCTCTCCAGAAGTTTGCGCTCTACAAGTGAACGACGCCTTGTGGTACCATCCCAAAGAATTTCAAAATCAATCTCACAGACCTTTTCCTGGACTGTGGCCAGCTGGTGGAATGACCTCCCAATCTCAATTCGTACAGCTGAGTCTTTACACATTTTCAAGAAACATCTAAAGACTCATCTTTTTCGCATGCACTTAACCAACTGATAATAGCATTTTCCTTTTCTTGTCTTTTCATTTATTAAAAAAAAAAAAAAAAAAAAGCAGCTATGCGTTTTATACTACACTAACTGAGACTTGTCATGGCACTTGTATACTGTTGTTGTTCTCTTGTTGATCTGACTGCTTCTATTGTTCTCATTTGTAAGTCGCTTTGGATAAAAGCATCTGCTAAATGATTAAATGTAAATGTAAGTATGAATCAATATTTTCTCGTCATGGTTTAGACTGTGGCAAGGCCAAAGGCTTTGTTCATAGAATCTGCCTAAGCGATACACAAGGATAAACAAGGATCTGATGGCAAGAATTTTCGTAGTCTGTCTTTTGTTTAAACACAACGCAGAAAACACCGCTACAGGAGCATGCAATTGGCATGCTGACTGCAGGAAAATCCATCAGAGCTGTTACTCATGAACTGAATGTTCATTCATTTCACGTCTCCAAAGCTGTTTAAGGGAATTTGGCAGTACATTCAACCGGCCTCACAAACACAGACCAGTGTAACCACACCAGCCCAGGACCTCCACATCCAGCATCTTCACCTCCAAGATCGTCTGAATCCTGCCATCCGGACAGCTGCTACAACAATCAGTTTGCATAACCAAATAATTTCTGCACAAACTGTCAGAAACCATCTCAGAGAAACTCATCTGCACGTCATCCTCATCGCGGTCTCGACCTGACTGCAGTTTGTCATCCTAACCGACTTAAGTGGGCAAATGCTCACATTCGAAGGGGTACACTTTGAAGGGGTTTTTTCTTCACAGATGAATACCGGTTTTCACTATACAGGGCAGATGGCAGACAGCATGCATGGCGTTGTGTGGGTGAGCGGTTTGCTGATGTTGAACGTTGTGGATCGAGTGACCGACGGTGGCAGTGGGTTATGGTATGGGCAGGTGTATGTTATGGACAATGAACACAGTAGCATTTTATTGATGCCATTTTGAATGCACAGAGATAGCATGATGAGATACTAAGGCCCATTGTTGTGCCATTCATCCACGACCATCACCTCATGTTGCAGCATGATAATGCATGGCCCCATGTTGCAAGGATCTGTACATAATTCCTGGAAGCTGAAAACATCCCAGTTCTTGCATGGCCAGCATACATACTGGACATGTCTACCATTTAGCATGTTTGGGATGCTCTGGATTAGCGTATACGACAGTTTGTTCCAGTTCCTGCCAATATCCAGCAACTTTTCATAGCCATTGAAGAAGAGTGGACCAACATTTCACAGGCCACAATCAACAACTTGATCAACTCTATGCAAAGGAGATGTGTTGCACTGCGTGAGGCAAATGGTGGTCACACCAGATGCTGACTGGTTTCCTGAACCCCGAATACAGTAAAACTGCACATTTTAGAGTGGCCTTTTATTGTGGCCAGCCTAAAGCACACCTGTGCAATAATCATGCTGTCTAATCAGCATCTTGATATGCCACACTTGTGAGGTGGATGGATTATCTTGGCAAAAGAGAAGTGCTCACTAACACAGTTTCTCCTCCGTGGAACTCGAAATCGGTAAGTGGTGCAGGTTTTGCTCGTTATTATTTTTTTGCACCGACCTCGCTCTACTCCCAAGACTCTTGGCCCTGTCCCAGTTGTCACAGCAGTGTACTTATTACAATGTTCATCATACGTAGCTAGCATTAACTCATGTGAAGTTTTTTATATATAAATAAATATATATATATATATATATATATATATATATATATATATATATATACATATATATATATATATATATAGTCGCTGCCCGATGAAACTCACGTATGTCCAAAACGGTTACTTTTCAGGAAGTGAAAAAAACACCGTATTTCAAAAGCAGTTGAATGTAGCATTGTCATACTTGGTACGCAGAGGTGGAAAGAGTACAAAAATATTCTACTCAAGTAAAAGTACCATTACATTAATGAAATTTTACTTAAGTACAAGTAAAAGTACCAGTCTAAAAATCAACTCAAGTAAAAGTAAAAAGTAGCTCATTTAAAATTTACTCAGAGTAAAAATTACTTAGTTACATTTTAACAGTGGGAGGGAGTCAAAAATGGGACAGGCCAAGGGTGTCAAACTCAGTTCCTGGAGGGCCACAGTCCTGCACAGTTTAGATTTAACCCTAATTAAACACACCTGATCCAGCTAATCTAATCATTTAGGTTTATTTGAAAACTACATGATATGTGTGCTGGAGCAGGGTTAGGGCTATGGCCCTCCAGGAACTGAGTTTGACACCCCTGGGATAGGTCTATTAATCTCAAACTAGTTGTTTTTAATTAAAGGAATCAGTTATTTAGAATAATAAAACATTTGGGCTGTTACCAGGCAAATAAGTATCAACAAACTCATCTTTTAATGCAGAGGAAATGCAGAAGATTCATTGGAAGTGGCATTTAGATGTATTACACTGTTTAGTGCAGGACAAGAATGCATTTAACCTGCAGTTACAAATGCATGAATAATGTTTTGATATACAAGACATAAAATGTTGAATACTCATTTGAAATGATAAGAAATTCATTATTTAAAAAATGATACTTTAAATGTGAAATTAAAATGGCCAGTATGTGTCAGCAAGTCACTGTTAATAAGTGAGTCATTGCGATTGAACCGAATCATTTAAACGGTTGATTCATTCAGGAACGAAACACTGTCACGTTGCTCAGAGACGCAAAACTGTGCTTTGGTGACTGTGTTTGGAATTATTTTCTGTTGTAGAAATAGAGCTAAAAAAGGCAATATGGTGTCTAAAACGCAAGTCTCTTAATTAACTTGTTTCCTGAACTGTTATATATATGTATGTATATATTCATGATGATTTTTTGAGGAAAAGATGGCATTCTTTGTGTGATTTTGATTTAATATATGAAATTATATAAATATGTTAATTTTATGCCCCTATATCTTCAATTTTGTGATCATTCTAAATGCATTTTAGGAGACTGAATCACACAGTGAAAGAACGCACTATAAATGCGCGCGCACATCATTAAAACAAAAAATATGATATTATCGCAGACTATATATATATAGCACACTCCTCACCACTGTCTTTTTGGCTAATTTGTGCAAAACCTCTTGCTAAAATGTTAAAGCTTCATTTTAACCACCAATGCAACGATGCAATTATTTAGCTTACCTCTACATTCTTGCGAAGGGTTGATGTCTTGTCGAGATTTTATAAGCTGCTAGTTTGGTCTTCCTAGGCAAGTACAGCTTACACTGCATAATAGAGCATACATATGGCCAGGGGTTCACTTCATTTCCTTCGAGTTCAACTTCAGAATATGACGGGGTTTCGTTTTCAGCGGTGTCTGCACCACTAACGCCTGTTTTGACCGTCTGCTAGTGATGTGTCGTTCGTGAACGAATCGTTCTTTTTGAATGAATCTTTTAGGTGAACGAATCGTTCTCGTTCACGCAATCCACTGACTCATATTTCTCGTTCACTGAAGTTACTCCCTCCACAGCAGTGCGGCGCTATAAGCAGCGCATGCGCAGCTCAGTGAACCGAGTAACAACCATTTCATCCTGTCAAAGAGTTACAACCTCGAGCCAATAGCCTTTGAGTATGAGATGTGACAGAGCATGTGATTTGTTGAATGTAGTGAGCGAATACGCCCTTCAATTAACGAGTTTCATATGAGTCTGAACAAGATCTAGAGATCTTATCGTTCGTGAACGAGTTGAATGTTTTAGTACATCTCGTTCGTGAATGAAATGACTGAACTGGCACACATGTCATTCGTGAACCTGAATGAACGGATACATGTCGTTCGTGAATGAAATTAACTGGTACATCGCTTATCTCGTTTGTGAACAAAATTAATGAGAGTAAACTGGGTTAGTCTGCCATTTAGCATGTCAATCTCGCAAAATGCAAAGCGCAGTTACAGTTACTGTGCACATACGCTTGTTTTGATATTTAGCAACTCCACTTTTAATCCCCGATTTAAAATGTGAATATATAATATACAAATTGTCTGACCAAACAATTAAAATGCTAATTAGGCAAGAAAACCTTGTGCTTTGTTCATCTGAACAACTTAATTAGACTTTATATACTGAATGCGATTATACACACATTTTAATGAAGCCAGATCAGTTTTTGTAACAAGTGAATACGTTCGTTGACTAAAGACATAACACATAATACACTCTTTTTTCGCCACCTGCTGGCATATTTTGTGTAATACCAAGAAATGATCACTGAACGAATCAGTGAACGATTCTGAACGAATCATTTTGGTGAACGAACTGAAAATGAACGAATCTCTAGAAAGAATCATAATTTCCACCACTACCATCTGCATCTTTCTTCTGATTTTAGCGCCAGTTTGCCCTCCTGCCCATTATTTACTGACGTAGTTTCCAGGGAGCGATTTTTTTTTTACTCAGTAATTAATGTGTTTTAAAATGTAGCGAAGTACAATACTTTAAACAAAATATACTTAAGTAAAAGTAAAATTACAGATTTAAAAATTTACTTTAAAAAGTATTAGTACACAAAAAAGCTACTCAATTACAGTAACGCGAGTAAATGTAATTCGTTACTTTCCACCTCTGTTGGTACGGCATCTTTACATGTAACCATATTCTTGCCAGTGTAATGATATAATCATTAATTAGAATGGCCATGTCGCGTTTCATATTGACAGAGGAATACGCTCAGTTTATTAAATAGCCTACGTCTTAGTTTATTAAATACGCTTAATTTAATATTAATTATACATTTATTAAATGTCTCTTGCAAACTATGAAGGGACAATGAATCAATACACTGACATGGTAATGCTAGACAGATACTTTGTTTGCACAGTTCTACCGTAATTTTGTCACTCCTAGACATACGTCTGGCGTCAGGGGGGAAACGTTTACCTCGATGAAGGAAAGTCATTGTCTCACCAGGCTATGTTTATTTGGCAATGTATTGCAGAAAAGAAAAGTGAAAATGAAGATGCAGTTCCAGTAAACTCCAGTTACCAGTTCATGTTTATTCTTCAGGTGATTCAAGCAATACCAACTAATCAGACTCAATACTGACATTACAGGTGGAATTATAAAATAGCAACAGGCCTTAAAGGGATGGTTCACCCAAAAATGAAAATTCTGTCATAATTTACTCACCCTCAAGTTGTTTCAAACCTGTATGAATTTCTTTTTTCTGCTGAACACAAAGGAATTTTTGAAAAATGTCTAACCAAACAGTTGATAGACCCCACTAACTTCCATAGTAGGAAATAAAAAATCTATGGAAGTCAATGGGGTCCGTCAACTGTTTGGTTACAAAAAATTTTTTTATATCTTTTCTTTAAAAAAAAGAAAAGAAATTCATACAGGTTTGAAACAACTTGAGGGTGAGTAAATGACGACAGAATTTTCATTTTTGTGTGAACTCTACCTTTAATGCAAGATTTTAATCATGTCTTTCTGGTCAAAATTGGCTGATAGGAATTCCAAAAATTTCAACAGATAAGACCAAGTCATTTTAAAACATGCAAATAAACAATTACATGACAATACACAATAAATAGAACATTTAATTAATAAATTAATCAGTAAGTCAGGACAGCCCATTCATCCAGGTAGTGAAATTGCATCACTCATGGTCAAGTGCATTGTAAAATGGATGAAAGTCCTTGGGTAAAACATGTTTCAGTTCTTGAAGGTGCTTGAACTTCAGGGCTTTAATTTTTGCGGTGGATGTATAGAGTGGGGCCACGATTACACACGTCTTCCTCAGGGATGGGGATGTGAAGGGTTGCCAGTTGTCAGAGTGTAGTAATTTAAACTCCATACTGCCATCCACATTGTATCTAATAGATAGATTAAAGAAAAGAAGGGGGGAAGGTTGTCGGGGGACATAGGTCACAGAGATAAGAGGGAACCAAAAGCATGTTTAGATTTATGAAACCAAATATTTTAATATGATATGGCTAATGTTTCATGTATTTGTGAAAAAGTGTCTAAAAAAATACCTGACTGCTCGAAGGTCATGCACCGTAGGATCTCCAACTTTGCTACCAGGTCGGACTGACTTACAGATGTTGACTTTGCTGAAGTCTTGGAAAAAGCTGTAACCAACATACTTCACCTCGTATGGTTTTGGACTGGAACGAGCTCCTCGAATAACTGCAGCATACTCAGCTGGAACATGTATGTCACGGTTTCTCAACTTCCTCTCAATCACACTGTGCACAGAGTCACATTCCATTTGTGTGTGACCTCTTTCAAGGTACGTCTGTGACACACGTTTCTTTTTCTCAGTAGCAAACTTTAAGAGGGCATTGCTCAGGACCAGATTTCTGTTTTGATAGCCACACCCATCACTCCAAAGGATGAATTCATTGTAAGTGGGGTGTGCTTCAAGGTAATCCACAATGCAGGAGGCAAACTCGTTGGCAGAGACCCCAGCTTCACCCTCATGCCAAAGGTAATTTTTTGCTTCATGTGATGCCATATTGTAGATGCAGAGGTGGGTAGAGTACCCAAAAACTGTACTCAAGTAAAAGTAAAAGTACTTCTAGAAATATTTACTCAAGTAAAAGTAAAAGTACTAGTCTTGAATAGTTACTTGAGTAAGAGTAAAAGAGTATCGGATAAAAAATCTACTCAAGTAGTTAGTTACTAGTTACTTTGGGTCATAAATAGCCTACTGAGTCTATTTTTATTTAGATATATAGATAAAATTTATGTAATGTATGTGTGTGTGTATAAATGTATATATTTCATCAGCCTTTACTCCAATTTATGTAATTTATTATAAAACCCTGTCTGTTTACTTAAGTAACAGATATAGGTGTCATGCCATAACATATTTTTAATACGACTGACTTTATATTAAATGTGAATTTAACATTGAAAGTTAATGTGATATAAATATTGCTACTAATCTTTCATTGTTCAGAAAGAGAGCAAATAACATTTACATTATTAAAGATCATTTTCACTGACAGTCTAGATTTCAATCACTCTCAGAAACTCCCATTAAAATCACTGAAACTCTTAACACTGTGAAATGAATATCTTAATTAAAGATTCGTACACACATCTGCACTTTGTTGTTTCTGACGAGAGAATTCGCCAGAAAGAGGTATTCAGTCAGTGAGCGAGTGAAGGAAGCACCGGCATTTTAGCGATGACTCATCTGAATGCCTCTGATTGGCCAATGCTTTAATAAGCTCAAAAGAATCATGTGTGATTGGTTATAATGCGCAGTGCTGTAAAAACACATCTGGCTCAGCGCCAGCAAGCAATCACAGATCTGAATTAAGCAGCTGACGATATGACTTGCTGAACGTACTCGCACAGGTGTGATTGTATTAAAATTAATAAAATCTTAAAATAACTGGCTTCCGGCGGTGGTCGGCGCGCGTTCATGGAGATGGATGCTGGCGTATAACGTAGGACGTAGCCCAGTTATTTTCGTTTATAAAGTTTTAAATATGTATATTTTTATGACAAAACCGCACGGATTACCCTCAGAAGGCCTTTGTTTATCCCCCTGGAGCCAGATGGATTACTTTTCTGAAGGATGCATGCACATTTTGGGACTTCCACGATGTGGACCCCATAACTTGACATTATAACCACTGAAAGACTGAAGACATTTTCTAAAATAACTGAAAGTGTGATTGTCTGAAAAAAAAACGGCTTGAGGGTGAGTAAATCATATCATTTTTGGGTGAACTATCCCTTTAAAATGTTTTAATTTAGCCACATACAATTTGATGGGTTAGTACTTGGAAATGCAACAGCAGTTTCTTGGATCAAGGGAACCAAAATAACATGTGTGACAGGCTTTCATCTTAATGTGCAACACATCAATAGGCTTTAGGTTGCTGTATAGGTAGCTGCTACTGGCAGAAAATAATTTAAGCCTAAAGTACCTACCCTCATTGGCAGCTGACTGAGAACTGTAACTTTCAAGTGAATCTAAGAATGACAGAGAGAAAAACTAGTTAACATTTCAGTATGGCTCCTCCGATCACGATCGGCCGATCGTTAATGTGCATCTCGTCAGTAAAGCGGTTCTCTAATCAACGGTAAATTCCCTCAGGTGCGTAAATTCACATAGAGCAGCTGTTACTACACGGAGCCATTGTTACCTGAGAAGATAAGCAAATACACTTCATTTTCAGCGTTTATTTGCGCATCTTCTCAGTTAACAACGGCTCTGTGTAGTAACAGCTGCTCTATGTGAAATCACGCACCTGAGGGAATTTACCGCTGATTAGATAATTGACGAGATGCACATAACGACCGGCCGATCGTGATCGGAGCAGCCCTACATTTCAGTAATGAATACAATGTAGACTTAATTGTTTGGCTGACTCAATTCTATTTTCCTACAAACCTTCCTCCTCATTGTTGACCCTCGCAATCGCCTCAATAACAGCCCTATCATAGTTAACATTCATCAATTCACACAGCTCCTTTACAGAGACAGACATCCTGAAGGAAGGGAGAAAAACAGATCAGAAAAAATATAGCGCTATGCCCAGTCAACATTGTTTCACTTCACTTCGGAAATCCGTGCGTTAACATTTTTACAATAAAAACGTAGCAAGATAACTCTAGTGCTGGACATTCTCAGCCTCTGGCAAGCGGTGATAGCAGTATGAGTGAGGCATGTTCTAGTGACAATCATGACAGTAGCATTACAGGCTATAATTTGATCAGTTTGACTAAGAAAAAAAAAAAGTTTAAATCTTATCAATGAGACCGAGTTTATTACTAGCAAGCAAACTAATCTGTGTAGAACTAGATTAGAACTAAACTGTGGAGGGCTTCAATGTCGTACTTTCGTCAGCCAGGTTCACAAATATAAAAATAAATAGAAATATTCGGTGACAATTACTTCGTCTAGACCATTTACCGATAAATAATAGTTGTGAATATATAATAAACTTGAGAACAGTTGTCAAAAACAAACGTTTGCTGATACTTTACCTCACAGTGTTATTCGGCTATCCAGTGCTGAGCTTCGATGAAACTTCACTGGTGAGATGCTTCCACAGGGCGGGAGATACACTGCGTGATTGACAGCTTTGACACCAAATGGATATACGTGAAAATCAGATTACATGATTTCACAACTTTTCATTGGCCATTTAGATATGTGAAGCATACTGTATACGGAAATAAACCTGGACATTCAATCCGTCGAAAAATCTCAAAATCGGCAAAATGGACATACGTGGTTTTCATCGGACAGCGACGATATATATATATATATAATTATCCAAATGGTTACATGAAATTGTCGACATTGTGTGAGAATCATAACATTGTTTAGAAAACTGGTCCTGTTGAAAAGGGCTTCTGGTCTCCTTCCCTGCATACCGCCAATGTGGAACCGTTAACATTAGCTTTATTATTTTTTTGACTCAAGGTTGCAGGGTTTTTCTTCCAGTGGCTTTGTTTAGGATCACTAGAAAGTTACAGGCAGTGAGCTTGATCAATGTTTGAGCTAAACTCTGCAGGAAAGTGGATCTCGAGGTCCAGAGAGGACCTTAATTATATCTGGAAGGGAGAACTGTGCATTCTCATACTTAGACCCCACTATTGTAAAGAAAGGAAGAAAGGAAGGAAGGCAGGAAGAATAAGAAAGAAAAAGATATGGGCTTTAACAAAAGGCCTTTATAACGCCCTAAGTCTGCTTATAAACATATGTTTTCTTCATGTATTTACAGCTGCCAGTAAGGAGACCTGGAAATAATGATAAAATATTTTATCATTTTTTCTGATACCTCTGTCTATCTTTTTCCATGTCTGCCCAGCTATATCTGTCAGGGAAACACATGGATTCAATTTGCAGGTACAACTCAGATTTATTTCAAGTCTCAAGCACCACTCGGCTGAGGCCGAGACTAGGAGAAGGATAAGGGGAACAGTCACACGAGCCTCCAGCCCCTCCACCAGGCAATGTAATTGATGAGGACCAGCGCACACGTTCTCAGCGTCAGAGCCGATGCAATGTCAGATGGAGTACAGCACAAAGGGTCCAAGCGTAGGTACTGACACAACGTCTGAGCTGAGAGTCTCTTGTAAGGTACTGAGTATTTTGGCAATATCAGGGCAGGAACTAGGGAACAGAAGACTGCAAAAACAAGAGGCTGAGAGTAAGCAGCAGAGAAGGTGAACTGAAATCACTAAACAGAACTTGGAGCCTAAGAAAACACAGCAAGACAAGACTAACTATAGGTCGCAAAGTGTAGCTCATTACACCACAACGGTCGGACACCAGACTACACACGAGGGGAACTTAAAACAGACAACAGCATTTAGAGGTGAATGAAACACAGGCTTAACCCTGGACACATGGAAGACCGGGTGAACCTGACCAAGCGTGTAAGGAAGCTTGAGCCGCACTGCCACTGGACTTAGAACCTTGGTGATACGGTATGGCCCAATGAACCTGGGTGCCAGCTTACGAGAAGGCACCCGGAGAGGCAGGTTCTTGGTGGAAAGCCATACTTTCTGACCACACACACATACAGAGTAGCAGGAGTCCGGTGGCGATCAGCCCCTGCTTTGGTCCGTCTGGAAGCCCTGGCCAAGACCTCCTTAGCCCTCCTCAAGGTGCGGCGACACTGACGGACGAAGGCCAAGGCAGACGGGACTGCAGCTTTGGGTTCCTGAGCAGGGAAGAGAGGTGGTTGATAACCCATGGAACATTGAAAGGGAAGACATACCTGTGGACGCTACAGGAAGGGAATTGTGGGAATATTCGACCCACGGTAGCTGCTGACTCCAAGAGCTCAGACTATGTGATGCCAGACAGCGGAGAGCTCTCTCTCGAGATCCTGGTTGGCTCGCTCGGACTGCCCATTGGTCTGAGGGTGAAAACCTGAGGACAGACTCGTTGAGGCCCCGATCTGTCTACAGAACTCTTTCCAAAACCAGGAGACAAATTGTGGTCCTCTGTCAGAGACCACATCCACCGGAAGACCATGAATCCGGAAGACATGGTCCACCACCACTTGAGCTGTCTCCTTGGTGGAGGGGAGTTTGGGCAATGGAATGAAGTGGGCCCCCTTGGAGAAGCGATCCACCACCGTCAGAATCACGGTGTTGCCTCTTGATGGGGGAAGGCCAGAAACAAAATCAAGGGCCAAGTGTGACCAAGGACGAGAGGGAATGGGCAAGGGCTGCAACAGACCAACAGGAGACTGGTAAGAGGTCTTATTCCGAGCACACACCGAGCAAGCCAACACAAACTGCCTGACATCGTGGACCATGGATGTTCACCAGAATCGCTGACGGACAGCGGCCAGCGATCTCCGAACCCCTGGATGACAGGCTACTCTGGACTCGTGACCCCACCGGAGAACCTCAGGACGTAGCACAGCAGGCACAAACAACCGACCCGGAGGGCACCCCCTCGGGACCTCCCCCTCCGTCACGGCCCTCCCCACCCGCTGCTCGATATCCCAAGAGAGGGCTCCCACCACCACCCCCATGGAGAGAATGGTGTCAGGAGCCACATTCCTCCCAGGACTCTCGAACAGACAAGAAAGGGCATCAGGCTTTGTGTTCTTGGAACCCGGCCGATACGAGAGGAAGAAGTTAAATCGCCCAAAGAAGAGTGCCCAGCAGGCCTGGCGAGCATTCAACCTTCTGGCCGAACGGATATATTCCAGGTTCTTATGATCCGTCCAAACCAGGAAGGGCTGCGCTGCTCCCTCCAACCAATGGCGCCACTCCCCCAGAGCCAGCCTGACTGCCAGCAGCTCCCTGTTACCTATGTCATAATTTCATTCCGCAGGGGTCAGGCGGTGAGAGAAAAAGGCACAGGGGTGCACTTTCTCATCTCTAGGGGACCGTTGGGACAGAACCGCGCCTACCCCGACTTCCGAAGCATCCACCTCAACAATAAACTGCTGTTTATGATCTGGAAGACAAAGAACAGGAGCAGAGATGAAACGGGACTTAAGAACATCAAAGGCCTCCTGAGCCTGAGAATTCCACCTGAACGGTACCTTGGGAGAGGTGAGTTTTGTTAAAGGTGCAGCGACCAGGCTAAAGTTCTGGATGAATCCCCTTTAGAAGTTGGCGTGGAACACACACTTCTCCGCCTTGACATAAAGCTGGTTCTCCAGCAGCCGTTGTAGCACCTGACGAACGTGTTGAGTGTGTTCCTGCAAGGAGGGGAAGAAGATGAGGATATCATCGAGATACACAAAAACAAATCAGTTTACCATGTCTCTCAACACATCATTGATCAGGGCCTGGAAGACAGCTGGGGCATTGGTAAGCCCAAAGGGTAAGACCCGGTGTTCAAAGTGTCCCGTAGGGGTATTGAAGGCTGTCTTCCACTCATCCCCCTCACTTATACGGACCAAATGGTAGGCATTGCGGAGGTCTAACTTCGTAAAGACCTTGGCTCCCTGTAACAATTCAAAAGCAGATGACATCAAAGGCAGAAGATACCGGTTTCTAACTGTGATGTCATTTAGTCCCCGGTAATCAATGCAAGGACGCAGGGAGCCATCCTTCTTAACAAAGAAGAACCCAGCACCAGCATGTGAGGAAGAGGGACGGATGAGACCAGCATTTAAAGATTCCTTAATGTACTTGTCCATGGCCTCTCTTTCAGGACCAGACAGGGAGTACAGGCGCCCCTTGGGCGGAGAAGTGCCTGGGAGGAGATCGATGGCACAGTTGTACGGTGAGGTGGCAAGGATGTGGCCCGGGATTTACAGAAGACTCGACAAAGATCGTGGTACTCCACCGGGACTCCGGAGAGATCAGCAGCCTCCACCTAAAACACAGAAGACAAGGAGACAGGAGACGAGGCAGCACCTAAACACGAAGCAAGACAAGACTGACTCCAAGATAACACAGAGTTCTTGGACCAATCCACATGAGGGTGTGCTGCACCAACCATGGGTGCCCCAGGACAACTGGAGCACCCGGGGAGTCGAGTAGGTACAGCTCAATTACCTCATGGTGATTGCCAGAGACCACCAGACTTACTGAAGGAGTGGAGTGGGTGATGGAGGAGAGGAGAAGGCCATTGAGGGACCGGACAGAGATAGGAGAAGGGACAGGAATGGCAGGGATACCCCACTGCGCTGCAACAGACACATCCAAGAAGTTGCCCTTGGCTCCTGAATCAACCAGAGCTGAAAAAAAGTGAATGGTGTCCTTATATTGAACTGAGACAGGAAGTAGGGTACGAGACTTGGGGGACTCGAGAAACGGAGAAGCGCCCATCAGGATCCCCTGGCTTACTGATGGGCCCCGGCTTTTAAAGGACACCGGATGGCTCTGTGCCTAGGCTTCCCACAATATAAGCACAGACCTCGAGCCCGTCGATCCTGCTTCTCCTTGGCTGTGAGATGGAGGCGTCCCACCTGCATGGGCTCCGGGTCGGCTACAGGAGGTAAGGCAGTGAGGGCAGAATTGGAAGCTCCCTCGTCTAAGGTCCAGGGGGATCATACCATCCACCGCTGACGGCGACGCTGAAGACGCCCTTCTACTCGCAGTGCCAGTTTCACTAGAGAGTCAAAATCACGAGGCGACTCATGAGTAATAATCTCATCTTGAATCTCATCATCCAGCCCTTCCCGAAACCTGGCACGCAATGCAGCTTCATTCCAGTTGCAGGCGGCCGCCAGTGTTCTAAATTAGATGGAGTAGTCTGTGACGGAGCGCCCGTCCTGATTCAATTGTGCCAGTTGGAGGGCTGCCTCATCACCCTGAGCAGATCGATCAAACAACTTAATCATCTCAGCTCTGAAAATCCTGAAAGGTGGCGCAGAATGGGGCACAAGCATCCCACACCGCAGTTGCCCACTCACGTGCCCTCCCTTTCAGCAGGGTGATCACAAATGCCACCTGAGACTCCTCCGTGACATAACGGCGGGGCTGGAGTGCGAAGACCAAAGAGCACTGGGACAGGAAGGCTCTGCACGAATTAGGGTCTCCATCATAGGGAGGAGGACTGTTAGCGTGAGGTTCTGGGTCAGCCCAAGGTGGAGAACAGATAACCGAGAAAGCAGATCGGTTGGCCAGGGCCTCCTGCTGGAGTTCCTGCACCCGGACATTGAGTTGGGCTACCTGGGCTGTCAGTAGGTCAACCTCCCTGGAGGTGACGCTCAATTGGAAGGAATGCTGGTCAAGGAGAATGCCCTGTTGAGTCACTTCGGTCCTGACTTGGTCTGCTCCTGCTGAATCCATCCTTGGTCCGACCGTTCTGTCAGGGAAACACGGATTCAATTTGCAGGTACAACTCAGATTTATTTCAAGTCTCAAGCACCACTCGGCTGAGACTAGGAGAAGGATAAGGGGAACAGTCACACGAGCCTTCAGCCCCTCCACCAGGCAAGGTAATTGATGAGGACCAGCACACACGGTCCCAGCGTCAGAGCCGACGCAACGTCAGATGGAGTACAGCACAAAGGGTCCAAGCGTCGGTACTGACACAACGTCTGAGCTGAGAGTCTCTTGTAGGGCACCGAGTATTCTGGCAATATCAGGGCAGGAACTAGGGACCAGAAGACTGCAGAAACAAGAGGCTGAGAGCAAGCAGCAGAGAAGGTGAACTGAAATCACTAAACAGAACTTGGAGCCTAAGAAAACACAGCAAGACAAGACTAACTATAGGTTGCAATGTGTAGCTCATTACACCACAACGGTCGGACACCCGACTACACACGAGGGGAACTTAAAAAGAGGGAGAGTTAAGGAATAAACTAGTCACAGGTGTGACAGCAGCTGAGGTAGTAATTGGGATAACGATGGGGAGGGAGTGGCAAAGACAACGAGCACATGGTGAACGGTCAAACACAACAAAAACCTGCTGATCAGACTAAAGTCATGACAATATCTACATTTCAGTATTTTTTTCCTAATAACAAAATGCATAAATTCATGAGCCAGTATGAACAAGTTTCAAGATTACATAACTAAAAGTGAAACTTAAAGGTGTACTTCACCCAAAAATTATAAATAATCATTCATGTCAACCTAATTAGGGCCCGAGCAACGAGGTGCGAGGACCCTCTTGTATATGCTTTGTTTATTAGGGCCCGAGCCCCGATGGTTCGAGGACCCTCTTGTATCTGCTTCGTTTTTTATTAGGGCCTGAGCACTGCAGTGCAAGGACCCTATTGGAATTGCTCCGTTTCTTCTTCTTCTTCTCCGAAATGAATCACATTTTTGAGGGCCTAAACATTACATCTGATATAGGTTCCAGAAGTGGGTGGAGAAGGGTCTGGCTGCAGACACGATGCACTCTCAGCCGCGCGTACGCATTTGGATACATGCACTCTCAGACTCACGCATGCGCAATTGGACACATGAACTCTCAGACACACGCATGCGCACTGTTTTAAATGCACGCACACAGGCCAATTAACTTGATACACAGGATTTAACGGTCTCACAGATATGCTATTATTGTAAGTATATTTATTTAATTCGTTCAATATTAAGTTTAAGTAAAAGTGTTGTTTTAGATAAATGTTTTTGAAAACTATAAAAAAATTATCTGATGTATCCTCCACGCAGAGGACTTTCGACATTATGCACGTGTTTTAAAATGGAGTACCGTGACGTTAGAGGATTTAGTGACCGTTTAGATCGTTACATCGGAGTTAAATTAATCATCTTCATTTATTAATTTCTACAGATTTCAATATGGTGGTTTTACAAACAGATTAACAAAATTTGTCATGGTTCCCTTCAAACTGACATTAACAACTGTATTAAAACTATTTATGAATGCCTTTCAGAATCAGTGCATTTCATATATTCCAGTTTCAGTTAAATTTCTTTTAGTTTTATTTTATTCAAAATACACCATGATCTACTTTAAACCAATGTCACTTAATGTTTCATTAATTTGAGTTCCTTTCATAATTAGGCCTTCTGAATGAAGAAGGAATGTCTCATTTTTCTATATAGCTTAATAACTTTTTTCTGATGTTTAATCAAAAAAGCTGATTATAAATTAGCCTTCCCATTATGAGGTGATAGTTGACTCATTAAAGTGATTTACAAGATAATTTTATTTTTACCTTTTGTAAATGGCATTTTTTTTTACTTGATTAAAATTGTCATCTTTTATGTTAAATTCAAATATATACATGTATTTATAAGCTTTTGAAAATGTCTACTTAAAACAATAGAATAAGAACAAACTAAGAAGAATAAGTTATCAATCAAATGAAAACAGTATCAACAAAATTAATTTGAACAGAGGTGGAAGAGAAGAAGCGATACATGGAATACAAATGAACAAAATGGAAAATATATTGTAAATTTAATATAAATTAATATAATATGTATGTTACTTTGTAGCAGCTCCTCAGGAAAAGTGCCCAGCTTAAAGGTAACTAAAGGGAACGGGTTAAATTCAGAATTTTTTTTTTTTTTTTTAGGTAGATGAAACCAATCTTTTCACCCTTGAGTTTGCACCGAGCAGGTGGTTCAGTCTCCATGAAAAGTAGGAACAAAGGTCTTGGTAGGTAGGTCTTGGCACAAAATCCAAAACCCAACAAGAAGTAAGTTATTTTGAATTTCCTGTACGATTTTTGTGCAGTTTTTGCCATTTCCATGCCTCGTACTTTGACAAACTCCTCCTACAGTTTTAATTGGATTGTCTTCAAATTTAGTGATGGTCATCATAAGACCTTTGTGTTGTTAAATTGCGAAGGTTTTGAGTTTTCGTCAAGGGGTGTGTCCATGGCGGCCTGACAAAATTTGATGTTTCGCCATGAAACAGGAAGTTGCTGTAACTCAGGCAAGCAATGTCCGATCTTCCCCAAACTTCACACGTGATAGGTGTTCTGTCATGAACAAACACGAATGACCAAATTCATTTATAGACATATCGCCACCTGCTGGTAACAGGAAGTGACATGGTTAACACTGTTAAGGACTCCTAGGAACATATTAAAAAGTGTAAACAAGTGTTAAATAGGCTGGCAACATACTACTGTAGATACATACTAATACATGCTAGCAACATTTAGCGAAGTGCTAAAACATGCTACTAATGTAGTGAAAAAGGAAGTTGCTGTAACTCAGGCAAGCAATGTCCGATCTTCCCCAAACTTCACTTGTGTGATAGGTGTTCAGTTCCAAACAAACACCCATGACCAAATTCAGTTATAGTCATAGCGCCACATGCTGGTAACAGGAAGTGACAAGGTTAACACTCTTATGGACTCCTAGGAGCATATTAAAAAGTGTCAACAAGTGTTAAATAAGCTGGCATCATGCTAGATACATACTAATACATGCTAGCAACCCTTAGCTAAGTGCTAAAGCATGCTACTAGTGTAGTGAAAACGGAAACTGCTGTATCTCAGGCAAGCAATGTCCGATCTTCCCCAAACTTCACACGTGTGATAGGTGTTCTGTTCCAAAAAAAAAAAAACACCCATTACCAAATTCAGTTATAGTCATAGCGCCACCTGCTGGTAACAGGAAGTGACAAGGTTAACACTGTTATGGACTCCTAGGGACAAATTAAAAGTGTCAAAAATTGTTAAATAGGCTGACAAAATTCTAGAAGCATAATACAACATGCTAGCAACACTTAGCTAAATGCTAAAGCATGCTACTAAGGTAGTGAAAAAAGGAAGTTGCTGTAACTAAGGCAAGCAATGTCCGATCTGCCCCAAACTTCACACGTTTGAAAAGAGTCCTGTCCTATACACATCAACATGGCTGTATTCGGTAATAGCCATAGCGCCATCTACTGGCAACAGGAAGTGTCATGTATAACACTGTTATGGACTCCTAGCAACATGTTAAAAAGTGCCAGCAAGTGATAAATACACTGTCAGCATGCTAGAAACATACTAAAACATGTTAGCAACACTTAGCTAAATGTTAAAGCATCACATTACTGCAGTGAATTAGGAAGTTATTGTAATTCAGGCATACAGTGTCCAATCTTCCCCAAATTTAACAAGTTTGATAAGAGTCCTTTCCTGAACACATCAACATGCCCGTATTCGATTATAGTCATAGCACCACCTAATGGCAGCAGGAAGTGGCATATTTAAGACAGTTATTGACTCCATGCAAAATAAAAAAAAGCATCAACAAGTGTTAAATAGGCTGGCAACATTCAAGAAGCATACTAAAACATGCTAGCAACAGTTAGCTTAGTGCTAAAGCATGCTATGAATGCAGTGAAAAAGGAAGTTGCAGTAACTCAGGCAAGTAATGTCCGATCAGCCCCAAACTTCACACGTTTGACAAGGGTCCTGTCCTAAATATATCAACATGCCTGTATTCGTTTATAGTCATAGCGCCACCTGCTGGCAACAGGAAGTGTCATGTTTAACACTTTTATGCACTATTTGTAACACATTAAATATTCCATTGTGTGCTAATCATGCTAGAAATATTCTAAAACAGGCTAGCAACACTTACTATGTGCTAAAGAATGCTATTAATACTATGAAACATGAAGTTGTTGTAACTCATGGAAACTCAGGAAATGTGGCACAAATATTTACTATTTTATAAGCATATGGCCCAACGTTCACTGTTCCTCCTATGGGCACCGGGTTGTGGTGAGCCCGGGTGCGAGGGCCCGTTCATCGCTGCTTGCAGCTTTAATTAGGGCCCGAGCACCGAGGTGCGAGGACCCTCTTGTATCTGCTTTGTTTATTATTATCATTATTCCGCTTCTTCTTCTTCTTCTCCAGAATGAATCGCATTTTTGAAGGCTTAAACATGCTCAAAAAGTCATGAAACTTTGCAAACGCATCAAAGCTGGTGAAAATTTTAGTTTTATATAGGGTGTGGCAAAATGGCTCGACAGCGCCACCTATAATAAGAAAAATATACTAAGAAAATCAGCCTTCCAGCTATGTTTCATGTACATGCACGAAAATTGGCACACATATGTAACACACCAATACCTACAAAAAAGACTCTTGGAGCAAAATTCTAAACCCAACAGGAATAAATTTTGTGTAATTTTTGTCATTTCCATGTGTTGTATTTTAACGAACTCCTCCTAGAGATTTCTTCAAATCAACACCAAATTTGGTATGCCTAATCTAAAGGCCTTTGCGATGTTAAATTGCGAAGATTTTGAGTTTTCGTTGAAGGGCGTGTCCATGGCGGCCTGACAAATTTCGATGTTTTGCCATGAAAAAGGAAGTTGGTGTAACTCAGACATACAATGTCCAATCTGCCCCTAAACTTCAAATGTTAGATAAGACTTCTGCCCTTAACAGATCTACATGCCCATATTCAGTTATAGTCATAGCGCCACCTGCTGGCAACAGTAAGTGACATGTTTTACGCTGCGACAAACTACTCCTAGAAATCTTTTGACATTAATGTATTTTTTTGTGATCAGTCTAATCTAAAGGCCTGTGCAATGTTAAATTGTGGAGATCTTGAGTTTTTGTTAAAGGCAAAAAGTTGATGTCTCGCCACAGAAAGAGAAGTTGTTGTAACTCAGGCATAAAATGTCCGATCTTCTCCAAACTTCAGATATTTTGAAAGAGTCATAGCCTGAAGACATGTAAAGGCCAGTATTCAGTTATAATCATAGCGCCACCTGTTGGCAATAGGACACACCATGCAGGAAGATTGGCAGATATAAATCACTTTGACATATTTCACTTATATTTACAACTTCAAATGCATATTTCTCGCCGTTCACTTTTTTACTAAAGCCATTTGCTTGCAGTGAGCCCGGGTGCGAGGGCCTGTTCATCGCTGCTTGCAGCTTTAATTTGGTATTATTATTATTATTATTATTATTAATAAACAGTTATTTTGAATGATTTACCGTTGTTGTTGTTGTTGTGGTGGTGGTTTCTAGAATGGTAGTACATTCTAGTGACTTGTCAAAAAAGGAATGGAAGATAGATATGCACATTTTCCACCAGAAAGGCAGCATCAAAACAGGATCAGTCTGCATCAAACGGGGAATCTTCCAAGGTCATTTATTGTCTGTTCTGCCTTAGCCTCATACCCCTCTCGATCATGCCGATTAGACAAGGTATTGAATATGTAATTGATTACAAGAATATTGTGATCCTTCTGTTGTATATGGATGACCTCAAGATCTTTTGTAGAGACGAGAAGCAGCTCAAGCAGCTAATGCACATTGTCAAAACGTTCAGTGACGACATCCGAATGGAGTTTGGAAGGGACAAATGTGCAACTGCTGTCTTCAAGAGAGTCGTTGAGTTTTCGTTGAAGGGCGTGTCCATGGCGGCCTGACAAATTTCGATGTTTTGCCATGAAAAAGGAAGTTGGTGTAACTCAGACATACAATGTCCAATCTGCCCCTAAACTTCAAATGTTAGATAAGACTTCTGCCCTTAACAGATCTACATGCCCATATTCAGTTATAGTCATAGCGCCACCTGCTGGCAACAGTAAGTGACATGTTTTACGCTGCGACAAACTACTCCTAGAAAACTTTTGACATTAATGTATTTTTTTGTGATCAGTCTAATCTAAAGGCCTGTGCAATGTTAAATTGTGGAGATCTTGAGTTTTTGTTAAAGGCAAAAAGTTGATGTCTCGCCACAGAAAGAGAAGTTGTTGTAACTCAGGCATAAAATGTCCGATCTTCTCCAAACTTCAGATATTTTGAAAGAGTCATAGCCTGAAGACATGTAAAGGCCAGTATTCAGTTATAATCATAGCGCCACCTGTTGGCAATAGGACACACCATGCAGGAAGATTGGCAGATATAAATCACTTTGACATATTTCACTTATATTTACAACTTCAAATGCATATTTCTCGCCGTTCACTTTTTTACTAAAGCCATTTGCTTGCAGTGAGCCCGGGTGCGAGGGCCTGTTCATCGCTGCTTGCAGCTTTAATTTGGTATTATTATTATTATTATTATTATTAATAAACAGTTATTTTGAATGATTTACCGTTGTTGTTGTTGTTGTGGTGGTGGTTTCTAGAATGGTAGTACATTCTAGTGACTTGTCAAAAAAGGAATGGAAGATAGATATGCACATTTTCCACCAGAAAGGCAGCATCAAAACAGGATCAGTCTGCATCAAACGGGGAATCTTCCAAGGTCATTTATTGTCTGTTCTGCCTTAGCCTCATACCCCTCTCGATCATGCCGATTAGACAAGGTATTGAATATGTAATTGATTACAAGAATATTGTGATCCTTCTGTTGTATATGGATGACCTCAAGATCTTTTGTAGAGACGAGAAGCAGCTCAAGCAGCTAATGCACATTGTCAAAACGTTCAGTGACGACATCCGAATGGAGTTTGGAAGGGACAAATGTGCAACTGCTGTCTTCAAGAGAGTCGTATGAGTCAAAAGTCATAACATACAGCTGAGCATTCTAGTCCATCAAGACCCTGAGCAGGACAAAGTTTATAAGTACCTGGGCATTGACGAAGGTGATGGTATTCAGCACAATGAGATGAAGAGTAAGATTGCTAAGGAGTAATACCACAGAGTCTGCCTGGTACTTAGGAGCAAGCTCAATGCCAAGAGCAAGATCAGTGCTATCCACAGTTTAACAGGCCCTGTCCCCAAATACAGCTTAGGCATGGTGGACAGGAGAGAAGAAGAGATAAGGAATATGGACAGGAAGATGAGGAAATTGCTAACGAAGGACAGTATGCACCATATGAAAACAGATGCAAACCAATTATACATGGAGATGCGTCGTGGCCGAGGGCTTTTTGAGCTTGAGTCCGAGTACAACATCGCCATCGTCAGCCTTAGCACATACATTGAGCAAGGTAGCGATAAGCTCATGAAGATTGTAAAGAAGCATGAAGTCAAGGCAAGGCAAGGCAAGTTTATTTATAAAGTTTATTTTATATATTTCGTACACAATGTTAATTCAAAGTGCCTAACATAAAAGAAAGTAAAATAGTCATAAAGAAAAATAATACAAAAATAAAAACAAGCCATTTTAAAACTTTGGAAATTATTTAAAAATTTACTAGATCTGCTTCTAAACAATTAAGCACACTTTTGAAAAAAGATGTGGGGAGTGTGTCAAGATAGCAGGTTGACGATTTTAGGTGATGCACTATTTCTTCCAAAATTTTGCTATCAATGGCTTCAAAAGTAGACATAGTATCTTTTTGATATTGTGGCCAAATCTGTCTGACCTCTGCATTGCTTGAGGATGTGCCAATCGCCTTCCTGATATTGATGATCTTCTCAGAAAAGAAGGACGCAAAAGGATGAAATGTTTAGACCCCTACTGATGATTAAATCTAGAGTGTGTCCACCTTTGTGTGTGGGTCAATACACATGCTGAATCAGGTCAAAGGTATTTAGAACCATTATCATTTATTTTGTAGTTTTGTTTTCTGCATTAACTATGTGAATATTAAAATCCCCTGCAATAGCAAAACAGTCAAACTCTGAGGAAATCATTGATAACATTTCTGTGATCTCTTCAACAAAGGCTGGAGAGTATTTTGGAGGCCTGTAAATAATGATAAACAGAATGCGTGGAGCACCTTTTAGCACAATCCCTCGATATTAAAAAGACAAGTACTGACCAAATGACACTTGCTTGCATTTATAGACATCTTTAGAGCGCTAAACACCTCCACCTCTCCTAATAGTTCGGCAGACATTCATGAAAGTAAAGTTAGAAGGGGCTGATCATTTAGGAATGTTGCACTGTAGCTGTCTTCTAGCCATGTTTCATTTAAAAACATAAAATCCAGATTGATTGTGGTTATAAAGTCATTGATTAAAAATTATGTATTTTTTAGTGAGCAAATGTTTTAAAAAATGCTAACTTGATGGCAGTGCTTTGTGTCTTTACATCGATCTTAGTTTGATGCATAATAGGCCGCAGAGTAGATGAGTTTGCCCTTCGGCTTGAAAAGGCCTTAGACTTTCTATCACGTGATAAAACTGAAATAGAGAAAGCTACAGGCACACTAGGTTCCCGCTTGTTCGGTAAACATTTGTGAATGTTGCTGCTATTATAGCGGGGACCCGACACATATCACTGAGATCTGCTATCAGTTGTTTTTTTGGTTAACCTTCAGCAGATAGAGGGTTTGGGCCCTGGCGTTATGGCAGGGGTTGGAGAGCTCTCACAGGAGCAGGGCCCATGGGCTTTGTTGGTTGGGGGGCCCGCCATTTTTTTGTTGGTATCTGTGGGCTTGAAGCGAATGAGTGTTAGAGTTTAGTCCCAGCATACACCAATTCCTCCATTTTCTGTGAGATGCTGGAGATAGGGATAATGTGTCTGGTGAGATGGGCTGCGTCTCTGGTGTTTCCGGTGGCTGTGATATGTTGTCCTGGCTTCCCTGGATGTTTTCCAGAAAGTCGTCCTTGGGTGCTGAGTCTTGTAGCTGTTTTGATACATCACAGTCTGTCTGTGAGGAGCTCTGTGCACAGGGCTCAGCCAGGATGGTGTCCATCAGCAATGCTTGTTGTGGCTGCATGGTGTTATCAGTGTCCTTGTGGGATATGTCAACCACATGATGACTCGGACACGGTGTGTGTGTGCTGAATGGATTGACACACTCTGATGAAGGATATTGGAGGGAAAAGTAGATATTGTCCTTAAGCACTCTAGCACCAAGTTTGTTTGGGTGGAGGCCATCTGGTTTAAACAGTTGTCTATGGCCCAAGAAAAGATTGAAGTTGTCGATAAAATTCACTACTTTTATATTACAAGATCTTTATAGCCATGTGTTCAGCCCAAGCAACCATGAAAACATATTTGTTCCCCTTGCTGGGAGTGGTCCACTGATGAACGACTGAACTTTGAGTCTTTGAAGTGTTTCAAAGAGTTCACTGCAAAACCAAGTAATCCCTGATGAAAACAGCGAATGAGATCAGCAAACACTATGGTCTTCGCAGACAAGAGGATCATCCAGATAGTGCTAAAATTGTGGGTGGAAAGTTGAGCTGGAGTTCTCTAAATGAAGGATGAGTATTGAGAGAAAATATCAAAAGAGATCGGATCAAGTGTGTAAAGGAGAAGGCTCTCCACAGCAAGTTCTTCAAATATCTGAAATAGCCATTTGCAGACAAAGAAGCCAGTCTAGATTGGCTCCAAAGTTATGTCCTGAAAGGAGAAACAGAGAGTCTAATCATTCCCACCCAGGATCAAGCACTTAACACCAGGTACCACCAATGCAAGATCCTCATCCTGCAGGATGACAGTAGATGTAGATTGTGTGGAGTAGCTGAGGAATAATTTCTGGTTGCACCACACTTGCTGGCACAGACTATAAGAAGCGACATAACAAAGTTGCATGCTCTATTCATTTGGACAATTTTGCAAATAACTTCGAATATCCCACAACCATTAGTAAACACCAACAAATGTACCATCATGTGGGACAAGGGTGTGTTTATCGACTTTACCATCAGTGCAAACCGACCGGACATCAATTTCCATAAAAAGAAGGACAAGATGTGCTTGCTCATTGACGTTGCATTACCAGTAGACCACAATGTAGTGGAGAAAGAGAACTTGTACTTGTACTCATAATTGCTCTTTAAGTACAAGAACCTGGGAATCGTCATTAGCAGATCCTGGAACACGAGAACATAGATAGTGCCAGTTGTGATAGGAGCCCTAAGATGCATTAAGATCTATATGGATCAGATCACAGGGAAGCCAAGTGCTTTCGAAGCTCAGAAGATTGTGCTTTGTGGCACTGCACACATCCTTTGCAAAGTACTCTCTTAGAGAGGAACTCCCTCTGGTTGAGTCCCGGATGATAACTGAGAGAATCTCCAAATAAATAAATAAATAATAAAACATAATGTGGTGACATTTTTGCTAATTGATTTTAGAAAATCATATTTGATACCTAGGCTGCAGGTTGGTTGTAAATACAATCAAACCGTACTGGTTTATAAAATTTTAAAGGATCAAGCTTTTGAGGAT
Source organism: Carassius carassius (assembly GCF_963082965.1). Lineage (NCBI taxonomy): Eukaryota > Metazoa > Chordata > Actinopteri > Cypriniformes > Cyprinidae > Carassius > Carassius carassius. The sequence goes on from NC_081760.1 coordinate 24,068,109, forward strand.
TCTTCACAATTTTTCTGTATTTCACAGAGAAAATAACAGTATATAGGTTTGGAATGACATGAGGGTGAGTAATGAGAGAATTTTTTTTTTTGTTTTTTTTTTTTTGTGTGAATACACGTTTTTGAAATATTACAATTTTAAATCCAAGGGTTTGCTTTTCCCATCAAGGACCATGCATGTTTATTTATTTATTTTTATTATTATTATTATTATTTTTTTTTTTTTTTTTTGCTGCAGTTTCTGTTATTTATTTGGCCAAAAAGGAAGACTGAATTCTAATAGCTTATCATATGCAGTGTTAACCTAAAGGCAAGTGCTGAAATCCATGAATGCCCAGAAGAAAGCTGTTACAAAGCATATTCAGAGTATTTAGGCTCTGATGCTGGTGAAAAAGGAAAAAGACATAAATAAGGAGATTAATATGTAAAAGGAAGAAAAGAAAAATAAAAGAAAGGAAGTGACACAGGAACAGACTGTGTGATAGAAATGCCAAGGGACAAAAGAGAGAGCAGACAGGCTGGGGTTTGGCTGGAGGACATGATGTCCTCTGTGATGTAAGTGAGGTGCAGTTGTAAGGGACCTGGCAACGCTAGCAGGCACAGTTCCCTGGCGTAGCTTCACCGATGGCCAGCCATTCAGGATAAGGCAAGTGATGAGGAAATGCTTCAGGATGAGGAAATGCTTCGCCGCTAGATGAGCAGTGCATTGACAATCTCGTAGCTCTCAGAAATGTCAGAGAGAAGTTATTAGTCTGGCAGGCCGCCATCTTCTATAAATAGAAGCTGGCACATTTTCATAGGAGCATTATCATTTGCCAGCAGATGAGCTGGGGAGAGAGAAAGAAAGAGAGACAGAATGGAACAGTCGTTTTACTGCAAGAAATAAAACACTATTTGTTTTTATCATTACAGAGGGGTGGAAATTGAAAATGGAAAAAAGAACAAGATATCAAATGTCCCCAAATTACTCAGTTCCGGTGAGACGCCTTGGTAAATCAGAAAGTCACGAAAAGGGCAACCATGAGACACATATGGCAACAAAAGAAGCCAATTTTCCATAACCATTAAAAGCCCATGATGTGCGTTTTTCATTTATTATGCCTCATGCTGTAGTTAAGCAGCACTGAGACAGAAATGGAAGCCAAAAGATAATGTTTGTATGTGATAATGTGCAAATCCTATCATGTCAAATTCTACTTTCACTCACAATTGGGATGATTTTCAAGCCATAAAATCTAAAAGACAACAGAGAACACAGATGTCATCTCTAATAGTTTCCTTTCCAGATTAATGGTATGTGAAATTTCCCACTGTGAAATACAAAGAGTATATTAAGAGTATATGTTTGGTACGGTTGTACAGTGCTACCAAAAGCACATCAACACAAACACCCATAGGTGCTTTTATATTTTACTGACTTCAAAATCCTTCCTCTTACTCATTTTACTCTCTTACTCAAGCACCTTCCAGAGCTTGACTGTGAAAGCAACTTCTTTATTTCTTTCTTTCTTTATTTATTTTTTTTCTAAAATTGCTACAGGAAATGCTGAGGGGCTACAGAAAATTTCCTTCAGCCAAACCTTAGGAAATAATCTCATGGACTGAATAGCAAAAATATATATCTCTTGAAATTGTGTATACACCAACATGTTAATAAAAGCTAAAGCAAAACAAGTATGTACGTTGGGCATAACCTCAAGACAGTGAATCACACAGGATATCCTAAGAATATTGCAAGGTTTTGTAAAGAGGAATGGTGTACAGTTCCTCCTGACAATGTGTAGGACTAATATGCAATTACAAGATATGTTTGGTGGAGGATCAACATTTTATTAAATCTAAGGGTTTCATCCTGCACCATGAACGTTTACAGTGTGTTCGACAAAGACTATTATTGCAAATAATAGATCAAATTTTTGACTAATTTTCATAGAAATACAGTAAAATTATTTTCCTGCTACTCTACCTGTACCTATCCTACAATAGAGCTGACACAGGCATACATTTTAATTTATTTTACTCCTACAAATACAATCTGCTATGCTGGTTTATACTACTGCAAACTGGTATTGAGTATCATATCATTTAATTTATTATCGTAATAATAAACACACTGGTTTGTAGTGCAAATACATTTACCTTTAACTGTACTGTTATTTTTAGTTATTTACTCATGGCACCTGATTAATAGCTTGTAATGTAAATAAGTTTGATCTTTATAACAGTATAACAGACCACTTACATGAATATCAGCTGTCACTCTGTTGCACAATAATTTTTTTGTAAGATGTTATTTAAATGCTTAGTTTTATAATCAAAGCTATACTGTGTCCACATTTGATCACATTGTTTCACACATTTACACCATGATGATGTTCCAAACCACGTTTGGAAACCATGTGTGTTATATCGCTTTCTCATGAGGTTAACGTGTTTCACATATTTCAATGCAATGTGTGATTGCATGTAAAGTTCATTTGTTTTTGTTTTTCTGTAAGGGGTATGTTGCGTACAACACATTTTTCAGCATTTAGCACTTACTAAGGACTGAGAGGTGACCTTTTGTTTAGAGAAGATGTTTGTCACTTGAACCATGTTTGCTTTTGCCTCAACTGTAAACGCCCTGCTGAGATTTTAGCTTACAACACTTTAAACATGTGATCAGTCATTATGGCCCCCTAAACCACTGGGATTTTTATTTTTATTTTTTGTCTGTCTGTTTGTTTGTTTTTTAGTGCTGTTACCTAGACAAACCAACATATATTTGCCAAAATTATTTAACACAAAGAATTGGTTAGACTGTACATACAGCTGATTCATATGGACAAGGGCAAATCTTTTCAAAACATCTTTTAAAACACACATTTTTTAGACATTTAAAGACATGCTAGATATCTGGCTATTGCTATAGTGTGGTGGATGTAGGCAACTGCAGTAATGAGCCAAGAGGGTACTGGTTTACATAGAGGCCGTTGATCGTCTTCGGGTTTTCTTTTCACCATAAACGTCTTCTGATGCACAGAACGCATGAGTCATCACTTAATTTCCATCTGTCAGCACGATGGACTGCTAAGTATCAATTTGTATGCAGTTTCCCTGGCCAAACCCCTTCCAAAATGACAGTTATTATCCAGATATACATTTTACTCTTAAGAAGAATAATGACAATGAATCATCGCCATGTCACTGATGTCAGTTATTACAGTGTGAGTGGCGGGTGAGGTATTTGTCTTAGAGAGCTTGGATGATGGTAACAGCCAAGTAAGAGAAATGTATGACAGTGAAGGATGGGTTTCATTCACATACAAGGATGACCGGATATAAGTAAATTATGTATGGAAATTGTTTACTTCTATCACTAGGACCCTTTGTCACTTTTCAGAGGTCCTCAAATTCCATATCTTCAGGATAATTGACTCAAAATCTCCACCAGCATTGCATGTAAAATAAAACATGAAAATTATGTCACCAATTACCTCTTTAGATCATTAATAAAGAACATTAATAAATTATAACATTTGACATCTGAACATAAATTATAATAGAACAAAACAAACACAAAATGAATATAATGAAGGCCAGTTAAAAAATTCCTGCAAAATATCTTTGTAACCCTCCACTTCCCTCAGTATGTGTTTATTTAGGTGTAATTAAGTTTCTTTGTTCACGTATCTCTGTTGTTTTTCTCTGTCTGGGAAGAAATAAACATATGAGTTTAGAGTTGCAAGGCATCTCTTCCAATTGTTGAAATATAAGCAATTTATGAAGGCTAAACTTTGCCAATGCGAATGTAAAGTATGTAAGTCATTCACAAAAGGAAAAATGGATAAAAAGTCATGGGATAACTTAAAATGCTTTTTACTGCTCATATTTATGTATAAACTCAAGTAATAATTGTGAACTCCTGCAAATGGATCTAACATTCAGTATCTTTGTCACTTAGCTTGCTTAGTGGTGAAAAGCAGAAAATATCCTTAACTGAACTGAGCTAGTCACACTGAAAAAATACGTGTGATATGAAAATAGTAATAGTGAAAATAGTGAAAATGCAATGATTGCATCCAGTTGCTACTGATCACACTGCGAGTATAACTAGGCAGCAGGTGCAACACATACTCAGCTTTTCGCTTCGGAGCCAAGCGATCACATCATTTTGCTCCTGACTACTCTACTGAGAGAAGAAGACTAAACAAGTTCAGTGCGCTTTTTGGAGCTCTTGGTGCTGGCGGTACGGCATTCAGCGATGGTGGTTTCCTGTGTCGAGTGGGTTGCACACATCAGGCTACACTACCCCCTGTTTGTGTTGCAGGTAGCCATCTCCCCTGTGCATTTCAGCACGCTAAAAGAGCTTTTTTCCCTAAAAGAGCATTCATGTGTACAAAATTTTAAAGACAGCAGCGCATCTGGAAAAAACTCGACATTACATCTTTGTAAAGACAAATTTGAATCTTGCTACAGACAACGTATAACCCAGGCATTTCTGGATGCAGACTTTACCTGACCGTTACCCCAGGTGATGGATTACAGGCCAAGCTCTGTTACCTCAAAATGGGCAGAGCTCCATTGCCTCTGCCTCGATCTAGTTCTCATCACGGTGGCAGTCAGGTGGTGCTACTTCAGGCAGTAGCACAGGCGATCTGAGGGTAATAGTGATGTCAATCCCTCCAGGGAACCAACCCTTGGGAGACCATTGCTCTTCTTGCACTCCACAATCAGTTAAGCTGCCAAAGGAAAGTGTTGGGTCCTCTACAAGGAGCATATCAGCAGTATCCTCCGGCGTTTCTTCCGACGATCGGATGTTGATCACTGCATTGGAGGGTGAGCCGGAGCTTTGTGGAGAGGAAGATCTGGCTGTGCCACTGATCTCTGGGACACTAGCAATGCCTGAATTGGATCCAAAAATGATGGAAATCAAGTGGTGACCTCCACCCTGTCCTGAGCCTTCAAGTTTAAAGTTCTCCAACCGGCAGGGCAATCCATGCCTCACCTCCCGGTCTGTAGGTACTCATCTGGTCTGTCCAACGATTCTTATGTGGCCCATGGAGAGGCTGCATCTGCCTTACAAGCTACAAGCATCACTGCAGATTATTCAGGCTAAAGCACTGAGGGACCTGCATGAGGGTGGTCATGATCTGGAAGTTCTGAAAGAGCTCTGAACTGTCTGGTCAACATGAGGGATGGGAACAAATTTGGTTCCTCAAAGTTCCTGTGTTCCACACTGGACTCTTCAGCCCAGCAGTTCACAGCTGCACATGTCTAACTGCTGCCTCTACCCATCCACTGGTCACAGTGCCTTAGTCTGCTCATCGCTGAGGGTGACCCCTGCATCAACCCCCGCACCTGCACTGCATCAGCAGCAGCCTCAAGCAAGCGGTGCCATGTCAGGCCACCCTGTCTGTCCAGGCCCCTGTCAAACCTGGTAGTGAGCGGAAGAGCAAAAGCCCCCTGGACGGGTGACCCAGAAAGAGAGAACTCCTCTTTGGGGGATGATGAATGCACCTCTCCCAGGTGGAGAATCTGGTTTCCAAAAGTATCAACAAGAGAGTAGTTTCTGGGTCCCAAAATGGCATGGAGAGTTGCAGACGGACCAACACCGGAGCACACTCATCCTCCTCTCTTACCAGCAGGCAGTTTGAAAGCATCATCAAAGGCCATAATCATGTATCCTTAGCCAAACTGTGGAACCAAGTAAGCATTGCACTGCACAATCAGACCCCTCTTTGGTCTGTCAACGAGTTGTTAATTAATTGTTAATTAAATATATTCTAAATACTACTAAAAACTACAAACATAAAAATATATACATTTATTTTGTCCTCACATTCTTTCTTTTAACTCTTCCCTCTCAGTCAAAAACCTGATTGAACGGCTCATTATGCAGGTTTTTGTCTTCTCAGGTGTAAATCACAACATAATGCATGATAGTTCACGCCTTCTCGCATAGACCCTTTCTACACAAAAAGTGTCTTAGAAAATTTTAATCAATATATTGTTTTCTGTGAGTGAGTAAACAAGATGATTTTCACATAATTTAGAAAGAAAAATTCTAGACATCAAGATCCAGTTCTCAAAACTCCTGGGAACCAATGTTCTGTTTGTGTTTTATGGCCTTTTTCAAGTGATTTACAATTTTTAGTTTTTTTATTAACCACACATAAACATTGTTTTCTCAAAAACACAATCATGTACATACATGCTGCTCACATATTAGTATAGCCCGGTTTGTGCTGATTACAGTGATATTAGACTTTAGCCATTTAGATTTTTATAAGCAACTGAAAAAAGCACAAATGTTAGGGCATGACAAAACTTCCCCAGGCCCCCAAAAACCCCTTAGACCTCAGAGGGTTAAAGTCAATGTGGCTGTGATTGCTGTGTTTCATGACCCTTTCGTAGGGAAGTCAGTAGGAAGGCATGAGTTGGTCACCAGGTTCCTTAGGGAGGCAAGAAGGTTAAATTCTCTAAGGCCCCTCTCTATACCTTCTTGGTACCTGACTCTAGATCTCAGAGCTCTACAGCAGGGCCAATGTAAGCCCTTGCACACATTTGTGTTAAAGTTTCTTTTAATGAAAACTCTGCTCCTGATTGCATTGGCTTCCATCAAGAGGGTAGGGGACCTGCGCGCATTTTCAGTAAATGAATCATGCCTAGGGTTTGAGTAGTGTATGCCATCACCCTGGCTTATCAGGCACCAGGTGTGCCCTGCCCGCTCATGTTGCAAGCTCACTCTACTAGAAGTGTTTCTTCCTCCTGGGCACTGACTCATGGCGCCACGCCTGCAGATATTTGTAGAGCTGCAGGCTGGGCAACCCCCAACATGTTCGCTAGATTCTAAGGCCTTCGTGTGGAGCCGGTATCCTCCTGTGTTCTGTAGAAGCTCTGAGAGGCCTGGTTTAGTGTCGGCTTGCTAAACCAGTCCAATGAGTCCATACAGTAGACCCTATCAAGATCTTCTATCCCCTCTGTAACCAAACATGGCAGAATGTCTGGCACCAGGCCCTCATTTGATGAATCCATGAGAACCAGTAGAAGGCTGGGTTCCATATGTAGAGACATGAGTGGATCCCATATGTATAATGTCCACGGTACAGCCCCAGAGCCCCGTGTTTCCCTGACAGACTTCTGCCATTTCCAAGAGGGTTATAATCACCTCTAATCTTCCATATGCTCCTAAACAGTTCATATGTGTAAATGCTTCCGAAGCCTCCTTTGGGAAGGATGGGGCTTCTGCAACGTTCCTGTTCCAAGTGGAACGGGTATGTTTTCCCAATGTTTTCCAGTGTTTCCAAGTCTTCTTGTTGCGAGACCCGGCCAGTGCCAAAAAGGGGCGCAGGCCGGGACACTGGAAATGGCAACATCTGTGGCACTCTGGTAGGGATCCCAAAGTCAGTCATTACCGACATGACATAGACAGTGACCGACTGAAAGGGAACCTGAAGGAGGGAACAGAGACGTCACGTACCATCGCCACAGCTGCTCAGCAGATCACAGGCTCAGCTCCTCAGTAAAAACCTGAGTTAGCATTGCACCTGCTGCCTAGTAATACTCGCAATGAGATCAGCGGCAGCTGGATGCAATCTTTGCATGCCAATGTGCATTGGCTCATTTAGTTTACACTCAAAGTGGATTGGTATCTCTAAACAAGATTTTTTTCTTTTTTTACTCATCCATTTCTACTTCCAGTATTAGTTCATTAGTTCACTGCTTTAGGTTTTCCTGAATATATAGTGATTGTGGTACTAAAGCTGTTTAGGATGAGAGCTTTACCATTTCAGAAGCATTGCTATTCATCAAAAGATCACTTTATGTACATGATAACATATTAAGGCATCAACAGTGCCTAAAAATATAATCCACTGCAATCAAGTGAGCCAGATTCAGTATTTTATTATTATTATTATTATTAGAAAAGAGTGGCACATTAAAATGTGTATTTAACTTGTATTTAATATCGTAGCATGCACATTGTCAGATCAGATATCAGCAGTTATTTTTATCAGTCATATCTTTTAATGACTACATATCAGACATAGATACAAAAAAAGTCTAATACAAGTATTTCACTGTTTAGGAGAAGTCCACTCAAATCAATTTAATTTTATTCAGTATCAAATCAAAAATGACCTGCTTGTGTTTTTGCTTCTAATACAGTCTTCAGGATTCTATCCAATGTCATATCTGCAAATTCCTACTGCTTTTATTAGTTAAGCTACAGGTCAGGTGCTACAGTGTGCTTTGAATTCACAAGGTTAATGAGAGGTTACTTCTAACCAGCGGAATTAAAACTGTGTTCTGTAAGTACATTATCTCTCAATAGAATGGAGAAAGTCGTTAATGTGCGCCAGTGGTATGCACTGATAAGTAAGCTGTCAGTAAAGACAAATTATGGAAAGAAGCAAAACTGTTTCAGTGTGTGAATTTAAAAAGACCTTTTAATGAGAAATAAATGTCCAAGTAATATGAGTTTGAATCTATAATTTTTGCCAGCAGTACAAGGGGCAAAAACATATTATTTTTATTCACATTGCAATACTCTGAGTTTGCTCATTCCAGAAATGACATGTTGGTTTATTCTGACAGCATTTGTGGGAGTGTGTCCCCGAGCTGAATGTTATAACCATGTCATTATTTCACTTACTTTCTGAATACTTAATTTTCTTCCAAGATTTTGTTATCAATTGCTTAAAAAAAATAGACATAGTATCGTGGTTTTGATATTGCGGCCGAATCTGTCTGACCTCTGCATAATTGTGCTAATCGCCTTCCTGATATTAACCCTTGTGCATTGTTCAAATTCACTACCCTTTTTTTTCATAAATCTGTTAATCAACTTCAGTTCTGATTAAAACTACCAAATGTTTTTAAAAAATCCAATATTTTCACTCTTTAATTGCCAAGTTCATAAATGATGTCACTGATTTGGGGGGGGGGGGGGGGGGACACACAAAATGACTTATTTTCAATATAAAAGTAATTGTGGCTGGATTTTTTTTTTTTACTTTTTATAACAGTCTTGGGCATGTCAAAGATTAGTAGCAACATTGGCTTTGACGCATTTTTAGTTTTTGTGCAGCATTAGATTTTAATTTTTTCTCCCTCATTTACTGTTTGCGGCTGTTTTTGCCCCATTGACTTCCATTATAATGACATTTTTTGATTGCAAAGCCATGAGACCATATAATCATGCATTCTTGATTGTTTGTGGTTTTCCCTTTTGGGAAGAGGTAAAATTTATTATTTTTACCTTTGATCACTAGGTGGGACCATTAACCCTTTATATAGGCCTGTGCAAAAAAAGGCTTAGTTTCTGGCTTGTATATGGAGTTATATGGGGTATAACGTCCCTAGGTTACGAATGTAACCCTAGTTCCTCGAAGGAACGAGATGCTGCGTCGAGCGCTTTTGGGGAACGCCTTTGGCAAGAACAACTCTGAATATTGTGTGCAATCAGTCCAACGGAAGAGCGTGACGTCACAGGCGGGGTAACATAGCGACCAGGAAGCTATAAAAGCACGTGCCACGCAGCTGGCTTCAGCTTCGAGTAGGGGAGCAAGTGCCGGCAGGGGTGCCGGGAGTATGGCTCTGCGACGCAGCGTCTCATTCCTTCGAGGAACTAGGGTTACATTCGTAACCTAGGGACGTTCCTCTTCAGGAACTCGAGCTGCGTCAAGCACTTTTGGGGAACGATGTGCCAACGCTGCCAGACTACCAAACCCCTGCCTAGTGTGTATTCGAAGAGCACAGCTAAGGCAAGAGGACAGAAGAGCCAGGAGCGGCACGCATATCAAGATTGTAAAATCTGGCAAATGTAGAGGGCGCAGCGTTGCAGATGTCCAAGAGGGACACACCTGCTAGAAAGGCCTTAGAGACAGCCATACCCCGCGTAGAGTGAGCCTTGGCTCCCAAAGGAAGGGGAAGACCAGAGGATGTCACGTCCCCGGGCTGATCTGTCTGTTTTTCAATAGTGTGTGTGGTTGTTTACACTTACCATGTGCTTCTGTGTCACCGTGGTGCCCGTCTCCGCCCTCTTGTTTCATTATTATCTTGTTATTGGTCACCATCACCTGCTCTGCATCATGATAATCACTCCTTCTCTATTTAGTCTCCTCATGTGTGCTGTCTGTTGTCAGATCGTCGTGTTCTCGTCCATATCTCAGTTTTGTCCACATCTCCTGTTTAGCCTGCACAGAGATCGTGCCCGTTTTGTTTTCATTCTCTAGTTTGTTGTTTTTTCCCTTTTCCACCCTGCTTTCAGGCAGCGCTACTCTCCAGCCTTCCGTGCTAGCGATCACCGATCGCCGTCACTCTTCTTCTTCGCCGCACCGCAGCGCGCCACCAGTTCCCAGCCTCAACAGCGCCCCCCGCCTCCCTGTCAGCTTATCTGGGCATTGCATCAGTGGATTTTGCAAGTGGAATTCGTCCAGGAGGCTACTTGGATCTGCTCCAGACTGCCCTGTTCCTGGATAGTTTTTTGTTAACTTTTTTAGTTTTAATTTTTTGTCCTTTGAAATTTAAAACCAATCTAATAAACTGACCTTTTTGAGCACCTGCAACTGAGTCCCAGTCTCGCCTTGACAGAACGATCTGACCACCATGGACTCAGCAGGTGCAGATCCACTCAGATCAGCTGTGACCCAGCAGGGCATTCTCTTGGGCCAGCATGCCTCCCAGTTAACATCCACGTCCCGGGAGGTTGAGTTCCTTAATGCCAAGTTGTCGGAGGTGACTGCCCAGCTCCAGGAACTTCGCAGACAGACATCTGCCAGATCGGAGGACCCCACTAGCCTTTTCTCTACCCGTCATGACCCTGAGCCTCATGCCAACAACCCACCTCCCTATGATGGGAACCCTAACTCTTGCAGAGCCTTCCTGTCTCAGTGCTCCCTAGTCTTCGCCCTCCAGCCCCGCCGGTATGCCCAGGAAGAGACTAACGTGGCTTATGTTTTGACCCTCCTCACAGGCAGGGCCCGTGACTGGGGAACTTCAGTATGGGAGGCCCGGGCTCCCTTTTGTGCTTCTTTTGAGTCCTTTCGAAAGGAGATAGTCAAATTATTTGATCGTTCTGCTCGGGGTGATGAGGAGGCAGCCCAGCTGGCACGACTACGGCAAGGAAGCCGTTCAGTGACTGAGTTTGCCATTGATTTCAAGATCTTAGCAGCGGCCTGTGTCTGGAATGAGGGGTCTTGCAGGGCTGTGTTCCGTGCTGGTCTTGACGAGGAGATCCAAGACAAGATTGCCACCCAAGAGCTTCCACGTAGTTTTGATGATCTGGTCGACTTGGCTCTCCGTGTTGAGAGCCGCCTTCGCCTTCGTCGCCAACAATTATCTGCTCGTACTTCTTGGAGGGTGGGAGAAATGGCCAGCGAATCCACCCCGGTCCTGCCTCTGCCATCTCCTGCTGACCCTGAACCTATGCAGGTGGGACGTCTGCGTCTCACTCCCCAGCAGAAGCAAGAGAGACTCACCCGGGGCTTATGTCTCTACTGTGGGAGGGCTGGACACTTCGTCAGGAAATGCCCGCTAAAAGCCAGGGCCCATCAGTAACCAGGGGGATCCTGGTGGGCACATCTCCTCTTAATCTCCCCCACTCTTCCCACACACTACTTCCCGTGGGTGTCCAGTTCGGAGGTTCTACTCACTCCTGTTCGGCCCTGGTGGATTCTGGGGCTGGTGGCAGTTTCATGGACACGGCACTGGCCAAGCAGTGGGGAATTCCTGTCATTCCCCTCTCTACTCCTATCTCTGTTCGATCTCTTGATGATTCCCCTATCACCACCATCACTCACCTCACCCCTCCTGTAAGTCTTATCATTTCTGGCAATCACCATGAGATAACCGAGCTGTACCTTCTTGACTCCCCGAGTGCTCCCGTGGTTCTGGGACACCCGTGGTTGGTGCAGCACGGCCCTCATGTGGATTGGGCCAGAAACTCAGTTTTGTCTTGGAAGCAGTCTTGTCTTGAGTCTTGTTTGGGTTCTGCCTCTTTTCCTGGTGCTGTGTTTCCTGTTGTGCAGGTGGATGATGCTGATCTGTCCGGGGTGCCGGAGGAGTACTGCGATCTGCGGCAGGTCTTCAGCAAGTCCCGGGCTGTGTCCCTGCCTCCTCACCGGCCTTATGATTGTGCCATCAACCTCCTCCCAGGCACTTCTCCGCCCAGGGGTCGGTTATATTCCCTGTCTGGTCCAGAAAGAGAGGCTATGGACAAATATATTCATGAGTCCCTTGATGCCGGTCTAATCCGTCCCTCCTCGTCTCCTGCTGGCGCAGGATTTTTCTTTGTTAAAAAGAAGGATGGCTCCTTGCGCCCTTGTATTGATTACAGAGGTTTGAATGACATTACCATTAAGAATAGGTACCCCCTGCCCTTAATGTCGTCTGCCTTTGAACTCTTGCAGGGAGCCAAGGTCTTCAGTAAGTTGGACCTCCGTAATGCTTATCACCTGGTTCGGATTCGAGAGGGGGATGAGTGGAAGACAGCATTCAACACTCCTTCGGGACATTATGAGTACCGGGTGCTACCCTTTGGCCTGACAAATGCCCCAGCTGTCTTCCAGGCCCTGGTTAATGACGTGTTGCGAGACATGGTTAACAAGTTTGTCTTTGTGTACCTTGATGACATTCTCATTTTTTCTCCTTCACTTCAGGTACACACCCAACAAGTGCGCCAGGTGCTACAACGGCTGCTGGAGAACCAGCTATATGTTAAAGCGGAGAAGTGCGTTTTCCACTCCAAGTCAGTTCCCTTCCTGGGCTATATCATTTCGGCGGAGGGAATCAAAGCAGATCCTGCTAAGGTAAGGGCCGTAGCCGAGTGGCCACCTCCAGACTCACGCAAGGCACTGCAGCGGTTTCTGGGATTTGCCAACTTCTACAGGCGCTTCATCAGAAACTTTAGTCAGGTTGCTGCACCCTTGACAGCTCTTACCTCCACTAAGGTACCATTTAGGTGGAATTTGAAGGCTCAGGAGGCCTTTAATGACCTGAAGTCCCGATTCATTTCTGCTCCTGTTCTTTCGTTTCCAGACCCTGAACGTCAGTTTATTGTGGAGGTGGATGCTTCTGAGATTGGAGTAGGTGCGGTCCTTTCTCAGAGATCCCCCAGAGATGGGAAGGTACATCCCTGTGCCTACTACTCTCACCGCCTGAGCCCAGCAGAACGGAATTATGACGTAGGGAACCGGGAGCTGTTGGCGGTCAGACTGGCCTTGGGTGAGTGGCGTCACTGGTTGGAGGGGTCAGCGCAGCCCTTCTTGGTTTGGACGGACCATAAGAATTTGGAATACGTCCGTTCGGCCAAGAGGGTGAGTTCACGCCAGGCTCGATGGGCACTCTTCTTTGGCCGGTTCAACTTCTCTCTCTCGTATCGCCCAGGCTCCAAGAATGTAAAACCTGATGCCCTCTTCCGTCTTTACAGTGATATTAAGAGAACCGGTTCATCAACTGAAACCATTGTCCCTAAAGAAATTGTGGTGGGGTCCCTCTCCTGGGACGTGGAGAGGAGAGTGCTGGAAGCCATATGAGAGAGAGAGGTACCAAGGGGGTGCCCGGAGGGTAGGCTCTTCGTGCCAGCTGTGCTACGCCCTGAAGTCCTCCGGTGGGGGCATTCATCCAAGTTAGTCGGTCATCCTGGGGTTCGGAGATCTCTGGCTGCTATCCGCCAGCGATTTTGGTGGCCATCCATGGCCCAGGACGCCAGGCAGTTTGTGTTTGCCTGCCCAATTTGCGCCCAGAACAAGAGTTCGAATCAGCCTCCTGTTGGTCTGCTACACCCATTACCCATCCCCTCCCGCCCCTGGTCACACATAGCCCTTGACTTTGTCACTGGTCTTCCACCATTGAGGGGTAACACCGTAGTATTGACGGTGGTTGATCGCTTTTCTAAAGCAGCCCATTTCATCCCCCTTCCCAAACTGCCTTCAGCTAAGGAGACAGCTCAAGTGGTGGTTGACCACATCTTCCGGATTCATGGCCTTCCGGTGGACGTGGTTTCTGATAGGGGGCCACAGTTTGTCTCCTGTTTCTGGAAGGAGTTCTGTCGACAGATCGGGGCCTCTACGAGTCTGTCGTCAGGTTTTCACCCTCAGACCAATGGGCAGTCCGAGCGGGCAAACCAGGTTCTGGAACAAGCTCTCCGCTGCCTGACGTCCCATAATCCGAGTTCCTGGAGCCAACAGTTATCCTGGATTGAATATGCCCATAACTCCTTGCCAGCGGCGGCCACAGGTATGTCTCCATTCCAGTGCTCCATTGGTTTTCAACCTCCTATGTTCCCCTCACAGGAGCCCGATGCTGCTGTTCCGTCTGCCTTAGCCTTCATCCGCAGGTGTCGCCGCACCTGGAGGAGGGCTGAGGAAACCTTGGCTCGGGTTTCCAGACGAACCAAAGCAGCGGCTGACCGTCACCGTACTCCTGCTCCCCGTTACGTATGTGGTCAGAGAGTATGGCTGTCAACCAAGGACCTTCCTCTCCGGGTGGCTTCTCGCAAGTTAGCCCCCAGGTTCATGGGGCCATATCAGATCACCAAGGTATTGAGTCCGGTGGCGGTAAAGCTCAAGTTACCTCCCATACTTGGTCGGGTACACCCAGTCTTTCATGTTTCTCGGGTCAAGCCTGTGTTTCATTCTCGCCTTAACCCATCTGCTACTAACCCTCTCCCCCCCCCTCCCCGTCTAGTGGATGGTTCCCCAGCCTTCACTGTCAGGAGGTTGCTGGATGTCAGACGTCGAGGTCGGGGATTTCAGTATCTGGTGGACTGGGAGGGATATGGTCCGGATGAGAGGAGTTGGGTCCCGGCTCGGGATATTCTGGATCTGTCGCTGATCGAGGACTTCAACCGGCAGTGTGGTGGTTCCTTCCCTGGAGCGCCAGGGGGCGCTCCTGGGGAGGGGGTAATGTCACGTCCCCGGGCCGATCTGTCTGTTTTTCAATAGTGTGTGTGGTTGTTTACACTTACCATGTGCTTCTGTGTCACCCTGGTGCCCGTCTCCGCCCTCTTGTTTCATGATCATCTTGTTATTGGTCACCATCACCTGCTCTGCATCATGATAATCACTCCTTCTCTATTTAGTCTCCTCATGTGTGCTGTCTGTTGTCAGATCGTCGTGTTCTCGTCAATATCTCAGTTTTGTCCACATCTCCTGTTTAGCCTGCACAGAGATTGTGCCGTTTTGTTTTCATTCTCTAGTTTGTTGTTTTTTCCCTCTTCCCCCTGCTTTCAGGCAGCGCTACTCTCCAGCCTTCCGTGCTAGCGATCACCGATCGCCGTCACTCTTCTTCTTCGCCGCGCCGCAGCGCGCCACCAGTTCCCCGCCTCAACAGCGCCCCCGCCTCCCTGTCAGCTTATCTGGGCATTGCATCAGTGGATTTCCAAGTGGAATTCGTCCAGGAGGCTCCTTGGATCTGCTCCAGACTGCCCTGTTCCTGGATAGTTTTTTGTTAACTTTTTAATTTTTAATTTTTTGTCCTTTGAAATTTAAAACCAATCTAATAAACTGACCTTTTTGAGCACCTGCAACTGAGTCCCAGTCTCGCCTTGACAGAGGACTCATAGGAGACGTTGATAGCCTCGACTATCCAACGGCTAAGGGTCTGCTTAGAGGCAGGGGAACCCTTTTTAGGAGGACCATAGCAAACAAGCAATTGGTCAGATTTTCTCCACAGGGCAGCTCTGTGGATGTATGCGTCCAGTGCTCGCAATATAGCTTCTCCTGGTCTGGCTCCCGAAAGGGAGGAGGGCAGAAGGCCTGCAGTATGATAGGTTGTGGTGTAACAGAGGGAACTTTAGGAACATAACCCGCTCGAGGGTATAAGAATGCTTTGGCCATACCAGGGGCAAAGTCTAAGTAGTTAGGGGCCACCGAGAGGGCCTGAAGGTCTCCAACTCTCTTTAGAGATGTAATCGCCAGTAATAGGGCAGTCTTAAGGGTCAGACGTCTATCTGAAATATCTTGAATTGGCTCAAATGGAGCTTTGCAGAGAGCCTCTAATACCACAACCAAATCCCACGGGGGAATACGGGACCATACTGGAGGTCTCAGCCTCAGTGCACCGCGGAGGAAACATGTAACTAGGGGGTGCCTACCCACTGACTGACCAGTGAAAGGGACGCGGTAAGCAGCTATGGCCGCCACATACACCTTTAGGGTGGAGTGAGTTAACCCTGCAGAGAGCCTAGCTTGTAGAAACTCCAGAACTGTACCAACCCGGCAGTTAACAGGGTCAAGCTGGCGGTCTCTGCACCATGAGGTGAAGAGTTTCCACCTCAGGGCGTACAGTTTCCTCGTAGAGGGAGCTCTGGATTGGAGGAGGGTCTCAACAGCCTCAGTTGAGAGACCGGAAGCTATGAATTGTGCCCCCTCAGGGGCCACACCCACAACTTCCACAGCTCCGGGCGAGGGTGGATTATTTTGCCCTGTGCCTGAGAGAGTAGATCTGTCCTGATCAGAATCTCCCATGGAGAGCCGTTGAGGAGAGAGATCAGATCTGCAACCATACTCGGCCCGGCCAGAACAGGGCTACTAGTAACAGACGGACCACGTCTCAGCGTACTCTCGCCAGAACTCCCAGGAGCAGAGCGATGGGGGGAAAGGCGTACAGACGAAGCCTCTGCCAAGTCTGTGTCATGGCATCTAGTCCCAGTGGAGCTGGGTGAACTAGAGAGAACCAGAGGGGACATTGCGATGTCTCTCGAGTCGCGAAGAGGTCCACCTGAGCTTTGCCAAATATCTGCCATATCTGCTTCACCACCTCGGGGTGAAGCATCCATTCCCCGGGCCTCGGCCCCTGTCTCGACAGCATGTCTGCTCCCACATTCAATCTCCCAGGAATATACACTGCTCTTAATGAGAGGAGTTTGCCTTGGGACCACAGGGGGATCTGGTGTACCAGCTTGTATAAGGGGCGTGAATACAGACCTCCCTGGTGATTGATATAAGAGACCACCGATGTGTTGTCGGTGCGCACTAACACATGACAGCCTCTCAGGTCTGGGAGGAAATATCTCAATGCTCGATATACTGCTAGCATTTCTAGACAATTGATGTGCCATGTCAGATGGCGACCACTCCACAGACCGCGGGCAGGGTGGCCACTCATGACCGCACCCCAACCGGTGAGGGACGCGTCTGTCGCTAGCGTTACACGGCGACCAAGAGCTCCCAGCACCGGGCCCTGATTCAAGAACCAAGGTTTCTTCCATATGTCTAAGGCACGAAGGCATTGATAGTTCGGAATGGATTTCCCCTCGGGGAAAACCCCTTGGTCTTGAGCCACCACTGTAGGGGCCTCATGTGCAGGAGGCCAAAAGGTATCACGTTGGACGCAGCTGCCATGAGCCCTAACAGTCTCTGAAACTGCTTGACAGTGAGTGACTAGCCTTCTCTGACTCTCTTGACTGAGGAAAGGATTGACTCGATCCGAGCAGGAGACATACGTGCCTGCATCGTGGTCGAATCCCATACTACGCCTAGATAGGTGGTTCTCTGAACTGGAGAAAGAACACTCTTCTTGGCGTTCAGTCTCAAACCCAGCTCCCCCATATGGGCGAGAACGACACCTCGATCTGCTCTGACTGAGCTAAAATCAACCAATTGTCGATATAATTCAGAATGCGGATGCCCAGCATACGGAGGGGTACCAGAGCCGCATCTACACATTTTGTGAACGTGCGGGGTGAGAGTGCAAGGCCGAAGGGAAGTACTCGATATTGGTAGGCTTTGCCCCCAAAAGCGAACCTCAGAAACTTCCTGTGTTGTGGAAGGATGGATATGTGGAAGTATGCATCTTTGAGATCTATTGTGACAAACCAGTCCTCGGATCTGATTTGAGCTGCAACCTGTTTGACAGTGAGCATTTTGAACTTCAGTGACATTACTGAGAGGTTTAATTGACGTAAGTCTAAGATCGGACGCAACCCTCCATCCTTCTTTGGAACTATGAAATACTGGCTGTAAAACCCGGAATCCCTGTCTAGAGGAGGGACCATCTCGCTGGCCTCCTTCCTTAATATTCGCTTCTTGTTCCATCACCAGAGCCTGCTGGGGGCCGACGACTGTCGGTGTAACCCCATTGAACCTCGGCGGTGGACGGCCGAACTTAATACAATAGCCTCTTTCTACTGTGTGCAGGACCCATTGAGATACATTTGGCAGTAGTTTCCACGCTGCTAAATAATGTACTAAGAGAATCAGTCTTTCGATACTGATCTCTGGTGTAAGAGGCTCCCGAAGGGGTGGCGAGTTTCCCAGCTCTTTGCTACGCTCGCGGGCGGACATAACTGGGAGGGACACTCGCGGGAGACCGTTACGCCCTGAAACACTGGCAGGGTTGGCAGACCGGCCTCCAGAGGGCATTGGGGTGAGACGGGCACCATATAATGAGGTGGACACCGCTCTAACCCAGTAGGGGCTACCCTCATGGTCACTGCGCCTGTGGCGTCAGGACCTCTTTGTCGAGGAATTCCTAGCTTCGATAATTGTACGAAGATCTGATTTTGCTTTGGAAGTCCCCGACTCAGAGCGAAGCTTAGACCCACGGCCCCGGAGTGGGGGAGCACGAGTGGCAACGCTCTGCTTTTGAGCCTCGCGGTATGAGGAGCTTGCTTGTGGCGTGGGTATCTCCCACCCAGATTACCCACAAGAGCGACGAGGGAGGAAACTCTGGAATGCCGCCGCCTGTTTACGTGCCTCCTGGAACCTGTCGAGGACGGTATTGACTGTGTCGCCGAACAGGCCCGAGGCTTGAAGCGGGGCGTCCAGGAGGCAGACCCTGTCACGCTCTCTTATCTGAGACACGGTCAGCCATAAATGCCTCTCCGCGGCCACAAAGGCTGCCATAGACCGCCCAATTGCGAGAGCTATCTCATTGGTGGCGCGGAGGGAGAGATCAGCGGTCTGTCTAAGTTCTGCAATATCATCGGACTTGATCCCCTCTCCCTCATCTACATCTCTCAGCAGGTCAGCCTGATATGCTTGGAGGACGGACATAGTGTGAAGGCACGCCCCCGCCTGACTTGCTGTCACATAGCCATTGCCCATTAATGTAGATGTTGTCTTTAACGGTTTTGTGGGCAAGGCCGGAGCCTTCAGAGATGACGCCGAACTGGGTGACAGATAGCTTGCAAGCATCTGCTCAACCCGGGGCATCGCTCTGTACCCCCGCTCATCGAGCCCCGCGACATTGCCGTAATACTGAGAGTGGGGGCCGAAGAGACGGGTCGAATAGGGGTGTTTCCACGACCTCACTATTTCTTCATGGAGGTCGGGAAAAAAGGGAAGGTGGCTGTCTCAGCCGCAAAAACCGCTCATCTAATTTACTTTTCTGCGGTTCATGTTTTTTCTCTGCAGGCCACTCGATTTTTAATTTATCAACTGCACGAGTAACCAGCTCCAACAGCTCCTCATACTGGGGCGATAGGAGTGTCGACCCCTCGCCCTGGGGGGAAGAAACCGACGAGCGTGCTTCCGAACCCAGGGTTTGGGCGCCGGAGCTGGCAGATGAGGAAGGAGATAAGGACTGGCCCGTCTCCATACCCTCCGCCAGATCCACCTGCGAACCCCACGAGTGTAGTAGCCGCTCTGCCTCGGCAGAAGCGGGGCCAGCACCGCGGGGAACGCTGGCGAAGGCTCCCTCCTCAAAGAGAGGAGCAATCGTTCACAATGCGGACAGAGCCGACTCCCTCGAGAGCCGACTCAGCGTGCTTCAACCCCAGGCAAACCACGCATAAATCATGTGTATCCCCTGCCGTGATGTAGCGTTGGCAGGGAGGAACACACAATTTATAGCGTGATTTGGTTTCGCCCTTCATATGTCTGGTCTTAGATTTGCTCTTAGACATTATGTTGCTTTATTGAGACAGGCAACACTACATAAGACTTACAAGACAGACTTTTGAACATGCACACACAGAGCGCTTACTGAAAGACGCGAAGCTGAAGCCAGCTGCGTGGCACACGC
Source organism: Carassius carassius (assembly GCF_963082965.1). Classification (NCBI taxonomy): domain Eukaryota; kingdom Metazoa; phylum Chordata; class Actinopteri; order Cypriniformes; family Cyprinidae; genus Carassius; species Carassius carassius. The sequence continues at coordinate 24,088,061 of NC_081760.1, forward strand.
TTTTATAGCTTCCTGGTCGCTACGTCACCCCGCCTATGACGTCACGCTCTTCCGCTGGACTGATTGCACACAATATTCAGAGTTGCAGCTCGAGTTCCTGAAGAGGAACAGTAAATTATAGTGTTTGTGTGTGTGTGAGATTCTTGATTGTTGGTGGTTTTCCACCTGTTGGGAAGAGGTAACATTTGTTATTTTTACAGTTGATCACTAGGTGGGACCATTAACCCTTTAGATAGGCCTGTGCAAAAAAATCTTAGTTTCTGACTAGTACATGAAGCTATATGGAGTATAACAGCATATTATATTGTGTGTATGTGTGTATGCACAAATATATTCGCATGTTTTTTTTTTTCCCAAATCAGTGACATCATTTATTAACTTGGTAATTAAAGAGTTAAAATCTTGGATTTTTTTTTTTTTACATTTGGTAGTTTTGATCAGGACTGAGGTTGATTAATAGATTTTTGTGCAAAAAAAAAAAAAAAAAAAAAATTTATCTGATACATTTTTACAGCAGCTTAATTAAGTGGATGTTTTCATCCACGAACATAACGAAAGGATAGTGAATTTGCCCAGAGTGTACCGTGGAGTTTTTGAAAAATTTCAAAATAAGATTTGCACCAAAAATCATTCCATTAGCTCAAACACAGAGAAAGTTGTGGCCACAATAAGACTCAACTTTACCCCCTAGTGGACGAAAACGTCCCCAACAACGCATAAGGGTTAACCATGAAACCAAGGCATTATTTCCAGAGTCTTCATCCACACCGAAATGTCCAAGACATTACATTTGCCTTACCGCGCATGTTTAAACCTCACTGAAATGATACAGACATAAGTTTCATGATAGGTAAAACATTTTAAATTTTAATTTCCATGCAAGTATTCTGGCAGGACAAATTTATTTAGGGACCAATTTCACCATTCACTGGTGTGATCACTCAAATTTCATCCAAACGCAACTGCCCTCATGTTTTGAAGCAGCACAGCAAGCGTGAGTAAAATTTCTGTTGCCTTTTTAGGACCGTAATACAAAAACAGGCAAGTAAATATCTCTAGAAACCACTTGGAAGCGAATAGCACAAAACTGCTATATTAACCCATTTGCTCGCAAACATCGCCAACGGCCCAAGTTTATCATCGTTTCACTTTCACAGCACGTTAAACATCACTCTCTTACTTGATCTGGACAAACCTTGCATAAATTGAAATCTAAAGACTAGCTTCAATATTTGACCAATGTTTCGATAAAACATCATTTCAGTGACAGTTATTTAGTAATTTTATGTCAGGAAAATGATTCCGATTCCTGAAGGGTAAACGTTGAAGTGTCAGCTCGTGGATCATGTATCTAGTCAGAAAGAATCATGACCAGAAACATTTTTATTTTGGGTATGTAATTTATGTCTCCATGCCAAAAAATGGGGGGTGACTGGTAAGGGGCTAACGTTACTGCTATAATCATGTCTTTCGGTACAACGTCTTACAAGACTAATCATGCTTCATCATTTCCAAAAGTTCCACAGTCCATACTACCATGTGAAAGCAACGTTCCACATGTATCCGTCCGGAGACCGTCTAAAAAGGCCGGAGGCCAAATGAGAGGAAAGATGCTTTTCCAACAGGAACATAATAATGTGGAAAAGGCTTGAGGAATTGTCAAATCAGGCAACCAATTGCTAAGCTGGCAACACAATAGGCTACCCATTCATTTTTTAGCTTGCCCCATCAAATGTTACTAACCCTTTTACTCTTCCCGCAGCCAACATCTATAGCAGCCGAAGCAAGCTCCGCAGGCGGCCCAAGCAGCTATCTCTCCTCCGCTCCGCTTCTCATGCTCCCTTTTACTTCTCTGTTCTCCGCATCTCCCCACTGCTGCTGCAGTGTCTACTCCCGCAGGAGATTTTTCCGTATCTCCTCACTGCCGCAGCAGTGTCTGCTCCCGCAGGAGCCTTTTCCGTATCTCCTCACTGCCGCAGCAGTGTCTGCTCCCGCAGGAGCCTTTTTCGTATCTTCTCACTGCCGCAGCAGTGTGTGCTCCCGCAGGAGCCTTTTCCGTATCTCCTCACTGCCGCAGCAGTGTCTGCTCCCGCAGGAGCCTTTTCCGTATCTCCTCACTGCCGCAGCAGTGTCTGCTCCCGCAGGAGCCTTTTCCGTATCTCCTCACTGCCGCAGCAGTGTCTGCTCCCGTAGGAGACTTTTCTGTATCTCCTCACTGCCTCACATCACCTCCGCTTGAAAGGTATGCCATGCATCCTAAGTTGCGGTGATAGTTTAATGTATCGACGATAGCCAAGACGATATTTGGCTCATTCTCCAATCAACGTTTTTTATTATCATTATTAGGCGGCATACCATAAATCAGCTATCAAACTGCTCCGTTATCCCATCTCAGCACTGCATTTCACGCTCTCCCGTGCTCTCAAAGGATGATTCGAGCCCATAGGTGGCGAAGAAGTCTCCATCCACAAATAGACATACATCGTTGCAGATATAAGGTATTCCATCGTACTGTAACAGGTAATCCGATACGTGCCATATTTTAAACGAGCTCTCACTAACGGAGTTTAATGCCACAGTTACGTTAGAATGCATCTCATTCTTGTTTCCGGGGCGGCGCGTCGGTCCCATCATGAGGCACGTGGGCCGGAGCGCCCATGACCAAGGCATCAGTTCAACCGAACTCACTCCAAATATATGAACTTACCTGTTTTTGAATACCTTATATTTAAAGTGTTCGTTTACGTCCATATTAGTGTTAAATCGTTGGACTTTAAATGAAATCTACAATTGTTTTTGCACCATTGATTGATTTTGCAGAACATTTAGACTGATAACTTCCATGTGCAGATGCGGAAAATTTGTCACAGGACAAGTGAGATGACAGTAGTGCCAACTACATGAACTAGCTGTTCTAAATATAGTATTTTATATTTAATGCCAGTTTATCAGTACGTCTGAAAGTATATTTTTCGATTATTGGTGATTCCATAGGCTCTTTTTCGTGCACCTGCATGGTTAAAATGGCAAATAGTAAGCACTGACAAGAATAAAGAATCTTTCTCTTACTCCACCCATGCACAGTTACATTGTCGATATGTACCATCGATCTCACATGCCGACAATATGACGATTTGACAGTGACCACATCGCTGATTCATGGCACTTATTCGGGGTACACTGGTACAGGAAATTCAACTTATATTTTGCACGCTTAATTTAGAATCCAATGACTGCACCAAGATTTTTCTGACTCGTTTTGCTCATTTGCTAAACAATTATTCAAGTAAGCCTCACAGCGTCTACCCTTGTAGACAACCAAATCGTCCTTAGTATTGAACATCCTGTCAGGCGGTGCAAGAGTGCTCCCGGTTGAGCCAACCTTTGCCTTCTCCGTTCAACTATCATCAGCAAAGCTTACTCTTATGACATTGCGAGTATTAAACTCCTGTCAGATGCTGCAAGAGCTTTCCCGCTTTAGCAATATTGGACTTTCCATCCGACCATCAGCAAAGCTTACCCGATTAAAAAAAAAAAAAAATTCAGTCTGCGACACGTACCTATCGAACACCAATGAGTACATCGCAGCTAAAACAAATGTTCCCTCCGATGGCAGGACGTACCGATCCAATACCGCAAATTAAGTTTTCGCCGAACACCAACGGGGGCTTCGCAGATAAAACAATCTCAATTTTCCCTCTGATGGGCGGAGAGACTACCCATCCGGTGTCTCAAATTTAAAAAAAAAAAAAAAAAACACCGGATGCCGGCCATAGCCTCCCGGCCAGATTATCTTAACTTTTCCATCCTATGGTCGGCGAGGCTTCTCTCTTCGATGCCAGGAGCTCGAACTCCCATCGGATGCTGACAAGAGCCTCCCGGCCAGACAACCTCACCTTTTCCATTCTGCGGCCAGCAAGGCTTACCCGTTCGTCACCAGGAGCCACACTCCCTTCGGACGTAGGTGAAAGCCCCCGGCTACCTTTCTCGCCTTTCTGTCTTGCGTACGGAGGGGTTTACCCATCCAATGCAGGGAGTCGGGGCTCCCATTGGACGTAGGTGAGAGCCTCCCGGCTAGACAACCTTACCTTTTCCATCCTTGGCCAGCGAGGCTCACCCGTTCGATGCGAGTGCTCCCATCGGAAGCCGGCGAGAGCCTCCTGGCCAGACAAACACGACCATTCCACGTGGTTTAGGTCGCAAAACCCATAAGCAAGCCGTGCGATGCCACAAGTACCAAACACACAAATAAACCCTCCCTCCTTCCTAGGCTTCGGCAAGGCTTACCCGTCTCATGCCGTGAGTAGCAAACTCCCATAAGACGTCGACGAGAGCCTCAAGACCACACAAACTTACCTTTTCCATCCTACGGCCTGCAAAGGCTTACCCAGTTGTTTCCAGGAACAGGAAGTCCCCGTTGGATGCTGGCGAGAGCCTCCTGGCCACCTAATGTTACCTTTTTTGTCCCACATCCGGAGAGGCTTACCCGTTCGATGTGTGTGCTCCCTTCGGACGCCGGCAAGAGCCTCCCGGTTAGACAACCTTACCTTTTCCTTTTCTATGGTCAGCGAGGCTTACCCGTTCGATGCGTGTGCTCCCTTCGGACGCCGGAGAGAGCCTCCTGGACAGACAACTTTTACCTTTCCACTCTACAGTCGGCGAGACTTAACCCGTTCGATGCGTGTGCTCCCTTCAGACGTCGGTAAGAGTCTCTCAGCCACGCAACTTACCTTTCCATTTGACGGTAGGCGAGGCTTAACCGTCCGACACTACGAGTCTCGACCTCTCGCCAAATCCTGAAAAAAAAAAAAAAACTCTCAGCTACCCTCACATCTTTTAACCCCGCCTGGCGAGCCTTACCCGTTCGATGTTCTGAGTTTAATGCCCCATCGGATGCCGCGAGAGTCCTCCCAGTCGGGTTTTCCTTTCCACTCTCCCCGTCCTGCGAGGCTTACCCGTCTGATGCGTGCGCTCCCTTCAGATGTCTGCCAAGAGTTCTCCCGGTCGGGCCTATGCTTGCTACGCAAGCAAGTCTCATCCATCCGATGCCGTGAGTCGGGATCTACTCTCCCAATGCCTAAGTCACTCCCTCCGGAGTACGTAGGCCCTTCCAGCCTGCCAACGAGACGACTTCTCAGAAAACCAAATCAGCCCCCGCCAGTACTCTATGCTATTTTTGGGGGGGCGTTCTTTAAACTGGCAGCTGTCCTCTTATACATTTGCTTTTTGGGGGGTACTCTAGGTTCGGGCCATTCCCGAGCTCGGAGCCCTTCCCCGGACAGCACGCCAAATACGCATACCATACCTCAGCTAGTTATATGTAAGTGTGAACTTGTGAAATGACGTTTTTATTAACAAGATTTGGGATGAGCGTGTCAGATACTTAGCCTAATCAACACAGGTGGACCATAATCAAGTAATCAATCCCATAGTATAAATATCGCTGACTTACCTCTATCCTTTGACGGTTTATCAGCATCCCTCCTCCACCCCATCTCCTCACTTTGAGTTCACTTTATAAATAGACGGGGAAGGGGGGGTACTCTAGGTTCGGGCCATTCCCGAGCTTGGAGCCCTTCCCCGGTCAGCACGCCAAATACGCATACCATACCTCAGCTAATTATATGTAAGCATGAACTAGTGAAACACCGGGGTTGGAAGGGTTGACAGGCTGGTCTCCTGAGGGCACTGAGGAGAGACGGGCACCATATGGTGAGGTGTACACTGTTCTTCCACAGAGGGGCCCACCATCAAAAGTGCTGTGCCATAGGCATCAGGACCTTTCAGTTGAAGATTATCTAGCGAGAATGATGGTCCAGAGATTCACTTTCTGCTTGGATGCCTTCTGCCTGGGAGCACCACTCTGACTACAGATATACTGGGGGAGTATGAGAAGCAATACTCCCTGAATGAGGAGCTGGAACATGGCAAGGGCTGCTTCACCCAGCAGCCCCTGAGACTTATGTCCAGCATTGGAAAATGTCGGGGCCATAGGGGTAATGCTGCAATGGGAACAGATAACCCACAGGCATCTATACCACCTTAGACATTGCCCCATAAACCTACTCATTCAGCCCATGAAATATATATATTTTTAAAAGGGCAGATGAGCTGGAATGAAAAATATTTAAACCCATGCTCTCAACACCTCTTTGTGGAGACAGGGAAAATACTAACTCTTCATATTTTGCTGACCACATCAACCACCTCCGAAGGAAGAGAGGTAAAACACCATGCTCAATTTTTTTTATATATAAAGAGAATAATATATATGTTTGTGTATGTGTGTGTGTATATATATATATATATGTGGCAAGGGGGGGCGTGGTTTAGCGAACCCTGCAGCGGGGCAAAGCATCAGGAGACGCGCGGTGAGTAAGTGGGTTAAGCGCAAATAACGAACCCCTGTCTCTTGTTGCAGTAATAAGCGTGGAGAGAGTATAAAACACCAGAAGAAACAGGAGCGGGAGAGAGAGAGAAGGACTGCTGGCTGCTACATGTGGACTGAGTTTATGTTGATTGTTGGTGCATGTTTTGCCCACTTTTTGTTTGGAATTTATAAATAAAGCAGTCAGTAGTCACAGCCAACCCTACCGTTTTCCTTCCTACACAACGAACATTTTTACACTGGTGCCGAAACCCGGGAAGGAAGATGGATGCCGCTGCCGTGCCTGTGCCCTCCGCTGCAACATTTGCAGAGCTGATTACATCCCTCAGAGCGCCTGACATCTTGGCAAATTTAAAAGTGCTGGCTAATGCTAAACGTAAATACAGTAAGACTGTTATTCATGCCGGCGCTAATGATGTTCGACTTCGCCAGTCGGAGATCACTAAAAATAACATTAAAGAGGTGTGTAAACTTGCAAGCACGATGTCAGACACTGTAATATGCTCTGGTCCCCTCCCTGCTTACCGTGGTGATGAGATGCATAGCAGATTGTCATCACTCAATGGTTGGATGTCTAATTGGTGCCCACAGAATAACATAGGTTTCATAGACAATTGGACGAGCTTTTGGGGCAGACCTGACCTGTTGAAAAGAGATGGTCTTCATCCCTCCTGGGGTGGCGCCGCTCTTCTCTCTAGAAATATGGCAAATAGTCTTAGTGTTTATACTTGACTAACTGGGGCCCAGGTCAGGAAGCAGACAGACTGGCTAAACCGACCGTCTGCTAGCTGCCTCCCATCACAGAGGTCAGTTAATTCTCAGCACATAGAGACTTTTTCACCTAGATATCACACTATAGAGACTGTGTCTGTTCCCCGAACTAGAAAATACAAAAAACGTCCAAACCAAGTTAAGATTAACAATTTAATTGAGGTTCAACAAATAAAAAACAGAAGCAATATGGATAAATAAATGATAAAGCTTGGCTTATTGAATATCAGATGGCTTTCTACGAAAACACTTTTTGTAAATAATATTTTCACTGATCATAATATAGATGTACTCTGTTTGACAGAAACCTGGCTAAAACCTGATGATTACATTATTTTAAATGAGTCCACCCCCCAAGATTACTGTTATAAACATGAGCCGCGTCTAAAAGGCAAAGGTGGAGGTGTTGCTTCAATTTATAACAACGTTTTCAGGATTTCTCAGAGGGCAGGCTTCAAGTATAACTCGTTTGAAGTAATGGTGCTTCATATAACATTATCCAGAGAAACAAATGTTAATGATAAATCCCCTGTTATGTTTGTACTGGCTACTGTATACAGGCCACCAGGGCACCATACAGACTTTATTAAAGAGTTTTGTGATTTTACATCCGAGTTGGTTCTGGCTGCAGATAAAGTTTTAATAGTTGGTGATTTTAATATCCATATTGATAATGAAAAAGATGCATTGGGATCAGCATTTATAGACATTTTGAACTCTATTGGTGTTAGACAACACATTTCAAGACCTACTCATTGTCGAAATCATACTCTAGATTTAATACTGTCAGATGGAATTGATGTTGATAGTGTTGAAATTATTCAGCCAAGTGATGATATCTCAGATCATTATTTAGTTCTGTGCAAACTTCATATAGCCAAAATTGTAAATTCTTCTTCTTGTAACAAGTATGGAAGAACCATCACTTCTACCACAAAAGACTGCTTTTTAAGTTATCTTCCTGATGTATCCAAATTCCTTAGCATATCCAAAACCTCAGAACTTGATGATATAACAGAAACTATGGACTCTCTCTTTTTTAGCACTTTAAATAAAGTGGCTCCTTTACGCTTAAGGAAGGTTAAGGAAAACAGTTTGACACCATGGTATAATGAGCATACTCGCACCCTAAAGAGAGCAGCCCGAAAAATGGAGTGCAGCTGGAGGAAAACCAAACTAGAGGTATTTCGTATTGCTTGGCGGGAAAGTAACCTATCCTACAGAAAAGCATTAAAAACTGCTAGATCCGATTACTTTTCTTTTCTTTTAGAAGAAAACAAACATAACCCCAGGTATTTATTCAATACAGTGGCTAAATTAACGAAAAATAAAGCCTCAACAAGTGTTGACATTTCCCAACACCACAGCAGTAATGACTTTATGAACTACTTTACTTCTAAAATCGATACTATTAGAGATAAAATTGCAACTATTCAGCCGTCAGCTACAGTATCACATCAGACAGTGCACTATAGACCCCCTGAGGAACAGTTCCACTCATTCTCTACTATAGGAGAGGAAGAATTGTATAAACTTGTTAAATCATCTAAACCAACAACATGTATGTTAGACTCTATACCATCTAAGCTCCCAAAAGAGGTGCTTCCAGAAGTCATAGATCCTCTTCTGACTATTATTAATTCCTCATTGTCATTAGGATATTTCCCCCAAACCTTCAAACTGGCTGTTATTAAGCCTCTCATCAAAAAACCACAACTTGACCCCAAAGAACTAGTTAATTATAGACCAATCTCGAATCTCCCTTTTCTGTCCAAGATACTAGAAAAGGTGGTATCCTCACAATTATATTCCTTCTTAGAGAAAAATTGTATATGTGAGGATTTCCAGTCAGGATTTAGACCGTATCATAGTACTGAGACTGCTCTTCTTAGAGTTACAAATGATCTGCTCTTATCATCTGATCGTGGGTGTATCTCTCTATTAGTTTTATTGGATCTTAGTGCTGCGTTTGATACAACTGACCACAACATTATTTTGCATAGACTTGAATACTTTGTTGGCATCAGTGGAAGTGCATTGGCATGGTTTAAATCGTACTTATATGACCGCCATCAGTTCGTAGCAGTGAATGAAGATGTATCATATCGATCACAAGTGCAGTATGGAGTACCTCAAGGCTCAGTACTAGGGCCGCTACTCTTCACGCTTTATATGTTACCCTTGGGAGATATCATCAGGAAACATGGTGTTAGCTTTCACTGTTATGCTGATGATACTCAGCTCTATATTTCTTTGTGGCCCAGTGAAACACACCAATTTGAAAAACTAATGGAAAGCATAGTCGATATAAAAAACTGGATGACGAGTAATTTCTTACTGCTAAATAATGAAAAAAACAGAGGTGTTAATTATAGGACCTAAAAACTCTGCTTGTAATAACCTAGAACACTGTCTAAGACTTGATGGTTGCTTTGTCAATTCTTCGTCATCAGTTAGGAACCTAGGTGTGCTATTTGATTGCAATCTTTGCTTAGAAAGCCACGTTTCTAGCATTTGTAAAACTGCATTTTTCCATCTCAAAAATATATCTAAATTACGTCCTATGCTCTCAATGTGAAATGCAGAAATGTTAATCCATGCATTTATGACCTCAAGGTTAGATTATTGTAATGCTTTATTGGGTGGTTGTTCTGCAAGCTTAGTAAACAAACTAACCAAACTAGAACTAACCAAAATGCAGCAGCAAGAGTTCTTACTAGAACCAGAAAGTATGACCATATTAGCCCGGTCCTGTCAACACTGCACTGGCTCCCTATCAAACATCGTATAGATTTTAAAATATTGCTTATTACTTATAAAGCCCTGAATGGTTTAGCACCTCAGTATTTGAATGAGCTCCTTTTACATTATAATCCTCTACATCCGCTACATTCTCAAAACTCAGGCAATTTGATAATACCTAGAATATCAAAATCAACTGCGGGCGGCAGATCCTTTTCCTATTTGGCGCCTAAACTCTGGAATAACCTACCTAACATTGTTCGGGAGGCAGACACACTCTTGCAGTTTAAATCTAGATTAAAGACCCATCTCTTTAACCCGGCTTACACATAACATACTAATATGCTTTTAATATCCAAATCCGTTAAAAGATTTTTAGGCTGCATTAATTAGGTGAACCGGAAACACTTCCCATAACACCCTATGTACTTGCTACATCATTAGAAGAATGGCATCTATGCTAATATTTGTCTGTTTCTCTCTTATTCCGAGGTCACCGTAGCCACCAGATCCAGTCTGTATCCAGATCAGAGGGTAACTGCAGTCACCCGGATCCAGTACGTATCCAGACCAGATGGTGGATCAGCAGGGGAAGTCGTGGCCTAATGGTTAGAGAGTCGGACTCCCAATCGAAAGGTTGTGAGTTCGAGTCCCGGGCCGGCAGGAATTGTGGGTGGGGGGAGTGCATGTACAGTTCTCTCTCCACCTTCAATACCACGACTTAGGTGCCCTTGAGCAAGGCATCGAACCCCCAACTGCTCCCTGGGCGCCGCAGCATAAATGGCTGCCCACTGCTCCGGGTGTGTGCTCACAGTGTGTGTGTGTTCACTGCTCTGTGTGTGTGCATTTCGGATGGGTTAAATGCAGAGCACAAATTCTGAGTATGGGTTACCATACTTGGCTGAATGTCACTTCACTTTCACTTTCACTTTCACCTAGAAAGGACCTCTATTGCCCTGAAAGACAGCAGAGACCAGGACAACTAGAGCCCCAGATACAGATCCCCTGTAAAGACCTTGTCTCAGAGGACCACCAGGACAAGACCACAGGAAACAGATGATTCTTCTGCACAATCTGACTTTGCTGCAGCCTGGAATTGAACTACTGGTTTTTCTCCATTCTGTCACCGATGGAGTTTCGGTTCCTTGCCGCTGTCCTCTCTGGCTTGTTTAGTTGGGGTCACTTCATCTACAGCGATATCGTTGACTTGATTGCAAATAAATGCACAGACACTATTTTACTGAACAGAGAGCCTTTAACTATCATTTTGCATTATTGACACACTGTTTTCCTAATGAATGTTGTTCAGTTGCTTTGACGCAATATATTGTGTTTAAAGCGCTATATAAATAAAGGTGACTTGACTTGACTACCACTCGCAAACCACACATCACACAATGTAGACAGCGCAATCTTAACAACCTGCACACTTTGCCTATATCTGCTAATACACTACTTTCTTTTCTATTGGTCTCTGGAATTGCCAGTCTGCTGTAAACAAAGCCGATTTCATTACTTATATTATTAGTCATTCAAAGCTTAATCTCATGGCTCTAACAGAGACCTGGATCAAACCAGAGGACACTGCTACACCTGCAGCACTCTCCAATAATTTCTCATTTTTCCACTCCCCCCGTTTGACTGGAAGAGGTGGAGGTACTGGTCTGCTCATCTCTAATGATTGGAAATTTAATCCTTTACCATCTTTGGGTATCAACAGCTCCTTTGAATCTCATTCAGTTACTGTAACCTACCCTTTTAAAATACATTTTGTAGTTGTCTATCGACCCCCTGGACCACTGGGTAACGTTTTGGATGAATTAGATATGTTGCTCTCAACCTTTTCTGAGGATGGTACTCCCCTAGTTATGCTTGGAGATTTCAACATCCATCTAGATAAACCTCTGTATGCTGATTTCCACACACTACTTGCCTCTTTTGATGTCAACCGAGTGTCAACTACTGCTACTCACAAATCAGGCAACCAACAGGACTTTATTTATACACGACACTGCTCTGCTGATCATGTTCTTGTTACTCCACTGCACACGTCAGATCACTTCCTCCTCACTCTTAACCTCAACATGGTCCCTGACACATCACTTACCCCTCCACATGTCATCTTTCGATGTAACCTACGCACACTTTCACCCTCCCGGCTTTCTTTTTCACCCTCCCCTAAACTGTTTGCATCTTTGGATGCTAACAGTGCTACTGATACTTTCTGCTCCACTCTTACATCTGGTTTAGACACTGTTTGCCCCTTATCTTCCAGGCCAGCCTGTAACACCCCTTCTGCCCCTTGGTTATCTAATGTTCTACGCGAACACAGTTCTAAGCTTAGAGCTGCTGAAATGGTGTGGTGCAAATCCAGAAATACTACTGACCTTAATATGTATCAGTGACTCTTATCTTCTTTCTCTGCTAATGTCTCCACTGCTAAAATGACATACTACCATAACAAAATTAACAATTCATCTAACTCTCGCTTGCTTTTTAAAACATTTTCCTCACTTCTTTGTCCTCCTCCTCCCCCTCCTGCTTCATCTCTAATAGCTGACGACTTTGCAACGTTTTTCATTAATAAAATTAAACACATTAGTGCACAATTTTCCACACCACAATCAATCAAGCTCATATCACCAGCAAACTTACTCTCATTTACATCCTTCTCTTCACTCTCTGAGGCAGAAGTCTCAAAACTCATCCTTTCTAATCACCCTACAACTTGCCCGCTTTATCCTATTCCATCTCATCTCCTTCAAACCATTTCTCCTGCAGTTGTACCTGCACTCACTCACATCATCAACACATCCCTCCACACTGGTGTTTTTCCCTCATCATTTAGACAGGCACGTATAACTCCACTACTTAAGAAACCCAACCTCAACCCATTTCTTTTAGAGAACTACAGACCAGTTTCCCTTCTTCCTTTCATTGCAAAAACACTTGAACGAGCTGTGTTCAACCAAGTCTCTACATTTCTCACACACAACAACCTCCTTGACAGCAACCAATCTGGCTTCAGAAGTGGACATTCAACTGAGACTGCCTTGCTCTCAGTTGTTGAAGCTCTAAGACTGGCAAAAACGGAATCCAAATCTTCAGTACTTATCCTGCTTGATCTGTCCGCTGCTTCTGACATGGATAATCACCAGATCCTCCTATCAACCCTACTGGCAAAATGCATCTCAGGAACCACACTTCAATGGTTTGAGTCTTACCTATCAGATAGGTCCTTCAAAGTATCTTGGAGAGGTGAGGTGTCCAAGTCACAACATCTAACTACTGGGGTGCCTCAGGGCTCAGTTCTTGGACCACTTCTCTTCTCTGTCTACATGGCATCATTAGGTTCTGTCATTCAGAAACATGGCTTTTCATACCACTGCTATGCTGATGATACTCAACTCTTCCTCTCATTCCATCCTGATGATCCGACGGAAGCTATTCGCATCTCAGCTTGTCTAACAGACATTTCTTCCTGGATGATGGACCATCACCTTCAACTCAACCTTGCCAAGACAGAACTGCTTGTGATTCCAGCAAATCCATTGTTTCATCACAATTTCACCATCAAGTTAGGCACATCAACCATAACTCCTTCAAAAACTGCTAGAAACCTTGGAGTTATGATTGATGATCAGCTGACTTTCTCAGACCACATTGCTAAAACTGTCCGATCCTGCAGATTTACTTTATTCAACATCAAGAAGATCAAGCCCTTTCTTTCCGAACATGCTGCACAACTCCTTGTTCAATTTCTTGTTCTGTCCAAGCTGGACTATTGCAATGCCCTCTTGGCAGGTATTCCAGCCAATTCTATCAAACCTTTAAAATTAATTCAGAACGCGGCAGCAAGATTAATTTTTAATGAGCCAAAAAGAATACATGTCACACCTCTGTTTATCAATTTGCACTGGCTTCCAATAGCTGCTCGTATAAAATTCAAGGCATTGATGTTTGCCTACAAAACTACCACTGGCTCTGCACCCATTTACCTAAATTTGTTACTTCAAACTTATGTGCCCTCTAGAAGCTTGCGTTCTGCAAGTGAACGTAGCTTGATTGTGCCATCCTAAAGAAGCACAAAGTCACTTTTACGGACTTTTAAATTAAATGTTCCCTCCTGGTGGAATGACCTCCCCAACTCAATCCGGACAGCTGAGTCCTTAGCCATCTTCAAGAATCGGCTTAAAACACATCTCTTCCATCTTTATTTGACCCTCTAACTTTAACACTCACTATTCTAATTCTAATCTTAAAAAAATCTAACTACCTTTCTAATCTTTGTGTATTCTATTTTCTTTTCATTAATTTTGCAAATGTATGTGTGTGTGTGTGTGTGTGTGTGTGTGTGTATGTGTAAAGACCTCTAACACTAGCTTGCTCTATTCTTTTTTTTATTATGTCTGTGTTCTTTATATTATATTATTTAAAATCGCATGCTATGTGTTCTGTGTTAACCTGAGACTTGTTATAGCACTTATATATCATTGCTCTTTTTGTTGTTTTTGATTGCTTCCACTGTCCTCATCTGTAAGTCGCTTTGGATAAAAGTGTCTGCTAAATGAATAAATGTAAATTAATAAATGTAAATGTATCTAGCTTTACAGCCTTTTAATTTCAAGGTGGACCACAGGCCGGGTGTTCAGATGGCTGTGGCCGAATTCCTCTCCCGGAATGGGGGGGGGGGGGGTGCTGCAGGCTGGATGGCTCCCCGGCCTGAGTCGGGCGGTGGGGGTATGTGGCAAGGGGGGGCGTGGTTTAGCGAACCCTGCAGCGGGGGAAAGAGCGTCAGGAGACGTGTGGTGAGTGAGTGGGTTAAGCAAAAATAACGAACACCTGTCTCTTGTTGCGTTAATTGGCGTGGAGAGAGTATAAAACACCAAAAGAAACAGGAGCGGGAGAAAGAGAGAAGGACTGCTGGCTGCTACATGTGGACTGAGTTTATGTTGATTGTTTTGTCTTTTGTTGGTGCATGTTTTGCCCACTTTTTGTTTGGAATTTATAAATAAAACAGTCAGTAGTCACAGCCGACCCTGCCGTCTTCCTTCCTACACAACGAACATTGTTACAATATATATAAACTTCTCAAAGCCAAATGAATAAATATTCATCATTTCATTCCTCAGACAAATTTATGAATGAACACAGCCAGCCCCCTCAAGAGCTGACTGTGCATGCTCTGCTCCAAAACTAACCATACATAAATCACATGCATCCCCACCCCTAATTATAGCGAGGGCAGGGAGAAACGAGCGATCTAAAATGCAGTATGCTTTTCATTTGCAAAAGATTATGATGGCGAGTCCTCAATCTCATATACATATCACTCATATCAGTGCTAACATCAACCTCCTTGGAGGAAGATAGCTGCAGCATAGACTCACTCAAAGGGGGAAGAGACACTGGCAGAGAAGAACACATGATCTAAAGTGCTGTCTTTTAAGCTCGCCAAACAGAGGTGACTGTGCACTGTTAATACAAACAACAGCACATAAAGTGAAAGTGACATGACATTCAGCCAAGTATGGTGACCCATACTCAGAATTCGTGCTCTGCATTTAACCCATCCAAAGTGCACACACACAGAGCAGTGAACACACACACACACACACACACACACTCCCAGAGCAGTGGGCAGTCATTTATACTGCGGCACCCGGGGAGCAGCTGGGGGTTTGGTGCTTTGCTCAAGGGCACCTAAGTCGCGATATTGCCGGCCCAAGATTCAAACCCACAACCCTAGGGTTAGGAGTCAAAGTCCCTAACCAATAAGCCACGATTCCCCCAAAGAAGACTGACACGATTCACACAGAGCGCTTGCTGAAAACACAGAAGCTAATGTTGCTTGTTTTGGATGCACTTTTAAACTCTCTGGTCTCTGTTAATTCATATTACTCAGTATGGAGTGTATAAGTATACTGTGACACCTTGAAATAAAGACAATCAATCAATCAAATTTTATTCAACATTTTTTCAAAACAAATCAATGCAGTTCAAAGTGCTTTACAGGTAAGAACAAGCTAATGACACAAATATTTTAAATTAACAAATTAACATTTAGTGAGAAAAAAAGATTTAAAATAAATAAATGAAATGATAAGAAAAAGTAATGTAGAACAAAAAACATGGGGGGTCTTTTCCTCGTGCATGCACACTGGTGGCCTCGTGGGTCCAGGAAGGGTGCGTTGAGGGACTCCCGCGAAACCAGAGACGTGAGCTGCCATACCCACGGTTCGGACAAGAACCGCACCCGTTTACACGGCCATCAGGCCAGGATGCCAGGCCATCTATCCCCATCAAGCGCCGCGGCCAGTGAGTGGGATGAAGCCGCTAGAACACCCGCAGAGGGAAGCGCGCACGGCCGCCTGACTCCACCCCTTACCTGGATCCTAACCTGGATCCACCCCTTACCTGGATCCTTACCTGGATCCTGGATCCTAATAGTAGTAACAAAATTTGGATGGGAATAATGAGAAATTTGTGTGTGTGCGTGTGTGTATCAAGAAGATAAACTGGTACAATAGTGCACTAAATGCCAGGGGAAAACAATGCATATATCAAAGTTTTGATGATCTAATATGTCATGATACTGAATTATGCTGAATTTATTAGCTCCATGAGTATAAATCTATGCAGGTGCAGAGAGACAACGAAAATTATAATGTGAGGATCTGCAAAGAGAAAGAGAAAACGTGTGCAAAAATGCACAAGGACAAATAGCTTTGAACATCATTTGTTGCTAAGTGATGATGAACTGCATCCCTGAACAGACCCATCATCTGAATGTGCTGTTGTTGTTTTTGAAGTGACATCAACACACATACAAAGAGCAATTACAAGGCCATGAACATATGTAAAGATGTAAAGGCTCAGCACAAAGTGCACTTTTTTAACATATTGAAAGCTCTCCTTAGTAAATTAGCGGTCAGTCCTCAAATAAGTCCTTATTTAGAGCATTCTGACAGAGCAGAAAACATATCTCATGGAGGATTTTCTGGTAAGAGTATTGCTTATTTGTTTGGGTGATGATACGCGAGCAGGACATTTAAATCAAAATTAAAACTACTTAAACTTTAATGAAATTCTTTCGTTATTAGCCTATTTTGTGCACCTCTGTTTTTTTTTTTTTTTTGCTGTAATCATTTCAAAAGAAAGGTGAGAAGAAAAAAGGAAATGCATTGTTGATTTGGTAGAAATAACTTACTAGGCCTTCTCCTGCTGCCAAAAAAAATTAGCATATTGTGATAAAGTTCATTATTTTCCATAATGTAATGATAAAAATTAAACTTTCATATATTTTAGATTCATTGCACACCAACTGAAATATTTCAGGTATTTTATTGTTTTAATACTGATGATTTTGGCATACAGCTCATGAAAACCCAAAATTCCTATCTCAAAAAATTTGCATATCATGAAAAGGTTCTCTAAATGAGCTATTAACCTAATCATCTGAATCAACTAATTAACTCTAAACACCTGCAAAAGATTCCTGAGGCTTTTAAAAACTCCCAGCCTGGTTCATTACTCAAAACCGCAATCATCGGTAAGACTGCCGACCTGACTGCTGTCCAGAAGGCCATCATTGACACCCTCAAGCGAGAGGGTAAGACACAGAAAGAAATTTCTGAACGAATAGGCTGTTCCCAGAGTGCTGTATCAAGGCACCTCAGTGGGAAGTCTGTGGGAAGGAAAAAGTGTGGCAAAAAACGCTGCACAATGAGAAGAGGTGACCGGAACCTGAGGAAGATTGTGGAGAAGGACCGATTCCAGACCTTGGGGGACCTGCGGAAGCAGTGGACTGAGTCTGGAGTAGAAACATCCAGAGCCACCGTACACAGGCATGAGCAGGAAATGGGCTACAGGTGCCGCATTCCCCAGGTCAAGCCACTTTGGGCTACAGAGAAGCAGCACTGGACTGTTGCTCAGTGGTCCAAAGTACTTTTTCCGGATGAAAGCAAATTTAGCATGTCATTCGGAAATCAAGGTGCCAGAGTCTGGAGGAAGACTGGGGAGAAGGAAATGCCAAAATGCCTGAAGTCCAGTGTCAAGTACCCACAGTCAGTGATGGTTTGGGGTGCCATGTCAGCTGCTGGTGTTTGTCCACTGTGTTTTATCAAGGGCAGGGTCAATGCAGCTAGCTATCAGGAGATTTTGGAGCACTTCATGCTTCCATCTGCTGAAAGCTTTATGCAGATGAAGATTTCGTTTTTCAACACGACCTGTCACCTGCTCACAGTGCCAAAACCACTGGTAAATGGTTTACTGACCATGGTATTACTGTACTCAATTGGCCTGCCAACTCTCCTGACCTGAACCCCATAGAGAATCTGTGGGATATTGTGAAGAGAAAGTTGAGAGACGAAAGACCCAACACTCTGGATGAGCTTAAGGCCGCTATCGAAGCATCCTGGGCCTTGTGGGGCGGCAGTGGCTCAGTGGTTCATGTAGGTTGTCTACAAACCGGAAGGTTGGTGGTTCAATCCCCGGCTCCACCTGACCAAGTGTCTAGGTGTCCTTGAGCAAGACACCTTACCCCAGCTGCTCCCGACGAGCTGGATGGCGCCTTGAATGGCTGACACCGCATTCGGTGTGTGAATGATTGTGTGAATGGGTGAATGTGAGGCAAATTGTAAAGTGCTTTGGATGGCCATGTGGTCTGTTGAAATCGCTATATAAATGCAGTCCATTTACCATTACCATTTTACATAACATCTCAGCAGTGCCACAGGCTGATTGCCTCCATGCCACGCCGCAATGAAGCAGTCATTTCTGCAAAAGGATTCCCGACCAAGTATTGAGTGCATAACTGAACATAATTATTTGAAGGTTGACTTTTTTTTGTATTAAAAACACTTTTCTTTTATTGGTCGGATGAAATATGCTAATTTTTTGAGATAGGAATTTTGGGTTCTCATGAGCTGTATGCCAAAATCATCAGTATTAAAACAATAAAAAAATAAAATGAAATATTTCAGTTGGTGTGCAATGAATCTAAAATATATGAAAGTTTAATTTTTATCATTACATTATGGAAAATAATGAACTTTATCACAATATGCTAATTTTTTTAGAAGGACCTGTATATCAGTTTAAAAAAAAATGTGAATAATTTATCTCTTCAAAATTTAGACAAACTCAACAGGAAACAACAAGATTAAAATAAAATACTGGGTAACGATTTAGATTACAACCTGCAAAGAACTACGTGAGTATAATGAATTTATGGTGTAAGTTTCTATAATTATAGTGTACCCATAAAGAACGTACATGTAGGTATAAGGGAACAAGGTATAAGGGGTCATTATTGCCGTTTCCATAGACATCAGCTTGTATTTTACAAACTGTAAATTTATGTTTTGCTAGTACTTATGTATATTTAAATATCTGAAACCTACAATAAGCATTATATAGTAGAAAACACTGAATATTTGTGATAATATGACAAGCGCTCTGTGCGTCCAATTTGGCTCTGCGCCAGTCAAAGCGCGAAAGCGGATTTAAAATCAGCAGTTGATGACGTGAAGCACTGAAAGTTCTAATCACATCGGTGTGATCATATGCGTTAAAGGGTTAAAGAAGCTGTAAGGCCAATGGATGTAAGAAATCGAAGAACAAACTGATATGACATAATTTCGAACAAAATCAGGCCGAAACAAAGTTTGCTTTTGCAGTTCAAACAGCTCACCTTTGGCTCCTAAACACCTTTCCATTGGTCTGTGGTGGTTACGCAATCAGTGGGTGTGTTCTGAAACCCCACCTTCTTTGATGCACTTTTTTTTTCTCGGCTCGTTTCTCATTCTGTGGAGGTCATTAAGGAGAGCAACATCTCCTGAATACACTGGAGTGTCAATTAGCTGAGCTGCACAAATATAATCGCACCTGTATGATCGCTTGCGGACAGACTTTAAAAATGTAGAGACAGTATTTCATTCCTAGAAAGAAATAGTAACGAAGTTTGGTGTCGATGACCTGGAGTTATGCAAAAAGCGACGCAGAGAAACATCAGAAACAAGTTTTCCAAAGCCATGAAAATAATGAAAGGAAAGAGTAAAGCTATAAAGTAGCAAGTACTAAATACATGTTTCAAATAAATGTTACACATACTGCTGCTGTTGTTCTTTCAATAAGCAAATTTAAAAGGTATACAGTAAATTGGAATACCAAAATAAATATACAATAATAAACCTTTTTTCATCAAAAAAAAGTATGCAGTTTAATAAAGTAAATGAACACTAATAAAATAAAGCAACAAACTGATTGCAATATTTTTTTCCCCCACATCATGCATAAGTTTTCAGACTATGAGCCATTCACACATTCACGTGGTGTTGGAAAGTTAGTTAACAGTATACCATCGCTCAGCCTTTTTCAAACTACTTTTTGCCCCAAAACGAAGAACGAAAATGAACTTTGTTTGAGGTATATCGGGGCCCCTTAGTAAAACAATCTGACACCATGGTATAAAGAGCACACTCGCATCGTAAAAATAGCAGTCTGGAAAATGGAGCGCAGCTGGAGGAAAACAAAACTTAAGGTATTTCATATTGCTTGGCGGAAAAGTACGCTATCCTACAGAAAAACTGCTAGATCTGATTACTTTTCATCTCTTTTAGAAGAAAACAAACATGGTATTTATTCAATACAGTGGCTAAATTAATGAAAAATAAAGCATCAGCAGGTGTTGCCATTTCCCAGCAGCACAGCAGTAATGATTTTATGAACTTCTTTACTTCTAAGACCAATAATATTAGAGATAAAATTGTAACCATGCATCAGTCAGCTACAGTATAGCAACAGACAGTGCACTAGATCCCCTGAGGAACAGTTCCACTCATTCTCTACCGTAGGAGAGGAAGAATTGTCTAATCTTGTTAATTTGTCTAAACCAACAAACAACGTGTATGTTAGACCCTATTCCATCTAAGCTCCTAAAAGCGGTGCTTCCAGAAGTCATAGATACTGTACTCTTCTGACTATTATTAATTCATCATTGTCATTAGGATATGTCCGCAAAACCTTCAAACTTGCTGTTATTAAGCCTCTCATGAAAAAACTTGACTCCAAATAACTAGTTAATTACAGACTGATCTCGAATCTCCATTTTCTGTCTGAGATAAAAGAAAATGTAGTACCCTAACAATTGTATTCCTTCTTAGAGAAAAAATGTATCTGTGAGGATTTCCAGTCAGGATTTAGACCGTATCATAGTACTGAGACTGCTCTCATTAGAGTTACAAATGACCTGCTCTTATCATCTGATCATGGCTGTATCTCTTTATTAGTGCTACTGGATCTTAGCGCTGCGTTTAACACAATTGACCACAACATTCTTTTGCATAGACTTGAACACTTTGTTGGCATTAATGGAAGTGCATTAGCATGGTTTAAATCATACTTATATGACCGGCATCAATCCGTAGCAGGGAATGAAGAGGTATCATATCGATCATAAGTGCAGTATGGAGTACCTCAAGGCTCAGTATTAGGGCCACTACTCTTCACGCTTTATATGTTACCCTTGGGAGATATCATCAGGAAACATGGTGTTAGCTTTCACTGTTATGCTGATGATACTCAGCTCTATATTTCTTCGCGGCCCGGGGAAACACACCAATTTGAAAAACTAATGGAATGCATAGTCGATATATAAAAAACTGGATGACAAGTAATTTCTTACTGCTAAATTCTGAAAGAAAAACAGAGATATTAATTATAGAACCTCAAAACTTTGCATGTAATAACCTAGAACACTGTATAAGACTTAATGGCTGCTCTGTCAATTCTTCGTCATCAGTTAGGAACCTAGGTATGATATTTGATAGCAATCTTTCCTAAGAAAGCCATGTTTCTAGCATTTGTAAAACTGCATTTATCCATCTCAAAAATATATCTAAATTATGGCCTATGCTCTCAATGTCAAATGCAGAAAGGTTAATCCATGCATTTACGACCTCAAGGTTAGATTATTGTAATGCTTTATTGGGTGGTTGTTCTGCACGCTTAGTAAACAAACTACAGCTAGTCCAAAATGCAGCAGCAAGAGTTCTTACTAGAATCAGAAAGTATGACCATATTAGCCCGGTCCTGTCAACACTGAACTGGCTCCCTATCAAACATCATATAGATTTTAAAATATTGCTTATTACTTATAAAGGCCTGAATGGTTTAGCACCTCAGTTTTTGAATGAGCTCCTGTTACATTATAATCCTCCACGTCCGCTACGTTCTAAAAACTCAGGAAATTTGATAATACCTAGAATATCAAAATCAACTGCGGGCGGCAGATCCTTTTCCTATTTGGCGCCTAAACTCTGGAATAACCTACCTAACATTGTTCGGGAGGCAAACACACTCTTGCAGTTTAAATCTAGATTAAAGACCCATCTCTTTAACCTGGCTTACACATAACATACTAATATGCTTTTAATATCCAAATCCGTTAAATGATCTTTAGGCTGCATTAATTAGGCAAACCGGAACCGGGAACACTTCCCATAACACCCGATGTACTTGCTACATCATTAGAAGTATGGCATCTATGCTAATATTAGTCTGTTTCTCTCTTTTTCCGAGGTCATCGTAGCCACCAGATCCAGTCTGTATCCAGATCAGAGGATCACTGCAGTCACCCAGCTCCAGTACGTATCCAGACCAGATGGTGGATCGGCACCTAGAAAGGACTTCTACATCCTGGAAAGACAGCGGAGACCAATACAATTCAATTCAATTCTATTCAATTCATGTTTATTTGTATAGCGCTTTTTACAATACAAATCGTTACAAAGCAACTTTACAGAAAATTAAGTTTCAACAATATTTAGTAGTAGCTTATAAGTGGTGACTGTCAGTCTGTGCAGGTATGACAGGATTTTTCAGAAAAATTAATATAAGACGTAGTCAGCCAGACGATGAACATTATTAACCGCAATTATTATATGATGCAGTCACACATGTAGAAATATGTGTTAGTTCTGTTTGTTGATTCAGGGTTAGCATCATCTGGGGTCCTCTGAGGGGTCAGCATCATCTCTTCTCAGGTGTTCTGGATCCAGACTGGAGCTTGTGTAAATCGGCAAAACATAGAAACAAATAGAGACATCATTAGCATAGCTGCTGTTCCAACAAAGTAAAATTAATAAGTTTAACCCAAGCTAAAGAATAAGAATGTGCATTTGATCAGATGCAACTACACTCACAATTTAAGAGATAAATTATTCGAATGCTTGGCTAAAGAGATGCGTTTTTAATCTAGATTTAAACAGAGAGAGTGTGTCTGAACCCCGAACATTATCAGGAAGGCTATTTCAGAGTTTGGGAGCCAAATGTGAAAAACATCTACCTCCTTTAGTGGACTTTGCTATCCTAGGAACTACCAAAAATCCAGCATTTTGTGACCTTAGGGAGCGTGATGGATTGTAACATGGAAGAAGGCTAGTTAGGTGCGCAGGAGCTAAACCATTTAGGGCCTTATAGGTAAGTAATAATAATTTGTAACTGATACAGAACTTAATAGGTAGCCAGTGCAGAGACTGTAAAAATTGGGGTAATATGATCATATTTTCTTGACCTGGTAAGGACTCTAGCTGCTGCATTTTGGACTACCTGTAGCTTGTTTATTGAAGAAGCAGGACAACCACCTAGCTGTGCATTACAATAGTCCAGTCTAGAGGTCATGAATGCATGAACTTGCTTTTCTGCATCAGAAACAGATAACATGTTTCGTAGCTTGGCAGTGTTTCTAAGATGGAAGAATGTAGTTTTTGTAACATGGGAAATATGAAATATGAAGTTGCTTTCTAATATAAAACCCAGATTTTGACTGTAGATGAAGTAACAGTACATCCGTCTAGTTGCAAACTGTAAACTACAAGATTCTGTGTACTGTTTTTTGGTCCAATAATTAATATCTCTGTCTTATCCGAATTTAATAGGAGAAAATTATTGATCATCCAATCTTTTACATTTTAACACACTCTGTTAGCTTAGATAATTTAGAAGTTGAATCTGGTCTCGTTGAGATATATAGCTGAGTATCATCCGCATAACAGTGGAAGCTAATTCCGTATTTTCTAATAATATTACCAAGGGGCAACATGTATATTGAAAATAGAAGGAGACCTAGTGGCACTCCATATTTTACTGGTGATAAATGTGATGACTCCCCATTTAAATAAACAAAATGGTAGCGATTGGACAGGTAGGATCTTAACTATCTTAGAGCCTGCCCTTGAATACCTGTATAGTTTTGTAATCGATCTATGAGTATGTCATGATCTATGGTGTCGAATGCAGCACTAAGATCAAGTAAAACTAGCAATGAGATGCATCCTTGATCTGACGCAAGAAGCAGGTTGTAACGATTAAAACTCCATGATCATGGGAAGAAGGAGGCGGGAACCGGCAGACAATCAAATATAAACTTTAATAATTAAAATAAATACAAAACAGTGCGTCAGCCCCTCACGGATGACTGACGCGCACAAATAAAAAGCAAACTAAAACTAAAACCCAGGCCTGGTCCTCTCTCGTCCGTCACTGTCGTCGCTCCGGTTTTATATCCCTCCATCTCCTCCGTGGGACTTGAGACCGGTGGGTCGAGCAGGTGTCGCTCATTTCCCAATCACTCCACTGGCCTCGCTCCTGTTCCCACGTCTCTCGGCCCCGCCCCACTCGTCACACAGGTCATTTGTAATTTTAACAAGTGCAGTTTCTGTGCTATGGTGGGGCCTGAAACCTGATTTGAAATTCTTCATTCAGAACATTTTTTTGCAGGAAGGAGCTCAATTGAGCAGACACAACTTTTTCTAAAACTTTTGTCATAAATGGAAGATTTGAAATAGGCCTATAATTTGCCAGTTCACTAGGATCTAGTTTTGGTTTTTTAATAAGAAGCTTAATAACCGCCAGCTTGAATGGTTTTGGGATGTGACCTAAAGATAACGACGAGTTAATGATATTGAGAAGCGGTTCTTCGGCTACAGGTAACAACTCTTTCAGTAATTTACTGGGTACAGGATCTAATAAACATGTCGTTGGTTTAGATACAGTGATACGTTTATTTAGCTCTTCCTGTCCTATAGTTGTGAAGCACTGCAGTTTATCTTTGTGTGCGATGGATGAAACTGAAGTATTAGACGCTGTAGAATCTTCATTCGCTATTGTATTTCTAATGTTATCTATTTTATCAGTGAAGAAATTCATAAAGTCATTACTATTAAACGTTGCTGGAATATTTGATTCAGGTGGCGTCTGGTAATTTGTTCATTTAGCCACTTTACTAAATAAAAACCTTGGATTGTTTTGGTTATTTTCTATGAGTTTGTGGATATGCTCTGCCCTAGCAGTTTTTAGAGCCTGTCTATAGCTGGACATACTGTTTTTCCATGCAATTCTAAAAACTTCCAAGTTAGTTTTTCTCAATTTTCGTTCAAGACTATGAGTTTATTTCTTGAGAGAGTGAGTAATACTGTTATACCATGGGACAGTACGTTTTTCTCTAACTTTTTTTCACAACTAGAGCCCCAGATACAGATCCCCTGTAAAGACCTTGTCTCAGATGACCACCAGGACAAGACCACGGGAAACAGATGATTCTTCTGCACAATCTGACTTTGCTGCAGCCTGGAATTAAACTGCGCGTTTCATCTGGTCAGAGGAGAACTGGCCCCCCTACTGAGCCTGGTTTCTCCCAAGGTTTTTTTTCTCCATTCTGTCACCGTTGGAGTTTCGGTTCCTTACTGCCATCGCCACTGTCTTGCTTAGTTGGGGTCACTTCATCTACAGCGATTCGAAAAAAAATCCCTCCCTTTCCTTTGGTTGTGTGTCGCCCAATCACCCTAATGGAGAAACCACCACTGGTTATTGTAATTACTATAATAAGTACATAGTATGTACATGAAGAACAGGACTGTAAAATAAAGCGCTAACCATACATACACTATATATCAGCAAATTTATCAATAAACATGGTTCACTATTTAATTTTTGTAATTATTATTATTATTATTATTATTACTTTATATTTTTTTAGGTCTACTGCTGGGTTAAATGAAGCAAACTGGGTTTTAAAAATAAAATCACAGACAATATGACAACAGTAACAAGACAGGCAACAGATTACAATTCATTACACCAGTTCAGAAAAAAAAGCAAAGCAACTCCATATTATACAGCTAATACAGTTAAACCAAATTCTCTTGAAAAGCTTGTTTTAGGACAAATATTAGATTTTGTTCAATTTGTTCAAGTTTTTCACCCACTGATGAAGTTAAACTTTTATGGCCAAACAATCACACCAATAAACACACAGTAATAAACACTGAAAGTCAAGATTAAATTGTGTATTATACACTGTAAAACCCGACAAGTTAACTTAACTCAAACCGTTTGAGTAAACCGATTGCCTTGACTGTAATACCCGACAAGTAAACTTAACTCAAACGGTTTGAGTAAACAGATATCCTTAAGTTATGTTAACTCAAACCATTTGAGGAAACCGATTGCCTTAAACCGTTTAAGTTGAAAAAACTCACAGTTATGAGTACTTTGAACTTAATTCAGTTGAGTTCACTGAAAGAAGATATACATTGCAATTAAGTAATTAAGTGATTAATTGAGTGATAATTGAGTTTAGTGATGAACACCTGCTGTTAACAAACAGAATTACTGAAGAAAAGAGAGAAAGGAACTGCAGCTGACTTCAGACACAGCCTCACTCAAACCTGACAAGTTATGTTAACTCAAACCGTTTGAGGAAACCGATTGCCTTAAACCATTTAAGTTGAAAAAACTAACAGTTGTGTACTCTGAACTTAATTCAGTTGAGTTCACTGAAAGAAGATGTACATTGCAATTAAGATTAACTAAGTGCTGATTGAACATTAGTGATGAACAGCTGCTGTTAACAAACAGAATCACTGAAGAAAAGAGAAACACAAGAACTACTACAACTGACTTCAGACACAGCCTTAGATGAAATCAACTGAAATAAAATACATGAAATCTCTCAAGATCTGATTAAACAACCCACAAACAGCATCACCAGCTCCACTTATTAATAACCAGACTGACTTTATTTCTGTCAGACTTCTACAGAAGATCTTATTGAGAATGAACTAAGGTTTAGATGTTGATTTATTGTTTCATTTGAAGTAACCATGTTAGAGATCAGTGTTTGCTTTAGTTGGGCTCTTGACCCTTGACTTCTGTCTTAGTCTTTTCTCTGGATGTTATAACCATGTGTTTCTAAAACATATTTGTTGTAATTCAAAAGCCCAGAAGAAATGCCATCAGGTGTACCTAGGTGTAGGTTGTTATACTTTATATTGGTGATGATAATTATTCATTATTATTATTCACAATTATTGACCCGTACGGAGTCTAATCTTTGATGAAGCAGGTGTAGTGTAATTTGTAGAAGTGGTTCTAGTAAAAAATGACACTAAGAGCCAGTGGTTCTGTGATAATCAGTTAATATAAAAATGACTTTCTAAACATTTTGTACACATACATTTTTCTTCTATGCCAGTAGTTGGTCAAACACAGACATTAATAATCAGAATATGAACCTCTACAATGGTGACGAAAAAAAACATGCTGCAATGCATGCTGGGTACTATTGTATTACAAAACTCATCCATGGCTCCCAGCATGCTTTACAGCATTTTTTTTTCATGGTCACCATTGTTGAGGTTCATATTCTGATTATTGATGTCTGTGTGTGACTAATTGACACCATAGAAGTCCAAACTGTTTGGAAAGTCTTTGTATTATCTGATTATCACAGAACCACTGGCTCTTATTGTCCATTTACAATAACCAATCAAATTACACAACACCTATTTCATCGGCGATTAGACTCCGTACGGATCAATAATTGATGATTATCATCACCAATATAAAGTATAACAACCTACACCTAGGTACAGGTTAGCACCTGATGGCATTTCTTCTGGGCTTTTGATTTACAACAAATGTGTTTTAGAAACACACGGTTATAACAGCCAGAGAAAACACAAAGACAGAAGTAAAGGGTTAAGAGCCCAACTAAAGCAAACACTGATCTCTAACATGGTTACTTCAAATGAAACAATAAATCAACATCTAAACCTTAGTTCATTCTCAGTAAGATCTTCTGTAGACGTCTGACAGAAATAAAGTCAGTCTGGTTATTAATAAGTGGAGCTGGTGATGCTGTTTGTGGGGTTGTTTAATCAGATCTTGAGAGATTTCATGTATTTTATTTCAGTTGATTTCATCTAAGGCTGTGTTTGAAGTCAGTTGTAGTAGTTCTTGTGTTTCTCTTTTCTTCAGTGATTCTGTTTGTTAACAGCAGCTGTTCATCACTAATGTTCAATCAGCACTTAGTTAATCACTTAATTACTTGAATGCAAAGTTTCAAAACTTACATGGTTTAAATCAAGGCAATCTGTTTACTCAAACGGTTTGAGTTAAGTTAACTTGTCGGGTTTTACAGTGTAGCAAACTGACAGGATTTTACCATTTTGATCCACGTCCTTACCATTTTGACTAGTTCACAGTAGAGGTCTACACTGGTCCAAAAATGTATACCTGAACCGGAAGAAACCCGCCTATTATTTTTAAACTTGAACCTGGGCCCATGCAGAACCGAGAAATGTCAAAAATGTACTACCCGGAACTGATGCGGACCATCAATTATTTGAAAGCTGGACCTGAACCTGGCCGGGAAGACACAGACCTGACTGGACCTGATCGGCACATATTCCACGGCAAATTGTTATTAACAAGTCAATAAACAAATTGTAAAAATGAAACTTTTTGTCTTACCTAATGTAAGAAGCCTCCTTGTACCTGACTATAATGCACACAATCCTTCTTGCCAAGAAAGTTCCATCCATGTTATTCCTCTTTTGCCAATTGAAATGCTTAAACCACTCATTATTCCATCTTCAAAAGTCCACTTGCTGTCACGGTGATGGATGACAAATGCGACTTTGCAGTTTTGCTTTTTTTGTGTGTATTTCAGGTCAACTTGCATAATAATTTAGACTGTTTGCCCATGTATTATAATAATGATTGCTCTTCCAGTGCCATGGCTGCTGACGTTAGCTTTATTTGCTACCATCTCTGTGCTCTCTGAGCTGAGTCTGAGCAAAATAATTATATATAACAACAAGACGGTTCATTCAAAATATTATTATACAAATTGGAGAAACTGCAAACCGTCGTATGGCAGATTAAGTCCTGCCTTCTAAATAAAAAAGCCAATTGTCAAATATGAAGTCATTGCATGTGTTTTTTTTCACATTATTTCAAATTACCAACTCACACTTTTATCATCCTAATTTTACAAGCTGAATTTTAGAAAACAACAAACGCACAGCTCTGACTGACTCTGATAACGGCCAGGTGTTCTCCAAGTCCGATCGACTCAGGTATTACATACAATGTTAAACAGACCCGGGACCCAAAGTAATAGATTGGGACCTGACCCGGCCCTGGCTGACCATTTAAAATATAGCCCCGAACCCGTACGGATCCCGGATGAGTTCCTGGGTCCTCGGGTCTCGGGTCCTCCGTGTAGACCTCTAGTTAACAGTTTCCGGTTTTACTGCTTATCAGTCTCTGCTCAATGTTGTGAAAACAATACTTGGACAAAACCCTCCAGTTTTAAAAGAACACATTCCAGTCAGTTTTTAAAAAAATAAAAATCTCTCTCCTATTCGCTTCGATTGGTTTTCTTGTATTTATTTATTTTATTTTTTTATTCCTGTCATGAGCTCCACAAACACAGAATGCATTAACATCAGTAAGGTTGCAGTATCATCCTTGTTGATCCTGGAACAACATTCCAATAAAATCAGAATTGAGATGTCACTTTTCAGGAAATATCTGTTTTAGGCTTACAATCACCCTTTTAATCAGCTATCATTTCACACTGATTTTAGGAATAAATTATGAGTAGGGTTAGTGATATTGATTGTGTTCATTCTATATTTTTGGACAATAATGTTGATCCATGATCATCAAAAAAATTTACTTGGCAAAATCACGGCGAACTGCGTCACACACAGAACCATTCACGTTTGAACTCGCGTGACTTGCTGCATGCTCTCTTTCACTTCCTCCACATTCCTAACCCAGCACCGTGAGGCTACTTATTACTGATATCAACCCAAATTAGATAAAATCAAGCCAACTTCATAACACGACAGTCTAAACCAAATGTTTGGATTGAAACAATCACCAGCATTTTTTATATGTGTACATAAGTTATAAAAAAGCACACAGTGTATGTTTTTGCTAAATCACTTGCAGATATAAGATTGTTGTTAGGTCATACATACCACATAATATTAGAATAGGTACCCCTTAGTTTCAAAATACTTACAGTAGAAATCATTTAAAATTTTACAGATTATTACCCCTTTATTCCCCAAATTTAGCATATTATTTCCTTACACCTACAAGGATGTACTGAATAGGTACACTATAATTACAAAAAAGTTATGCTATAAATTCTGTTTAATTACCCAGTAATTTCCAGGTTGTAATCTTAAGCATTACCTATTGTCTACAAACTCGGCAGCAGACAGATGTATTGATATTCTGTATTAGGCATAAGCATGAACTCTGCTGAAGCATCATATTATTGATTTAATCAGAGATCGGGGAAAGGGGGTTTCTCTCTCACTCATTCCCTCTGTATTTTCTCTCTAACTGAAGTGTAGAAACAAAACAATAAAAACCTATGATTCAGCCATGGGCTAAGTAAAGTAATTATTATGTTGCTTTAAATAAATACTCAAATAAATTGTTTAATTTAGTTTATTATAGTGTGTCTGTATGTGTGTTTGTGTGTGTGTGTGTGTGTTACCACATAGAATACAATTTAAATACATACATACATACATACATACATACATAGTCACGGCTTACGCTGCTGGAAGGAACACGGAGCCGAGGGATAAACGAAACAAGGATTTATTAAATAAAACATAAGCAAGGTAAGTAGTAAATAACAGGTGGCAAGTGGCAAGTAACAGGTAACAAGTTGACAAGTAGACAAGTTGACAAGTAACGAGTAGACGAGTAGACCCGACAAAACAGAACTGAAAGGACAAGGCTTAAGTACAAACGATAATAGGGAAAACACAGGTGGATGGAATGACTAAATTAACAGGGACATGGAACACATGCGGAAATGACTAGACACACCTGGGAACTAATCAAACTACACACGGAAGACAGAAACTGGGTCACAGGGGCAAAAACACACAAAATGAGTCCAGGTGTGTGACAGTACTCCCCCCTCCCGGTAGGTGCGTCCTCGCACCGTAGAAACAACAAAGGGAGGCGTGGGTGGGAACTTGGGGAGGAGGTTCCGGTGGAGGACAGCCTGCCAGGAGGGGGCCAGCAGACAGGGACCACAGAGGAAGGAGCCAGGGAGGAGATGACGGAGGGAGGAGCCAAGGAGGAGACAGGAAGGATCTGAAGCAGGAGGCACCCAGCAGGACCCAGGCCACAGCCATAACGGCCCAAGGTGGGGCCGACGGAGGAAGGAGCCATGGAGGAGGAATGGTCACCGACTCCAGGGACTCGACCCACGGCAACGGAGCAAGTGGAGGAGGAGCCCGAGGCGGAGAGCCGAAGAGCCAGGGTGACGGGGAGGAGCCGGAGGTCCTAGGCGGAACTGATGGCTCTGGTGACTGACGCGGCGATGTGGATCCGGAAGGCCGCGGTGAGGCCAGAGTGACCGAGGACTGAGGTGTAGCCGAGGGGATGAAGGAGCCTGACGGAGCCGGAGGGACGGAGGGATGAGGCGAAGCCGGAGGAGTGGAGTCCCGAGGCATAGGATGGACGACGCCAGACCAAGGCGGAGCCGGAGGGACGAGGGAGCCAGGCAGAGCCTGCGGACTGCCGGGCCACAGCGGAGAGGAAGGAGCTAGGAGCCATGGTGGAGCCGACGGGTCAACGGGCCGAGGCGGAGTCCAGGCCTCAGAGGCTGGAGGCGGAGGTGAGGGAGACGCCGACCAAGGCGTCGCTGGAGGATGGCGGTCCCGCTGAGCTCGCACCACAATGATGGTAGGCTGAGGGCGAGCAGAGGGGCAGCCAGACGACAGCGGAGGAGGAGGCAGGAGTGGGTGGGAGGGTGGGAATTTTGGAGGAGCAGGCATTGGAGTAAGCTCTGGGGCTGGAGCCCTTCCTGGGCTTAACAGAGGATCAGGAGCCCGTCCTGGGCTTAACGGAGGATCAGGAGCCCGTCCTGGGCTTAACGGGGGTTCAGGAGCCCGTCCTGGGCTTAACGGGGGTTCAGGAGCCCATCCTCGGCTTAACGGGGGATCAGGAGCCCGTCCTGGGCTTAAAGGAGGATCAGGAGCCCGTCCTGGGCTTAACGGAAGATCAGGAGCCCTTCCTGGGCTTAACGGGGGTTCAGGAGCCCGTCCTGGGCTTAACGGGGGTTCAGGAGCCCGTCCTGGGCTTAAAGGAGGATCAGGAGCCCGTCCTGGGCTTAACGGGGAATCAGGAGCCCGTCCTGGGCTTAACAGAGGATCAGGAGCCCGTCCTTGGCTTAACGGGGGAACAGGAGCCCGTCCTGGGCTTAACAGAGGATCAGGAGCCCGTCCTGGGCTTAACGGGGGAACAGGAGCCCGTCCTGGGCTTAACAGAGGATCTGGCATAGGTGAATTGGAAACCCCCTCATTTTGACCCATTTGGCGCTCCACATTTTGCTCCCTCGTGGTGGGCAGTGTCGCCGGCTCTCGCACCTGGTCTGACGGGTTGCTCTCTGGCTCTCCGTCATCGGTGGGCTCGGGCTTATGCCTCGTACCGTGGGGAGATTGTAGGCTGGGCTCTGGGTCCAGAGTGGACCTGGCGAGATCCTCCATTGGGCCGACCGTGAGAGGTGACCCATTTCTCACCAGATTCCACTCTATAAATGCGGCGAAATCCTCCCGAGGACCATCTTCGGGCGACATGCGCGTGGTCCGGGTAGCTGGTGGCATTAGCTATCCAGAGAAACCGTCTGGTATGGTCCTCGAGAGACAGTCCCTCCTGCTCCAGCAGGAGGAGGAGGTATTCGGGGCGATAGAGGGGATCCATGACACACTACGGAAAGAAACAGACTGTGAAAAAACGGAAAACAAAACGGAGGGAAAACACGCAGTTTTTAACTTTTTTGGTCGGGTCTTCTGTCACGGCTTACGCTGCTGGAAGGAACACGGAGCCGAGGGATAAACGAAACAAGGATTTATTAAATAAAACATAAGCAAGGTAAGTAGTAAATAACAGGTGGCAAGTGGCAAGTAACAGGTAACAAGTTGACAAGTTGACAAGTAACGAGTAGACGAGTAGACCCGACAAAACAGAACTGAAAGGACAAGGCTTAAGTACAAACGATAATAGGGAAAACACAGGTGGATGGAATGACTAAATTAACAGGGACATGGAACACATGCGAAAATGACTAGACACACCTGGGAACTAATCAAACTACACACGGAAGACAGAAACTGGGTCACAGGGGCAAAAACACACAAAATGAGTCCAGGTGTGTGACATACATACATACATACATGCATAAGGTTAGTTCACCTAAAAAGAAGACACCAAATTTGTAAAGACAAAAAGTTAAAAATACCCTGCAAAAGTCGTAAATGTAAACAATGACAATTTTAATTTAGATATATGCATTGGTTTACATTAGTACAGTTTCTTCAAAAGTTGTTCCATATTGAAAGTTGTGACCTCAGTGCTTTACCATAATTCATTAGCTCAGTTTGCACAATGAGTTGCATAGAAGTAAATAATTGTATTGTTGTGATGCAATGGTTCAGTTGATGATCCCTTAGTGCTCTAGATAATTTTTCTCAATCCTCTGAAAATAGTATCTCGCATCTGTGCTTGGCTTGTATCTACTCCTATCAAAGAGATCCCTAAAGGTTCTCCTGATTACATGAATTGCATGTAAAGTTCTATCAGTATAAAAAAAGTAGAAAAAGCACTTGAGCTGACATTTTGAAAGCAGCCCTCTTTTTTATCTTAATTCTTTGAGGGTTATCTGTCAGTCATATTCGCTCAGGTGTTGAGGGTGGGACTAGTTCCCTTTCACTTAGTCACTCTCTACGTCACGTTAGTGACCAACAAATTGGGATCTCGTTTCGAGTGGACGGCTCCAAGATGGCGTCCTGCTAAGTTTTCCTTTATCGGGCTCTGCTGACAAATCCTCTTTTAACAGCCAAACTAAACTATTTACAATCCCTGTTCCGTGTATTTGATTACATAAATACTTCATACTTGTCTTTCGATAACTTAAAGATGAAATCTTCTGCAGACAAAAGAAAAGAAAAAGAAATGTCTCGCGCTTCACATGTGTCCGAGAATGTGAGCTTCCACAACTATACGTCTCCCGCTGAGATCCTCTTATCTACTCCACCTCCGGAGAGCCCAGGTAAGCCCCCTTCAAAGAAAGGTAAAGCAGAAGACGACACCGTGATTTCCACTCTCTCACAGCTGATAAATAATCGCTCGGATGCCCTGGAGAAAATGGTGGGTGAAACGCTCTCAAAATTGAAGGGCTAAAAAAGACAGTGGACTTTGTATGTGCTGAGTTGAATGATATTAAGAGGAAAGTCGGCCATGTAGAAGCTAGACTAAATACTGAAGAAAAGAAGATGGAGCTCTGCGAAACAAGAATTGCTGACTTGGAGAGATACTCTCGCCGCTGGAACCTGCGTTTGCATGGAGTACCTGAAAAGGAAAATGAAAATGTCAGAACCGAATCTATCCGCATTTGTCAGGCCACCTTTCCAGAGGAGAGCAAAAATCTTCCAGATAGACTTGACACTGTCCACCGCATTTTCCACTTGGATGTCAATACATTATACATTTTTAAGTATCCTTCAGGTTCAGTGTAGGCAAACAAACTTTTTTACATTGTTTGGTGTGTATTTTCTGAAAACATGTCTCATCCAATCTAGATTTGAGAAGTAGATCCATTTAATGGCCTTTTGGAGCATTATTGAACCTGCATTCCACATGGTTCGTGTGACCAGAGCAAGGACAGCTAAAGCGAAGAGAGAAGTTGGAATAACAAGCAATGCAATGGTAAATATTGATATTGTATTGTTTGTGACAGAGAAAGAAAATGTTGATGCACACATTACATGCATGTATCATAATTATTTAACATTTATTTTGTTAGTGTCAGTCTCTGCAGCCCTTCGATGAGTTCCTCCTCTTCATGGTCCACCTTTCAGTCGATCTTCCACAGAGAGATCTGGCCTTACACAAAAAACTTGGGATGGATTCATTTGGTTTTATTTGTACAGACTACAATATAAAATGTAAATTAAATATTATGTAAGTGCAAATATATGTAACTTTAATAAGTTTTCTTGCTCACCAGTGTAGTGTAAACATGTAAATATCCACAATTAAAATTTTTAAACTTTGATACAGTTTTAATAGTTATGTTAAATACAAATACTAATAACTATGACAGTGTAATGGTGTGTTACTATATTTTTATAACACTACTATATTTATAACACTTCTGCCACTTGGAGGACTGCTAGGTCAGGTCAGATCACTGGTGACATCACTGTAAACATTCTCCTGAGATGAAAAACAAAGGTATAGTGTAAATTGACCATTAAGAAAAATAAAAAATTTCCACCATCATTACAAGTTGCATGCATAATGAATAGAGCCATAATCATTATGATTGTGTTTTTGTCTTTTTTCTGTTAGGGCTAATCAAATAGGCACGTTATACATTATGAATAAAAGCAAGATATGAAAAGATGATGTATCAATATTAGACACTTTCCTCCTACCTTAACCACTCATCGAGTTTCCTCTCTTGAAAACAGGACCACCATCCCACTGACAGGACCTGGCTTGACTCTCTAGGCATACCAATGGGGCGTGTTAATATTATTAATCAAAGTTTATTAATTATGTCATACATTAAAGAATTTTATAATTCTCTTACTTACCATTGTTCTAGGTTTGTGCCAGCTCTGCTCCCTTCAGTGCAGCTCTGTACAGGAGGAACTGCACTGATTCTCAGTTCTGAATAGTGTGCTGTCTGCTACAGTGCTGCAACAGTATGGATGGGAGTCCGTTAAAACAATCTGTGAAGATAGTAACATTGGTTTACCTATTTAATTGATTTCAGATACATTTGGAATTACTTTCAGTTGCATTTTAAATTATTACATTGTAAATTACTCTATATTTAAAATAAATTATGACAAATAATTAATATTTTATATAATGTTACAAACATGCCAATAGACTGTAAAGAGATCAGTAATATTTCAAAGGATGTCCGTATATCTCTTAACCATTTCTGATCTTTTTTGCTTTTTACTGAATAGCTTTATCATGCTTGTGTTGGGGATCCCTGGAAAACTGTTATATAAATGTGAACAATTAATTCAAGCTTCAGGTTACAGATAATATAATTTGAAAATATAACAATAACTGTCAGACTAAAGCCCCGTTCACACTATGAATGATAACTATTAAGATAACGATAGAGTCCACAGCAGCGAACGATATAATCTGTTTATTCTAAGCTCGCACACGTTTGTCAGCTGCTTTACATTCTCAAGCTCGTTATAGCAGGATTCTGATTGGCTGTCAATGTTTTTAATCGTTCATCAGCTGGAAAAAAAATGTTCTTAAAGTGATTCCAATGATATTGTTTCTCTTCTTTATCATTATAGCTGTGGTGTGGACTCTTTTTTTTAAATAGTGAGAACGATTTTTAAAACTAAATATCTTTATCGTTTTCTTTATAATTTGGTGTGAATGGTCCTTTAAGATTTATTACGATACATGGCAATCTAAAAATGGCAACAGTATTTAAAATACTTTATATCAAGTGAAGAAGTTTATATCACAGCAAACACCTATCAGAACCACCGATGCAAATCAACGTGGATTACCGGGAGTCTTACCGGGAGTTCTACTATCTCTTACGAGTTATAAAAAGATGAGGCGGACGGAGTTTAAAGCTAAACTCTAACTTAGCCCTGCTATTTTTGAGCTAATCAAGTCAGTGCAGCAGCGTTATCCAGCCTTATTAGCTAGATTTGCTAGAAGACGATAGAACAATACTCACCCTAAAGTTGTTGATGTAACGTTTAATGCCCTTCTCCGCGCGATGAAATTCATATACAGTCATCAGGAGAAGTTCTTGTAAGATGAAAAATCTTCTCCTCTTGTCAATTTGAAAGCTCTACGGAAAGAGCAATGGTTTCCCCGCACAGCACCTGATTTAAATAAGCCCCCCTGAGGAAAAACATTGTGTACAAGAGCAGAGCTAAACGGTCCAAATTGAAAATATTATCAATTTATTTTTTGCTCGATTCATGAATCGATACATTAAGATTATCAGGATATCAAAACATTTAATAAAAACACGTTTTTCATTTAAAAATCGATTACACATATTAAGTTACACATACGTCTCGATGAAATATCGGTGTTTAACTTTCAACACTGCCCCCTAGTGGTCAGGAGCACTTCCGTTGTGTTGTGGCTTAATTTCGTTGTGTTGTGGCTTAATTTCGTTGTGTTGTGAGAATTTCGTTGTGTTGTGGCTTAATGTATTTGTGTTGTGGCTTAATTTCGTTGTGTTGTGGCTTAATTTCGTTGTGTTGTGAGAATTTCGTTGTGTTGTGGCTTAATGTCGTTGTGTTGTGAGAATTTCGTTGTGTTGTGGCTTAATGTATTTGTGTTGTGGCTTAATGTATTTGTGTTGTGGCTTAATTTCGTTGTGTTGTGAGAATTTCGTTGTGTTGTGGCTTAATGTAATTGTGTTGTGGCTTAATGTCATTGTGTTGTGAGCTTATGTTTGCTTTTTTAATGTCGTTGTGTTGTGCATTACTGGGCCACCGTACGAATAGACTACTGGCTTGTTTCACAAGCTGTTAGGGACTTTAATGTTTCTGTTAGCATTCTCCCTTCATCCATGACTGATCATAAAGCAACTCTTATTCAATCCCCTCTATCTTCGGTTATCTCTTCTTCAAATCCTAGAGCCTCTTATTGGAAACTTAACTCTTCTTTACTTAAAGGGTTAGTTCACCCAGATAGCAAATTTATGTAATTAATTAATTAACTTACCCTCATGTTGTTTCAAACCCGTAAGACCTCCGTTTATCTTTGGAACACAATTTAAGATATTTTAGATTTAGTCCGAGAGCTCTCAGTCCCTCTATTGAAGCTGTGTGTACGGTATACTGTCCATGTCCAGAAAGGTAAGAAAAACATCATCAAAGTAGTCCTTGTGACATCAGAGGGTCGGTTAGAATTTTTTGAAGCATCGAAAATACATTTTGGTCCAAAAAATAGCAAAAACGACGACTTTATTCAGCATTGTCTTCTCTTCCGTGTCTGTTGTGAGAGAGAGTTCAAATCAAAGCAGTCTGGATATCCGGTTCGCGAACGAATCATTCAGTTCACCAAATCGAACTGAATCGTTTTAAACGGTTCGCATCTCTAATACGCATTAATCCACAAATGACTTAAGCTGTTAACTTTTTTAATGTGGCTGACACTCCCTCTGAGTTCAAACAAACCAATATCCCAGAGTAATTCATGTACTCAAACAGTAAACTGACTGAACTGCTGTGAAGAGAGAACTGAAGATGAACACCGAGCTGAGCCAGATAACAAACAAAACATTGACTCATTCACGAGTCAAAAACCGTTTCTGTCAGACGCATCCGATTCGTGAACCGAGGAGCTGATGATACTGCGCATGTGTGATTCAGCGTGAAGCAGACTGACACACAGGGCGTCTGAACTGAACTGATTCTTTTGGTGATTGATTCTGAACTGATTCTGTGCTAGTGTTATGAGCGCGGGTAAACCAAAGGCTTGAATCAAGGGCAATCATCGCAAATGACGCCATTATACATCGAGCGCAAAAGAACCGGTGAACCGCTTTCTTCAACCGGTTTATTGAATCGAACTGTCCGAAAGAACTACTGGTGATCCGAAAACCTATGCAACCGGTTCTTCACTCGTAAACGAGTCAGTCTATTGTTCGCTATCTGGCTCGGCTCGGTGTTCATCTTCAGTTCTCTCTTCACAGCAGTTCAGTCAGTGCTTTGTTTTGAACTCTCTCTCACAACAGACACGGAAGAGAAGACAATGCTGAATAAAGTCGTCGTTTTGCTATTTTTGGACCAAAATGTATTTTCGATGCTTCAAAAAATTCTAACCGACCCTCTTATGTCACATGGACTACTTTGATGATGTTTTTCTTACCTTTCTGGACATGGACAGTATACCGTTCACACAGCTTCAATGGAGAGACTGAGAGCTCTCAGACTAAATCTAAAATATCTTAAACTGTGTTCCAAAGATAAACAGAGGTTTTACGGGTTTGAAACAACATCAGGGTAAGTTATTAATTACATAAATTTGCTATCTGGGTGAACTAACCCTTTAAACACAACCAATTAAGGAAAAACATTTAATATTTTATTGAATATTACTGGATCAAAGCACAAAAGGAAAATAAATTCAGCCTCAATTGGGAATTACTTAAACATGAAATTAGCAAGTGTGCTAAGAATTTTGGCAGCCTTCTAGCTAAACGTAAAAGTCTTTTCCAAATGTCATTTCCAAAATAATGACTCTCTCTGGTAAAATGCAGGTTGGTTTGTCAGAAGCTGAATTGGCAGAATTTATTGATCTGCAAACTAGATAGATTCAATGTATAAGAATTAGGCAGAGGGCGCTTTTATTCGCTATAGAAAAAGGTGGCTAGAGCAAGGAGAACAAAGTACAGCATATTTTTTTCAGAATGGAAAAGAATAATTTTAGAAATCTAACTATTAGCTCTTTAAATGTAAACGGTAAGATAAGTTCTGATCCTAAGGAAATCTGCACATTTTGTGCAAACTCAAATCTTTATGAATCTAAATATTGCAAAGACTCTGCTTTGTCTTTTTTCCAATCTCTGAAAAATGTTAGGACATTATCTAATGCAGATAAGAACACCTGCGATAGGGATATATCTATTGATGAAATAATTGAGTCTATTGAAGCTCTTATAAGTCTCTGGGCACAGATGGGCTGGCAGCCGAATTGTATAAAAATTTTGCTATAGAGTTAGCACCTTTCTTGCTTGAAACTTATTTGGAGAGTATCGCGTCTGAGACACTTCCACCTACTTTATCACAGGGATTACTTACTTTAATACCCAAAAAAGACATTCTTTTGATTGGTAACTGGCGTCCAATTTGCTTATTAAACTGTGATTATAAGATTTTAGCTTTGTTACTGGCCAAAAGACTGAAAACTGTTTTGAGTACAATAATAGACGAGACTCAATCAGGTTTCATCCCAAAGAGGCATATTGCTTACAATATACGCCTTGTTTTTGATTTGTTGGACTATGATGAACTGATTAGGGATGAAAGTTTTATTCTTTTTTTAGATTTTTATAAAGCCTTTGATTCCCTTGAACATGAATTTATTTTACAATCCCTGTATAAATTTGGTTTTGGTGATTTCTTTTGCAAAATTGTCCGTACATTATACAAAAATGGAAACTGCTCAATTAATCTGAAATCTGGCACTTCTCCAAGGTTTAAGGTGTTTAGAGGGGTGCGCCAGGGTTGCCCGGTATCGCCTTATTTGTTCTTGATAGCCGCTCAACTCCTTGCTACTTCCCTGTTGCATAGTCAATTACTAGGGGTTAATATAGCAGATAAACACATTATTATAACTCAATTAGCTGATGATACCACACTCTTTTAAAAAACGACTTGCAGATCCCTATTGCTCTTGATCTTATTAAAGTGTTCTCAAAAGCTTCTGGCCTTTCTTTAAACTTTTGAACTTCTTCCCTTAAAATCTTGTTCTGCTCCATTCCTGCACAATATTCCTGTTAAGTCTCATGTGAATTATTTGGGTGTTACAATTTGCAAAGATGTCAAAACGAGAGGAAAATTAAACTTTGATCCAGTAATTACTAAAGCTAAGAAAAAATGTAATTCCTGGCTCCAAAGAGACTTGTCTTTACGAGGAAGGGCTCTCCTTGCCATAGTGGAGGGTATTTCTAGATTGACCGACCCTGCTCTTTCTTTGCATGTGGATAAGATATTTTCTGTAGAGGTTGATAGAATGCTTTTTGATTTTTTGTGGAAACAAAAAATACATTACATCAAAAAATCTGTTGTCATAAATAGCTTTGAACATGGCGGTTTTAACTTTCTTGATTTTGCTTCCTTAAACAATACGTTTAAGATCAACTGGTTGAGGCAGTTCTTGAATGATTCTGATTCCTTATGGAATGCTATTCCCAATTATATTTTTTCTAAAGTTGGTGGTCTTCCCTTTCTGTTAGTATGTAATTATAATATTTCTAAATTGCCCATCAAATTGTCAAATTTCCATAAGCAGGTACTTCTGGCCTGGCACTTGATTTACAAACATAATTTTAACCCCCACAGGTATTTTATATGTAATACCCATGATATCCATTACAAAAATAAAACACTCTTTTTTTCAGATTTAATAATGATATTCTTTTGGTCTCTCAACTTGTAAATTCAAATTGTCATTTTATTTTCTCATTCTGAATTCTTAACTAAATATTGTATTCCTGTCACCCCACGAGACTTTGCTATAGTGATGGATGCCATCCCCAGTGGAGCTATTGCACTTTTGAAAAACTCAGGCGATTCTTTACTCTCTTCTGTCTCCTGGTTACATCCTTGCGAGACAGCAATAGGGAAGATCTGTTTTTTATCTAGTCCCTCTCTTAGGAATAGAAAAATTAGACAACTTTTTCAGAATGATATTATTACTGTCCCTTCTATAATATCATATTGGAGTAATTGTTTTAATGATATTCCTTGGAAGAAAGTGTGGTCTCTGTCCAACAAAAATACCTCACCTTTTTTGGGATTGTGTTCATGTAGCTACTTTTTGGGAAAATTTTTGCCTATTTGTACGTGCTTCCTTATTAGTCAATTTTTCTATGGGGTTTAAGGATGTGTTATTTGCTTCTTATAACTCTGATAAAAATTTGAAAGACAAGTATTTTCTTGTAAATCTTTTTATTTTTCTAGCCAAGTTTTCTGTACACAAGTGTAAATTTTTGTCTGTCAAACCTCTTTTTATTGTCTTTTGCAATGACCTTAAATATTATTTGAGTACTATATCTTCTTCCAACAATGCCAAAGCTTTAAAATCAGTTACATTATGCACAAAGTATAATATTTATGATTTTTTATAATTAAAAACAAAAGGGACTCGAGGCATGTATATCTCTCTTGAATTTATTTAAAGGATATGTTACCCCTGGCTCAATTATTATTATTATTTTGTAAATGTATTATTTTTTATTTTGTTATTATTTTGTTTAACTTTTGTCTATTTTACTTGCTTTTTACTTTACTTGCTCTTTGTCTACTGTTTATAATTATATTATTTTTTGTTTTTGTAGATGAAACTGTATTTGCTGTTATGTTTGTTCAATAAAAAAAAAAAACTAGTTTCAAGTGTAAACTAAACTAAACGAGCCAATGGACCTTGGCATGTGATGATTGCATCCAGCTTCCGATAATAAGAAAGTGAGCATAAAAAGGCAGCAAGTACAAATCATACCAGCTTTTTATAAGCAACAACATCTTTCTGCTCCTACCGGTATTCTTGTGTGAACAAGTTCAGCGTGCTCTAGGAAGCTTCTTGTGCTGGTGGACAGAACTTTAGCAGTGGCTGTTCCTGTGTCAAGTGGGTTGCCCACAGAATGTGCTGGAACATCCGGTGTCAGGCCCTCACTTGATGAATCCGTGAGAACCAGTAGAGGGCTGGGTTTCATATGAAAAGTCCTAAGTGGATGCCATATGTGTAAAGTCTATGCCTTAGAGCCCGTGTTTCCCCGGCAGACTCCCTTACAATCATCTCTATTCTTCCATATACACCTAAACAGTTGGTCATATGTGTAAGAGCTTCTGAAACCTCCTTGGCAATGTTCCTGTTCCAAGAGGTAAGTTTATGTTTTCTCGGTGGCTACGTTTTATGCTCAGTTTTTGGTTCAATTGGACTGAATTAATTCCGATTGATGAATCCTGATGAAGCGTTTTCATGAACGCTAAATAAAGTGATCGGGTTGATGTGAGCGTTTATATGTTACAAGCTTCAAATCGGAATAGAATTTTTTTTTTTTTTACATGCGCACACTGCACAAATTTTCTCACTGTTTGCACATAATAACCCCTTTTTTTTAACAACATCATTTTGCACTCGAAGCGGGTTGCCTGTGGATGAAGATCCAAAACAAGGACTGGTGGGAGGTTGTCCTGCTCCACTTCACAGTTGCCGAGTGAAAGGAAAGATTTATAATGACAGGACACGCATTTATACAATACTTTTTTCAAAAGGAAGAGCCGTTCGTTCCGTGCATCATTCGTCATTAAGCTTTTTCTGCGTCATTGCACATGTGCAATACTTTTAGTTTTTGTGGTTCAATCTTTGAACACTCTTCGAGTGTTTACATGCACTCTCGATCATATTAGAAAAGGAATAAACCACCCCCTTCAATCAGATCGAAATTTAATTCCAATCGAGCTCAATCAGATCGATTAAGGTGTTTACATGAAGGCTTTTCAGTCCAAATGGATTATTTGATTGCATGTAAACGTAGCCAGTGTTATCCAATCTCACTGAGTGGGTAGTGCTACAACAACAGTGACTGGTCTTCTTCAGGGCTTAATTTGTGTCAGAAGAAGCAGGATCTGGATCCGACACCTCCGAAATACGATCCGGCACCTCATTTTGCCGGATCCCCCTCCTCACGCACCAATGAAAGACGTTAATTTTGACCTATAGTGTGCATATATTTCATGAAAAATCTTCTATTCTGAGTGCGCTTGCCACACATCTACATTTGAAATAACGAACTTCAGTGTGTAAAAAAGCCGTGATGTGAAGGGCTGCTCACACAAGACCGAATGCATGGATCCATACTGTCACATATGCGTTTTCTTTTTCAACTGTTTACATTTGGGAACCTACTGTGCTAAAGAGGATACTCACCTGGAAGGCCATTTAGACATCGTTTTGTGTGCATTTCGTCGCATTTCCCACTGCTCCGA
Source organism: Carassius carassius (assembly GCF_963082965.1). Classification (NCBI taxonomy): domain Eukaryota; kingdom Metazoa; phylum Chordata; class Actinopteri; order Cypriniformes; family Cyprinidae; genus Carassius; species Carassius carassius. Next base: position 24,132,083 of record NC_081760.1, read on the forward strand.
GTGTGTGTTCATGGTGTGTGTGTTCACTGCTGTGTGTGTGCACTTTGGATGGGTTAAAAGCAGAGCACGAATTCCTAGTATGTCACCATACTTGGCTGTATGTCACGTCACTTAAGCTCAACACACTACTTAAAAAGGTGTGCAAAAGATTTTTTGACAGTGCAACAATGACCTACATGCTATATTGAATAAATGCAGGAATTTCCCTCATTATAAACTTGAAAGCAGCTGGAATGAGTAAAACTATGAGATCTACAGTACACACAATCTCCCACCGAAATTTAGGACAATAAAATTGCACAACTTTTTCAAAGGTTTTTCATGGCCTGGAAATTGCTATTTTAAAATATGATGGCTTTTGCAGGCTATTCTTGACCATATGGACCCTAAAAGCAACTGATGCATGCTGTTAATCACTTAAACTGGTCCACCAATGTGATTGCACAAATTCTCTGTTACCTCTCCCTCCTTTAATCACATCACTGATTCTTTACCTCACTTTGTTCCAGTATCTTGCAATTTACAAATTAAGCACTGGTCTTCTTGTTGCAAGCCCGAACCTACACCAAAAAAGGGGCAAAGGCGGCTCGCACAGGACACTGGCAGGGGCATCGTCCATGGAGTTTTGGTAGGGATCCCAGTTCCCTGAAAGGGAAAGTCTCGGTTATGCATGTAACCCTCGTTCCCTGAAGGAGGGCTTTTTTTTACAAAACTCTTCAGGGCTGCGTTTTCCTCTGAACTAATGTAAACAAAGAACGCTTCTGTGCGCTGGCGTCCTCCCACAAGTTAAGAGATTTTAAACAAACACTTGCATTTAGCCAAAACAATACACATTTTAATGCTATAAAAGTGTGCACATCGAGAGAAATAAACAGCAGATGTTCATGTTAACAACTTCTTTAACTTGAGCAAATGCTGCTAATACACATATACATTTGTTAATAAAGTAAATAAAATGCTATTGAATAAAAAGAAACGATCCACTCGAAAGTCTCTGCTCATCATGACAGGACGTCAAAACAGTGCAAAAAGAGAGACGTGCAGAAAAGTGAAGCGCAAAGGAAAAATGGTATCGCAAGCTTAAACTAGACTGACACGCAAAATAAAAGCAGCGTTGCAAATAAATTAATAGATATGCCCATGGAAAATATGTATTGGAAAATCACTGCTTTCGCGCCGTTTCATTTATGTTTTGCAATTCTTAATCTTTGTTTGCAAAAAGCAAATTTATTTTCCTCAATACGTTAATTTTCGTTTGCAAAACTTTATTTTCTTTTGCAAAACGTAAATCTTTTGCGTATATATATATATATATATATATATATATATATATATATATATATATATATATATATATATATATATATATATATATATATACGGCATTAAATTGACTCCATAACTTGCTGCCTTTTATGTTTACGCTGTGATCAGCAGCAGCTGGATGCAATATTTACATGCCAATGGCCATTGGCTCCTTTAGTTTACATTCGAAGTAGATTGGTCTCTCGAAGCAAGATTCCAATTTGTCATCACTGATGTGATGTCTCCGTTACCTCCTTCAGGGAACAAAGGTCACATACATAATGGAGACATTCTCTTGTAATGGTTAAATGTAATTTTCATGTCTCAGTACTGCCTGAAGACAGACTTAACCTCTAGATTCTGTTACTTAATTTATGTCTCACCCTGTGAGTCAGTAAAAATAAATAAATAAATAAATAAATAAATAAATAAATAAATAAATAAAATATGCATACATGCTTGCATGTCAGACATAAGTTGTTTCATTTTGGCCTTACTTTATTTATAATAAAAATGAGGAGAAATATAGCATCACCAGTGTCAGATCCATTAGATTTGTTTGGCAATGAAGATTTTGCAGTGAAGTTTTAATGTAAGTATTTTGGAGGTAACTGAAAATACCTGCCAGAGTGTGTTCACAAGTTGACCACTGACTGAACTCTTCATAGATGATGTGGTGTATTTATTTATTTATATTTTATGATAATTATATTTGTAAAACAAAAATTATATAATTTTTTATATAAGTATGACTCAGTTTTACATAACTTAACTACTACCTCCTGCTCAGGACATGAACCATTCCTGTAATAAAATCTATTATTCATTTTTGGTCATGGCTATAATAAATTTAGTGAAGCACACATTTGATCATCAAGATAGTTTCTCGCCCATTTGTTGGAGCCTCTAGTAGCATAAAATGCTGCCTCAAAAGGCATAGTTGCAAAGAATGATTTCATAGGTTGGAGTATTCTTAGAGGTACATTTGTGGTCATCCCACATATCTATATGGAAACATTGATGTCTCAAGAGCAGAAAAGTATAATTTACAGTGCATATACATTTTATGAGCATGTGCGTTCTCTTGGATCAAACCCATGATCGCATGATTGCATATCGCCATATAAAGTGATGCTCTACCAATTAAGCTATAAGAATCCTGAATTATGATGCAGATAAAGAGTACAAAGCATTAATATGGAAGTGTCCTGTTGCTGATAGGGGGGCAATTGTAATATACGCTTTAATGCGTCGTATTTTAGGGATTTTGACAAACAACCTCTATGGGCATATTGGTTGGATAACATGTAGGAAACTTAAGCATGGTTCTAATGTTGAAAAGAACATAATTAATCTTTAAACTTCCATGGTATTATTTATTCATTATTGGAATCAATGAGCTCATCAACTGTTTGTGGCTCAAGTGGTAGAGCATTGCGTTAGCAGCGCAAGGTTGTGGGTTCAATTCCCAGGGAACATGTTAGGTAAAAAAAAAGCCTTATTGTACTGTAAGTCGCTTTGGATAAAAGCATCTGCTAAATGCATATATATATATATATATATATATATATATATATATATATATATATATATATATATATATACATTAAAAAAACATTCTTCATAAGATTTTATTTTGTCTTCAACACAATCAAATAAATTCATACACATTATCATACACATTTAATTTGTAATGTTTATATTTTTGGGTAAACTATCCCTTTAAGTTGAAAATCTAAAGATGTTCCTTCCCTGACAACATTGCAAATGGCAACACCATCATAAAACTTAGCATCTTCAGAGCCCCTGATAATTGGTGCCTTGAGAGAGTATATGCAGCTGTATTACACCATCCTGAACTTTAAAGTTGAACTTCTAGTTTCATTCTACTATACAATACAATTCTTTTCATCAGCCTTGTTGGCATATACCAGCAATGCAAGAGCACTTGAAATACACTTGAAATTCTCTAAAAGACTTTTAGAAACAAACTAAAATTGCATTTATTTTAGTATTTATTTATTTATACTAAACTACATTCTTTGGCCTTCCAAAAAAGGACACAACTAGAAATCAGTGGTTAAGTTGTATTTACAACACTGTTCCAGAACAGTTCTACCAAAATATTCAAATGTGTGCAGTGCATTTTACGGAGAATGAGGACTGTTTACTGCGAGAGTAGCCCACAATGCCATTGTCTGTTTCACCGTGGGGCAGTTCCAACTTTGCAAGGACAGTCTTGCGCTTCTGACTCAAAGTCTGTAATAACATTTTCATATGTTAAGGATTTGCCACTGATGTTTTGAGCAGACATGGTTCATACATGTTTATCCAGCGTAATACACAACGCAATGCGTAAAAATACAGTATAAGTCATTATAATCAGTAATTATGTCCCCACTGGATGCAACAAATGCCTCATTTATAATGGGTTTTATTGTTTTTCTTATCGCGCTGGGACACATGGATTCACAGTATGGTGAGGGGTGTAACATTTCAGTCATACGCTTGAGGAATTCAGCCAATCCCAACGAAAAGTGCAAAAAGCTGTGATATAATTTTGCAGAAATGTATCTACAAGCACGTTTTTCCAATAAGCATAGGTTGTGCCCAGCCACTTAGATATATGGTGTTCAATTATCCCAAATGGTGTTGAAAGGCTTCCTTGTGTTCATCCCATGCATCTACAACTTTGTGATAAACACAGGCTAAACTGTTAGCAAAGTTAGAAAAATGCGTGTCCCTCCAAGACATCAAATCTCTTGTCTATACATGTAGGTAGAGGAAAATAATCACCTTTAGCCTACACAGTCTAGGCTACCATCTGTCTGACCAACACCAGCATGAAGCATTAGAGCTTTTATTTTCTTAAAAAATATACCTTTTCTCAACAGTTCTGAAATATGTTCTTCACCTTCCTGTATTGAGTGAGTGCAATGGATGAGTTTCAGGGACACCATCTAGTTGATGGATCTCATGACTGACTTGGTCATCAAACTCTACAGCACTGACTTTAACCTGACTTAAGCTGAAAATTTAGAATTTATTTTCTGTTTTCTACTAAACACAGACAAAAATGAACACTTTACATAATACTGATTGTAAATTTGGAATCTTTTGATCATTTACATCAACATTTCTGTTCAATGCTTTCTGAAATTTAACAGAATTCCAAGTTTAGTTAGAAACCAAACATCCAGATATAAGAGGATGCAGCAATGTCAAATGCGTCTGTACTTTTTTAAAAGTATGTACTTATATATGGAAAGCCATTAAGTTTGGTAAAATAAAATGGTGCTCCATAGCCTTCTTCAGACAGTCACTGTTGGAGTACTTGCTTTTCTGAAATAGGTTTAGTAATTATGTTTTGCAGTTTGCACATGCTTTCTTATGGTATAATAGAACATACAAGAATAGAGGTAGCAATAACTTGGGTAGAGATAACTTACAAAAGTCCAATAGCACAAAACATCAGCCCAATCACATTACAGTTATAGTATGTGTGTTTCTTCTTATGAATAAATGTTATTTTGAGGTCTTTCCTATGCCTAGTTTTTGACAGTTGTCATTTTTATGATGCACAACCAACCAGGACTGCTGTTGTTGGCCACTTACACTCAATTGTGCATTGTTTCTCACCAAACCTGCATAATAAATGCATACCATGCTTTTAATTAATGTGACAAACATTTTTCCACTTTTGTGGGCACCACAAATCACTGCACTGTGGATGTTTGGGTAATTTTCCTGTCAATCTCCATATTCAATCCCCTCCACCCCCTTTTAAGAAAGGACATGTTAAAACCTCCATTACTGTCAGACACAGACGGAAACACAGAGGTAGGTGAATGCATTTATTGTAACAGAGGTTTCAGACACAGGTGAAGCAATAGGAATAATCTTGACACGAGGAGGGTTGTGACTTAGCTCTGGTCATGAGGTATCTAGATGACAGGATAGGAAGAATGCACAGAGGAACTGACAAGGAAGATAGTCTTTTTATGAGAGTCTGGTGATTATGAACAGTTGATCAAAATTCCAGTGATTGTGGACAAGTAGGCGTGGCATGTGGAGTGGGTGTAGGCTGTGACTCTGTGACTGTACCCCCTCCTCCACGGGCGGCTCCCGACGACCGGACGTGATGTTGACGACGGGGTCTGCCATGACCCCGAGGAGTTCGAATTCAGTAAGTAGAGTAGAGTCCAGTATGTCCTTGCGGCTCACCCAGCATTGTTCTTCGGGGCCGTAGTCCTCCCAGTCCACAGGATATTCTAGCAGTGAACCCTGTAGTCTGTATTTGAGGATGGCCCATACCCGGTAGATGTTCTGAGCCTCATCGATGGCAGGAGGAGGAGGTACCGCAGCATCACCAGACTCTGTGGAGGGAGGAGACAAAGGGTCAGTGTAAGGTTTCAGCAATGAGACATGGAATGACGGTGAGATATGGTAGTTCGCAGGGAGGATGAGTTTGTAGGTAACTTCGTTCAGCTGCCTCTCAATGGTGAATGGATCAATATAACGGGGACTCAGCTTACGGCAAGGCAGCCGGAGACGGACCAACCAGGCACTTTCTGGCCTGGTTGGTAATGCGGAGTGGGACCACTTTGGGAGTCGGCTTGTTCCTTGTGTCTCCGGACTGCCTGTTGGAGATGCACATGAGCCAAGTCCCAGACCCTCTCGCTTTGCTGGAAGCAATGGTTGACAGCTGGAACTTCAGAGGGCTCACCTGACCAGGGGAAGAGAGGTGGCTGATAGCCCAGGACACATTGGAATGGGGTGAGCCTATTGTTGGTTTGACGGAGTGATTTTTGTTCGTATTCTGCCCAGGGTAGGTATTGGCTCCAACTATCCTGGTTCTGGTGGCAGTACAGCCTCAGGAATCTCCCGACTTCCTGGATCTTACACTCAGTCTGGCCGTTGGTTTGAGGATGGTATCCGGAGGAGAGACTGATGGACACCCCTAGGAGACGGAAGGAAGCAGTCCAGACGCATGAGATCAATCGCGGACCTCTATCCTAGACAATGTCTTCTGGGAGTCTGAAGTGACGGAAAGCTTGATGACAGAGTGCCTCTGCCATCTGTAGAGCAGTAGGCAGACACTTGAGGGGAATGAATTTGTAGGATTTAGAGAATCGATCGACCACGACCAGGATGCTTGTGTATCCTTGGGTTGGAGGGAGATCGGTCATAAAGTCTACTCCAAGATCCAGGAAGTCGGGAGATTCCTGAGGCTGTACTGCCACCAGAACCAGGATAGTTGGAGCCAATACCTACCCTGGGCAGAATACGAACAAAAATCACTCCGTCAAACCAACAATAGGCTCACCCCATTCCAATGTGTCCTGGGCTATCAGCCACCTCTCTTCCCCTGGTCAGGTGAGCCCTCTGAAGTTCCAGCTGTCAACCATTGCTTCCAGCAAAGCGAGAGGGTCTGGGACTTGGCTCATGTGCATCTCCAACAGGCAGTCCGGAGACACAAGGAACAAGCCGACTCCCAAAGTGGTCCCACTCCGCATTACCAACCAGGCCAGAAAGTGCCTGGTTGGTCCGTCTCCGGCTGCCTTGCCGTAAGCTGAGTCCCCGTTATATTGATCCATTCACCCTTGAGAGGCAGCTGAACGAAGTTACCTACAAACTCATCCTCCCTGCGAACTACCATATCTCACCGTCATTCCATGTCTCATTGCTGAAACCTTACACTGACCCTTTGTCTCCTCCCTCCACAGAGTCTGGTGATGCTGCGGTACCTCCTCCTCCTGCCATCGATGTGGGAAGTCGTGGCCTAATGGTTAGAGAGTCGGACTCCCAATCGAAAGGTTGTGAGTTCGAGTCCCGGGCCGGCAGGAATTGTGGGTGGGGGGAGTGCATGTACAGTTCTCTCTCCACCTTCAATACCACGACTTAGGTGCCCTTGAGCAAGGCATCGAACCCCCAACTGCTCCCCGGGCGCCGCAGCATAAATGGCTGCCCACTGCTCTGGGTGTGTGCTCACAGTGTGTGTGTGTGTTCACTGCTCTGTGTGTGTGCATTTCGGATGGGTTAAATGCAGAGCACAAATTCTGAGTATGGGTCACCATACTTGGCTGAATGTCACTTCACTTTCACTTTTCACTTTTCACTTTCACTTCACTTTCACTTTCACTTTTGAATGTCACTTCACTTTCACTCCAATGTGCATCCAGGGTCACTCAGGGATGGGCAGAGGCATGAGTTTCCCTTCTTGTAGCTTCCTAGGGGTGTCAGCAATGGCACAGACTGAACATCCTTGCACATATCGAGAGATGTCCCGGGGCATGGAGGGCCACCAGTAGCATTGTTTCAGAAGCGAGAAGGTCCTTCTCCTGTCTGGGGGTTCAGAGCCCTGGGATGTATGGGTTAAGTCCAAGAGGGGCTAGCGATGAGTTGGGGGCACGTAGAGACGCCCCTCTGGACCTCACGGTGGAGCAGGGTTTTGTCAATTCTCATTGATGATCTGTTGGTTGATGGTCCACTGGATTGGGCTAACAAGCATGGCTGGAGGGAGAATGGGTTCAGGAATGGATGGTTCAGGATCGGCTTGGTAGAGGCGAGAAATGGCATCTGCTATGCAGTTCTTTGTGACCTTGAAGTAAAATCGGGTGAAGAAGAGAGCCCATTGGGCCAGGCGATGATTCAAGCATTTGACTTCTCTGAGATACTCAAGGTTGTGATGATCAGTAATGTCTTGGAATGGTTGCTTGGCTCCCTCCAGCCAGTGTCTCCACTCCTTGAGAGCTGATTTTATGGCTAGGAGCTCCCGGTTTCCCACGCCGTAATTCTTCTCCACTGGGGATAACTTCTTAGAGTAGAAGACACATGGATGGAGCCGTGGGGGGTCACCGTGCCGCTGAGACAGGACCGCTCTGATCCCGGTTGCCGAGTCGTCAACCTCCATAATGATTGGCAGGTCTGGATTGGGATAAACCAGGAACGAAGCAGATAGGAAGGCCTGTTGTAGTTGGGAGAAGGCTTCTCGGGCAGGTGTTGTCCAGGATAGAGACTTGGGCCGGTTTTTAAGCATAGAAGTGAGGGGAGCACTAAGCATACTGTACTGGTTAATGAAGCGCCGGTAGAAATTGGCAAATCCCAAGAAGCGTTGAAGTTCTTTCATGTCACTGGAGTAGTTCAGGATATCGTCTATATAGATGATGACAAAGCGATTCAGGTAATCACGGAAGATCTCATTCATATAGTTCTGGAAGATGAATGGAGAGTTGGACAGGCCATACGGCATAACCCGGTATTCGTAGTGACCTGATGGGGTTATGAAGGCAGTCTTCCATTCATCGCCTCTTCTAATGCGGATGATATTATAAGCGCTGCAGAGCTCGAGATTGGAGAAGATGCAAGCACCTCGTAGCTGTTACAAAGCTGCTGGGACCAGAGGAAGGGGTTAACTGAATTTTACTGTTTGGGAGTTCAGGTGACGGTAGTCAATGCACGGCCTCAAGCCTCCATCCTTCTTGGCCACGAAGAAGAAACTCGAAGCAGCAGGGGACATAGATGGACAAATAAAGGGCTTGAACATACCCCTCCATGTCTTTGGACACATCCTGGAATGCCCGGTATGCTGGTGGGATTTCCACTTTCACTTTTGTTTAACCAGGGGCATCCCAGGATGATGTCCGTGGTTGACTCCTCCAGCACCATGAACGTGATGTCCTCCTTATGCAGGCTGCCAACGCGGAGGAATAGTGTGGGGGAGTAACGGCGGACACAACCTCTACCCAGTGGCTTTCCTTGGATGGTGAGTATTCTCTTCCGACCAACATTAAATTTTTGGAGGATTTGGGTGCTAATGAAGTTCCATGTCGACCCATAGTCAATGAGGGCCAGTGTTTGGAATAACGGGGTTTAAAAGAACGCCGTTAGGTAACGACGTTATTTTTTCAGTAACGGGGTAATCTAACTAATTACTTTTCCCGTCGTTACAACGCCGTTAACGTTACTGAACGTTAAATGCGGTGCGTTACTATGCATTGATTTAATATGCAATCCGAACGCACCCCTGGCTCACACAGCGAGTGAGCAGGTGGGTTAATAACGAGATAAGCGATTATGATTGGCTAAGGCAGAGTCATGTGTTTCATGGTAGCCAATCAGAGCCAGTGTTTTTACACACATGCGCCAGCGGCGCCAAACACACACAGTCACACACACGCAACAGCTACACAGAGATTCGCAGCAGCAGCAGAAATGGCGAGTCAGGAGCACTCCGATGAAAAGTTGGCATTTTCAAGCTGGAGATATAAGCACTACTTTAAATTCATTGTAGTCAAAGGCAAGAACGTGTATGTAATGTGTACATGTAATGTGTGACACACGCATCTACAAAGCTAGTGGCCAAAAACACTTTTCTTACAAAGAGTGCAGGATAAAACTCTTGCTGTCTGTTGACATGCAATAAATCTCGAAAGTTATGTACGAACACCTGTCTGTTCTACTTATTTCAACTGACTTGTGAAAACTGCTAAAAAAAATAAAATAAAATTCTTTGACATATAGCAACTTTTTTTTTTACAGTAACGCAAATAGTTACTTTCCCTGGTAACAAGTTACTTTTATTATAGAGTAATTCAGTTACTAACTCAGTTACTTTTTGGAACAAGTGGTGAGTAACTATAACTAATTACTTTTTTAAAGTAACGTTCCCAACACTGATGAGGGCTTACGCTGAAACACAGGAATGAGAATTACCACCATGGTCCAGAGTATTAGTGAGTTGAGAAGTATGAGGTGGTAATTGGAGTGTACTCACCACTGGGTGTGGAGGTCGGACCGGACAGTTGAAAATCATGTGTCCGTCTCCCCCACAATAAAGACACAGGCGATTATACATCCATCGTAGACACTCTGCGTTGGTAAGATGGTTTGAGTCAACCTGCATTGGTTCAGGTGCTGGGGCGGCAACAGATGTTAAAGCAGGCAGAGGATTGGCATCAGGGGTATACATGTGGGATGCGTACAAATGTTGTGACAATCTGATAGTCTTCTGAATAAGATTCTCGAGTCCCATGGTGTCGTCATAAACGACAATTAATTGCTGAGCCTCCTTTTGCAGACCATGACGAAAAGCAGTTATCAAAGCAGTTTCATTCCAACCACTCGTTACTGACTGATTCCTCTCCTTGATGAATATGATATAGTTGATCGTGGATGGACAGTTCAGCAGTATAATGACCAAACGCATCTTTCTTGTCAGTAGAAAAGGCGGATAATGAAGTAGTTACCAGAGCATTTGTTTCCCAGAGAGGTTGAGCCCATTGTAGCGCTTGTCCAGAGAGAAGCAATATGACGAATGCAAAGCGACCACGTTCATTCTGGAACAGGTAAGTGTTGCCCTTGATGTAGAGCGAGCATTGAAGCAAAACCCGCTACAATCCTCCGCCGTGCCGCTGCAGGTCGCTGGTCGGGCCACGGGACTGGCAGAGGCAGCTGACAAAGTAGTTGTTGTTGCAGGTGGCTGCTGGAGTGCTTGCTGTACAGCCGTGATGATCTCAGGGGAAACATGGGTTAGGCTCATCGTGGGTGGTGGTAGTGAGGACCGTACAGCATGAACCAGGACAGCAAATGGATCCGCGGTGCGGTCCCCTCCTGTGTCCGGAGAGCTCTGCATGTGGTCTGATCTTCTGTCAGACAAAGATGGGAACACAGAGGTAGGTGAACATATTAACAGTTTATTGGAACAGAGGTTTCAGAGACAGGTGTAACAATAGGAATAATCTTGACACGAGGAGACTTGTGACTTAGCTCTGGTCGTGAGGTATCTAGATGACAGGATCAGAAGAATGCACAGAGGAACTGATGAGGAAGATGAACAATGGGTATCTAGGGGAACATCACAGGTAGCGAGAGAACAGGTAAGTTTGTGAAGGTCTATGCAAGATCAGACGAGGAGTGAGGGAAAGAGATCATTTTATGAGAGTCTGGTGATGATTGACAGGTGATCAGAATTCCGCTGATTGTGAATGAGTAGGCATATCGTGTGCAGTGGGTGCAGGCTTTGACTTTTTTAAATTATAATAAGTTTAAGTAACCATCAACTACATTTACTTTAGATATAAAGGGGGTTCAAATTGACATCATTGTCAGGGAGGTGAACACTGGTATATCCTTGAAGGGTCTGAAGAAAACTGAACATCAATATAAGTTGACCGATTTAAAAATGCATTCAGTTCAGGTTTTTTTTTTTTTTTTTTTTTTTTTTTTTTTAAATCACAATATTATTAATAAAATATCTAACAATATGAATGTACTCCATTTCAAAAGTATTTCTAAAACCATTGTGAGAAAAAAAAAACATAATTGACAAAAAAATAATAATAATAACATAAAAGTAGTATGTTCTATATTATTAAATAGTATGGATTTTTAGGTAATGTTACATGAACTCTAGAGTGAGTAATGCATGAAGAGTAATGTTATTACAATGGTATTACAACAATTAAGCTATTTTTCTATATATCATTTTTGTGTTTTGTTCTGTTGTGAAGGTCTCTACAAAGAGTTTTAATGCAAACCTATTTCTTTCTTTTTAAGTATTTAGTTTGCTATGGTTTACTTGTTTGTTGTACAACGTGTCTTGAACACCATAAAGTGACTACCCAATGCAAATGAACCTCACAATACACAGTGGGTCACCCCGTGAAGGTGATGCCTAATTGGGACTATTTATCAACACTGCTCTGGCCAGGCCTGACAAGCACGTGCTTTTTTACCTAACTCTCATTAGCACTATCTGTAGGGAACTCTGAAATCCGTTCATTTCCATACAGCACACCAAGCAAATAAAGTGAAGGGACCTCTGGGGGTTTTATGTTGCTTAAATTGTACACTGGGTCGAGAAAATAATTTACATTGATTTAAAGATGGCAAAATTGCAGTGATATTGTCTGGAGGTTCTCATTCAGGGTGAATATGATTGTGAACATACAAACTGTTCACAGTAAACAGCTGAAAAAAAATAGAAATAAGCCTAGAACTACTTTGAACATGAACTCTTTCTGAAAAGAACACTTGTAAAAGTTATGATGCACTTAAAAGGCACAATTACTTTTAATCAAAGCTGAATTCAGAGCGCTCATGAAAAGCTATTGACGCATCAAGGCCCAGAAAGCTTTTAATGTCAGTCATTCCACCTATTACCAGGCATTTAATGCAGACTGGGACTGCATATTAGCATAACGAAGAGAGCGCACGTTCAATAAAGAGGTCAGTTTACACAGCACACTCCAGCTTTGATAATCCTGCGAGATAAGCTGATGCTTTATGTACACTCAATTGTTGGCCAATAAGCAGACATTTGCTCAGTGGGACTGTAAAAAAGACAAATGCCTAATCTTTGAACTATTAAGGAGGACAAACATATGAGTACAACTTTAATGATTTTCATTGCTATTGCCTTGTCATGGAAAACACTTCAGACACTTTTTTTATCCTGCAGTAATCATTTGAAGGCTATGAACTGATGTATAGGAGATGGATACTGTATGAACATAAGTGAACATTCAAGTAAGGACGTAATGCTCTTCTTTGGTTGCTTCCTTGAATACTTACCACAAGCTGCAAGGATCACAACAAGCACTTAGCTTATTCAAAATTGCTTTAGGTAATTTCACTTTCAGTTTAATATTTCTTCATTGTGTAAGATCAAATAATTTTCATCCACAAACCCACAAGATTTCAGTAATTTAAATAAATGTGAATTAATATTTGTAACTGTTGTTTCAACTCAGTTTTCATGCTCAACCTTATGTTACTCAATCTGAAATGTGAAGTTGTATTAAGTCACAACTTGTTTATTTGACTCAAAGCGAGATTCTTAGACTATTGTAACTTTATGCTACCTGCGCTCGTCCTTCATGCACACACATCTCTAATAACAAACACACAGGAGGTCAAAAACAACAAAAGCAGTCCAAAAACAAGAAACATGAAAAACACTAGGAAACACGAGAAGCAACAAGGGAACATGAGAAGCAGGGTGACATGAAACAAGGACTCCATGAAACAGATAGAGACAGGCTGGTTTATATGGACAAGTGAAAACGATGAAAGTGGAGACAGCTGAGTGCAATTAACAGGTGTGCAATTAACAGTGATGAATGGGACAAAGGCTTGTGGGAAATGGAGTGTCTGCAGTGAGGTGACTATGGGGAAGTGAGACCACTAGTGGACACCCAGGGAAACACAGACCAGACACTGTGACATTACCCCCCCTCTAAGGAGCAGCTACCAGATGCTCCACCGAACACAAGAACAAACCAAAAAACAAAAGAGACCAGGAGGGAGGTGGACTGGTGGAGGATAAGGAGGAGGGACAGAGGGCCAGGACCATAGAAGGGAACAGGGACCGGAAGTGGAAAAAAACAACAATAACAACAACAACACAACAAGGAGACCAGGAGGGAGGTGGACCGGCGGAGGGACGGAGGGCCAGGTCCATAGAAGGGAACAGATACAGGAAGTGACAAAACAACAACAAGAAAAAGCAACAACAATGACTACAACAACAACAACAAGACCAGGAGGGATGTAGACCGGCAGAGGACCAGGGGGAGGGACGGAGGGCCAGGTCCATAGAGGGAAATAGAAACCGGAAGTGAAAAAAAACAAACCAAAAAAAAAAAAAAAACCACCACAACAACGACAACAACAACAAAACAAAGAGGCCAGGAGGAAACGGAAAGTTCAAGGGCCCAGGGCAGAGCCGACAGGGCAGGAATCCAGGGTGGAGCAGGTGGAACTGGAGCCCACCAGGATGGAGCAGACGGAACTGGAGCCCACCACAGCCGAGCAGATGGGACTGACGCCCACCAGGGCGGTGCAGAGAACCACCACCGCCTTGCGGTTGAGACAGAGGCCCACCAGGGTGGCGCAGAGCACCACCACAGCCGAGCAGATGAGATAGATACCCACCAGGGCGGTGCAGAGGACCAGCAGAGCCGTGCGGGCGAGACAGAAGCCCACCAGGGTGGTGCAGAAGACCACCACAGCCGTGCGGTCGAGACAGAAGCCCACCAGGGCGGCACAGAGGACCACCACAGCCGTGTGGTCGAGACAGAAGCCCACCAGGGTGGCACAGAAGACCACCACAGTGGAATCGATGGCACAGGAGAGCAAGTCTGGTTAAGTAAGCCTGAAATAAAGAACATGAACAGGTTAAGGGTGGCCTCCGTGGCCCTGATGAGATGGTAGATGGTCTCCATTGCCATGACAATTTCCACCATTCATCAGAGATGAAACTTTAGTGATATCCCGATATGGTAAAGTTGTCACCTATCAAAATGATACCAATCGGGTTAGAATCGCCTATATAAAATATGATCTCTCAGAGGGTTTGTTTGTTATTGTTCCTGTGGCTCAAGTGGTAGAGCATTGTGTTAGCAGTGCAAGGTTGTGGGTTCGATTCCCAGAGAACACGTTAGGTAAAAACTGTTAGCGTGAATGCACCAAATCGCTTTGGATAAAAGCGTCTGCTAAATGTAGATTTAAATTTAATTTGTTTATATGATTCTAAAGGATGCTGAGGAGCTACATTTGTCACTGCATCTCAAAGTTGATGATTTTGAGTATGTCATGTATGCTACAACAGAAAAAAAAAAGCTTTAGTAGAGGGGAAGTTTTACATTTCAGTTGTGCTTGTCCCAGTAAAAAAAATAAAAAATGACCCCCTGCCTGAGCTTACTGTTAACTGCATGCCAAGTGAGGCTGTGCCATCAAACATGGTTCCACCTGAGGCAGAGTCAAACGCAGTGGGAGAGAGAGCTGTTGAAAATTTGCCTGCAGGTGGGAGAGCGGCAATTCAGTTGTCTGACCTCACTCACTGACTGTTTGTTGCTGAAGCCATGAATGTTCAGGCTTGCCAATTCTCTACTAACAATGACATGCAAAAAAGTAACAGTACAGAAAATGGTCTGCTGCCTAACTTGACTTGCGATGGCATAGAGGCAAAAAATAGCTAATTTAAAGATCCATTAAAAAGAAAGCAATCAATTACAGGCTGTTAGAGCAAAAATGTTAGATATAGACAATGTTTTTGGTGAAGATGCCATGGACCGTGGTAGCAGGAGTAGATTTCAAGAAAAAGAAGCATTGGCACAACGTTTGAGAATTAAATCAACTCATCTAGTGCAACTGTTAATGAAATGGGAGACAGCTCTCAGAACAACAGACAAATTTTTGTTGTCTGAGTACTGTGATGGTATCTGTGAGCCAAATCTTGAGGACTCTTTTCCTTGTTTGTACTATTCAGTGAATCTTGAAGAGTTTTCTGGAGTATTTTTAGTAACTGTTGTATCATTGTGTTCTGATTTTTAAGCACTGGGAAGACTTTTTATAAGCACTGTGTAATTAATTTTAACAAAAAATGTTGAATAACAAAGTTGATACTTCATGGTGTGATTTATTTTATTTTATTTTTTTAATTGACTGCAGACACAAAGCCTGAGTGGTGAGCACTCTATAAATCACATAAAAATAAAAAATGTGATAATTTAAAATTTTTGAATTTGATAATAATAATAATAATAATAATAATAATAATAATAATAATAATAATAATAATAATAAAAACACCTGGTCATTTGCAGTCACTGTGGAGAATCCTTCAGGGTGTTGTGGCTGTCATTGCTTTTATTTTTATTTTAACCACTGAAACTTGGGCTGGTTGCCCTTTCTGCTCTGTAAGAGAAACCATTTTCATGCAAATTGTGAATTGTAGTAGACTGGAACCATTGTTTTTATTATTGAAGAATGTTTTTAGCAGTTGCAATGACACTTTCTCTAAGGAGGTCTTTATTGTGGGATTTAAATATATTTTGAAAAAAAAAAAGATTTGCATGTCAGTTTGGCAAAATTGGCTTTATATCTAAGCAGGAAAAAGAAATTGAGCTAAATGTGGATCAAAACATCAAACATGGTTCAATCAAGAATACTGATTGATCTTAATTATTATAAACTAGGGCTTGTGAGTGATTCCAATTTTTTATCTAATTAATTACATAATGTGGTGATTTATTAATCGAATTAATCACACATCAAATTTGCAGAAATTACTCCCAAAAGATAATTTAAAGTCATTGTTGTGTAAAGCATCAAACAGACATTAACGTAGGTCCAGCAAGAAATATTTTGTGTGTTAAATGTATTACATATAGCCTAATCTTTTGGACCATGTGAGTAAATTATGACATAATTGTCATTTTTGGTTGGGTGAACTATAACTTTATTTATTTATTTATTTATTTTTAAAATTGTATTATTATTACTATGTGTGACGAGTGGGGCGGGGCCGAGGGATGTGGGAACACTAGTGAGGCCGGTGGAGTGATTGGGAAATCAGCGACACCTGCGACCCACCACAGGCCTCGTTACCTCAGGGTTTTTTGCCTATGCCTTGGGCGGAAATAATTTAAATGTGGGTACATTCGTTATTATAACCATGTGTCTATTTACATTTCCACAGGGATAACCACAGTCAATATAGAGCTACTCTTCCAATGGATATTCAGCACTGTCATTGGAATCAATGATCAGCATTATCTGAGCTAATTACAGTTGCCAAGAGCTTGTCGCTTTGAGACCTTGGAATAGGATTACCTTGAGAAGTTATTTGTCCTGCAGCATTGGTATGAAGGGGTGAGTCCTTCTGCTTCACCGCGTCTGACAAGCTCTTATCTCTGCCTCTCGTCCACAGGTGCTCCCTGTCACCACAGTGTGATCAAAATGCAGCACGGAACCTGCAAACACCAAGCTCTGTTTACTAAGGCAAGGCAAGTTTATTTATATAGCACATTTCGTACACTATGGTAATTCAAAGTGCTTTACATAAAAGAAAGTAAAATAATAATGAAGAAAAATAATAACAAGAATAAAACAAGCAATTTTAAAACTTTTAAAATTATTAAAAAATGTACTTATTTAAAATTAATTTAAAACAGTTAGAAAATGATTTTACATAAAATAAAATAAAAAAACAACATTGAAAATATGGTGCAATCAGTTCGGACATTGCACAGTGCTCATTCAATAAATGCAAAGCTAAACAGATGAGTTTTAAGTCTAGATTTAAATGAGACTAGTGTTTTAGCACATCTGATCTCTTCTGGAAGCTGCTTCCAACTGCCGGCGGCATAGTAACTAAAGGCGGACTCCCCTTGTTTTGTGTGAACCCTTGGTATTTCTGACTCGATCCTAATGATCTGAGTGGTCTGTTAGGCTTATATTCAGTGAGCATATCTGAAATATATTTCGGTCCTAGGTCATTTAGTGACTTATATACGAGTAAAAGTACTTTAAAATCAATCCTAAACTGGCTTCCGGCAGTGTAAGGACCTGAGGACTGGTGTGATATGATCAGATTTTCTGGTTCTAGTCAGAATCCTGGCAGCAGCGTTCTGGATAAGCTGCAGCTGTCTAATGGTCTTTTTTGGGAAGGCCGGTGAGGAGCCCATTACAAAGTCCACCCTGCTGGTGATAAAGGCATGAACTAGTTTCTCTTGTCTTGTTTCTCAAGTCTTGACTTGAAACAAAACATCTAATTCTTGCAATGTTTTTTTTTTAAATGATAGTATGCTACTTTAGTTACTGCTTTAACATGACTACTGAAACTAAGGTCTGTCTTCAGAATCACACCAAGATGTCTGACTTGATTTTTACCCCTAGAGTCAAGGTATGCATTCACCTTGAACACTTCATCTTTGTTTCCAAATGCAATCACTTCAGTTTTTTCCTTGTTTAACTGAAGAAAGTTCTGGCACATCCAACTATTCATTTCATCAATGCATTTGCAGAGGGAGTAAATGGGGCTGTAGTCATTTGGAGATAAGGCTAGGTAAATCTGGGTATCATCAGCATAGCTGTGATAGGCAATTTGGTTCTTTCTCATTATTTGACTTAGTGGGAGCATATACAGGCTAAACAAGAGCGGTGCAAGAATTGACCCTTGTGGGACTCTGCATGTCATGGACGTCCACTTAGACTTATGCTCTCCTATACTCACATAATTGCCTCTCCCTTCTAAGTATTTCCTGAACCATTTGAGTACCATCCCAGAAAGCCCGACCCAGTTTTCCAGTCTCTCTAGTAGTATGTTATTATCGACAGTGTCAAACGCAGCACTGAGATCTAGCAATACCAGCACCAATATTTTGCCAGAGTCACAATTTAAGCGAATATCATTTATTATCTTAATGAGTGCTGTCTCTGTGCTGTGATGTGGTCGAAAACCAGATTGAAAGTTGTCCAGGTATCCATTTGAGTTTAAGTATTTGTTCAGCTGATTAAAAACTACCTTTTCTATAATTTTGCCTATAAAAGGAAGATTAGATATTGGTCTAAAATTGCTCAAAATGGTGTTATCAAGATTGCTCTTTTTCAGGACGGGCTTAACAACTGCAGTGTTTAAGGAGTTTGGAAATGTCCAAGAAAAAAGTGAGGTGTTCACCACTTCTAAAAGATCTGCTTCTAAGCAGTTAAGCACACTTTTGAAAAAGATGTGGGAAGTGTGTCAAGATAGCAGGTTGACGATTTTAGGTGCTGCACTATGTCTTCCAGAATTTTGCTATCAATTGCTTCAAAAATAGACATAGTATCTTTTTGATATAGTGTCCTAATCTGTCTGACCTCTGCATTACTTGAGGATGTGCTAATCACCTTCCTGATATTGATGATCTTCTCAGAAAAGAAGGATGCAAGCTCATTGCATTTGCTGTCTGAGAGCATTTCACTGGGAATCTGACTTGGGGGGGTTTGTCAGTCTCTCAACAGTGGCAAAAAGAGTACGAGTGTTATTTAAGTTACTGTTTATAAGGTTTGAGAAGAAATTCTGTCTAGCTGTGCCTAGTTTCACATTAAAAGCATGAAGGCTGTCTTTATAGATGCTATAGTGAATTTCAAGTTTTGTCTCCCACCACGTCCGCTCTGCTTTTCTGCATTGTCTATTCATAGTCTGAACTGCTGTTGATCTTCTCCAAACTGATTTCTGTCTGTTTTCTTACTGACTATTATTGGAGCAATATCATCAATGACATTCTTAACTTTTGAGTTAAAGGAATCAAGAAGAGTATCAACAGAGTCTGCTGAAATGCTGGGTGTTAATGATATACCCTCCATAAATAGTACACTTGTGTTCTCGTTAATGCATCTCCTTCTGACAGAGACCGATCTAGATTCAGTTGTAGCAGACATCAAAATATCAAAGAAAATTACAGAGATTTGTGGGTTGCTCAAAGTAAAGTGTAAATTGTAAAATGTAAAGTGTAACCTGCGCTCACCTTTCCTTTTTTTTTTTTTTTTTTTTTTTTTGCTTATGGACAGTGATGGTTTTTGGTGGTTGTGAAGCATATGCATGAAACGTAAAATGACTCAAATGCAAAGAAGCAGAACTGAGATGTAAACCTAGCTTCCTTTAAAGTCATACCTTTTTTTGATTGCTAAATGAATTTAGATTGGATGATTCCAAAGTCTGTTTCAAGGAAAAAAAATCTGCAACACATCCAGGCAGTTATTTCAGGCATGCAAGACCAAATCCTTTCCACTTGAATGGAAAAATCATAATATCTTAAAAACTGCTTACCAAAGTACACTCACATTTAAATTATTTATTTCAAATCAGCAGCAAAATCTTACATAAACTGTCCTATAAATTGTGTTTCTTGTGCTCAGTTAGCTTTGGAAAAGCACATATTTTAGACTAGTTCATCCAATGCACATGTGTAGTCCTTAGTGCGCATTTCAGGACACTGGCTGTTTCTTTAGTACTGGAGCATCAAACAGCAGCTAGAGTGATGTGTTGACTTTACCAATTGGCAACTAGCTTTTTTAGTTTTTGAAGGTGTGACTACTGTAGTTCCTCTGTTCTGTCGTTTATGCTTCCTCCCATTCATAAAAATGTGTGTGCACATTTTTTGGTATTTCTATAGTCTTTGATGATACTCAGTGTTTGAATCACACATTTTTATTAAAAATAACTTTTTTTTTCTTAAAGAATTACAATTATTATTATTATAATAAATTTAAATAATAAAAACATCTGCAACAACATGCCATTGGACATGTCTTCTGCCCCATTTTGGATCTCATTTTAACTTTTCAATTTAAAGAATATACCAGGCTTGAGACCTTCAGATCTCAACAGAGCCCCACAATTTTGTAACGTAAATCTGTGCAGCGTGCTTTGAGAGCCAGTGGGGCATTATTGCTTATTTTAAGGTTACCTTACATGAACCTCGCTCCACCAAGATGATATCAATCATGAAAAACATCGTCAGAATGGTCCATCTGCCCTCAAAAATTATTCTTGTCACTTCATAGCGTTACAGTTGAACCTCTGATGGCAGATGGAATATTCTGACGATGCTTTATATACCTTTCTGGACCTTGACAGTGTTATTTACTTGGCAGTCTATGGGAGTCTCAAGCCTCCCAGTTTTCATTGAAAATAGTGTGTTGTAAAAGTATTGTATTTTAAAAGACAAACAAAGCTTTTACGGGTTTGGAACAACATGGGGGTAAGTGATTAATGACAAAAAAATTCATTTTGAGGTGGAGTATCCCTTTCAGGCTATTTTTATACAGCATTTTGTGTTGCTACACATAGGATTGTGTAACATTACTTCGAGGCTGTCAATCAACATTAGCGCACCACCCACAGTATAATGCAAGGACAGCTCTGCCAAATGTTTTGTCACCATGTCACCAGAGATTCGAATATATTAGAAAATATTAAATATTAAATATAAAAAATATGAAATATGAAACTATTAGCGCTACTACCCTAAATCTTCCGCTAAGGAGCCGCTACTGGAATATACAGTATATTCTCATTCATATCTTAAATAAATACCCTATTAACAAATACACAGTTTAAAAAAGACATAAATAAAAATACCAGACCGTTCTCATCCCAAGGCGTCATATACTGACACTCTTGACATTTCGTCAACATCCTACGCACATGGCACCCTCTAGCGTCAATATTAGAAGCAGATAAAAATGGGCCAGAAGGCGCCTCCTAGCGGTCTAACCCTAACCCTAACCCTAACCTTAACCCATAATCTGTGTCTCACATTGACGCTAGAGGGTGCCATATGCGTAGGATGTTGACGAAATGTCAAGAGTGTCAGTATATGACGCCTTGGGATGAGAATGCGTTAAAAATACTGATGCATTCTAAGAGCACATCATTGTTTTGGGACATATCTATTGCACATCTGCCTATTCATGTTTCATTTTTTTATTTATTTTGTAATTATTCCTAGCCTATCATTACATACTGTACTGTTCCATGCAAACTAAAGCATATGGAGACTGTGAGCTGTTGCTACCTGAGGGCACAGGTTATTGCTGAGAAGGTATGGTGCCTCAGTAGTTTGTGAAAATTATTTTGATGAAAGATGATTTATAAGGCAGTGTCTAATTACTCCCAGTCATTTCTTCTAGGTGTTTCCTCTAGGGCTGTGTCATACTGCAAAACATTTATTTTATTGTTCAGGAGAATAATGAGACATTAATGTAGAATTATTGTGCATATGTCACATTGCAGTCCTGTGAGTATTTAAGTTTCTGAATGGGTTTTATATTAATAGTTTCCTCTACCTAATGGATGAAACCTTGGCTTTCCGGGACCACAAAAAATGTATGACTGAGGTATATGTCTAAATCAGCAGTTCTCTCAAGGTCTCCTTGATGTATCTCAAGCAAGTGGCTGGTGACTCCTCTGGGGCATGAGCTGTATTATCCCTGATGCTATAATCTTCAAGAAATAATAGTTCTGTGGTTAAGTCATGCTAATGTATGGAAACTACCCTGAAAGGTTTGTGTTTACAAAAACATTGCAATGTTTAGTAATGAAATACTTTAGGGACATAGGTAATTTTCAAAGGATTTGTAAACAGTAAACACTATTATGAGTGTTCTTGTATTACTTTCATAGAAGCTCCAACCTGCTGATTATATTATCATAAAATCTATATCAACTGCCACATGAGATCCTCAGGCAGTTTTTATTCAGTTTAAACAATCTCTTGCAATTTTCCACACTCTCAGAACTATTGTTATCAGGAGGCACCAGAGAAAAACCTCATTCAATTAATTCTGAAGAAATTAACATTTGAGTTTTCTTGTTTTTGTAATTTCATGACATATCCAGCTAGGTATTATAGTTTATAGTTTAAGTGATGAAAATAATTTAGTTTAGAACAATGTGTTCTGACAACATCAAATATTCTTCAAAATATCATGCTGCTTCTCAGTAAGGCAATAATTGATGCTTTGGATTTATGTGCCAAATTGGTTAATTTACTAAACAAAAATATCTTGTTAGAATGTGTTTTGGTGTATATTAGGTGTGTCTAGGTTGGCGCTGAAAGGGACGTTTAAAGGTGCTCTAAGTGATGTCACATGTTTTTTAGGCCAAAACATTTTTTGTCACATCCAGCAAACATCTCCTCACTATCCGCTAGCTGCCTTTCCCCTGAACACACTGTAAAAAAAAAAAGCGCTCTCTCTAGACACCACAGGCTCCACAAACAACAAGAAAAACAAGCTGGGCTCACCCGCACCACGAAACATAACAAACTGTTACAGCCAATAACTGACAAGAAAGATTTGGGGGTGGGGTTTTGGGGGTTAGTGTGCGGATGAGGAGGAGGGAGGGTCTAGCTAGCCTTTGTTTTGTTTGACAACAATTCGAACGTCAACAAGAAGTTACGACTCCCGGCATCGCTTAGAGCACCTTTAAGAACACTGTGACACTTTGGATGCATAACCTAAATGTGAAAAGTAAACAGATGGGAGTAAACAAGGTTTGAGCAAGGGTATAAATATCACTCACGCCTCAGTGATCGCAAGCTCTATTGTAAGCAAACCTTTAACTCTCTTCAGCCGAAATTAGTAATTCCAGAAATCTACTGGTGTAAAACACACAAATGATTTGATTTCACAATATAAAAAAGGCCTTTATTTATACATAATTTCAAATATTACAATACACTACACTTACAGGACTGATTCACTTGTGTTGTCTTATTGGGTTTCAGTGTTTATATTTGATTTGAGAAGAACACTCATTTTACAATATGACAATGAATAGTCTCTTTACACATTTGGAAACTCAATTTGTTGTTACAAATTTACAATTTTATTTGATTCTGTACTTTGACAGTAACAAGTGATTTCATAGGTGGGCCAATGTGACCCAGACAGACATTTTCAGTCAGTCCTTTTTATTGCATTCAGTATCAGTGCAGAGCGATAGTCCGTATCCATGTGTGAAATGGCTGAAATAGAGGTGTGAGTTTGAGACCACATGTGCTTGTTGTATGTGTTATATAGAGGCATGTGTGTATCTTCACATGTGCTTAAGTGTCTGATCATTCTTGCAAAAGGATTGGTACAAGTGAAGGTCAACAGCTGAGGAGCTTTTTGAGTCACACAGTTATTGTCACGATCATCAGCTGGAGTGCCCATGAACTCCAGTAGAGGGCACTCCAATCAGGACTCTTGTATATGGTGTCCATTTACATTCCCAACTCCATTTCCCATAATTCCGTGCTTAGGGCTAATTAGGGTTGTTTAGTCCCATCTGGCATTTCCGAGTGTTTTTCCTAGTGTTTGTTCCTTCCGTGTCTGACTTTGGATTGTGTATACCGCCTTTGATTCTCTGATACCTGCCCCGACCTCTGCCTGGTACTGTTACTGATTTTGGATATCCCTTTACAAACTTGACGCTGTTGTTGGATTACTGCCTGTTTGACCACTCTATATAAAATACTGCATATGGATCCGAACATCTCTGACTCCATGTTACAGTTATGAGCAATAAAGGTGATTTTAAGATGAGAGAATTTTCTCTCCCAGTGTGACTCCAACACAAGGCAAACTTAATCCATATTTTCTACTTATTATGAATACCAGTTTTCACAAAGGTCATAGACAGAGCATAACAGAAGATAACTGCTGGGGGTGATAGAAGGTATCCTCATAAGTCTCAAATATCCCAGGCTCATAGTTCAATTAAATAAGTAAATAAATCTGCATTGGTTGTGAAACCTTTCAGACACACTACAAAAACTTCATAAGGACATTGCAAAAGTAATAAATATGATTTGTTTAATCCAAATC
This sequence comes from Carassius carassius, assembly GCF_963082965.1. Lineage (NCBI taxonomy): Eukaryota > Metazoa > Chordata > Actinopteri > Cypriniformes > Cyprinidae > Carassius > Carassius carassius. The sequence goes on from NC_081760.1 coordinate 24,156,530, forward strand.
TTTTGAAAAGGCATGACCAAGCACTTTGAGTGTCCATTCACCATAATTGATTTGCTATTCATATGTTGATCAACATTTATATGTAAATAAAAACGTAATTAAATATGTGCATCATATAAACTGATCATGTCTCTTCAGAAGATTCATATTTATTAATTTTTCTGTTGCTATTTACTATTACTATTACAATTACTATTGATGGAGGAACAGAAATCAACAGAAATGATTTTGTTAAAAAATGCCCATTTCTGTTTCAAGATGAAAGAAAGCCTTATGGGTTTGGAACAACATGAGGGCGAGTGATTGATGAAATAACACACACACACACACACACACACACACACACACACACACCCGCACACAGGTGAAGCTGTTATTTTTTATTTATTTTTTATTATTACAACTGCTTTAGGTTGTATGTTAATCATTAGTTTAGTAACAAGATCAATCGAATATTCAGTAAAACAAACAACAGTGATTTTCTTTTTCTTTTTTTTCCTTTTTTTTCTTAAATTCCTTGAGGACTGGGACTACTGATCCTTGGATAGCTTCCACTGTTAAAGGTCAGCAGCTTGAATCGGGCTTAGATCATCTCAGTCCACAGGCGGTCCTTTTCTCATTAATGTCTTTTGGCAGTTTACAAGAGCATAGACCTTTGTTAAAAACTGACCAGGGTGATGTTTGATACTTTTATGCTTTTGTGTCCATTTTTAGGCTTGAAAGCTCCTGTCACCATTCATTGTAATTGCACAAAAAGCTTTTGAAATGACATGTGGGTCAATAATTTATAATAAATCTTTCAGCTGTGGCCTGCTTTTTTAAGTTCAGTTTTCTGGTGTTTTCCCCATTTCAAATATAAAGGGTCTGATTTATTTTAAGTTTGGACACTAATAAAACAATAAAGACCATCTACAGCGGGATAAGAAATTGATTCTGAATGAACTAAAGGACCATAAAAGATTGGAACGGCGTTTTCCATCTGCCAATGAAAGTTTACAACAAAGACGTAAGAAGATTCAGTTATTGTCACAACCTTGGCCAAGAGGTGCTTGCAACATCCTTGGCATTTCAAGCCTTGAGTGTCCAAATTCACTATCAAAGTGTAGGTCCAAAGTCCCCGAAGTCATTAGCAGCCTGCCACTGCTCTGTTTGTACAAACACTCTTTTCTAACACCAAGCTGGGAGTGGCAGTATATCCGTAAAAGTGGTAACAACTGAAGGGAGTCCACCGCTTCTGAATTTAAGAGAAAGATTGGATGTAGCTTGGAGGGCAAGCTTATTGATTATTATTTGAATGATCGAGTGTTCAATGTTAGTTGTTCTTTTGTGTGTACTATTACATTTATGTGTTTGGGCTGAAGTTTACTTCAGATAAACTTCGTTTTCAAAGAATTCTCAACCATGGAGGAGCATGGATGGACACATGGATGGATACTATGTATTTGACAGATACATAGTATCACCTAGAGGACTATTCATTCTCCCAACATTCAGACACACTGCTGTACACATCCGAGCAGACACAAAAAAATTGCTGCACATCAAGTCAAGTCAAGCTGAGCTTTATTGTCATTCCGCTACATGTGTGGACATACAGTGGAAGGAAATGTTGTGCCTCAAAGGACCACGGTGCTACATAAATATAGACATACAACAATGAAGTAAAACAGTGTAAGCCTAAACATATATAAACAATTATATACATAAATCAGAGAATGCAATCTGTACAAATGATTCACATAAATACTTTACATGAACTTGAAATGGAGTGTGAGAATCTTTTCCATAAAATCCTCTGACAATGTAAGTGTCCTGAAACACACAAAGGTTCAGTCAAAGGAAAATGTCAAAATGCAATAAAAGTCTTGTTTGCAAAGTCTTGCTGTTTAGGAACTGAAAACTGTCAAATGTGACTTAGTATTTCTGTCATGACAACTCTCAGAGAGTTTAGCATGGTGATGTACATTACATTACAAAGTTAATGTGTTTGGTCTTGGTGGAATAGATCTGATAAGCTGCTACTGTTGTGGCAGTGCAAGTACAGAGAATTGCTACTGCCAGTTTATCCACAGACAGGCTGCTGTGAGCATGTAGGAAATATCGCTGATGCACATATAATACATATGAAATAACCCCCATGTATAACATACATGAAACTAAAGCGTAGCAGATCTGTACAGGTGGAGCTGGAAAAGGTGGAGGGTTTCTGAAGCACACTTCAACTGCTACAGCAAGCACTAGCCAAATATTTTAATGTTGAGCAAGCTCAATGGCTGCTGATGTGATCAGAAACCAATCATCATGTGAATAATGATGTGATTATATCAGACTGATATAGAACCTATCAGCCTGCACCATCCAGAGTTTCATGACAGAAATTTGTATTATAGGTAAAGTTAGTGCTGTTCCTAAAGATTTGACGCACGCATGCAACTTCAGCTATGCCTTTGTTTGTTACATAAAATAGGCTACTATATAAGAGATGACAACATGTGATGTGAATTTCACTGTAAACTATTTGCTATCTTCTGAATGCCTTCATGCACAGTCTCTCACACACACATACATATCTTATAACCAGAACAACGACAAAGCTCTGAAAAATATTCTTGACAAAACACCCAATTTCCAGAGACAGCTCAATAATTCCATCTGCAGTGGAAACCCAATGAGTACAATCCGTCATAGTTTTCTCCACTTTTAGCTTACATTGTTTTCAAAGCTGTCATACATAAAAACTACTTTTTTGATGTAGTTCTTTGTTCTGTTACGAAATGGAGACACATTACAGTGTCCAAGTTACATACAATACAGATAGCTTTTATTAATTACTAAAGCAATAACCAGTAAATTCCAAGCTGTTCCACAGTAATTACTGTCAAAGTATATGTTATTCATACTTATTACTCAGTCATGTGATTAAACTTTAGCACAACTATAGTGATGAAGTGTGGCCTACTAATCAACAACTTCTTACCCACGTCTTATCCAAAGGTTGCGTCCTCATTTTCACCCTCCCTTCTCTATCTTCTGCCTCTTTTTCAAGCTCTCAAATCAGTGAGTGTGGATCCATTGGGAATCATCTGCATAGCATTCTGTCTCTGCTCTGGCTCCCTGTGGAGAGTTGTGCCACAGGCAGCCCTCTTCCTCTGTAGTCAACAAATCATCAAAAATATGCTGCACTGCTCACCATCCCTCAAACACTCTCAGCATCCTATGGTTCTGTTAGTGTGCTGGTTTATGTTGTATATTGTGGTTTAAAAAATGGGGTGTTGTTTTCATTTTTATGTGGGAACTGTACATTTGACAAGATGTATTAAAGTCACATTTTCAGAATGATACCTTGCACACTTTGAGGAATAGTTCACATAAAAATACAACTCTGCCATTATTTACTCAACCTCATGCTGTTCCAAACCTTAATATCAGTTTGCATGTACTGCTAAATAGTAAGATCAGTGTACAGGATGATGATGAGATATAATTATATATTACTATCTATCTATCTATCTATCTATCTATCTATCTATCTATCTATCTATCTATCTATATTTGTATCTTGCTAGTCAGCTAGCTAGCTAGCTATTTTAATACAATGACAAATGTTTTATTTCTGTTCTAAAGTTAAAATCATCAAAGGGCATCTTATCCCATCTTGCATTTCATTCCTGAAAATGTCTCCTTTTTGTTTCCAAATAAAACAGAAAGTCACGCAGGTTTAGAACAATATAAAGATGGGTGAAAGATTTTTCTAATACATTTTCCCATTTAGAAAAAACTTTAATCCAAAACTGTGTTATACATTGAGGTCACATTTCCTGGGACTTTTATCTAAAGCAACTTACATTCCATTCAAGGTGCACTATTATGCACTACTATTTAAGCTACAGGAATGCTAAAGCACTCCAGAAAAGGTATATTTTTGGATGAACTGTTACTAAAAAGAGAATAAACTGTAATGAACATACATTAAACAAATAAAAATAAATGATAATAATAATAATAGATAACTTCTTCATAGAAATAATTAAATTTACGTTTAAATCCTATTAACTCGCATTTAAGGTATACCTAATATGATTTAAACATAAATTTAATTATGTAGTAAATCTAAAAAATAAAATGCTCTGCATCTACAAATATAAGTATTATCACAGAAAACATACCACATGCAGCTACAGTATCTGCACACAAACATTCAGTCATCCATTGATTATATTGGATGTGCTGCAGTTGGTCACAAGCCTGTAAAAGTAGAAACCAGAGAAATTCACAATGTTTTCAGCATGTTCTCCCTTCCAAAATTTCAAAACAAAACCAACCAACCAACCAAAAGGCAAACACATTAACTATTCATACCCATTTGCATGGCAGTGCTGTCCATGGATGCCAGGATGCTGTCTCTGTTCAATGCTAATGAACGCCTGCAACACGGGATAAGAGAAGTGGGTGTTGTTGTCTTTGAGAAAGGGCTAACACTAATATGGATGACTCCTTTGTAATGTAGAACAAGATCAATTAGAAATCTGGCATGGGAAAGTATGCATAGAAAACCTGCGCAATATAAACCTAGGCTCCCCTCTGAAAAATCATAGAAAAGCAAGTCCTCATTTACGAGAATATGAGTGTTTTGTCAGTAAAGGGATTACAGGAGGGTGATATAATGTATATTGGCAGCTGGTTTCAGCACTCTGTGTTCATTCTTGCCAGCAGCAGCTATTTTATATGGTTTTAAAAAACAATACATTTCAAAATAGTTTATGTTTTCATATAGCGATCTTTTGGAGGCAAGCTGTTAGTTGGCAATTCACGATGAAAATACACTGCTACATCAATACAAGCTACATCATACTACAGTGCTGCAGGCACAGTGTTTCGTTGATATTATATTTTTGTGAAATGCATAACCTAGTTTTCCACAAAATGTTTGTATACATTTGCAGAGATGCTATGAAATAAAAATAAGTGTTGTGAAGATTTTTATTGTCAGATGTAATGAGTGCTGTTTATGGAAAAGGATGAGCTGTACTGTGCGGTAAGATTTAGCTTCACACAACCCTTTTTCCCATTGTAAGAAATAATCTGAAGCCGTTCCACTTTGTTTGCAGGTCTACTTCAGTGCTAACTCTGTTTGTTTTTGGAGTTCCGTGAGTGTTTTTTCCGACATCATCTCTGACTGGGGAGGAACTGAACTTGTATATGACAGTGACAATGACCGTTTTAGGCTTCATTCCTGCTTGCCTGCTCAGTGTGGCAGACCTGCAGAATCGGCACTTGTGTTATACAGTATTTATAGCCCGCTCTAAGCCTGAGCTTTAGTGTCATGCTGTCTGGTCTCTGTTTCCCTGAGTTTCCACTAGTGGTCTCACTTCCCCATAGGCACCTTACCGTAGGCACTACAAATCCCACAAAGCCTTGTCCTTTCATCACAGTAATTGCACTCCTTTTAATTGCACTTAGGTGTCTTCACTTGTTAGTCATTATCCTCCCTATATTAACCAGTCCTTTTCTGTTTGTCTGCATGGAGTCCTTTTCTTCCGTCACCCAGTTTCCTCGCCTTCCGAGTTCCTCGTCTTCAGAGTTCCTGTTCCTGTTCCAATTCCTGTTTATTTATTTGTTTGTTTGTTTGGATGGATATTTGGTTTTGATCCTGGCTTGTTGATTTCTCTTTGGATTACCCATTAAAACCCTACTGCGATTGCATCTCTCGTCTCCTGCGTTTCACTGGGTCTCCGATTGTAACAGAAGAACTCCATCCATGTCGAGATCCAGCGGTGTGGGTCATCATTCCCGTTCCCCAGTCAGTATGGTTGAGCGGAGGGCGAAATATTTAAAATTAACCACCCTCCGCCAAGAGGGCAATGAGGTGGGTGCCATGGCACAAATTTTTTGGTCCCTAGCTGAGGGGATGGGATATAATGATGCGGCCCTAAAGGACACTTTAAATCCCGGGTTTGATGACCCGCATCCTCGAATTGAAATCGAGCAGTTGGGCGCCTATAATTTCTGGGAGTTTGTATTTTATTTACAACATCGGTCTCCGTGGAATACCCCAGCCACACCTGTCTCTCCCGGTGGGATGGCCGATTCTAGACCGGGGTCTACAGACAGGAGGACCGCCAGCCCAGCGCCACTGCACAAGATGGCCGCCAGCCCAGCGCCACGATGCAAGATGGCCGCCAGCCCAGCGCCACAGCACAAGGTGGTCGCCAGTCCGGCGTCACGACGCAAGATGGCCGCCAGCCCAGCGCCACAGCACAAGATGGCCGCCAGCCCAGCGCCACTACCCAAGATGGCCGCCAGCCCAGCGCCACGGCACAAGATGGCCGCAAGCCCAGCACCACTGCCCAAGATGGCCGCCGGCCAAGCCCCACTGCCCAAGATGACCGCCAGCCCAGCACCACTGCCCAAGATGGCCGCCGGCACAGCGCCACGGCCCAAGATGGCCACCGGCCCAGAGTCATGGCACAAGATGACTGCTTGTCCAGCGCCTCTGCACAGGATGACAGCCACAGTTGACCCTCCAGAGTCAAGTCAGGTTCCCGTTGACCTTCCAGAGTCAAGTCAGGTTCCCGTTGACCCTCCAGAGTCGAGTCAGGTTCCCGTTGACCCTCCAGAGTCGAGTTAGATTCCCGTTGACCCTCCAGAGTCAGGGCTGGTCACCGTTGACACTCCTGAGTCTAGTCAAGTCACCGTTGACACTCCAGAGTCAAGTCAAGTCACCGGTAATCTTCATGGGCAAAGTCAAGTCACCGGTGTTCTTCACGGGCAAGGGCAAGTCACCAATGATCTTCATGGGCAAAGTCCAGTCACCAGTGTTCTTCATGGGCAAAGGCAAGTCACCATTGATCTTCATGAGCAGAGTCATGTCACCAATGATCTTCATGGGAAAAGGCAAGTCACCAATGATCTTCATGAACAAATGAAAGTCACCAATGAACTTAATGAGCAGAGTCAGGCCACCAATGATATTCATGAGCAGAGTCAGGTCACCAATGAATCCAGTTTAAACACCACGGATGTACCAGAGACTCTCCACGTCTCTGCTGAACTACCAGAGCCTCTCCATGTCTCTGCTGAACTACCAGAGCCTCCCCACGTCTCTGCTGAACTACTAGAGCCTCTTCACGTCTCGGCTGAACTACCAGAGCCTCTCCACGTCTCGGCTGAACTACCAGAGCCTCTCCACGTCTCGGCTGAACTACCAGAGCCTCTCCACGTCTCGGCTGAACTACCAGAGCCTATCCTCATCTCTGCGGAACTTCCAGAGCCTCGTCACGTCTCAGCCGAACTCTCTGAGCGCTCTAATGATCCTGTCGTGGCCACGGAGGCCACCCTTAACTTGTTCATGTTCTCTGTTTCATACTTGCCTAACCAGACTTGCTCTCTTGTGTCATCGACCCCACTGTGGTGGTCTTCTGTGCTGCCCGGGTGGCCTTCTGCCTCGACCGCATGGATATGGTGGTCTTCTGCGCCGCCCTGGTGTGCTTCTGTCTCGACCGCACGGAGGTGGTGGTCTTATGCGCCGCCTCGGTGGGCTTCTGTCTCGACCGCACGGATGTGGTGGTCTTCTGTGCCGCCCTGGTGGGCTTCTGTCTCAACCGCACGGATGCGGTGGTCTTCTGCGCTGCCCTGGTGGGCTTCTGTCTCGACCGCACGGATGTGGTGGTCTTCTGCGCTGCCCTGGGGGGCTTCTGTCTCGACCGCATGGCTCCAATTCCACCTTGCTCCTCTCTGGATTCCTGCCCTGTCGGTTCGGCCCTGGGGACTGAACATTATGTCCTTCCTGGACTTGTGTTTTGTTTTTGCTCCTCTTCTCTCTGTTTCCATCTATGGTCCTGGCGCTCTGTCCCTCCCCCTGATCCTCCGCCGGTCCACCTCCCTCCTGGGCTCCTTGGTTTTTGTTTTTCTCTCTGTTTCCCTCTATGGACCTGGCCCTCCGTCCCTCCCCCTGATCCTCCGCCGGTCCACCTTCCTACTGGGTTCCTTGTTTTTTTTTTCTCTCTGTTTCCCTCTATGGACCTGGCCCTCCGTCCCTCCCCCTGATCCTCCACCGGTCCACCTCCCTCCTGGACTCCTTGTTTTTGTTTTCTGCACTTCTTGTCTCTGTTTCCCCATTTTACCTGGCCTTCTGTCCTTCCCCCTGGTCCTCCGCCGCTCCACCTCCCTCCTGGTCTCTGTGTTCCTTGGTCTCTTCTTGGGTTCGGGTGGAGCATCTGGTAGCTTCTCCGTGGAGGAGGGGGTAATGTCACGCTGTCTGGTCTCTGTTTCCCTGAGTTTCCACTAGTGGTCTCACTTCCCCATAGGCGCCTCACCGTAGGCACTACAAATCCCACAAAGCCTTGTCCCTTCATCACAGTAATTGCACTCCTGTTAATTGCAATCAGGTGTCTTCACTTGTTAGTCATTATCCTCCCTATATTAACCAGTCCTTTTCTGTTTGTCTGCATGGAGTCCTTTCCTTCCGTCACCCAGTTTCCTCGCCTTCCGAGTTCCTCGTCTTCCGAGTTCCTGTTCCTGTTCCTGTTCCAATTCCTGTTTATTTATTTGTTTGTTTGTTTGGATGGATATTTGTTTTTGACCCTTGCTTGTTGATTTCTCTATGGATTACCCATTAAAACCCTACTGCGATTGGATCTCTCGTCTCCTGCGTTTCACTGGGTCTCCGATCGTAACATTTAGTCTGAATGCCAATATGATAAATAAGCCAACTGCACTAGGTCTCTTACAGGTGCTTGCTGAAATCACCTTGTGCTAACTAGAACTGGCCTTTACTATATGTTTCGTTATGTTCGGGATGAAAACATCCACTCAATTAAACTGCTGTAAAAATGTATCAAATAATTTTTTTTTTCCTTTTTTTTGCATAAATACTTTAATCAACCTCAGTCCTGATCAAAACTACCAAATGTTTTTAAAAAATCCAAGATTTTAACTCTTTAATTGCCAAGTTCATAAATGATGTTGCTATTAGTGTTATCCCCAACAGCACATAAGGGTTATAGTAACTAAGATTTACTTAAAATTTCTCTCTTTCTCATATTTAAGCATTATGACCACCTGCCTAATATGCTGGTGGTCCTCCATGTGCTGTCAAAACAGCGCCAACCCCCACCCAGGCCATGGAATCTACAAGACTCCTCCATGTGTCCAGTGATATCTGGCACCAAGATGTTTGCTGCAGATCCTTTAAGTCCTGTAGGTTGCAAGGTGGAGCAGCCGTGGATCAATCTTGTTGCTCCAGCACAATGCTCAGCTGAATTGAGATCTGGGGAATTTGGAGACTAGGGCAACACCTTGAACTCTTCATCATGTTCTTCTAACCATTCCTAAACAAGTTTGTGCAGTGTGGCAGGGTGATTTATCCTCCAGAGTGCAATGTGACGTGTGTTGTGACACACTCCTACCATAATCACCATTTTTGTTTGAATTTTTGTGCCACAGTAGACCTTATGTTGGCTTGGGCCAGATGGGATAGCCTTTGAACATAGAGGAAGAGCGTATTCCTTTTTGTCCCACTAGTAGAAATTTGTATTGTATAACATTTCTTTTTGCTCTGCACATCTCATTTCTCATGAAAATGTTTTTTTTTTTTCAAAAATGGTGACAGATATTTAATTTAATTCATTTAGTTCTGACCAGTTCTCATCACAATCTTTTCAGCCCTCACTCCTTTCTATCTCTGTGGAAAAAGAGAAAGCCTTGAGCCTATGAAGCACTGGAAGGACGATAAGGATATCTGGAGTAAAGTGGATTATTCGGTAAATTTTGCCCTCTGAGCACTGCACAGAGAAATGCTGACAGCTCTATTTGTACAGCCAAAGATAGAAGCCAAATACATACTGCTTTTATTTATTTATTTATTTATTTATTTATTTATTTATTTATTTATTTATTTATTTATTTTATTTTATTTTATTTTATTTTATTTTATTTTATTTTATTTTATTTTATATTATATTATATTATGGGTAGGTGTTGGTGCAGTGGATAAGACACATGCCTTTGGTGTGAGAGACCCGGGTTCGAATCCACTGTGAGACACCAATTTGTCCCTGAGCAAGACACTTAACCACAAGTTGCTGCAGAGGCGTGCAACCTCAGTATGGAATAAATAAATAAATACATAAATAAATATACAAATAAATGTGAATAAATAAATACATAAATATTTAAATAAATATACATAGAAAAGCAAAAAAACGAAAATAAATAATTATTTATACATTTATTTCCATATTTATGTATATATTTATTTTTTTCCATAATTATTTATTTATTCTTTTATTTATAAATTTATTCATTTCTACATTTATTTATTTATACATTTATTTATTTCTTCATTTATTTCTTCCTACATTTCTTCCTGCGTAGGGTAATGAGGAGGGCGTGGTTTACCTCAGACAGAGCAATCGAGCTCAGAGTAAGCGAAGGCGAAGGGTTGAGGCCACAGTGATGCCTATTGTGTGGCGAAATACAATTAGTATAGCTCACTGACGTTGATACGGTCTGTGATTGCGAGGTATATGGTCAAAATCCTAAATCTTACTGTGTGACATGGATAGGCTACTCTTTATTCCGGACATGGCCGTAGAACATCGTTTGGTCTGGATTTGTAAAATGTCCTGGGCTAACAAACATGAAACAGGGACTCTGCAGTGCTTAATTTGTAAATTGCGAGGTCCCGGAACAAAGCGGGGTAACGGATGCCGGATGCATGTGATTACAGGAGGGAGAGGTGACGGAGCACTCGCGCAATCACATTGGTCAGCAGTTTAAGTGATTGACTGCATGCATCAGTTGCTTTTAGGGTCTGTATGTTCATGAATAACATGGAAATGTCATGCAATTTTAAAACAACAATTTCCAGGCCTAAAGACGTTTTGAAAAAGTTGTCGAATTTTATTTTACAAATCTCTGTATAATAGAGTCCTAAATTTCGGTGGGGGACTGTGTAGCTATGCCGCATGGTTTTAATAATTCTCGCAGCTTTCAAGTTTATAATGAGGAAAATTCCTGCATTTATTCAACATAGCTTGTAGGTTTGAATAATAAAATTAATCCACGCAAAATGTAAGATTAAATAATTCATTCGAAACCAGTCTTCGAATCCATGAACTCTCTCGCGCGCTTCTCATCAGCGCATCTCGTCTGCACAGTGACCTGCTGCACGCGCCGACACTCGCATCTTGGGACAGCTGACAGAACAGTCACTTGACTAATCGGGTCATTGTTGCATTGTCACAAAAATGTATAATTTGCACACATTTTTAAGTATTTTAAGCCATGGTACTCACGCGCTTCGAAGGCTGTATTATGTGCCCTATGTGCATTATATGCTTTCATCAACTCTTACAGGTTATATAACATTTATTGTTGCTATATGGGCGATTCCATGACGTGTATATAGAAATTGTAAGTCGCTTTGGATAAAAGCATCATGTAAATGTAATATTATTTTATTTATTTTATTTTTTTGCAGAGCACACAAGATAAATTTAATTCTCCGAATAAAAATAAAAACCCGATTCCAAAAACGTTGGGACACTGTACAAATTGCGAGTAAAAAAGGAATGGAATAATTTACAAATCTCATAAACTTATATTTCATTCACAATAGAATATAGATAACATATCAAATGTTGAAAGTGAGACATTTTGAAATGTCATGCCAAATATTGGCTCATTTTGGATTTCATGAGAGCTACACATTACAAAATAGTTGGGACAGGTAGCAATAAGAGGCCGGAAAAGTTAAATGTACATATAAGGAACAGCTGGAGGACTAACGTATTAGGTCAATTGGCAACAAGATTGGGTATAAAGAGAGCCTCTCAGAGTGGCAGTGTCTCTCAGAAGTCAAGATGGGCAAAGGATAACCAATTCTCTCAATGCTGCGGTGAAAAATAGTGTAGTAATATCAGAAAGGAGTGTCTCAGAGATAAATTGCAAAGAGTTTGAAGTTATTATCATCTACAGTGCATAATATCATCCAAAGATTCAGAGAATCTGGTACAATCTCTGTGCGTAAGGGTCAAGGCCCAGAAAACCATACTGCATGTCCATGATCTTCGTGCCCTTACACGGCACTGCATCACATACAGGAATGCTACTGTAATGGAAATCACAACATGGGCTCAGGAATACTTCCAGAAAACATTGTCGGTGAACACAATCCATCGTGACATACGGCGTTGCCAACTAAAACTCTATAGGTCAAAAAATAAGTCATATCTAAACATGATCCAGAAGCGCAGGCATTTTCTCTGGGTCAAGACTCATTTAAAATGGACTGTGCAAAGTGGAAAACTGTTCTGTGATCAGACAAATAAAAATTTGAAGTTATTTTTGGAAAACTATGAAGCTATGTCATCCGGACTAAAGAGGACAAGGACAACCCAAGTTGTTATCAGTGCTCAGTTCAGAAGCCTGCATCTCTGATGGTATGGGGTTGCATGAGTGCGTGTGGCATGGGCAGCTTACACATCTGGAAAGGCACCATCAATGCTGAAAGGTATATCCAAGTTCTAGAACACCATATGCTCCCATCCAGACGTTGTCTCTTTCAGGGAAGACCATGCATTTTCCAACATGACAATGCCAGACCACATACTGCTTCAATTACAACATCATGGCTGCGTAGAAGAAGGATCCGGGTACTGAAATGTCCAGCCTGCAGTCCAGATCTTTCACCCATAGAGAACATTTGGCACATCATAAAGAGGAAGATGTGACAAAGAAGACCTAAGACGGTTAGCAACTAGAAGCCTGTATTAGACAAGAATGGGACAACATTCATATTCCTAAACTTGAGCAACTTGTCTCCTCAGTCCCCAGATATTTGCAGACTGTTATAAAAAGAAGAGGGGATGCCACACAGTGGTAAACATGGCCTTGTCCCAACTTTTTGAGATGTGTTGATGCCATGAACTTTAAAATAAAAATTTTTCCCTTAACGTTATACATTTTTCAGTTAAAACATTTGATATGTCATCTATGTCGTATTCTGCTAACAGCTTATACAGTTTTAGCTACAAAAAACTGTTTACAAAATAAACACAAAACCTGTCAAAATTTAATAGAAAACAAACTATCAAAAAGATTGATGCCAATATTAGGTGATGATAATGCTTAAAAAGAGATTTATAGCCTATTTTTTGAAGGCAGGTCATTTTTGACCGGGACCACCACACGTGTAACAAGGTTTAATTAACAAACAAACAAACAAAAAATGTTTAACGAAATTGAAATAAAAAATTGCGGTGGAAGTAGTTATACCCTGTGTAAAAAAAGTCAATCATTCTTAGTCCAATGCGATAACATTAAGTAACATTTTCTTGAGAAATAATATTTTGATCTCTGGGTCAAAATGACCCGAACACAACCTGAGGGTTAAGTACTGATCACAAGTATTGATTTAGATAAATTTAGATAATTGATTTTTCTGGACATCCCATACTCTCAATTGTTCGGTCATCAGGGACTTGGTGTGGCATTTGAGTCTCGTGTGGCCAGCGGCGGATCTCACAATCACAAACTCGCCTGTCTAATTTTAGTCAGAGGATGCAGGTTGACTAATACCTTTAAGTCTCCTGCCTATTGCTTGCTTTTGACAAAATGTGTAGTTTACTTAGTCATTACCCATAATGCTTTACAATTTCGCTTATATATCAAATCTAAGTTATTAAAACATAAAATACATTTTGTTTTGTTAGGATCCCATAACCCAAGGGTCACACCTGGCCAGGGATAGGAAAAACATTTTCACAAACCCTGAGGGAGATCCATTCCTCAGCAGCAGAACAGAATTCTTCTAAACGTTTTCTGTCTTTCTCAAAATATAAGTGACTGCTGTGAAATTGATACCATTTTACCAATTGCACGGAGACCTTTACAATAATACTAAACATGAAGGAAAAAACTACAGATTTACAACATACATCATTTGAAGTCTGTGTGTGTGTGTGTTGGGGAGGGGGGTCATAAATGGACAAGGCGAGAAGTTTGGGCAAGGTTGTGTCATTTGCTCTTTTGGAGATCTCATTAGTTTTATTGTTCTGAATTTTGGTTTCATGGGGAGATCAACGCGGTCTTACAGCAGTGTGGAGAATACTAATAGCAAATGAAAAGAAATCAATTTTACAATAAGTAACTGAGATGCTTATCTGCACATGATTGCCTTTTAGCATCTTTGTTTCCATAGCGAGATCATGCTCTGTAAACCCACACATTTTTAAGGGTGGTTTCAAGTGGTTAAAGTATAAGTTAAAGTAGTTCAGGCAGTAGTATTACTTTATCAGCACGATGGTATAAAACTGTATATTTATTGTCTATTACCACCCATTGCCACTTATACCAGTGATGTAAATAAGCATGGTTAGAATAGGCAAATATGTGGGAAAGCGTTGCTATTGTGTGACTATTTTATTGCAATAGATAGCGCTTCAATGTTAATGATGAATCAAGACTAGATAGCACATAATTTACAATTGAAATGGTTTAATAACAGTATATCATTATGGTTATACGTGAATTGGTTACAAAATTAATGAAGGATGATAAAACATATACAGGTGCATCTCAATAAATTAGAATGTCGTGGAAAAATTCATTTATTTCAGTAATTCAACTCAAATTGTGAAACTTGTGTATTAAATAAATTCAGTGCACACAGACTGAAGTAGTTTAAGTCTTTGGTTCTTTTAATTGTGATGATTTTGGATCACATTTAACAAAAACCCTAATCTAAAACTCTGAAAACTGGAGTAGCTGGAACAGCTAATGAAAATTCTGATTTGCTTCACTGAATTAAATTATATTTTAAAGTATATAAATTATGTATTATATATGCATAAATAACTTCTGACACAGAGAAGAGTAAAAACTCCTCACCTGACCGCTAATTTACAGAACATCTGAACATAATGAACCAAATGCACCATTGATGGATCTTCTTCTGTCTGTTCTGGAAAATGTAAACAAATGTATATTTCTGCAAGCATAAATATTGTGGAAATATCAATATTAATTGTGTCTAGTCAAAGGCATTCCTCCTGAAAGAGCGCTAACACGGGTTTGGAGGGTAATTATTTCATACTCTTTGACAGCTTAATTAATGTAAAAAATTATGTAAGTTACATGTACAACAAACTGGTAATGTCATAGTGGTATCGTGTACTTTAATCTAATGTAGCCTAAGGTATACCTGTTGAAACGTAGAAAGCACATGTAGTGTTAATCTAATAAAGATCTTCATCGCTAGCAAACAATAGCCTTTGCAGATTTGTTTTCAACTGAGTGTAGATCCAAAGCCACGTCTTCAATCCTCTTGATGTTCTTAAACTTTCTGTTATAACTCTGAGTGAGACCCGCAGACGGCATTGCTCATTGTCCAGAGAAAAGTAGACGGCGCGTTTGGAATAAACGGAAGTATTTATAACTTGTATTGCATTAACATAAAGTAACAAGAGGAGCGTCGCCCACAAAACAAAGTAAAAGTAGAGATTTTTCACTAAAAATGTACTTTAAGTAAGAGTACCCATCTTTAAATATACTCCAAAAGTATTAGTTACCAAAAATAATTGTAAGTAAATGTAACAAAGTAAATGTAACTCATTACTACCCACCTTCCTCATACTGTATGCCCATTTTTGGTCTTTCTGTTCCTGTCCCCATTGTGTTAATTTGATTTCAGGTGTTCCCCGTTTATTGATCCCAGATTTGTTTCGTCATCTTCTCATCCTGTTAGGGTGTTCCATGTCTTTAGTTCAGCTTCCGGTATTGTGAATGTACTACATGTGTTTTCCTGGCTGCCGTGATATTATTATGTCTCCTGTGTTGATGTACTCCTTGTTTCCTCATTTCTCCCTACGTGCTCCCTCACAGTAGCACTGTGACACATTGATAATCATTTACAGTTAACAAAAAAAAAAAAAAGTTTTGATATGTACAAGGATAACTCTTGTCATCTGAAATAAAATAGTTGTAATAAAAACTTTAAAATCTGTACATTTATATAATTATATATAATATAATTAATAAATGCTTCACCAACTATTTATTTATTTATTAACTATGGTGAATAATCAAGTACGAGCTATACATTTCTATAAAATAATAATGTATCAACATTTAATTTGGGATTAGTTAGGGGTGTCATGCTTGTATTCTTAACCCTCTACCACATGGTGTGGCTATATGGCAACTTAATCTTTGTGTTCATTTCCTTGCCACTGTCTCTTAATGAGAACATTATCAGTGTTTTTTTTTGTGTGTGTTTTTTTTTGTTACATGACATGCAGTTTATTTATTTTTTTCCTGTTCTGTGGCTATATTTCTGACAGACTGCATTATCTTGTCGGTAGTTGCTGAAAGTAATCTAAAACATCAGTAACAAACATGGACCAGTCTGTGTCACTTCCACAAAAAAATCTGAAACATCACTGTTATTTACATTTAGTCATTTTGCAGACACAAAAGTGATTCTTCTTAAAGAGGCAAACAGACATGGGAAGTGCATGTAATTCCAAGTTTTAGACATTGTTCAAATAAGTAAAAGCTATAAAAAAACGTACTCGGTTACTAACGTAACCTCGGTTCTCTCTAGAAGAGGGAACAAGTACTGCGTCTTAGCTAAGACGCTATGGAAAAGTCTCTTTTCACGAAACACTGAAGCAAAAAATTATCCTTAATTTTGAATTATTGTAAAGCGCATTTGCAGCAGCACACAGCCATAGGCGAGACGGCTCTTAGGAGAGTTCTCTCGTACTGCGTCTTAGCTAAGACGCTACGGGAACCCCATGTAAAGCGCAGTGCGCGCAGGGATCACACACCAATAAACCTGGAAGCGACGCCCAGGATTTACAGTGCACAATCACCAGAGGGACTCACAGAGAGTCCTAGAACAGGAGGGGGGGGGGCCCTCTGTCCCATATCTAGCAGCGTCCGTAGACACGGCAATATGACATCACATAATCAAGGCAAGGCCTGACCAATGTGGTAATGTGGGTCTTATGCAATACTGCCCATATAACAGTCAGCAGCGCATAGCACTTGCGATCTCAGAGTTCCAATCAGGACCCTGATTCAACTATACCGACAGCAGCTTAACTTGCAGGGCGGGAACCTCCAGGTTATAGAACCTGATAAATGTAGACGGCGAGGCCCATCCTGCCGCCAAACATATATCCTGTAAGGAGATCCCACTAGACCACGCCCACAATGAGGCGACGCCTCTTGTGGAGTGTGCTCTGACGCCCAGCGGGCACTGAAGGCCCCTGGAAGTGTAAGCTAACGCTATGGCGTCAACTATCGATCTGGATAGGCTCTGCCTCGAAACAGCCATTCCCTTGGAACGTCCACTGAACGAGACAAACAGCTGCTCAGTCTGTCTGAAGACAGCGGAGCGAGACACATAAGCTCTTAAAGCCCTAACGGGGCAAAGAAGACTCGAGTCTCCATCCTCTCCTGACACCGACAGGGCAGACAGGGAAATAACCTGAGCCCGAAACGGCGTGTTGAGGGATTTCGGCACATAACCGTGCCTAGGTTTGAGTATGACCCTTGAGTCATTAGGCCCAAACTCCAAGCACGTCGGGCTCACCGAGAGCGCGTGCAGGTCACCCACACGCTTCACTGAAGCGAGAGCCAACAAGAACACCTTCTTGAATGACAGATGTTTGAGGCTAATCGTTCGGATAGGCTCGAAAGGGGAACCTTTCATGGCCTCCAAAACCGTCGAGAGGTCCCATACAGGGACTGACGGAGGTCTGGGAGGATTCAGCCTCCTAGCTCCTCTAAGGAAGCGGATGACCAAATCGTTCCTTCCTATTGACTGACCGAGCGTTGTCTCAGAAAACGCTGCGATAGCCGCCACATAAACTTTGAGCGTGGAGGGGGCTCTGCCCTTATCCAACAGCTCCTGTAGGAAGGAGAGAACCTCTGTCACCTCACAACTAAGGGGTGAATGTCCCCGAGCTGTGCACCAGCTGGAGAATACTGACCACTTCGAGGAATACAGCCGTCGAGTCGACGGAGCTCTAGCCTGAGTGATGGTATTTAGCACTCCCACTGAGAGATCAGCGGGTAACCGTTGAGCGCCCACACATGGAGGGACCACAACTCCGGATGAGGGTGCCAAATCGAGCCCCTGGCCTGCAAGAGGAGGTCCCTGCTCAACGGCACTGGCCACGGGGCAGTGTATGCTAACTGCATCAAATCTGGAAACCATGGTTGGTTCTTCCAAAGTGGTGCTACAAGCAGCACTGGGCATCTCGTTTCCCTCACCCGTTCTATCACCTGCGGAAGGAGGGAGACGGGGGGGAAAGCATAGAGCGGGCAGCATGGCCACCTCTGTGACAGCGCGCTTTCGTTCTTGGAAAAGAACGCGGGGCAGTGAGCGTTTTCGTGGGACGCGAAGAGGTCCACTTCCGCCCTGCCAAATCTCTCCCACAACAGCTGGACTGTCTGTGGGTGTAGAGACCATTCGCCTGTGGGAATATTGTTTCTGGACAGTCTGTCTGGACCCAGATTCTGTAGCCCAGGCACATGAACTGCTCTCAGCGAGCGCAAGTTGCGCTGAGCCCAAACCAGGAGGCGTTCTGCCAACCTGTACAGGTTTCGGGACCTGAGACCGCCCTGGCGATTTATATAGGACACCACAGACATGTTGTCTGAACGGACTAAGACGTGGTGGCCCTTGATTCGGGGACAAAAGCACGTCAGTGCGTTCTCTACTGCCAGCATTTCCAGACAGTTGATATGTTGGAGCTTTTCTCGTTCTGACCACAGGCCAAAGAACGGTCTGCCCTCGAGCAGCGCTCCCCATCCCGAAGTGGAGGCGTCTGTCGACACCATTTTCACTTTCGAGGAAGTCCCCAGGCTTACACCTGATTGGTACCAGTCGTTCGCTGTCCAGGGTTTCAGGGCTGTAACACAGCTCTGATTGACCTTGAGACGCAACTGACCGGATATCCGCGCTTTCAGCCAGAACTGCAAGGGGCACATGCGGAGCAGGCCCAACTAAAGAACTGGAGATGCTGAGGCCATGAGACCTAGCATATTCTGAAATTCTCTGAGCGAGAAGGTCGCGCCGCAGCGGAGCGAGCTCACTGCGCGCTGAATGCCCAAAGCGCTGTGGTGACAGCCGCGCCGTCATGGAGCGTGAGTCCAGAGCTATACCCAAAAACAGTATCGTCTGACTGGGGTTCAGAGAACTCTTCGTCCAGTTGACACTGAGACAGAGTTTCTCGAGGTGATCGAGTAAAATGGCCCCGTGTTCCACGAGCTCTGATTGTGATTGAGCCAGAATCAGCCAGTCGTCCAAATAGTTCAGCACTCGCATGGCTCTGAGTCTGAGAGGAGCGAGCGCTGCGTCCATGCACCTCGTAAACGTACGAGGAGCCGTGGACAAGCCGAATGGCAGGACTGTATACTGGTATGTCTGGCCCTCGAAGGCGAATCTCAAGTATCGCCTGTGACGTGACGCTATCTGTATTTGAAAATACGCGTCCTTCAGATCCATCTACATTAACCAGTCTCCTCTGCGAATATGCGCGAGGAGTTTCCTGGTCGTAAGCATTTTGAAACTGTGTTTCACCAATGCCTTGTTCAGCTGTCTTAGATCCAGTATGGGTCTGAGACCCCCGTCTTTCTTGGGCACTAGAAAGTATCTGCTGTACAGCCCCCCTTCGCTTTGAGCTTGAGATACAGGCTCCACAGCCCCTTTGCTCAACAGTTTTGATATTTCGGCCCGAAGTAGGTGTGCTACTTCTGTTTTGACCGTAGTTTTGACGCGCGCTAAAAAGCGCGGAGGGCGTCGAAAAAACTGTAGCGAGTAGCCTCTCTTTATAATGTCTAGCACCCAATCCGAAACCCCTGGAAGCGCTGACCATGCATCTGCATGAATGGCTAAGGGTTGGATGCGAAGCGCGCTCTGTTGGCTGGGCAACGGCGGCGCTTCGGTGTGCTGTAACATGGGCGTTCCCTGTGACGTTTGAGGCGGGGAGCGCGCTGATCACAGCGGGCAGATCGCTCTTCCTCGACCCCGCCACGGTGCTTAACCAAGTGAGTGAGGGCTGAGCGGGTCCTGTGGGACTTGTGCTGTCTGTGAGTAACTGTGGGCTGTAAGCGTGCACATTTACTGCTTTCGACTCGCTGTCTGCCTGGGCAGAGCGCACGTGCACGGGTTTAGTTTTTACAGAAACCACACGCCGTGTGTGACATAGTGTTTGTGGGCACTGAGGAGTGGTTTACTATGTAGTGCGCGCAATCAATCTAAGTCGATCTTATGGGCGCGAGCCCTGTGTGAAGGGCTGTGCTTATATGTGGAGATGGGCACTGAGCAGTGGGCATCGTCACTACATTTATAGCACCATCGGCCGTGGCCGGGACACCAGAAATTACACTCTTTTCGGGAAATATCTGGGTAGCCGTGATAACGGCTTTTGTGTGCAGGCAAGCGGGCAACTGTACAGGCTTGCGCGTTGCAGAAAACGCTGAGACAGTCACAATTCCTGCAACTGAAACAGCGGCGCGCTTGGGTGAGAGCTCGGCCACAGCGGAACTCGTACACCGGCGCTTTCCTAGAAGTGCTAGGATGACTTCGGGGCTTCCGGCCTCACCGTAATCCTCTGCCGTGTTTCCCGCGGTGCGGGGCGACGGCTGGTAGAGCGAGAACGGGGTCTCGAGCTGCATTGCTGACGCTGTTGCGATAAAGCAGCAGGAGGCGGGGGGCGTGGCTGAGAGCTTTGCGGGGCCGGTCTAGCACGACTCGCTGCTGAACCGGAGCGCTTCGGCAAGAAGTGCTTGAAAGCTTGCGACGCTTTCTGGTCCTCAAAGAATCTCTCAACAAACTCGTTGACAGACGATCCGAAGAGGCCAGCGAGAGTCAGCGGGGCGTCGAGGAACGCAGCGCGCTCAGACTCCACCATGTCTGATAGCGTCAGCCATAGATGTCTCTCAGCCACAGTAGCGGAAGCCATAACCCGTCCCATGGCCTGTGCAGCGGACATAGTAGCGCGGAGAGAGAGATCCGAAGCACTCCTCAAATCCGCGAGACAGATAGCTTCAGGTCCCATCTCATCCAGCTTACGGAGGAGATCACCCTGGAAAATCTGCAGCGTGGCCATGGTGTCTAACGCAGACGCAGCCTGCCCAGCAGCAGAAAAGATCAGCGCAAGCAGAGATGACGTCATGCGGCAGGCTTTCGATGGCAACGCCGCATTCATCCGCCGTCCAGCAGAGGTCGGGGAAAGGTGCGTCGCTATAGCCTGTTCCACCGGCGGAAGTGACTGGTAGCCTCTGTTTTTAGCATCATCCAGTGCGGAGAATGCTGGCGAAACAGACGAACGAGTTCACGCCGAGTATGGAGCGTTCCAAGCTTTCGCCACTTCTTCATGAAGCTCAGGAAGAAACAGGGCGGGCTTTGAGCTAGGAGAAGTACGCTCATCCGGAAGAAAGCTACCATCCAGCCGGGAACGAGAGGGGGGCACTGGTGTAGACCACTCGAGGCCAAGGCTCGTCGCGGCCAGCGTGAGCACTCGCATCAGCTCCTTCTCGATATCAGCCCGTCTGCTGGGCTTCTGAGCAGAAGGCACGAGATCCCCGGAGCTCGCCCAACCCTCACTGCCCGAAGCTAGCAGAGAGCACGTGTCCTCTTCCCCCGACGCGGCCCAGAGTTTCACTTCCTTTTTTATATAATTTTATTTTTTTTATGATGAAGCCAAGTAGTTTTAAAAGAGATGAGTTTTCAGCTGTTACTTGAAAATTGTTAGGGATTGAGAGTTCCGGGTAGGGGTGGGAAGATCATTGACCCAGCCAGGAATGGTGAATGAGAATGTTCTGGAAAGTGATTTTGAGACTCTCTGTGAAGGTACAATGAGGTGTCGCTCACTAGACTTCTAGAGGGGATGTAGATTCATAATAGTGAGTGTAAGTAGGTGGGTGCTGAGCCTGTGGCTGTTCTATATGCAAGCATCAATGTCTTGAACTTGAGGCGAGCCACAACCGGTAGCCAGTACAAGGAGATAAAGAGAGGTGTAACGTGGGCTCTTTTGGGATCATTGAAGACCAGTTGTGCCGCTGCATTCTGAATCATTTGTAGGGATTTGATTGTACTTGATTGAAGTCCAGCCAGAATAGCATTGTAATAGTCCAGCCTAGAAATGACAAGGGCCTGGACAAGAAGTTGTGGAGCATCCTCCGTTAGAAAGGGCCTGATATTTCTATGTTGTCAAAGATCCGTGTGAGAGATCCATGCAGCTACCATTGGATCATCTGCTTGCAATGAAAGATAGAGCTGTGTGTCATTAGCATAGCAATGGTAGGAGAATCCAAGTGTCTGTATGATAGGACCCATTGATGTTGTGTATATGGAGAAGAAAAGGGGTCCAAGAACTGATCCCTGAGGAACCCCAGTGACAAGTTGATGTGATTTGGATACCTCCCCTCCCCAAGCCACCCTGAAAGACCTATCACTAAGATAGGATTCAAACCAGCAAAGTGGAATCCCTGTGATGCCCAGTGATGAGAGGGCAGATAAACGGATCTGATGATTGACAGTGTCAGAAGCAGCAGATAGATTCAGCAGTATGAGAACTGATGGTTTGAAATCAGATTTTGCAATCCAGAGGGCTTCCGTGACTGACAGTAGGGCAGTCTCCGTTGAATGGCCACTTCTGAAACCTGACTGGTTAGTGTCCTGTTTGTTGTTCTCTGAAAGAAAAAATGATATCTGGTTGAAAACAACACTTTCGAGGGTTTTCACTATGAATGGAAGGTGAAAGATAAGTCTGTAGCTATGTGTAAAAGAAGTGTTTAATGTAGGGTTTTTTTGAGCAGTGGGGTTACCTGAGTCTGCTTGAATGCAGTAGGGTAGGTGCCTATGAGGAGATATGTGTTGATGATGTGTGTGAGTGTTGATAAATGTGTAGGAGAGATTGCTTGGAGGAGGTGTGAGTGGATTGGGTCTAGAGGGCATCCTGTAGGATGGTTGGAGAGGAGAAGTTTTGATATTTCTGCCTCAGTGAGTGGACAGAAGGAGAAGATGTGAGTTTTAGCTGTGGATGTGGTTGATTTGAAGTCCTGTTTGTGGGGGGCTGAGAACTGACTACTTATCATTCTGGTTTTGTCTGTGAAGAATTTGGCAAAATCATCAGCTGTTATTGAAGTGGTGCGAGGTGGTGAAGGGGGGCAGAGGAGAGAATTTAATGTTTTGAAGAGATTGCGTGTGTTTGGAGCGCTGTTGATCTTGTTGTGGAAGTATGAAGATTTTACAGTATTGACTTCAGCAGAGAAAGATGAAATCAAGGACTGATACATCCTCAGGTCTGAGGGATCTTTTGATTTGGACCATTTTGTCTCTGCTGCCCTGAGTTTGGTCCAGTGCTCACGAAGAACATCAGATAACCAGGGGCTAGAAGGGGCAGCCCGTGCTGGCCTGGAGGAGAGAGGACAAATATTGTCCAGACAAGAGGTGATGGAAGAGAGGAGGATACTACGGAGGAAAGATGGGAGGGGGAAGACAGGGAAGGTTTCATCTAAAAGTAATCAGTATAGGGGTGGGGGCACACAGGTAGCAAAATGTAGTTTAAATGTAATGAAGAAATAGTCAGAGATATGTAGGGGTTGTACGAGAATGTTGTAGACCTACAGAGAAAGAAAGAGGTGCAGTAGAGGAAGTAGGGTTTTTTTGTGGAAATTTTGTGGAACATTGCATTGCCTTCTGCGTGTGACATTAGAGTGTTTTCCAGAGACAACAGAAATGGTTTGGAAACACATGATAGAGGTGAAAAAGAGAGAATAGAAAAGGAAATTGAGTAAAGGGAAGATAATAAATAGTACTTAAGTGCGTTGCCTGTTTCGTTGCTCAGTTAAGTCGCACAGGTAAAGTCACAGGTCTTTACACACATTGTTTTGATGTTATGGTGACATATTCACCTCTCAAAAAAAGTTTTTTATGAAATTAGTTTTTGGCAAATAGTTCAAATGTATGTGTTGCCAAGCAGCAACACTGTGCAATAGTGGAATGACATTATTACAATAGTTTAGCTAGCTAGCAAGGTAATGCTAAATAAGATTGTGTAATGCTGAATTTTCATGAACTGCAATGTTTTTGATTTTATGTCAATAGTTTATAATACAAGATATACCGTAAATTTGCAGTTTAAATAATATTCATAAAATATATATATATATATATATATAAAAAAGAATATAAATTTTAATTAGCAAAAAAGAATGGAAAAAAATTAAAGCATAGCATAAATAAAAACACAATTTGTTGGATAGTATGTGTATGAGGTATCAGTTATAAATACTGTGTTAAAGCTTATAATAGCACCAACTGAATCAACACAAACAACAAGAGGGTTAAACTTATAATACTTTTGGTATCCTTTCCATTCCAGAAGCAAAGGAATCTCCTCTGACATTATGTTTTTGGTCAATAAACAACAGTAGTTGGCGTCTGACGCATGAGAGGTAAATCAAACTTCTCTAACCCTATCATAACACATCAACTGTCAGAGGGTTCAAGAGTGCACAGCAGCAAGCCAGTGAGGCATAGTGAGAATGTAATGGGTCTGTAATGTTCTGTGATGGTTTTTGTCATCACCTGCCACACACTACACTAGTATATGCTTCAGGACATTCACTGTGGGTTTAGACTTGCCATGAACACAATAATAAGCCAAATCTTTGCCAGTGGGGGCCGGACGTGCATTGAAGTGTGCACTTTGCGCTCTGCTAGGTTTTGTTAAATGCTACCAGGGACACATAATCTTTAGTGTGTTGAAGTTTACTGAAAGCCATTCCACAACTGGTTATTAAATTATATAATATTCCCATGATTCTGGTTTGCTTTTTACCTAAATTGTTCACTTACAAAAGAAGACTTTCATAAATGCAAAGCGTTTAAATACATATATTTGTATACACTGTTGAACATTGTTTATGACTCCCAAAAAAAACAAAAAAAAAACAAACAGAAGACAAAAAATAGTTGTAGAGTTCAACAGCTCCATTGTACTTCAGGATTCTTTGACGAAAAAAAAAAGAAAATTCAAGTTTAAATAGTCTTATGTAACACCATACATGCCTTTATTGTCACCTTTTTGTTTATATTGTGCAGCATATATTATTAGTTAACAGTAAATTAATTAATCTGTACAAAAACTAAAATAATTATAATAATTAAAAAAATTTTCACTGAAACTTTTGTCTCAGATATTGTAATGGGGCGAAGAGACATGAGACGTGCGGATCCATTTGCAAGGCTTTATGTCCAAGGCGTGGTCATATAACAGGCATTGGTCAAACAATGGCAAACAGGTATAATGTGGGCAAGACATAAGAGTCGTCCAGTAAACAGGCGAGGTTGAGCTCCAGTGAACAATGTCCAAACAGGGTAACCCAAAGGGGTATTCCAAAACACAAGCAATAGTCCAGGTGAAAGGTAAAGAGTATCAGAACAGGGGAAATCCAAGACAGGTGAAATCATTCAGGGCCGGCAAAGAATAGGCAAAACTAGAAAACAGGCTAGAGTACTAAGACGGAAAAACAGACTAAGAACAAGACTAAGGCTAGACTCAGAAAATTTGGAATACTGGATCAGACAGAGCAGAAGACCACCATGGAGGAGCAGAAGACCACCAGGCCTGAGCAGACAGAGCAGAAGACCACCATAGCAGGAAAGAAGACCAGCAGGCTGGAGCAGACAGAACTGAAGACCAACACGGAGGAGCAGAAGACCACCAGAGCAGACAGAGCAGAAGACCAGAACAGATAGGACAGAATCCCACCAGGGCAGAGCAGACAGGATAAAAGACAACCAGGGTGGAACAGGAGGAACAGATGACCACCAGGCTGGAGCAGGAACCCATAACAGGAACTGGAACCTGGGTAAATTTGAAAAACAGGAAACACACAGTGCATTCACAGTCTCAAGGACCGATGCAGGGAACACAAGAAGTTCATCAATTGTCTCCCTGGTGACCACTGAATGGGTAGACATCAGAGCCCTGCACAGGCCTCAGATTTAGGGCCCTGGGCCGAGACACTCAGGTCCTAGCCCTGCGTGTGTCCGACAGCTTATCAGAATTGCCTCCCCGAGTCTGACACAAGCCCATCTTTTTTAACCCTTCTCCCAAAATAGCTTATACTACTGTTTCAGATATTAAAATAGTTAAGTTCTGTATGTAATAGCAAAGTGATTATATTTATAATTTTTTTATTAAGTTAATTTAGAAAAACGTTTGGAGCAGTTTTTTGTTCGTTAAATATATATTTAGAGAGAGAGAGTGAGCCTACTGTATGTTTAATCAATTTAACCTTCTCAAATCATCATAGCTTGCCTATAATAAAATCTATAGATATAAAACAGTTCAAGCATATAACAATGTTTAACCGTTAAACCTAGATAAATGTGCGCTATATACAATAGTTTGTGCGGAGATGCTTTGCAAAACATGGAGGTGCCAGCGTGATCACTTGCATTTTTTTCAGTGGATACGCTATAATTTTTGCTCATAAAAGTAAGAGTAGTCATTCGTAAATTCAGAAGGTCTACATTTATTTTTGTGCACACAATATCAACAAATCTTTGTGCTTTTATAAAATAAAGAAATCAAACATGATGCACTTTCTGCTTTCTCATCTTTAACATGAGTTCAAAAATTAACAAACTCAGCGAATACATGGCTCAAATAAATTATATATATAATATATGTCAGGAGAAACGGGCTGGATTCAGTTGCGGGTTTACACAGTGCTTTATTTAAGCAGATGAAACAAGGCAGATGAGTATCGTTCCACAGTTTAACTCATTCGACAGCCGAGACCCAGAGAAATGAGAGCTGGAATCTTCTTGGAGTTCTGCATTCGTGAGAACAAGAGACAGAGCAAAACAGAAAAAGACACTGGAGCCTGAAGACAAGGTGAAGTACACAGACCAGCTCGGGCTATTGGTAAGAGTTACCAACAGTTTGGCAATGGACAGAGAAACGCAGGGAATTATAAAGGGGAAAAAAATTAGAAGAACATTGAGAACAGGTGGCTCACAATTAAGATTAACAACGGAAAAACAAGGAGGGCGGGGAAAACTCAAATCAAACAGGCAGACGCAGCGAGCTGTCAAACCATCCAAACACACATTCACAACCCCAAAAGGCAGGAGATTAGCCCCAAACCCTGATATATATATATATATATATATATATATATATATAAATAACCTAATCGAAAATAAAAACTCTTTGTGACGGTGGGTATAAAGATAGTCTGGAAGCAGATGCGAGATTAACAGTTTAATGAGATGAAATGAAGATAAATACACAAACAAACAATGATGCTGAGACGACGACACTCCGTGGTGGTGGTGGTGAGGAGGTGAGGAATCCTGATGGTGGTGGAGAGAGGGTGAGTAATCCGAATGATGACGGCGTGTAGACAGCAGGAGAGGATGGCACAGGAACTGCGGGGAATAGAGCCGAAGGTAAATGTCCGTGGCTGAGTGAACGTGCGAAGAGTGGATGAGGTTCAAAGGTAACACAGACATCCAACGCATACAACACTAAAGCATACGGACAGGGAAACCACATAAAACAAATAACAACGATCTCACAAACACAAGACGTGAGACAAGCCAATATAGTGGATGAGTAATGAGTGACAGCTGTTGCTGATGACAATTAACGGAGACGCCCACAAGCTAATCAGTGCAGACGCGAAACACACAGACTGCGTTTACATGCAGCCAATAACCCGTTCAAAACCGGGATATTAGCAATAACCCGGTCGCGCACGGCCATGTAAACACCGGCAAAAACCTGGATATGCTCATATCCCGGTTTTTAAAAACCGGGATATTATACCTGGGGTACCCCTTTTCTAACTCGAATATTTGGTCTTGTAAACGCGTTTCGGCATATCCCCATCAAAATGTGTGTTCTGCGCATGTTCCATTCGCAAGGAATCTTGGTCTTTTGAGTAGAGACGGCGCATAAAAAAACCCCGCGTGCAGTATAGAGGCACAGTAGTGTCATGTGCTGCTGGTGGATTAGTACCAGCGCCAAAGCGCAAACAAAGACTATCGCTATCTGCCCCAAACTATTCATTATCCGCCTGCTGCTGCTGTTGTTGTTGTTGTCTTTGGATACAGGAAGAAGATTCGGAAATGACGCATATTGCATCTTGTTGTCTGTACGTCCAGACGCTAACCGTGCGTCGCCGTTTACATCGGGATTGGCGACTGATTACACATTCCATGCATACAGGAGTAACTCTCTCTGCTCACGCATGTAAACGGGTTATCCCGAATGTTTCAGAAACCCAAATAGTGACCTTAACCCGACCATAACCCGAATTTTAACAGCATGTAAACGTAGTCACAGATTTCACCACAAAGTGCAAACACCCCGAGATCACGGTTTACCAACCGTGAAACTCTTTCATTAGAATCATAATTCGTAAAGATGCACTTCTCTCTAATGGTGCGTCTAATGAGATGACTAGTCAGGATCAGCAACTTCATCCTTGCGACGCAGTCTCAGAAAACACTAGTTTATTAATAAATAATTCAAATATCTTCATACTATTTCCCCTTCACATTTATGGAAATTACTTTTGCCAGTGTTTTGTGGCAAGCTTATTGCTTGCATTTAGACACAGAACTGTTCAGCTGCACTGACAGCACGCTACTGCTGCAGGACACTAAAAACCGTCGTGCCACTCTTGACAGTTGCAGTAGCCTTTAGAGAGTTTAGTTATGGTTTCTAGGGTTCTGACTGAACTTAGATAACCGGTTCACTGATTGCAAGGGGAATGACAGAAACTTCAAACACATTAGGCCTACTTGAAAGTGGACAGACAAATGGCTCAACATTAGACTTACGGACTGAAAGAGGACTGACATAAAGTTCAAAATCAGAATCATTAGCAATATTTAGACATACAGAAAATGTATTAGTGGCTTCTGGGCTCATGACAAAAGGTTTGTTACCTGCCCCTATGGCCATGAAAGGGTTAACAGGGCAGGGAAAAAGTACATTTAAGGCCTCAGTCACAATAGGTTGGTTTGAGAATTCCAGAATGGCTCTTGCAGCCGCAACAGAACAGTAAGAAAATTCACAGACAGTGTCCTTGGCTGTGACAGACAGGGCTGAGAGTTCATAGGCAGCCTCCTCGGCTGGATCAGAACAGATCAAAGTCTATAATTGGCTTTCATGATGGGTTTAGAACAAGTCAAGAGTTCCGAGATGCCTCCTCAGCTGGTTCAGGGCAGGAGAAAAGTTTATAAGCGGCCTTCATAGCCGCGACAGGACAGGAAGAAAGTTCATATGTTGCCTGCTTGACCAGAACAGGACATGCAGAGAGTTCACAGATGGCTTCCGTAGCCATTACAGGACCGGCAGGGAATCCCGGACAGCCTCCCTGGTTGGAATAGAACAGGACGAGAGTTTACAGGTGCTGGTCATATACAACCCGAATTCCGGAAAAGTTGGGACGTTTTTTAAATTTTAATAAAATGAAAACTAAAAGACTTTCAAATCACATGAGCCAATATTTTATTCACAATTGAACATAGATAACATAGCAAATGTTTAAACTGAGAAAGTTTACAATTTTATGCACAAAATGAGCTCATTTCAATTTTGATTTCTGCTACAGGTCTCAAAATAGTTGGGACGGGGCATGTTTACCATGGTGTAGCATCTCCTTTTCTTTTCAAAACAGTTTGAAGACGTCTGGGCATTGAGGCTATGAGTTGCTGGAGTTTTGCTGTTGGAATTTGGTCCCATTCTTGCCTTATATAGATATCCAGCTGCTGAAGAGTTCGTGGTCGTCTTTGACGTATTTTTCGTTTAATGATGCGCCAAATGTTCTCTATAGGTGAAAGATCTGGACTGCAGGCAGGCCAGGTTAGCACCCGGACTCTTCTACGACGAAGCCATGCTGTTGTTATAGCTGCAGTATGTGGTTTTGCATTGTCCTGCTGAAATAAACAAGGCCTTCCCTGAAATAGACGTTGTTTGGAGGGAAGCATATGTTGCTCTAAAACCTTTATATACCTTTCAGCATTCACAGAGCCTTCCAAAACATGCAAGCTGCCCATACCGTATGCACTTATGCACCCCCATACCATCAGAGATGCTGGCTTTAGAACTGAACGCTGATAACATGCTGGAAGGTCTCCCTCCTCTTTAGCCCGGAGGACACGGCGTCCGTGATTTCCAACAAGAATGTCAAATTTGGACACTTTGAAATAGTCCATTTTAAATGAGCCTTGGCCCACAGGACACGACGGCGCTTCTGGACCATGTTCACATATGGCTTCCTTTTTGCATGATAGAGCTTTAGTTGGCATCTGCTGATGGCACGGCGGATTGTGTTTACCGACAGTGGTTTCTGAAAGTATTCCTGGGCCCATTTAGTAATGTCATTGACACAATCATGCCGATGAGTGATGCAGTGTCGTCTGAGAGCCCGAAGACCACGGGCATCCAATAAAGGTCTCCGGCCTTGTCCCTTACGCACAGAGATTTCTCCAGTTTCTCTGAATCTTTTGATGATGTTATGCACTGTAGATGATGAGATTTGCAAAGCCTTTGCAATTTGACGTTGAGGAACAAAGTTTTCCACAATTTTTTTACGCAGTCTTTCACAGATTGGAGAGCCTCTGCCCATCTTTACTTCTGAGAGACTCTGCTTCTCTAAGACAAAGCTTTTATAGCTAATCATGTTACAGACCTGATATCAATTAACTTAATTAATCACTAGATGTTCTCCCAGCTGAATCTTTTCAAAACTGCTTGCTTTTTTAGCCATTTGTTGCCCCCGTGCCAACTTTTTTGAGACCTGTAGCAGGCATTAAATTTTAAATGAGCTAATTAAGTGGATAAAAGTGTATAATTTCTCAGTTTAAACATTTGCTACGTTATCTATGTTCTATTGTGAATAAAATATTGGCTCATGTGATTTGAAAGTCTTTTAGTTTTCATTTTATTAAAATTTAAAAAACGTCCCAACTTTTCCGGAATTCGGGTTGTAATTAGAATATCATCAAAAAGTTGATTCATTTCACTAATTCCATTCAAAAAGTGAAACTTTTATATTATATTAATTCATTACACACAGACTGATATATTTCGAATGTTTATTTATTTTAATTTTGATGATTATAACTGACAACTAAGGAAAATCCTGAAATTCAGTATCTCAGAAAATTATAATATAACTTAAGACCAATACAAAGAAATGATTTTTGGCATGGCATGTCTAGAAAACAGAAGAAGGCAAATAGCTAGTTTGCAGTCAGCACTATTAGTTGAGACCAAATGTGGGACAGAACAATTTTGGACATAATGCTGGACATGTGTCAGTCCCTTTAGTGATTAGGGTTATCTCCTCTCTTTTATTTGTCCTCACTGATTAGGTTCCCTATTACTCTTCAGGCCTATAGCTTCTGCAGCCTCATCTATAATTCACAGTGTGGGCACTTCATGTCCTCTAAACAAGATGGCAATTCATTAATATTTGTGTTCTTTAAAGAGACTTACTTAAAAAAATAATAATAATAATAATGTTTTATTTTTACTTTAATCATCAACACTTCCTCTACTCTGCATCTAATTTATAGATGAAGTGCACACTTTGCTCCAGATGCATAAAATATTTTGTCCTATTCCAGCCTAATGTGCAGAGACAGATACAATCGTTCCTCCGACACAGTTCCTGACACACACAGGCCCCATGTAAATTTTGCCATGACGTGCTGTGTAGTTAGGGTAAGATTTAATATTCCCTACGAGGCAGAGAATAACCCATTTATCACAACTTATAAAAGCAAGGTCACAGTCTGATGGGACACATCTTTTTTGATTTTTGAGTGCTTTGCTCACTTTCACACAAAAACAGTATTTGCCTCTTGAATTTGCATTAAATTGGGTGTCAGTCCCATGTCTGTACTACTGACATGAATTTAAACAATACTAAAAAATGTATCAATGGTCCAGCAATCACTCATTTGAAGCTGAAAGAGGAGAAAGCAGTTCAAATCAGTAGATGTCTGTGCTTTCATTCTTGTTTATGCCCTGATTTTAACTTATTCACTTGGTGCTTCTTTTTGCTGTGCATCTGATATCACTTCCTGTAATGGCTATGATAATCCCTGCATTCCATACGGAAGGGCACATCCCTATGCCCTAATTCCTTTAAAGGGTTTACCCTCCAGAGTGAGAGCTTCAAAGGGTTGAATATATACATAAATAAACATGAATACATAGATCCTCCAGTGCAAACCAGATACTGCTAAGATTTACTTCCTAATCAGTTCACTTCCTTCTGGACTGTCTCAACTGGACACACTTAAGAATAAAATTGTCTTGGCGAAAATGCAAAATTTTATGTTCAAAAGTCAGTCAGGCTCTTAACAGGCTTCCATACACTGTAAAACCCGACAAGTTAACTTAACTCAAATCGTTTGAGTAAACCGATTGCCTTGACTTTAAAACCCGACAATTAAACTTTTGCACCAGCGCCCCCCCTCTCGTTCCCGGCTGGATGGTATTTCCCTTTCGGATGAGCGTACTTCTCAAAGCCCGCCTCATTTCTTCCTGAGCTTCACGAAGAGGTGGCGAAGGCTTGGAACGCTCCATATTCAGCGCGAACTCGTTCGTCTGTCTCACTAGCATTCTCCACACTGATGATGCTACAAAACAGGAACTACCAGTCACTTCCGCTGGTGGAACAGGCGATAGCGACGCACCTTTGTCCGCCCTCTGCTGGACGGCGGCAAAAGCGGTGTTGCCATCTAAAGCCTGCTGTGTGACGCTGCGGCTGCACTACTCGCGATGGCTGCTTCATCGAAGCGCAGGTGTACGAGTTCCGCTGTGGCCGAGCTCTCACCCAAGCGCGCCGCTGTTTCAGTTCCAGGAATTGTGACTGTCTCAGCGTTTTCTGCAACGCGCAAGCCTGCACAGTTGCCCGCTTGCCTGCACACAAAAGCCGTTATCACAACAGCTTCAGCAACGCAGCTCGAGACCCCCGTTCTCGCTTTACCGGCCGTCGCCCCGAGGAGGAGCGATCTGCCCGCTGTGATCAGCGCGCTCCCCGCCTCAAATGCGCAGCACACCCGAGCGCCGCCGTTGCCCAGTCAACAGAGCGCGCTTCGCATCCAGCCCTTAGCCATTCATGCAGATGCATGGTCAGCGCTTCCAGAGGTTTCGGATTGGGTGCTAGGCATTATAAAGAGAGGCTACTCGCTACAGTTTTTTCGACGCCCTCCGCGCTTTTCAGCGCGCGTCGAAACTACGGTCAAAACAGAAGTAGCACACATACTTCGGGCCGAAATATCAAAACTGTTGAGCAAAGGGGCTGTAGAGCCTGTGTCTCAAGCTCAAAGCGAGGGGGGGGCTGTACAGCAGATACTTTCTGGTGCCCAAGAGAGACGGGGGTCTCAGGCCCATACTGGATCTAAGACAGCTGAACAAGGCATTGATGAAACGCAGTTTCAAAATGCTTATGACCAGGAAACTCCTCGCGCAGATTCGCAGAGGGGACTGGTTCATGTCAATAGATCTGAGGGACGCGTATTTTCAAATACAGATAGCGTCAAACCACAGGCGATATTTGAGATTCGCCTTCGAGGGCCAGGCATACCATTTTGCAGTCCTCCGTGGCTCCTCGTACGTTTACGAGGTGCATGGATGCAGCGCTCGCTCCTCTCAGACTCAGAGGCATGCGAGTGCTGGATTATTTGGACGACTGGCTGGTTCTGGCCCGATCACGAGCGGAGCTCGTGAACCACAGGGCCGTTTTACTCGATCACCTCGAGAAGCTCGGCCTCAGTGTCTATTGGGCGAAGAGTTCGCTGAACCCCAGTCAGACGATTCTGTTTCTGGGTATAGTTCTGAACTCGTGTTCCATGACGGCGCGGCTGTCACCACAGCGCGTGATGGGCATTCAGCGCGCAGCGAGTTCTTTCCGCTGCGGCGCGACCGTGTCGCTCAAACACTGTCAGAAGATGTTGGGCCTCATGGCCTCAGCATCTCCAGCTCTGCAGCTGGGCCTGCTCCGCATGCGCCCCCTGCAGTTCTGGCTGAAGACGCGGGTGCCGCGCAGAGCATGGGCATCTGGCCGGCTGCATCTCAAGGTCAATCAGAGCTGTGTCACAGCTCTGGCACCTTGGACAGCGAACGGCTGGTACCGATCAGGTGTAAGCCTGGGGACTTCCCCGAATGTGAAGATGGTGTCGACGGACGCCTCCACTTCGGGATGGGGAGCGCTGCTCGAGGGCAGACCGTCCTTTGGCCTTTGGTCGGAACGGGAAAAGCTCCATCATATCAACTGTCTGGAAATGCTGACAGTGGAGAACGCGCTGATGCGCTTTTGTCCCCAAATCAAGGATCACCACGCCTTAGTCCGTTCGGACAACATGTCTGTGGTGTCCTACATAAATCGCCAGGGTGGTCTCTGGTCCCGAAACCTGTACAGGCTAGCGGAACGCCTCCTGGTTTGGGCTCAGCGCAACGTGCGTTCGCTGAGGGCAGTGCATGTGCCTGGGCTACAGAATCTGGGTCCAGACAGGCTGTCCAGAGGCAATGTTCCTACGGGCCAATGGTCTCTACACCCGCAAAGAGTCCGGCTGTTGTGGGAGAGATTTGGCAGAGCGGAGGTGGACCTCTTCGCGTCCCACGAAAACGCTCACTGCCCTGTGTTCTTTTCCAAAAACGAAAGCGTGCTGTCACGGGAATGGCCGTGCTGCCTGCTATATGCTTTCCCTCCCGTCTCCCTCCTTCCGCAGGTGATAGAATGGGTGAGAGGAACGAGATGTTCAATACTGCTTGTACCACCTCTTTGGAAGAACCAACCATGGTTCCCAGATTTGATGCAGTTAGCAGATGTCGCCCTGTGGCCAGTACCGTTGAGGAGGGACCTCCTCTCGCAGGCCAGGGGCTCGATTTGGCACCCTCAACCGGAGTTGTGGTCCCTCCATGTGTGGGCGCTCAACGGTTACCCGTTGATCTCGCAGTGGGAGGGCTGAATACCATCACTCAGGCTAGAGCTCCGTCGACACGAGGTCTGTATGCCTCGAAGTGGTCGGTGTTCTCCAGCTGGTGCACAGCTGGAGGATATTCACCCCTTAGTTGTGAGGTGACGGAGGTTCTCTCCTTCCTACAGGAGCTGTTGGATAAGGGCAGAGCCCCATCCACGCTCAAAGTTTATGTGGCGGCCATCGCAGCGTTTTCTGAAACAGCGCTCGGTCAGTCAATAGGAAGGAATGATTTGGTCATCCGGTTCCTCAGAGGAGCTAGGAGGCTGAATCCTCCCAGACCTCCGTCAGTCCCTATGTGGGACCTCGCGGCGGTTTTGGAGGCCATGAAGGGTCCCCCTTTTGAGCCTATTCAATCGGTTAGCCTTCAGCATCTGTCGTTCAAGACAGTATGCTTGTTGGCTCTCGCTTCGGTGAAGCGTGTGGGTGATTTGCAAGCGCTCTCGGTGAGCCAGTCGTGCTTGGAGTTTGGGCCTAATGACTCAAGGGTCATACTCAAACCTAGGCACGGTTATGTGCCGGAATCCCTCAACACGCCGTTTCGGGCTCAGGTTATTGCCCTGTCTGCCCTGCCGGTGTCAGGAGAGGATAGAGACTTGAGTCTTCTTTGCCCTGTCAGGGTTTTAAGAACTTATGTGTCTCGCTCTGCTGCCTTTCGGCAGACGGAGCAGCTGTTTGTCTCGTTCGGTGGACGTTCCAAGGGAATGGCTGTTTCGAGACAGACTCTATCCATATGGATAGTTGACGCCATAGCGTTAGCTTACGCTTCCAGGGGCCTTCAGTGCCCGTTGGGCGTCAGAGCACACCCCACAAGAGGCGTCGCCTCGTCGTGGGCGTGGTCTACTGGGACCTCCTTGCAGGATATATGTATGGCGGCAGGTTGGGCCTCGCCGTCTACATTTATCAGGTTCTATAACCTGGAGGTTCCCGCCTTGCAAACAAGGCTGCTGTCGGTATAGTCGAATCAGGGCCCTGAGGGGTATTCTGAGTTCATGAGCGCTATGCGCTGCCGACTGTTATATGGACAGTATTGCGTAAGACCCGCATTGCCACATTGGTCAGGCTTTGCCTCGGCTGTGTGATGTCATATTGCCGCATCTATGGATGCTGCTAGATATGGGACGGAGGGCTTTCCCCTTTTTCTGTCCTGGACTCTCTGTGAGTCCCTCAGGTGACGGTGCACTGTAAATCCTGGGCGTTGCTTCAGGTTTATTGGTGTGTGATCCCTGCGCGCACGGCGTAGCATCTTAGCTAAGACGCAGTACGAGAGAGCTCTCGTAAGAGAACGTACTCGGTTACTAAACGTAACCTCGGTTCTCTCTAGAAGAGCGAACGAGTACTGCGTTCTCTGCCGTGCGCACGATTCACTCTGGTTCGCTTAAATCAGGTGAGTCAGCTTTTTCGAGCTCCTTTTATAGGTTGGGCCACACCCGTTTCGGCGGGAAGTGGCAAGAAGGGCGCGAACCTTATTGGTCTGATGTTGCATCAGCCTGCGCTCGATAGGCTGTGCAGTTGCCGCAGAACAAGCCAATGAGCGAACGAGCCGTCTCGCCTATGGCTGTGTACTGCTGCAAATGCGCTTTACAAAAATACAAAATTAAGGATAATTTTTTGCTTCAGTATTTCGTGAAAAGAGACTTTTCCCGTAGCGTCTTAGCTAAGACGCAGTACTCGTTCGCTCTTCTAGAGAGAACCGAGGTTACGTTCAGTAACCGAGTACGTTTTACAGTGTAATAAAGCCCTCTCAATATCAAATTACACAAGGCAGGCACAAATAAGATCTTTAAAAAATCTGGTTATTAAGAAAACTGGTAACTGTGTCTGATTTAGCTTGAGGTATTTTACCTGCATCTTATTCACAAAATAATCCAGCTACATGTGTTTTCTTTTAAAGGGATAGTTCAACCAATAATTTAAATTCTCTCATCATTCACTCACCCTCATGTTATTTCCATAACTCAAACCAAGAGATTTCTGTCCTTCCATTGAAAGTGCATGCCACAAAAATGTTGATGCTTCAAACAGTTCATAAAGACATTTAAATGAAATGTATTTACATACATACAGTACATACATACATACGTTTTTTTGTTTTGTTTTAGTTTTTTTTTTTAAGTAAAAATGTTATTGCTTCATATAATGACCAGTTTTAATTTAGTCGTTTATTCACGTTTAAACATGAATCACTTCACATACATAGTACACAAAAATATTGTAAACTGCTGCTCAACCATTGACTATATTGTATGTGTTATATGTATATGGGTCTGTGTATGTAAGTTTATTTGTCAATGAACTGAGGAAATAAACAGGAAAATTCATGCCGTTAAAAGAATGCTTGTAATTACACTTACTTGTTTCTACACCTTGTTTATAAAAGGATGGACAAGTAAATATTTAACTTTTGTCATGAAAGTGTGTGTTGCCACTGTACACACCACACAACTCAAAATTTCAGTAAATATTGTAAAGTGACTGTATGGGAAAATGTAAGCTTTATCCTTTAGCAACCAGTTACTGGCGCATGTCAGCAGTGTCAACACCTTTATCACTAAGTGTATGAGGAGTGAAGTGGAACTCAATCTGTGCCCCGACCTGGCAATTTTATGACACAACTTTGGTGACCTCATCAGAGGGGGTCTCCACGGTCATTTGGCCATAGACCTACGGCCACCATAAAGAATTGTCATGACAAACACTTTTGTATACATGTAACACAATTGCAGATAATTGACTTTTAGGAAGTTACAGCAGAAAGTGGTGACGGAGAAGGTTGAGAGAAATATGCCAGAAGCAAACTTTTCTAAACTTCCAGTGGCTAGCTGAAAATGCCAAGCACTGTAACACGAGTTCAATAGTCAATTAAACAGACCTTTTTCTAGCTTCAGTGTTCATTGTTATTAATCAATCAGCTTTTTCTTCCCCATGTTTTGGCATCCCATAGGTAAGGCAGTTTGTTTCTAATTAGGACAAGACAGAATGCTGCATTAAGACAGCATGAACGGGCAGCTTGAAGACATAAATCCAGACCTTAAGCTTTGATTGCCTTCTTATCATCCTTTATTAAGGAGCAATAGCCTTTCGCTTCACCTGTGACAGGCAATAGAATTCAGTTTAGCAACAGGGTTTGTAAAAGATGGAGGCACTGACAGACAAGAGCAACCCTTGGTTTTGCTGTGCACATGCATTTAGGTTGTCAATATACCATAAAGCAGTTGTGAGACTTTTGCATATTTCAGTAGTATGTCAACCAGCTCTCTTATCTTTGATTTATGAAAAATAATTAAAAGCTGTAGGCTAAAACGGCATGCTCTGCAATATCTGCTAAAGGGTTCCCATACTTTATTGCCTGCTGGTCTTCTCAATGTAATACCCAGTTAGCCCATTTTATTCCAAGAGACTCTTCAGGAAATTAACCTTTAAATGTGGGTAATGGATTCTCATTCCATTACACACTATGAGAGGTTTGTTGCAGTGCAACTTTTGAGGTATGTCTACATGCCTTTGCACGATTTTAGGATGTAGCTGAGAAACTAATGATAATGAGCACCTGGTGATGTTGAAGTGAGCAAATCCGTGGCTCCTTTGTATGAGCTTTTCAACTACTACAATGAATACACATATAAATGCACAACTCTAAACATAAAGCTGATAATTACCACCATTTGTCATAAATTGTTTACTAGAATCAGTTCACCAGTCAGCAGGGAAAAAGAACGCTTCTACTTAATAACTCTAATAGAAGGGAAGATACAAATCCTTGGTAAGAAGCAAATCATAATTTATGCTAGACAGTCTGTCCAGCTGCTTAATATGTTTAAAGTCGTTGTTCTTTTCTCACATGCTCTTTATTCCCAAGTAGCTTTTTCCCTTCCACTCATATTATCTGAGCCAAAGTTTCAGGAACTTTTATTACAGAAACTGGGGCAGGTAAACCTACATTGTCCTATCTCTTAGCTCTCTTTATATAGCATCAGCTTTGCTGAGAATATAGATCAGGTTGCAGTGAAGAGTTCGCAGTGGCCTTGTGTCCTTGAGAGGCTGTTACAGAGATATCCTTAACAAAACTCTTGGGAATTTCCATCCAACAGAAAAGATTTAAGACATATTGTTCACTTTTGCATGTTTACTGCTTAAGTAATCTCCACTGAGTACCGGGGGGGGGGGGGGGGGGACAAAATGTACAAAATGTAACAGAACCAAGCCAAAAGAAGATGACATTTTAAAGTGTACAATAATGTTTAATGCAATAACATTAATTAATAAAATATTAATAAAATTCAAAGTGGACCAGACTCTCACGTGTAGTGCCATTTAAACCACACAATGAAGGAGTTTAATAAAAAAAAAAGTATTTTAATTATAAATCCACAAGAAATCCACAAAGGAGAATCCCAGTAGCAAACGTTGCACACAAAAGTAAAGAAAAAATAACTGGCCATGACTGAACAAAATAGGGAGTATAGACAAGGAGAATAATGAATAAGTGACAGCTGCAAATCTTAAATTACCATAGAAGCAAATTAGGACTAAAAGGAGACTAAGGCCATGTCCACACAAAGGCAGTTATTTTTAAAACCGCAGCTTTTTCTGTGTGTGTTGGCTGTTCGTCCACACGCAATGTCAGGTCACTGAAACCAAACATTTTTGAAAATGCCTGCCACGCTGAAGATAAAAAAAAAAAAAAAAAACTGGTTGCAGTGTTATCGTGTAGACAGCAAAACTGACATTTTTGGCTTGTGAAGTCAGAGCCAGGGCTGTTATCTTTGCCTACTGGAAACATTTTCCGGCTTCTGATTGGCCAACATGGCTTTACAGTTGAGCTATATCGCCACCTGTTGGCATGGCATGCTCTTGACAATGCATCATAGCACACGTTTTCATGTGGACAGAGTTTTTTTTTTTTTTAATGGAAGAAGAAAAAACAGATCAAAATATATAAAATAAACGCCTAAGGCAACAAAACTAAACAGGACAGGAAGAAAGAGAAACACAACAACAACAACAAAAATGCATAACTGCTACACACACCTAATGTCGCAATTCGGAACTCTGGCTGTAAGATTATTTTCTGAGTAACTTTTATCAGCAATAAGCAATTTCACAAATGTCTTTGGTAAGAAAGAAAATAAATAAATAAAAATCTGCCTGCATTATTCTTGTAAATTTAACATAAATGAAACAGACCAAGACTCCAACACTCTCCAACACACTTTAGATCATTGCCACACTTTCTGTTCCATAATTCTGAATCTGTATTAACCATGTGGGAAAAAAAAACACACGATGAGGGAAATGTAATCTGTCCTTGCTGGAATTTGCTTCTGAAGAGAGTTACGGATCTGCTCTAATTCACCTCTGCATAATAATATCATGATCTGTTGATTAACGCTCGCCACGTCCCTTGAGCCTGAACTAACTCCACAATCAGGGAACGGAGCTTATGTTGCTGCCTGGCACAAGGTCATTCCACCCCTGGTTGCTGAAAATGTAAGAGGGCCCTCTTGCACAACACAAAGGTCTCATTTGCTAGCTGTATTATCTCCATGTTAAAATCCCCTGCCTAGTATGCATTTGCAATGATGGATGGCATTGCACTAACCGTGCCTACATCCTTCTCAACAAACATCCAAGAGCCCGGAGTCTGATGATAGATTACTATTGCTTTATCTTGTATTGATTATTCCTGCCTGTGACTTGAAGAGAGGCTGAGATTGGTAAGTGGTCTAAAGGCGTATAACATACAAAATGGTACAAATGGCTTTATTATGAAAGGCTAGTTATTTGTTATTGTTTGTAGTTTTGGCTATGTTTGTACGCTTTTAGGTTTTTCACTCAGTTTAAAATTAAAAGTATTGGAAGTCATCAGTCTTGACAAAGAAAGAGAGACGTAATTCTCATTGTGCTGCCTTATGAGCACTGACTTTCTTCTTTTAAGGATAAAATGGCAAAGTGTTGAAAATGTTTACTATAATATGTGTCAAAGCTGCACAGACAGAGTGGGTATTTGATTGCTCTCTCAATTATTAATTTGATACCTTCATTCTTGGTTCACTACCTGAAGCCTGATAGTTTTATTGATTAAAAACTGTACACACACCAAGATAATGTTGCACTTTTGTGTGTGTGTGGTCAGTATATGCATTAATGCCTTTATAATTTAAGTTTCACAATCAATATAATATTAGAAGTAAAAAAAAAAAAAAAAACTAAATTTTTAGAATGGTAGGCTTTGTTTGTTCTATCTCTCTATTGCAGGCTCACATTTGTCATGTAAAAGAAATATACATATATACTACCAGTTAACATTTTGAAATAAATAAATAAATAATAATATTAAATAAATAAATAATAAATAAATGTATTTATTTTATTTTGTACTATATTTTTTATTTGAAGTTTCTTATGCTAAAGGCTGTATTTCTTTGATAAAAAAAACAGTAATATTGAGAAAAATTAAATATTTTTTTTTAATATTTTTTGTATGTATTGTGTCACAAATCCGTCAGGCTCATCACCCAGCCAATCACAGCACACTCCCTCACCTGAATACTGATCACCGGCACCTGTTCACACTCAGTCACCAATTCACCACCACATAAAAGCACACACCTCAGTCAGCAGTTTTTCCGATCTTGTGGCTACACAGTGGAACTTCCTCTGTTCTCGTTACCGGCATTGATTCCTTTAATTTACCTCTTCTCCAGCAAGAATCTCCTCTCCACCTGAGTAACTCCAGCGTTCCTCCAGTGGACCCATCCTCCAAGTCTTCCTCTGCAACGTCATTACTGGGGTGTGTGCAACCGTTCAGCCGTCCTTGTCACCCCCATTCACTGTAGGAACAATACTAGCGTCATTCCATATCATCTATGCCAATATCTCCAATGGATTCACTCACCTGCATCTCTCCTACTGCCACTTTCATTACCTGTTTCAATAAACCACTGCATTACAACTAAACTTCTGTTCTCGAGTCCGTTTCTTACCCCAAACCTTTGAACAATTTCCACAAAATATGAAGTAGCACAACTATTTCCATCATTGATAATAATAAGAAATGTTTCTTGAGCAGCAAACCAGCATATTATCATTATTAAGGATCATGTTACAGTGATGACTGGAGTAATGGATGCTGACATTTTTTATATATATATTACAACAGAACACAACTGTTTTAAACTCTAGTAATTTATTTTTATAATCTATTTATAGTGATCTATTTTTATTATAGCACACAATATTACTGTAAATGTATGGCAATTTGTTCAAATAGATACAGCCTTAAAAAAAAAAAAAAAAAAAACATAAAGGGGTCATATGATGTTTCTTTCTGAAACACGTCGTTTTTTACAAAGTTCATCGTTCTGAAAAGCAAG
The DNA here is from genome assembly GCF_963082965.1 of Carassius carassius. Taxonomy (NCBI): domain Eukaryota; kingdom Metazoa; phylum Chordata; class Actinopteri; order Cypriniformes; family Cyprinidae; genus Carassius; species Carassius carassius. The sequence goes on from NC_081760.1 coordinate 24,198,953, forward strand.
GTTTGCCCTGATTCTCCAGCTATCCAGTGCGTTGTGATTGGCAGAATACCTCAAGCGTGTGACGGAAATGTTACACCACCTGCCATACTTTGATGGCGTGTCCTGATCAGAAAACAATAAAACCCAGTACAAACGAGACATTTGTTGCATCCAGTGGGGACATAATTACTGATTGTAATGACTTTTACTGTCTTTTTATGTGTTTTGTTGCATCGTGCCATGTAAACATAAAACCATTTCTGCATTTGTGATCAGAGAAATGACAAACAGCAAGTGCTACACTGCTCAAAACTCGCAAATCATCAGTGGCAAATCCTTTATATATGTAAACATACTTACAGACTGTGAGTCAGAACAGCCGGCATTGTAGTCTTTCGCTTACACAACGAAACACAGCATCTCCACAACATGCCGCCAGCAACAGCAAGAATCAAAATTATGCCTTTCTTTCTTTGCATGAACATTTGGGCAGCATTACACAAATCTTCCCTTATCGTGACATAAGACATGTGGGGGCGTTTAAATGTGCTGTTTTAGGAGGGCGTGGACAAGTCTTAACTTTTATAAAGAATATCTCTTTGGGTTTGAGACTTTAGTCTTTGCAACTTTAGGGATCTTATCTATTTACAAACAGCTTGTAACACTCGCTTGTAAAGGAAAACTTGAAATTGCATCATATGACCCCTTTAATTATTCGAGACAAGATTTTTCTACAAGATTATGTTTATGAATACAGGTTATATAAAGTTTTCTGTCATGCAAATTCCCTCAAAACATACATTTTTATACAGTACTAACATTTCCAGTTTAAAATCATCTTTGGCCACATTATATGCTATAGAAGTATGTCCTTGACTAAAATGTTACTAATAAAGATTTGCAGTTTTTTTTTAGTGTTTTTTTTTTTTTTTTGTGCCCACTTATATTGTGTCCCTAATACTTGTATACTTACATTGTAACTAGATGTGTACATAGTATGTAACTTTAATTTTAGTACACATTGGTAACAACATGTTTTGGTAATGAAAGTACAAATGTGTAACAGGACTAACAGCACTTTTTGGTAAAGAAAGAAAACTTTATATTAGATTTATCATGTAATTACTCTGATGTTACAAAGCAGTGGCCAGTAAGTTAGGCATTACATATAAATTGTGTTTGGTGTCCAGAATGTTACACTTTATATTAAGTGGAACGTTCCTGAAGAGTAACCATGTAAGTACACTGGTATGACAGTGGTTCACCAACTCCAACTCAAGATCCAACTCTTCCCACTTTACATATATCCCTAAACTTACCGTACCTATCTCCACCCCTGGATTGAATGGTTCCTATTAATCTTATACATAGTTTTGTTACTAAATGTAGTTATATAATTCATGTTAGATGAGTACTTAATAAAGCGAAAAAAAGTGTTGTTACCAATGTTCTGTAATGAATTTAGCTTTGAAACCATCCTGAGGGTTGTTATATTTGTGTAGTTACAGAAATATCACAGCAGTAGATACTATGTACCAATGTTTACTTTCACTGTGGTTACATACTATGTACACATTTAGTTAAAATGTAAGTACACAGGTATTAGGGACACAACATAAAGTGGGACCCTTTTTTTTCTATTGCACATTATAATCTAAACCTCGAGATATTTTATGAGTACTTTTACACACAACTTAGATAACAGTTCCGTTGGGAAACATGCTATAAAGATTAATTACAACTTATGTGCTACTAAATTTCCACTTGCTGGTTCTGCATAACTGACACAGGGCTGCTGCTGCAGGACATGATTTTATGAAGCAACATAGGTGGGCTATGTGATTGAGTTATAATTAACAGAAGGATCTAAAAGGATGTCATGAATTTATTCTCAGATCCAGTACATTTCACCATAGTAAATAAACAAAACAGAGAGTTTACAGGCTATGAGTCATTTGAAAACGCAGGTAAACAAATCCATTTGCGATTAATGTTAAAGTGTCTGTTTCAAATAGACTTTTTATGCACACATTAGATTTAATGTTTTACTTACATCAGACTATTGGTGAAGCATCTGGTTTTATAACTGCAATGTCACTAACATCCCATTTTCAATTTTTAGAGGGATGGTAGAGGTAAATGCAGCTGTCACTGTAATATCTGTTATAGCTTTTACAATGATAGCAAGGCATTCATATATCTCTCTGGAGTCATTTTAAAAGAGTAAATTGTGTCAGAAAGTAGTTTCAATGCAAATGGGACCTGAGATGAATAGCATAGATGCAGGACTCAGACGTGCCACTGTGATTGTCACAGCTAAAGATTATCTTCCTGTCTGAGTCAAAAAAAAATAAAAAAATAAATAAAACAAAACACCGCCTTACATTCAGGCAAACCTTTATCTGTTGAAAACCCAAGACTGCTGATTGTCTACTTCCTTTTTTACCCACAACCATAAATCTATGCATAGCTATTGTTAACATTGCAGTACATTATGCAAATTCACAGTGTAGCTGCTAGTGTGAATTTCATCTTGACAATTACAGGTATTCACTTTGTCGCTGGAAATGATAGCGTATCAAACACTAGAAGAAGAAGTGGAGGAAAGATAGGGTAGAAAGAGAATTTGGTGTTTGCTTGAATGTGTATAACATGACATACAGTCAAGTATGGTGACCCATACTCAGAATTCGTGCTCTGCATTTAACCCATCTTAAGTGCACACACAGAGCAGTGAACACAAACACACACTGTGAACACACACTGGAGCAGTGGGCAGCCATTTACGCTGCAGCGCCAGGGAAGCAGTTGGGGGTTCAGTGCCTTGCTCAAGGGCACTTCAGTCGTTGAATTGTCGGCCCGGTTGTTTTGTTGCAGCAGCTTAGAGAAATTCCCAGTAACAAAGCTTCTTGTTTCTCTCCCACAGATCAAGAACATCTCTTATTCTTAATGATCTTAGACCAGATCTATTCAAGCATGTCAAGATGACCTTATAATAATTCATATGTATTTGCTATAAAGTGTGTTTTTAGAATATGCATTTCCATTTGTATGCAGAAACATTGAAACATACATCATTAACATTGTCAGAATCTTACCAACATATGAAAAACTTTAGAAATGTACAAATATTTAAAAGCTATTTTAGGTCATTAAATTATAAATTGAAATTAACATGGACTTCATAGTATTTAATCAATATGATTAATTATTTGTTTAAAGGAATCACATTTATTTAGCCTATTTACCTAATATGACATTCATTATGTACTGAGATTTGTCACTGCGGAACTGGGTGCAATTTTTGTACCGGACTGCCTTTTACAAGAACCAAATTAGCTCCTACTCCAGAGCAGGGTCTAACCAGCACAACCCCTGACGTAAGTATACATTGATTGGCCAGACACGTTCGAAAAAGCCCTTACCCGCCATGATTTAAAACCCAGTGTAAACATTGTGTCAACTTATTACGCAAGTATGATGAATGGCGGTAGATGGACACTTGTAGCAAATGTAGCACTGCTAGTTGTCGATGGAGACTCTTAGTCCTCCTTTCCATTCTTTTAGTTGCTTTACATATACGTCAGTGCGAATGCAACCCTTTAAATGGTACTGGGAAATAGTTTGCGCAAAATCGTCCCAGTACATTTAGTTCTGGAACTAAAGCGGCGCAAAAGGCCCTGTTGTAACTCTTTATGCATGAGAAGTCATCTTCTCCCACCATTACACTCAAACATTGCATTCATTTAAATGTACAGTATAGATTAAAAGTTATTAAATATATAATGAGTTAAACTGTATTCAACTGATTAAATCAAATTGATGTAAATGTATTTATTTAAATTAAATTAATTTATTATATAACAAATAAAGCTATATAATTAAAGTTAAAGACCGCATATATATATATAAACCCAATCCAAAAAAGTTGGGACACTGTACAAATTGTGAGTAAAAAAGGAATGGAATAATTTACAAATCTCATAAATTTATGAGATTATTTTTTTTTTTATAGAATATAGATAACATATCAAATGTTGAAAGTGAGACATTTTGAAATGTCATGCAAAATATTGGCTCATTTTGGATTTCATGAGAGCTACACATTCCAAAAAAGTTGGGACAGGTAGCAATAAGAGGCTGGAAAAGTTAAATGTACATATAAGGAACAGCTGGAGGACCGATTTGCAACTTATTCGGTCAATTGGCAACATGATTGGGTATAAAAAGAGCCTCTCAGAGTGGCAGTGTCTCTCAGAAGTCAAGATGGGCAGAGGATCACCAATTCACCCAATGCTGCAGCGAAAAATAGTGGAGCAATATCAGAAAGGATTTTCTTAGAGAAAATTTTTTTGAAAAAGAGTTTGAAGTTATCATCATCTACACTGCATAAAATCATCAAAAGATTCAGAGAATCTGGAACAATCTCTGTGCGTAAGGGTCAAGGCCAGAAAACCATACTTACCGGTATTCTTCGGGCCCCTAGACGGCACTGCATCACATACAGGAATGCTACTGGAAATCACAACAAGGGCCTTAGGAATACTTCCAGAAAACATTGTCGGTGAACATAATCCACCGTGCCATTCGCCGTTGCCGGTTAAAACTCTATAGGTCAAAAAAAGAAGGCAAATCTAAACATGAAAAGCAAGGCTTATTTAAAATGGACTGTGGCAAAGTGGAAAACTGTTCTGTGGTCAGACGAATCAAAATATTAAGTTCTTTTTTGGAAAACTTGGACGCCATGTCATCCTGACTAAAGAGGACAAGGACAACCTTAGTTGTTATCAGCGCTCAGTTCACGAGTGCGTTTGGTATGGGCAGCTTACACATCTGGAAAGGCACCATCAATGCATCATATATTCATATATATATATATATATATATATATATATATATATATATATATATAATGGTAGTGAATATAATTGTAAAATGGACCTACAGAAATTCATTAAAAATAACAATTAGTTATGAATTCATAAGAGATCAGACTGGATATGCAGATATGTCAATGCTGCTATTCTGTAGTACTGCTAAGCATTTAGTACTCGTGCAAATTCAGACATCTTTCCAAACACTATTTAAAGACATTTCAACTTAAAGACTAAATTAATGTCTTAATAAGCCTAATTGTTAATAAAATACAGCTGGTGCGTTATTAAAGTTTCCGAATGGACTGTGCATATGGGTGTTGGTCTAATATTAACATCCTGCCTCAAGGGCAAGGGCGATATTTCTGTAATTACAGTAGAGTTAAAGAAAATGTCTTGTTAAAAGTTAGTGGCCATTCTAGAACATATTGTTCAGTGCTCAATGTATCAGAGGGGAAAAAATTCAGATGTGACCTTGGAATGGAACCCTAAGAGATTTACATTCCGCCATGTATTGCACAGCTAATGCAACTAAATTAGCTCATCTCATAGCAAATACATAAAAGGGTTGTCAATTGCTACTGAAATTAGATTGGTTTGGTAGGGGGTGGGAGTTGCGGTCTCTTAATAGAAGTGAAGGATGTTAGGTTTCATTTTAGTGATCATAGTAGCACTGGAAGTCATGCATTACATTTCAAAGGATTTTAATTCTTACATTCATCCTGTCTGGATAAGTGAGCTGTTGGTAGTTTGTATGAATGTATGTGTGTGCGCATTGAAGGGGGGATAGGTGTGCTTTGAGCGATGATATAAAAAACAATCACTTCATTATTCTGTTATTATCTTAGGCCATGGAAATGAATGTGTGTGTGTGTGTGAGTGAAGAGACATTGTAATGGTGTCTGCTTCCAAAGCCTAGTCTGACATTTTGATATCCAAGGCAGAGAGGGAAGCTGATAACTAAGCATTGTGTTGTGTGTGTTAGGCTTGAGCAGAAATCCTCCTGTAACACCAACGTATGAGAGACACAGGCGCTTTGACAACAAGCCTGATAGAGCAGTGCTAAACCTTGTTGTCTCTTTATTGTGAATTTGTATTGCATTGAATACAAATCACAGTGGGTCCGAGTAGTACAGCAGAGATGAAAAAAAAAAAAAAAAAAAAAACATACACAAAAGGTAACTGTGCAATGTGTGTAATCAAAATGAAAGTAATTCTAAATATACAAATATTGACCCAGACTACTTTGCTTTTAATCTGAAGTTAAATTTCACCTAGATGCAAAAGGAGTGTATCTGAGCATGTGGTAAAGGTTTGGCTATAACCTTCAAGGTTTCTCTGACCTAAACTTTAGCATGGATTTAAAAAGTAGGGTTAAACAATAAAGAGAGAGAGGGAGAGATAACCTCCTGCTTAAAATAAATTGTAACATCCAAATCAACTGGATATATATATATATATGTGTGTGTGTGTGTGTGTGTGTGTGTGTGTGTGTGTGTGTGTGTGTGTGTGCGTGTGTGTCTGTATGTATATATATATATATATATATATATATATATATATATATATATATATATATATATATATATATATATATATATGTATATATATATATATATATATATATATATATTTTAATTGCCAGATCAACTGAACATAATTTTATAAGGGTTAAATTAGTTTGAAATGTCTTTACAGTGACATGAAATTAAATTAAATTAATACAATTTAACCTTTATTTAACAAGGCAAATTAAGAACAAATAATTTTTTTATTTCATAATGATGCATTCTGTAAGGTGCATTAGTAATCAATGTAATTGCTGCATGATATAACATGTCTAATTGCTCCAGAACACCTTTACATGCATTTCTATATATATCACATCACCATAATCAAACAAGGGCAAAATTGCCCTATTTTGAAACAAGAAACCAAGTCTAGATTTAACTTTCTTCTGGAGATTAGTTATGTGGGTAGTAAATGTTAAGGAGCTTTTATATGAGGATACTACCTCAATTATCGCCCCATCCGAAGTTATGATGTCTTTATTATTATTATTATTATTATTATTATTATTATTATTATTATTATTATTATTATTTACATAATATAATACATTACTTTTGTTTTTGTGCTATTTAAAACTAGATGCAGGTCATTAAAAGCCTATTGAATATTATTAAAAATATCCTGTATCTGGTTTAAAACTTATTTTATTATCTAAACTATAAACTATGAAAAGTATAAATTACAACACTTAGGAGCATGGTTAGTACTCTCCAGGGCTGGACTGGGACAAAAAATCGGCCCGGGCATTTTTGCCCAGACCGGCCCACTATATGATCATAAACACCACCCATCTTTGCACGCCCTTAATTATATGCATACCAACTCCTATTCATTAAAACCACTAATGCCATGTAATGAGTGAGTATAGGAACGAGTGAGAGTTAACAGATGAAATAAGTCAAAATTGTATATTTATTAATACAGTTGAACTATACTCCACAGCGGTGAATCCTAAAACAAGCTATAAGCGGCTCTGACATAGCAATACCAGTGTTTCTTACAGGATTTTTGTTAAAACTATGGTGGTGTGTCCTCGGTCCTTCTAGGGGGGTTCGTTCATTTTAATGTTAAATTCATTAATCTGGTGCACTTTGAGAGTTCAAAATTAAAAGCTCCAAACCATATTCAGTGTGCAAATTAAACAAAGAAAAATTCAAACCTCTTTTAGTTACAGTGTCTATTTACATTACACCTATACATAATAATAGTTATAATATTAATCCAATGACAGTAATAGCCATATTTTGTAAAACAAATGCACAAAAAAATAAAGGAAACTTTCTTAATTAGTTGTACCAATTTCTATACTTGAAAGAGATAAGCACATGATCTTTTATTTTGACGCAAACTGCATCAAGCTTGGCGGAAAACATGGTTTACCTCTTAAATTAAATTTCTAGTGAATTGCGGTAATCGTCAACTATACAGATGTGGAAATAATCTACACTCATGACATGGCCTGAGTGTTTTGAAAGTAGTTAAGCTTACCGCAGGCTCTACACTTTCTCATCTCTCTCCTGATCCTCCGTCCTCACTATCATCATCTGCCACAGGAGCTGATGAAGGTCAGAAAACATATATTTTGACACAGTTTACAGTGTCTGCTTTAAGGGCCTGGTTCTATTTTTTCACGCTATTTATCTGCACATTCCTTGCGTTTCTTCTCCATCTTTTTTTACAGATACACACTGACACTGCTGCCGCTCGCTCACTCGTTTAAAGTTGTGATTGGGCCAGCCCAGTGTCAATCAAGAAAAGAGCCAATGGGCAGCTGATCTACGTGTTTCATGGGCTGGTCTGTCAGAAAAAAAAACTAACACTGACTTTGACCAATGCATTACACCGGCACAAACCCAGCGCCGCCAATTAAGCAAAGCAAAGGGCCGCCGATGTACAAATTTTATGGGCCGTTTAAAAAAAAAAAAAAAAAAAAAGTATGAGTATGAGATATCGGCCCAAAAAGCACGTCGGCCCACCGGGCAAATGCCCGGTATGCCCAATGGCCAGTCCAGCCATGGTACTCTTAGCTTCTTAGTTGTTGGCAGTGAGCTCCACTTAGACAGAACTATTAGTATATAGGCTCTATTGTAAGCTACACTAATTGTGTCTAGCGTTTAGTAGTAAGGTCTCCTCTCATTTTAGAGAGTCGTTATGTTGAAACCACCACTCTTAAGAGCTACTCTGCCAGGTTGGATGTTGTTAGGCTTCCTCTTGTTTAAGAGTTATTCTCTAAAGCCTCCGCTCCTTATAGCTCCACTTAGACATCACTATTGGTTTGTAACAGGCCCAAAGTGCCCTTCTGTCAAAGCAAATTTTCCTCAAATTTTTTTGTAATAACATGCCCTTTTGTGAATGCCTGCCCATGCCCAATCTAAATATTAGTAAAATGTATTAATAATAATTTAGCCGTAAATAAAATGACCCACATGATGACCTTTCACCTGACGACGACGACCTCCTCCAAGCGGGACGATTCCTCTCAAGCTGCACACGCATTTTTTAATTGCTAGAGGATATTATTAACACCGCGGCAGCTGGTAAGTGGTGTTTCATTCTCAGCGAAGTGATTTTGATGTTTATTTACTAATTATTATTTTACAAGAACGATGTGATGTGAGAACATGCAGATATGTTGTTTATATTGCTGTGTGTAGTCTGTAGTGTAGAGTAACGTTAGCGTGCTGTTTGAGGGAGAAAAGTTTCACAGGCATCGAGGGGTCTGGTCTTTTTTATGTTATTTGACTAAACTAGTATTATATTACAGTATTTATTTATTTTTTAAAACATAAAGTGCCTTAAAAATAATTATCACAACACTGGTAAGGTTTAATCAGATTTTCTCATTCTCTGAATTATCATTATAAAAATAAAAACAATTAAGAAATGAATTAAAATATAATTATATTTAAATGTGACACAATATATATATATATATATATATATATATATATATATATATATATATATATATACATAATTAGGACCAATTTTTTTTTTTTTTTTTTTTTTTTTTTTTTTTTTTTTTTGACATCTGACACCTGACATCAAAGTGCAGTGTGAAGGATATGAATAACAAATGTAGCCTGTCATTTGTTTACATTGCAAAGGTGTTCAATTTTAGACAACAACAACTGCAACAGTAATAATAATATTAATCACTATATTCCAGTGTATCAGTTGTTTAATGTTTTTTATCAATTTTGTTTAGGTGGACTTATTGATTAGGTGCAAGAGTAGACAGTAGTGATGGTTAAAATAATAGATTAATGCTGAAATAGTAAATTATGCATTGTTTCTAAATGGACAGAGAGTTGAAAGTAATAGAGCTGGGGCCCGTTTCACTAAGGAGGTTCAACCAACTCTGAGTTTAAACTTGAACTCTTAGTTGACTTACCCTGAGATGGGAAACTCTGAGTTTTCAGTTACAGAACAGCTGAAATGAGTTGGTTTAATCAACTCTAAATTGACTCTGAGTTAAGCGCGTGCACCACTACTATAAACAGCCAGTATCAATGGAGCGCCGATATTACGATTCACCATGGCAACAGCTTCAGACTCAATACAAATGTAATTGTTATCAGTGTTATAATATCACAGGTGAAAACTGGCAGAACATTAGATTAATGAATTAATAGCTAATCATTTTATGGTATCTCATGGGCAAAAAATATAAGATAATCATATTAATAATAATATTTTAAGTGTATTTTTCTTATTTTACAAATGATCTGCCAATAGAGTAAGAAAAATACGGCAGTGTCTATTTAGACTAAGTGGAATTAACATACTTTCTTAGCGATAGATCCTATTTACAGTAGGCTAAGTGCAAGTAGCTCTAGATGCTATTTACAGAAAAAAAATTGTGATATATTCTACTTACCATGTAAAAGTAGCAGTTCTTTGCAACGTGTAAATAATAATTAGATGCTAGTTATACTTTATACTGGCAGATACATTTGCACCTCAGTATTGTGATACATTAACAGGATGCAATAATAACATTGTTAACGATTATATTTATTACAATTATAAATAGTTGTATCATTATTAAATACTCGTTAGGCACTTTACTTCCACTTTTAGAACATTTTGTTCATTTTTACTGAAAATAAATTCTAATGTGACATGTGATGGGAAAAGTGAGAAGAATGAGCTCAGCAAAAGCGGACTCTAACCCAATCAATAGCGTTACAAGCTAGTTTTCCGTGGCAAAAACATTACTGCCTAGTGCCTACACCACTGAAGCCGTTATTCACATGTGTCATATTTAACCTTATGTGTCAATGGAGGGCGGAGCTACAGTAGATTTGCACTTAGTAATGGACACTCAGAATAACGTTTACCATTTGCATTAAGATTATTTTTATTACCACACTGGCATATAATTTTGCTTAAGTAAAATGCACTTAATTTAGACCCCCCCCCCCCCAGGAAACAAGACAAAATTTCTTATATCATTTTCTTATATAGAAAATCAATCTTTATTTTATAATTTTTTTTATATTTGTACTTGGGCAAAAAAAGAAGAAAAAACACATATAGTAAGAAGAGCATTTTTCCAGCGTGCATCAATGAAGTGTTTAAAAAGGGGGAGGAGACCGAAATAAACTCTGGGTTTATCGAAGAAAACCTGCTCCCAACCAGGTTAGGTTCATAGTGTAAGTTACCATGGTAACTGACTCTGAGTGTAAGTTACCTCTCTTTCAGAAACGGGCTTCACTTACCCTGCTTTCTCAGGTTTGACAAACGTCCCATTCTGAAACAGAAAACCTAGAGTTTCCCTCATTTCAGGGTAAACATACTCAGAGTTTTCACTTAACCTCCTTTGTGAAACGGGCCCCCAGATGAGGAGATGGAGACAGAGGAAGAAAAAGAGGGAAATGTAGAGGCACAAGTGACAGAAAGGGAGCAGGGAACAGCAAGCCAGGAGACAGAGGCTGGTGAGAAAGAGGAAAATGTAGAGGCACAAGCATTTTCTATAGTTTTTACTATAACAGCTGTTCTTAATTATTCTGCAGGAAACAGAGAACAAAAAGACATCAGGTTGGGACAACTTAAGACATTTCAGTTTCTTATCCCAGAGCTATTATTAGGTGGAAAGAAAATATTTTTTTAACTTTTAAACCTAAAATTGTCTTTTCTATTTTTTCTTTTTCAAAACTGCATCACAGCATTTCCTGCCGTATCAATACATAATCATCCATATCGATACGCGAATCAGCAAGGAATGCATCACAGTATATTGCTGTATTGATATTTTGAACAGTGCCATTTAAAGCCTTGTTCCATGTGCCCCTTTTATACTTTGAGCACCTGCCCCTCCAAAGGTCTCTGCACAGCCCTGGTTTGTAGACTCCTTTTTTGTGAGCCTCGCTAATTGTCTTTAGCACTGAGTGTTGTCAGGCATCCTCTTACTATAGAAAGTCTACATCCTGAGTCCTCCACTCTTAAGAGTTTCTCAAATAGGGTTGAGTGCTAGGCTTCCTCTCATTTATGAGAGTCATCCTACTGAAACTCTCGCTCTTCAGAGCTCCGTCATGGGCAGTGATTTGAGTTGTAGGCACTTTCATTGAGCCTCGCTAACTGCCTCTGGCGCTGAGTGTTTCTAGGTCTCCTCTCGGTTTAAAGAGTCATTATGTGGAGACCTCGACTCCTAAGAGCTTCCCTACCAGGGTTGAGCATTGTTAGGTTTGCTCTCATTTTAGAGAGTTATCCTGCAGGAGCCTCTGCTCTCCAGAGCTCCGCCTAGACAGTACTATTGGTACGTAGGCTCTTTTTTGTGAGCCCCACTAACTGTCTTTAGCGCTTAGTGTAGCCAGGTCTCCTCTTGCTTTAGAGAGTCATTATGCTGAGACGTCCACTCTTAATAGCTCCCCTACCAGGGTTGAGCAGGCAGATTTCCTATCGTTTTAGAGAATCGTTCGGCTGAAGCCTCCACTCCCAAGAGCTCCGCCTAGGCAGTATTGTGAGTAGTAGGTTCTTTTTATTTGAGCCTCACTGCCTGCCTCTGGCGTTGAGTGTAACTAGGTCTCCTCTTGGTTTAGAGTTGTAATGCTGAGACCTCCACTCTAAGAGCTCCAGACTCTGGCGGGTGAGTTAGTCTATGATGACTGGAGATTGAGCCTGCCGTAAAGCCTAGCACTTTCACTAGTAAGGATGCTGTTCATCAAGTCCTGACTGGCGCAGTATAGCGTAGTCCCTGTGACAGCGATTCCCCTGGGCGCTTTAGCTAAAGAGCAGTTTCTAAAAGAGCAATCTCTAAAAGAGTAAATCACGGACGATTCGCGTCTTTTTCAAGATACCGTTTCATCCATGTCCTTCTGGATGCACTCGTTTCCTGTCTTTGGTTGACAGTCACGAGCATTGTCTGCAGTGTCTGGGCATCCAACACACTGAGGCTGCGCTCGTGGATGATTCATGCGTCTATTGTGGGCATATGAACTTGGCAACGCTGTGATCGCGTTTCTCACTCCTCAAGGGGAGTGCAGCAGACCCCTCTGTCACCACCCATCCCGGTTTCTCTGGCTCGAGCATCGAATATCGGGCTGGAGGTGACTACACTGCCCAACCCCGAGCCCTTGCGGCTGGACGATTGCGGTGGTGGTGCGATTGCGGTCCTCGATGGCGGGGCAGCCAGGGGGTACGTGGACATTCCCCAGGTGGAGAGAGCGGTTGCGGTGCACCCGTGCCCGCAAAACACTGCCACTTGGAGGAATTGTCCACGTCTCCCGTCCAAGGCCTGTAAGCTGTCGGTCGCTCTCGCTGCCAAGGCGTACAGTCCGATTGAGCCGTCAGTCTGATTACAAAAGCAAAGAAGGCTAACATAACATGGTATATATAGGGGAACTAATAAGACTAAAGGACATACAGCTGGAAACAATGCGAACTAATAATAAGTGTAAGGGTTGATGGGAACTGAAGTCTAGAACAACACAAACAACAGTCCAGAAGAGTACCCTCTGGTGGCTGGCAAGGGCACTCCAACAGATGGCTGTGACAGTGACAGTTTGGCCTAGCCTGATCTTGCCTAAATGGCCATACCCATGCTTATGCCGCCCCATGATTGAACAGTAGTAGATACTCTCGTACTTTATTTGCTTCACTTTTAGAACACTTGATGATTGTCTAATACAGGGATTGCCCACATCGGTCCTGGATTGCCAATGTCCTGCTCAGTTTAGCTCCAACCAGAACCAACATTGCCTATCCCTGGTCTAATCAAAATAACAAAAGATGTATTACAGTGATGATAAAAACAACTGAAATCAAATGTGTTTCTGATTTGTTTATTTGTTTTTGTCGACTGTATTAACATACCAGTTTGCGTTCTCACGACACTAGCTTTAAAAATGCAACTTCATTGGTACAAAAATGCATAAAAGCAAACAACTGGGTATAAACCATTGCAAATATATTGTAAAAATCATATCATTCATATCAATGGTTTAGACTTGCATATATTATTGATACATTGTTATAACTTCTTGAGGTACTACTAATGTTAGCGTCCTCTAACATAATGTATGTCTTAACCATACATCTGCAAACACATGCAGCATCAAGTTAAAAGATTAATTACTTTATAATTGTATGAAAACATGTACGGCAGTATCATATATATATATATATATATATATATATATATATATATATATATACACACACACACACACACACACACACACACATATCATTTTGTTGTTGATGTCTTATATCCATATCCGCAGTATCTGCTCCATGTAGTATGTCAAAACAACTCAGTGATTTGGCATCTAGCGTCGATTTCATACTGTATAACATCAACAAACCCTTCTGAGCTGCTTCAGCAACATTCGCAAAAAAAAAAGAAAAAGAAAAAAAGACATCAGTATGTTTTTACTGATCTTTCCAGCAATAGGTGCTGATTAATTGGCAAAACTGGTCAATCATGGATCTCTAGTATGAATTTATTTTTGTGAAAACATGGACCAAATTTACACTCCTAAAAAGGTGTTTTCTTTTTCAAAAAACTTGGACTGAGGCCTGAAATCTATCAAGGACTTCAGTGAAGAATGTGTCACGGTTCATGAATGCACCTTCTCCTGCTGTATTCATGTTACGTCATGTTGATTGTTTCATGTGGGTGTTGCCGCTGATCGTCTGATTCCAACAGCCTACTTAATGCCCTGTCTTTCGTCTCTTGTTTGTCAGATCGTTGTTTGAGGTCCTCCGTGTTGATGTCTGTTCAGTCTCTTGTGTTCCTGCCCTTGCTTTGTCTCCTGTTCGGCCGTCTCTGGATTGTATCTTTAACTCACGGATTATCTTCACCTCTCACGGATCTACCACCACCATCATCATCTCTACCAGCGCACTCAAACCACCTACTCACCAGTCTGTGCTGCCATCGAGGTCCCTGCGTCACTCTCCAACCTTCATCCATCACACCTCTCTTTAATAAACTCTGTTTACTTGCATTTGCCTCCTGTCCTCCATACGAGTCATTACAGAACGATCTGACCAACATGGATTGAGTACTCGCTGCGAGTACTCAACCTTCCGCCCTCGAGGAATTTCTCAGCGCCAGTGTTTGGAGGATGGACTCCCAGGAGAGGAATCTTAACGACACTGGTCGTGCGGTTCAAGCCTTGGTGACGCAGGTGTCCGAGCTCACCCAACAGTTCCAGCTACTACGAGCTCCCACTGCGCCAACCACACCGCTTGTTCTACCAGTACCATCGGAGACCCCCTCCCAGCCGGAACCACGTCTCCCGATTCCGGAGACGTACTCGGGTGAGCCCAACTTCTGTAGAGCATTTTTAACCCGCTGTGACATGCACTTTTCCCTACAGCCCAGAACATTCGCCAATGAAAGGGCCAAAGTGGCCTTTGTGCTAACTCTGCTTTCTGGGAGGGCGGCATTATGGGGGACAGCGGTGTGGGAGAACCAGGATCCATGCTGCGCCTCGTTTCAGGCACTCTCCGCAGAGATGAGACGGGTCTTCGATCGGGCCATCGCTGGGAGGGAGGCAGCCAGGAGGCTGGCGGAGTTACATCAGCATGAAAGATCCGTCTCGGACTATTCCATCGAGTTCCGAACCCTGGCGGTGGAGTGTCATTGGAACGAGGAGGCGCAGTGGGACATGTTCCTGCATGGGCTGGCTGACCGCGTCCAGAGGGAGATCTATGCCCTGGATCTCCCCACGTCTCTCAATGGACTGATTGAACTGGCTTTGCGGGTCGACGCACGTCTGACGCGGATGGAGAGGAGGAGCTTACCCAGCACCACATCCAGAACACCGGCGGACGTGCAATTCAGCGGTAGGGACGCGGCCAGCCCCTCCTACGATCACGAGCCCATGCAGGTAGGGTGAGCTCGGCTTTCCCGGGAGGAGAAGGAGAGGCGGAGGTCCCTTGGCCTGTGCCTCTTCTGCGGGGGAGCCGGACATCAAGCCTACACCTGTCCGGTTAAAGGCCATGCCCGGTAGTACGTATGGGGCTACTATCGGGTGGGATCTCCGCCGAGAAGACCTCATCATCATCATCATCTACGCTCCTTCTGGTAAGGCTGAGATGGTCAGCACAGACCCACCACTGTCAAGCACTACTGGACTCAGGGGCAGAGGGTAATTTCATGGACAGCACACTGGCACACAAACTCCACATCCGGCTTCCGCACCACATCATGGTTCACGCCCTCAATGGACAGAAACTCCCAGCTATTTCCCACTTCACTGAAGACATCACCCTCATCACATCAGGCAATCACTCTGAAACTATTTCCTTCCACATACTTGACTCTCCTCTGGCACCCATAGTCCTCGGTCACCCTTGGCTCCTCCTCCATAAGCCCAAAATAGACTGGTCCTCCATTTCCATTCTTTCCTGGTGTAAAAAGTGTCATGAGTCTTGTTTAGTGTCTGCCTGTCCCTCTGTGTCTATGTCTGTGTTACAGGAGGAGGCAGTGGATTTGTCTAACGTGCCCGCGGAGTACCTCCATCTGAAGGAAGTGTTCAGTAAGTCTCGTGCTGCTTCTCTTCCTCCACATCATCCCTACGACTATGCCATAGATTTATTGTCAGGTAAGTCTCCGCCTAAAGGCAAATCATATTCACTTTCTGTTTCGGAAAGGGAGGCTATGGAGAAATATATTTCTGATTCTCTAGCTTCGAAGTTCATCCGCCCTTCCTCTTCTCCTGTGGGGGCGGGGTTCTTTTTTGTGGGAAAGAAGGACGGATCACTGCGACCTTGTATTGATTACCGGGGACTGAACAACATCACGGTAAAGAATACTTATCCTTTGCCGTTGATGTCTTCGGCCTTCGAGAGGTTGCAGGGAGCGTCAATTTTCACAAAACTGGACTTACGCAATACTTATCATTTGGTTCGTATCAGGGAGGGGGATGAATGGAAGACCGCCTTTAATACCCCCATAGGGCACTTTGAATATTTGGTCATGCCCTTCGGGCTTTCCAACTCCTCAGCGGTCTTCCAGGCACTCGTCAACGACGTGCTGCGAGATATGATTGATCAGTTCATATATGTCTACCTGGACGACATATTGATTTTTTCTTCTTCTCTCCAGAAACATGTGCAGCACGTCCGACGAGTGCTTCAGAAGTTGCTAGAGAATGGGCTTTTTGTCAAGGCGGAGAAATGCGAGTTTCATGCACAATCTATTCCATTTCTGGGGTATATCGTGTCGACTGAGGGAATATGCATGGATCCCGAGAAAGTTAAGGCTGTAGTAGAGTGGCCAAGTCCAGATTCCCGTAAGGCCCTACAGAGGTTTCTGGGGATCGCCAACTTCTACCGGCGTTTTATTCGCAACTTCAGCCAACTAGCCGCACCTCTGACCGCCTTGACCTCCGCCAAGACTGCGTTCAGGTGGTCAGACACAGCTGAGGCTGTGTTTGCCAAACTGAAGAGCTGCTTCGTTTCAGCCCCTATATTGATCACCCCTGACCCAACACGTCAGTTTGTGGTGGAGGTCGATGCGTCGGAGGTGGGGTAGGAGCGGTGTTATCGCAACGTTCTCTCTTAGACGATAAGGTCCACCCTTGCGCGTATTTTTCATATCGTTTATCTCCTGCCGAACGAAATTACGATATTGATAACCGAGAATTGTTGGCAGTTAAGATGGCATTGGAGGAATGGCGACACTGGTTAGAAGGATAGGGGGTTCCTTTTATTGTATGGACAGACCACAAGAATCTAGAATACATTAGCACTGCCAAAAGGTTGAACTCCAGGCAGGCTCGGTGGGCACTTTTTTTTCGGACGTTTTGACTTTACCATCTCGTACCGCCAGGGTTCCAAAAATATTAAACCCGATTCTTTTCACGTATTTTTGACCATTCCGAACGCCCGTCCACTCCTGAGTGTATTTTTCCTGAGACATTAGTGGTCTCCACACTCACATGGGAGATCGAATCGAAGGTCAGAACGGCCTTAGAAGGCGTAACGCCTCCGCCCGGGTGCCCATCGAATCGCTTATTTGTGACGGAGGGATTAAGGTCCAACATTATCCAGTGGGGACATTGCTCTAATGTAGCTTGCCATCCAGGGGTTAACCGCACTAGATTTTTAGTCAAGCAACGATTATGGTGGCCACTTATGGCTCGCGACATTCACAGTTTTGTTTTGGCTTGCTCGGTTTGTGCCACTGGTAAGACTTCCAATCGGGCCCCAGATGGGTTACTTCAACCGCTGCCGGTCCCTTCGAGACCCTGGTCCCACATCGCTCTAGATTTTATTACCGCCCTCCCGTCCTCCCAGGGCAACACGGTAGTTTTAACCGTGGTGGACCGTTTGTCGAAGGCGGCCCACTTTATTCCCTTGCCCAAATTACCCTCAGCCAAGGAGACAGCGTTGACTGTCATAGATCACGTCTTTCGTTTACATGGCCTCCCGATAGACATGTCTCCCAATTTGTGTCCAAATTTTGGCGAGAATTCTGTAGATTGCTGGGAGCGACTGTAAGTCTGTCCTCAGGGTTTCATCCCCAGAGCAATGGTCAAACCGAGAGAGCCAACCAAGATTTGGAAAGGGTGTTGCGATGTTTGGTCTCCAAGAATCCTTCTTCCTGGAGCCAACAATTGTCTATGGTGGAGTACGCCCACAATACCTTACCAGTATCAGCTGAATTTCAGTACTTGGTGGACTGGGAGGGTTACGGTCCGGAGGAGAGAAGTTGGGTACCTGCTAGGGACATCCTGGATCACTCCCTTATCGATGATTACAATCGACAGGTAAGAGATTCTGGGGACGCCAGGAGGCGTCCCTAGGAGGAGGGGTACTGTCATACACCGTCTCCTGCTGTATTCATGTTACGTCATGTTGATTGTTTCATGTGGGTGAACAGCCTACTTAATGCCCTGTCTTTCGTCTCTTGTTTGTCAGATCGTTGTTTGAGGTCCTCCGTGTTGATGTCTGTTCAGTCTCTTCTGTTCCTGCCCTTGCTTTGTCTCCTGTTCGGCCGTCTATGGATTGTATCTTTAACTCACGGATTTTCTTCACCTCTCACAGATCTACCACCACCATCATATCTACCAGCGGACTCAAACCACCTACTCACCAGTCTGTGCTGCCATCGAGGTCCCTGCGTCACTCTCCAACCTTCATCCATCACACCTCTCTTTAATAAACTCTTTTTACTTGCATTTGCCTCCTGTCCTCCATACGAGTCATTACAGAATGCCAAGGTAAAATTGAAGAGGAGCTTTGCAGTAGTCTATACCATGTAACAATAACCATTTTGTCAATGAGCACATTTTTTTTTTGTTTAATTATGTATTTTATCAAAGACAGTGTGCAGTAGATAAGAAAGAAAAAAATATATGCCCAGAGCATCTCCCAGTGGTCACCACATAAAATACAAGAAAAAGAGATAGAGAGAAAGAGAGAGAGAGAGTGAGAGAGAGACCTTTTACCTACACAAGTCCATCAGAAAAATATTCAGGTAGCTAACAAAAAATATTCAAGCAGCCCCATCACATATTGGTGAAAATCACTAATTTATGTTATTGGATGAGCTACTCAATAATAGCACAACACAGGAAACATATGAAGAGTATGGTTCCAAAATGCTATGAATCAATTTTGATAAGTTACAACATAAGGTAAAACTTAAGAACGGCATAGCGTTAAGAAGGTTTCAGGAAATGCAGCCCAGGCTCTTAAGAAACAGGATGATGATTCTCAGCTCATCAAGGGCATCAAAGTGACTATTCTTAATCAGCTGAATAGAAAATATTCTGACAAATATATATATCTTAAAAAGCAGAGAGAGTGGATTACGTGAAGAGATGGAGAGTCTAATGGCATCACATCAACAAAAAACTGTCCCTCGATCAGACAGAGTCTAAAGAAATGGAGCTTTCTACAGACAGTTGAGTTTGATGAAACCAACCCTATGTGATGCTTGATGTATTTTTTTCTTCAGCACAGATGTGAATATGCTGCAGATCAGCAATAAATCCATAAAGAGTTCACCAGTTTCAATCATTTGCTCATAATTTGTAGATATTTTTGAATTGTATGTATTTAAATATATTTGACATACTTTTTATTTGAGAAGTGTTGATTGTTCAAACACAGGCATTGACAAGTTTATTTAATTTACACAAACAGACATTCCTTCATGCACACACACACACACACACACACACACACACACACACACACACAGTCTGATTTACTATCTTTGTAGGGACTTTGCAAACCATATCACCCTACAATCAACCCTATTCATAAACCTACGGTCACGGGCCGGCACCGCCACCTCGGGGGAACTGTGAGCGGACGCCGCCACCCGAGAGGGTAGTGAGTGGATGCTGCCGCATCTGGTGCTTTCGGAGCGACCACCGGCACCTCGTGGGACTGGTGAGCGGCCACCGGCGCCTCGTGGGAATGGTGAGTGGCCACCGGCGCCTCGTGGGAATGGTGAACAGCCACCGGCGCCTCGTGGGATTCCTGAGCGGACACCGCCGCCTCGTGGGTATCCCGAGCGGGATATGTACACACACACACACACATACACACACTCAAATAAGTCAGCTGCCTAAGGTTTCAGACACAGCCTTTATGAATGGGTCACTGATTCATTGGCTCACTCTATTCATTCAAAAATGTGGATTCATTCAGTAATGAAACACTATGCGTCGCTCGGAGAAAAAAAAAAGTTCTGCTGCTGCATTGCAAAACTGAGCAAAAACAGATAATATTTTGTCTAAACAAAATACAATATAAATTGTTGTGTACTGAACCCTAAATCCTATATTATATTATTGCAATCGTGCAGAAATTCGGGAAAGGAACTCTTGCTTGTGTGATCTTGCTAAACCATATCATATAACTGTATTATATTACATAAGACTAAGACTCATTCAAGGCCTCTTTGCCCTCATATCTTGATTTTTAATACATATAAATGCATTCTAACAGGTTACATCACACAGTTAGTCATCCTGCCTTATGTTCAAGCTAAATGCACTAGACTTTTCCTGAGTCAGATTCCTATTTAAAAGTGGCACTGACCCAATGAACTTCAATAATATATAAATAAATAAACAAAATGCAAAATGCAGCACACATGCTAGTATTTCTGTCTAGTGTGAAATTATTATGCAACATTTATTTATTCATTCATTTATTTATTCATTTTAATAACAAACACAGAAATGTCAGGAACTAGGCAGATATAATGTTGTCATGGACATACATCGTAAATGCATAAATGCCAATGAGCAATTTACAGCTGAGATGATTCTGAACGTTTGGTTGACTCTAGAGTCTCACATGCCTCACAAGCTGTACACAGTAATTGACTAGCTCAGGTACAACAGCCCAAGGTCTTTTTAAGCTTTTCTGCTCAGGTTGATGTGTTGGCTAAGTAAACCTGTGCAGTGACCTGTGTAGCAGCCTCTGTAATTCCTTGTCTTCTGAAAACAGGGACATTTAGCTCCTCAATACACTTCAAGTCAAGTCTTATATGGCTGAGACCAGTTCTCCTCCTAAAGCTATTAACCTGTTTAAAGTGGGTCTTGTCCAAGCCAGGCAGCCAAAATAACATCTCTCTATCTCTCTCTCTCTCTCTCTCTCTCTCTCTCGCATTCTCTCACCCTCCTTCACCATGTAGGCTGTTTAGTTTGCTGTCAGTTAAGTGCTTAACTCCAATTGACCCATGAGCATTCTTGTCTGTCCCATGTGGACAGGCTAGGTTCCCAGTGTGGAAAATTAGCATGGTGCGTAATCCCTGAAGACGAGACAATGTTAGGGGGATCTTCTTCAATACCACAGGGAAGAAGAAAGTTAATTTTCCACTGTCAAAGTCAGCACAGGAGAGTTTTACAGCCTAAAATAGGGCTAGGCCAGACTTAAACAGCTATTGGAAAGAGTGCAATGCAGTGTGGAGGACATGAGTCTCAGATTGACGGATAAGGGGGCAGAAAGAAAGTGGAAAAGAATCAGGTTATCCATGAGTTTTATATATAGTTTAACAGAATAAACAGATACACAGTCTCCCAGAAACTGATAGAAATAGAGCTATTGATGTGTGCACCATCTTTCAATTACAGCTCAAAGTAAACAGTTAAAAATTATAAGAAAGTGCTAGGTGTTCTGCTCTCTTCTTTTATTGATTTATTTCAACAGAACACAGCATCAACAGATCTACTGAAAAGAAAAAGTCACAATAGGTGAAAATGGACTTTGTCACTGCACTGCTGAAAACAAAGGGAGGAGGAAATAAAGAGAGATGAAAGAGAAGGAAGTAGATATAGATTAATGTCTACTACTGATTGCACCGTATTTGGCACTAGTGAGCATACTAATTTGTTTTTGGTGGCTCGTGAGCACTGGCCCAACGTCAGGGTGATGAAGTGGAGCCAAGCAATTAATCTCTGTTATGCCGGACGGCACTGATAAGGACTGATGGGTTCATCGTTTACGAACATCAAACTTTATGGAGTAGAGACGAAATCAAGAATAGGAGTTCACTGGAGCAAAAAGAGAGATATTAGGCACAATTTCACTCTAAGTCTCTATAAGGCGCCCATCATCAAGAAAAACTGGCTGCATAAATTGCTTTGTTTGATATATACTCTCATTGGGTCACATTTACTAGCCTTGCAAGTTTTTATGAACATCTGTAAGTATGTATAAAACTCGGGTGGAGCCCTGCACTTCAGGAAATAACAGACAGTTCTGACTCATGTGCAAAACCAATCAAAACTTCCAGTTCAGCTGAGCTTTGCTTTGAAAGTCAATCACTGGTGCTGGCATTTTGAATCGGTATAGTTAGCATTTCAATATTTTAGTGAATATAAGTGGGCTCTTTTAAATTGTAAATTTGACAGCTCCTGAAATGGGTCATTCCATTGATATTACCAGAGCACTTACCAGAGCAATTTAAGTAAATAGAAAACTCAGTTGATAGAAGGATGCAGTTATTGGATGGAGCAAGAGAAATCTAAGTGTCTTAAATGCATGAATAGTTCATTTGAATGGTAAAGCTCACCTTCTTTGCACTAAATGTATGAAGCAAACTTTGTACAAAGCTGAAATAACCTCAACATTAACAACAACACTGGAATAAAAACAACTTTACCAACACACAAACAACACTTTAACATGTGCATGTTATCATAGCAACTGTGGTAACCAGGAAAACCTTCAGTACAACAAAAAAAGAGCATTTTATTTAACATGTTAATCCATTGCTAGTCTTGGGAATCTAAAATTCACATTTCAATTCCCCTTATCTATTCCTTTGTAAACATTTTAACATGACTTGAACCATTCAAGGACAAGAAGAATATGTGTTTTTTTTTCTGCATACACATCAAAAGTGTGTGCACAGAAAAAGCACATCTATGACGTGTGCACAGAAAGCTGCTTCTCATACTGTATAGTGTGTGAAAATGCAATGAGTCCTCTTCCATGTCTTTTTGCATTTAAAAAGGACAAAAATATGTAAAAATGTCCTCGTAAACAGTTGGTTTCGTCTTAAGCGAATGCAAACTGTTACACATGTGTAACAATATTGGATCCATGCAACTCTTAAAGTGATGGCCTAATATCACTGTTGCCATCTCTTTAATAACATTAATCAAACAAAAGACTGGAAATTAACTTTTGTAACCATATTTGTAATGTACATTTATCACAGTTTCTTTACCTGAATACCCGAAAATCCTAAAACAATAATAAATAATTTAATAATGGAATCATTATTAGAATCAAAAATAGGAATACATAAGAATTAGAATTGGGAAGCAGAATCGGAATCACCTTTCTATTCATTGTTTTAATTTCTCATCAAACCTTTCACTTACCCTTGCTTTGCCCTTCTTAAAAATACAGACTTACTTTTCAAAATGAGTTCTAAAACAATCGTTCCTGGCAACAGGGATAGCTAGTATGTTTGCTTAGCATAGTGTCAAACACAACAATTTATTTTAATTAATATGATTTGCTCCAAAATCACTATATAACATCAGTCCTGTTTGCAATAACTTGCTTCTGTGGTTCCATGTTGCTGGTTCCATGTCAAAATACCTGAAATGGAGAGAGGGAGAATAGTAACCCAAAAAAAGTTCTCAAGTATTTGACCTCTTGTCCTTTTTATTTTTTGTCCTTTTGTCCTGATATACTCAGCATTTATTAGCTCTGGTTCTTCATCTACCTAATACTGCAGCCATCCCCATTACAGTGTATTTTTGTAACCAATGTGAAACGCGCATTAAAAACACAAAGTTACTGGCAATGAATCACTGCCTGATACGCAGCACAACAGCTTGTGTGATATTGCTTAATTTTAATAACATGCTATTAGAAAGTACTGTAATTTCATAGTCTTTTACGATATATTAAGGATTGCAAAAAAGAAGTTTAGATTTATTTTAGCTCAAAGAACAGTTTCTAACAGATCTTTTTGTGTTGTTGTTTTTTTCAACAGATTATTGTCTATAAGTACACAGAGTTTGTGTGTGTGTGTGTGTGTGTGTGAGTGTGTGTGTGTGTGTGTGTGTGTGTGTGTGTGTGTGTGTGTGTGTGTGTGTGTGTGTGTGTGTGTGTGTGTGAGCGTGCGTGCGTGCATTTCCGAAAAAGAGCCACTTTAATTTATTTTCTATTCTTAACACTCTTCATCATTGGCTCTCTCATTCTATATTTTAATCTGTCTTTTCTCTCATAATGATTACAACCAGAATAGCTATGATAATTGTTTAATAGGCCCAGTCTGCATGACTTCAAAGTGGAAATTTTGCATATTTTTTCCCCATGAGTTCAAAGCTTTATTATCATGCTTAACAAATGGCATTGACTGTGGAGGCTGGCTTAAACACACTGTAAATGAGAGAGAAGGGGTTCCATGAGGTTATATTATTATACATTAATTAATTTGTTCTTGGGCATGCATTTTCATCCATATGCAGACATGGTCTTTAATATGATGGGCTGAGAATACAAAGCTTGCTTGGAAAAGTTAGTAATGAAGTCTTGATATGTTCCACATTAGACCGCAGCGTAATTTTTCCTTGGACTGGGATGAAAACTCAATACATCCTGTTTTCAACATATTGTATACATTTACCAACCTCAAGAGTCGCTTCGTTTCAGCTCCCATCCTTGTAGCTCCTGATCACACATGGCAGTTCATGGTGGAGGTCGATGCATCAGAGGTGGGGGTAGGAGCAGTTCTTTCCCAACGTGCTGCCTCGGACGATGAGATGCATCCCTGCGCATTTTTCTCACATCATTTATCTCCTGCTGAACGCAATTATGACATTGGTAACAGAGAATTGTTGGCCGTCAAATTAGCTTTAGAGGAGTGGCGTCACTGGTTGGAAGGTTCAGGGGTACCTTTCATTGTTTGGAGCGATCACAAGAATTTAGAGTACATTAGAACTGCCAAAAGACTCAATTCCAGGCAGGCTCAGTGGGCACTTTTTTTCATTCATTTTGATTTTACTCTTAAAATAGTCAAATGAAAAATAGTCGTCTTAGCACTCGTATGGCAGGTCGAATCGAAGGTCAAGACGGCCTTAGAAGGGGTAACGCCTCCGCCCGGTTGCCCACCGAATCGTTTATTTGTGCTGGAAGAGTTACGGTCCGAAGTTATTCAGTGGGGTCACTGCTCTAACGTTGCTTGTCATCCAGGGATAAGCCGAACCAAGGGGTTAGTTAAACAACGATTCTGGTGGCCACTTATGGCTCTTGACGTGTTTTTTTTTGGCTCGTTTTGTTTTGGCTTGCTCAGTTTGCGCCAGTGGTAAGTCGTCTAACCGGCCTCCTGATGGGCTTCTTCAACCGCTGTCTGTCCCTTCGAGACCCTGGTCACATATCACACTAGATTTTGTTACCGCCCTCCCGCCCTCTAATGGCATGACGGTCGTTTTGACCGTAGTGGACCGGTTCTCGAAGGCGGCACATTTCATTCCCTTGCCCAAATTACCGACAGCCAAGGAGACAGCGGTCACTGTTCTAGATCACGTCTTTCGGTTACATGGCCTCCCGGTAGATGTGGTTTCTGACAGGGGATCCCAATTCATCTCCAAATTTTGGAAAGAATTTTGTAAGTTGCTAGGAGTGACGGTTAGCCTGTCTTTGGGTTATCATCCCCAGAGTAACGGGCAGTCTGAGCGAGCCAACCAAGATTTAGAGAGAATGTTGCGATGTTTGGTCTCCAAGAATCCTTCTTCCTGGAGCCAACAACTCTCTATGGTGGAGTACGCTCACAATTCGTTACCAGTGTCAGCCACGGGCCTCTCTTCGTTTCAGTGCAGCTTAGGTTACCAGCCACCAGCTTTTCCTAGTCTGGAATCTGAAGTCGCGGTCCCCTCCGCTCACGCATTTGTCCAGAGGTGCCACCGCACCTGGACCAGAGCCGGCGAGACTCTGCTCCAGATGAGGGAGCGCACTAAGGCCAAGGCCGATCGCCACCGGTCAAAGCCTCCCGTTTACACCGTGGGTCAAAAAGTGTGGCTTTCTACGAACAATATTCCTCTCCGTTCCGTTTTGAAAAAATTAGCTCCCAAATTCATTGGCCCGTTTACTATCACCAAGATCATTAATCCGGTGACAGTCAACCTCAAACTACCTCCACAGTTATTCACGTATTAATCCGCCTATTCCAGTTCCCCCGCCGCCGCATCTCGTAGATGGGCAACCAACCTATTCGGTTAATCGTATTCTGGACTCGAGATAGAGGGGACGAGGATTCCAGTACTTGGTGGACTAGGAAGGTTACGGTCCGGAGGAGAGGAGTTGGGTACCTGCTAGGGACATACTGGATCACTCCCTTTTTGATGATTACAATCAGCAGGTAGGCCCTTCTGGGAACTCCAGGAGGCATTCTTAGAGTGGGGGGTACTGTCACGGTTGGTAAACCGTGATCTGTGGGTTTTGCACTTTGTGGGTGAGGTCTGTGTGTTACGCGTCAGCACTGATTAGTTTGTGGCCATCTCCGTTAATTGTCATCAGCAACAGCTGTCACTCATTACTCATCCCTATATATTGGCTTGTCTAGCATCTTGTGTTCGTGAGAGCGTTGTTTCATGTTTGTAGCCTATGCCTTGCTTTCTTGTGTGTTTCTGCATTGGATGTCCGTCTCTCCCCGGAACCCCGTCCACTCTACGCAACCCACCACCAAGCAAGACCACTTACCTTCGGCTCGCTTCCCCGCAGTTCCTGTGTCACCCTCTCCTGCTGCCAACTCACCTCCACCTTCCGGATTCGTCATTCCTCACCACCATCTTGGACTGTGCATTCCTCCCAGCGTTATTTGTGTCTCAGTTTTGTATTGTGTCATTGTCTTCATTAAATATCATTAATCTCGCACTTGCTTCCTGCCACTCCTTCACCCAGTCGTTACACCAACCTTCCGTGTTTAACAATATAAAATTGTGCATCATGTGAACTTATTTGTAATTTCAGTTAACTTTATTAGATTTCTAATTTAGTTTTGCAGTGACCACTGTGTTGGAGGGTCAGTGTCCAAATCATTGATTCACTCATGTTTAGGGTCAGCCATCCCATAATGCAGCAAAGCTCTGTGGAGCTGTGCAAAATTGTAACACATTATGCCATCAAGCTTTCAACATGCCTATGGCTGTTCTATTATAGATCATATGCAGCAATGCGGCTATCGCTATGCCTCCTCTCTTGTTCACAGAATGTTGCTGATTGATGTGAAAAGCCAGATTTTGAGAGGGTATCCCACTGTCACGTAAGAGTTGAATGAATAAAAGATTATACCCGGTAAACCAAATAGGCTATGTGTGAAATCACATCCCACTTTACCGCAGGCAAAGTGGTAGCCCCCCCATCACACACAGTTTGAGCCTGCAGTCTGTTTCACAGACTTACTTGAGATTAAATTGGTCAAAGGCATTTATGCATCACAGATTAATTGCATACTGACGGATTTTAATAATTTCTGTTGGAATGAATTAATTATCTGATGGTGCCTTAATTTACATGAGTGTGGATGATTGCAGCAATTACCTATGAAAACCCTTTGATAAGTGCTTTTTTCCCTCCTAAAAATAAACAAATCCTTTTTTTTTTTTTTTTTACTTCCTGGGGCTACACCAATGTCCTTTTGCCCCACTTCCTGTGGCTTACATTATCTGCACACTAGCGTGCTGCAGGAACGATACTTTCAACACCTGTGTTGTCTTAATTGACAAATAATTTTGCTACAATTTATTTAAATTTTTTTATTTGTTTATTTTTTATGCATGAAAAAAAGGTAGGTTTCTTGCAGGTAGGTTTCTTGGATACGTTTCTACATTTCTTCTGGATTTAGTCTGTCACTTTTTTTTTTTTTTTATGCAATCACAGACTGACCAGACGATGGTGAGATCTGACCTCTGTGTGGAACACTGTCTGTTGACAGACTCAAATCTCACTGGATTATTACAATTAATGGCAAAAAGGAATGTTCTAAAATGTAAACTTACATTTTATAAACTTATATCGCAAAATATATAAATAACTGGCATAAAACCATTTTCTTATGGTCCAAATACTAACGGCCTAAGATTTTGTTCTGGGCATTATTATATCTACATTATAATACTGTCTGCATAATACTTTCTGCTGTTGTTAATTAAAGATAAATAAAAACTTTGGTAACACTATGGTAAGGTTTCTATTTGTCAACATTAGTTTAGTAATGTTAGTAACTGTGTTAGTTAACATGAACTAATAATGAAATAATTTCAACATTTACTAATACGTTATTCAAATGAAAAGTTGTATCTGTTTGTATTATTTAATGGACCTAAACTAATGTGATAAATAGTTGTATTTAATTAACTAATGGTAATAAAGATGAATAAATACTGTTACAAATGTATTGTTCATGTAATGTTAATATTAACTAAGGTTATCTAATTTAAAAGTGTGGTTTAACTTGATAATTTGCAATCAAGGCCTTTAAAATGTTTAGCTAAATTACTAATTACAAATTTTAACATCAGAAATTGTAAATAGTATTAAGTGTTTTATGCTATGGCATAATATTCAGAACACATCTATTTTATGTAGACTGTAAATTTTTTTAGTATATTTTATTCAAATTGTAAATATAATTTTGGTTGCAAATTGTAATGTTAGGTTGTTATTTACAGAAACCTGTATATATATATATATATATATATATATATATATATATATATATATATATATATATATATATACAACATTTTTAGTTTATATATATACACTAAAAATGTTGGGTTAAAAATAGCCCAACCTGTAACCCAACTATGGGTTGGTATAGCACCTTCCCATCTGTGGGTTAAAATCCTGTTGGGTTAAAAGTTACCCAACAGCTGAGTTAATTATTTATATTAATTAACATCAGTATTTTTATTAAAAATTACTTAATACAATCATATTTTGAAACTACTTTGTTGTAAATTACAGATTTTATTTTAATATGCAAATAACACATTTACAAATATATTTTAAAATATTTTATTTAAATGTACAAGAATGTGTAAAAATACAACTGACCTTTTCAAGATGTACAAATGTGTCAATTCATATTCATATCAAAACACACAAATGTGCAAATACAGTTCACATCTGTGGGCTAATGGTTAGATAGTTGGACCTCTAACCCAAATATATATATATATATATATGTGTGTGTGTGTGTGTGTGTGTGTGTGTGTGTGTGTGTGTGTGTGTGTGTGTGTGTGTGTGTGTGTGTGCATTGGAATAGTTTGGCCTAAAAATGAGAACTGATGAAGTTCCAGATTTAAGTGTACTTGACTTGTTCTTTTATGTTTTCCAGTACAAATGTGAGACTTTCATGCACAATCACTGATAACCATCAGATTTCTCCCCTTCTCTCTCTCCATCTCTCTTTCATCCTTATCATCTCTTGGCAAGCCAGAGGTTTGTACAATCAGAGCAGAGCCACATCGCCCCCAACTGGCAATAAGAGTAAATGTTTCGTCACCTCACAATGGCTCCCTCATGGCCAGAGGGATTTCTATGTTTAGCTGCAATACAGTGGTGGTTATGAGATGCCTAATTATGCGTGGCCACCTCCTTACACGGCTGCCCCTCTCATACAGCCAGAATGAGCACATACTGTCAGAAACAGCTGTGAGGGGCGAGAGACTTGAGAGATAGAGCGAGAGAGTGAAAGCCGAGAGCAAGAAAGCCTAAGACATCATTTGATAGCATTACAGGCGAGAAGGAGAGAAAGTAATAACAGAGAAGACTGTCTGAGACAGAGACGAAAATACACTATAAAGAGAAGGAGAGTTCAGTAGAGTTAGCCCTGGTGTGAGGGACAGATAAGAAAAGGTTTATGCTAATTTGGTGCTGGTATAGCTGGTCATCCGCAACAAAAACCTGGCTGGTTGACAAAGAACATCTTAATGTTTTTTTGTTTTTTTTTCTTGCTAAAAAGCCATGATCGAAACCAGCACACCTGCATCCAGAAAACAACATATACTTTCCTCCAAAAGTTTGAAAATGTTCAAGGCAAAAAAAGGATTTTGGACAACATAAGCCTGAATAGTTTTGCAAATACTTTCATCTACCAGCCAGAACACCTAGGAAACAGCACAGCAACCTAGCAACCACGCAAAACACATAAGCAACCACCATTAAACTTCAAACTACTTCAAACTGAAAACTGATCAGGTTTTCTCAACATCAAAGTTTGTTTTGATAAACATAGTCCTTGTTAAAGTGTAGTTATACATTGAAGTACTGAGTAATATTAATGAACTACATCTACTTTTATGGTTAGGATGTGAGTTTGGTTTATGCTTAGTAGAATGTATTTATGCATAAATTATTGTTATTACTATAGCAAGTTCATGTAATGTGTAACGAAAACACTGTACAATAAAGTGTTACTGTTTTTGTTTTTTAAAAAGAGATCCTCTGACCTCCCAACAAAACCAGCTAATTGCCTGCTTGGCAAGAGTACCTAAGGACCAGCAAGCCAGCTTAGGACTTCAGTAAGATTTTTTAGCATGGTAATGCCAGAGCTATTTATAAATCTCTTAACTCTAATTGGCGATCCATTGTGCTGGCATTATAAAGTTGTGCTGAGTCTGATCCAGTAATGGTCAAACAAAGAAACCTGTGTCATTTTATCCCATAATACATACACTGCTGCCAAATTAACATGTCTGATTGTGGCATTTCTGTATTGCCATTATTATGAATTCAAAAAGGAAAACATTGCTGGGTTTTGGTGATAATACCTAAAGTTACTTTTATTTAAATCAGGAATTATGCTTTGCTCAAATGATCAGAAATGATTGCTGATCAGCTGTTCTTTTTTTCAGCAGTAGACAAATGGAAATGGAGGGGTTGTTCTTACTTAAAAAAGTAATGTCTTTTATCTTATAGTAGACTTGTCGGTTCACTGACAATTCAAGGTACCAGAAAGGTTTAAAAACAAACACAAATGCAGGAACTTGACATGCTTTCTTTAAATGTTTGCAACTGACAGCTGAAAAAAAAACAGCTCAATGTTCCTCAATCCGTCCTCTTAGAAAGAAGTTTGGCGGTTCTATCAATATACCAGTGTGTGAGAGCAGATTTCTTGCATCTTTTTTTAATGCCATACAGAAGTGTTAGCATGGTCAGTGAGACATTTATCCAGTTATTGTTATTGTCTTTGTGACAGTAGGAGGAAGTGTTGGGAAGATCATAATGCCATATCTCACCAGCTCCTCATATCTCTTCCTCCACTCACCTTCAGTCTTCCTGGTTTGAGTGCTTTTGGATTAGTGGTCTCCTCAGAAAGCTTGGATATCTGCTCACCGACATCAGATGATTTGTTTTGATTTGTCTTGTTTTTGTTTTTTGTTTTTTTTACTTGGATCAGTTTACCAGTAAAAAAAACAAAAACAAACATGGATGGCACAGGCAAAATAATCACATCATTACGCCATAGAAGCCTCGCTGAAAAGCAATCGATGGTGTCATTTTGTGCTTTTAGAAAACATAATGCAGCGAATAGAGAAAACTTCTAGCTGGAGAGATCTTAGCACTGATGGTGCTCTCTCCTAAATGGAGGGCTCATTACTTTGAAGGGAACCGCGTTTGTTTTCCCACATAAACGCAGCTCTTGAGAACGCTTTTTGTTCAGATAACATAAGCTTTTACCAAACAATTGAGGTACAATTTTTTTTCTCAATATTCACTTTTGTAATATTGATTGATATCATCATCGAGAGTGATGCAAATTGTCTTACTGAGTCATGTTTTGTTGTGTTCATTTACCTTTGACTGTTATATGATAGACTGGAATGCTTTTGAGGCTCACAGCTCACGCATTCTCACCTCCTACTTCATCTGGAATGCGGCATAAGGAGTCTGCTTCCTTTCATGATGTAATGTGGTCAGGATAACATTTACAACCATTTTTCATCATTTATTCTGTATGATGTTTTCTAAAGTAATTCAGACGCATGGATTTCGCTCTCTCTCTCTCTCTCACCACTTTTATAAAAAAATAAAAAAAACCTTGAGCCTATTGATTATTATTTAGTTACTCCCAGTGCGTTTTCAAGTATAGACACACATATATTAACATCTTAACAAGCTTTTATGAAAAACTGCTCTTAGGCTCACACAGAATATGAGGACAATGAGTGGCATGACATTTCGATGTAGACTGCAGCATTCACTACTCCCCACCTTCTTGTTAATCCGGAACATTCGTCCTTTTCCTTCCCGAGGACACGGATGTCAGGTTCATCAGTATGTGTTGTCTGATTGCTACTGCTTAATTAGAGTAATTACAGCTAAATTAATGAAAGGAGAGGTAAGGTGTTTTTTTTCCCTTTTCCTTGTTAGCACTAGAAGCACACTCCATGAATCTGAACAATGCCATTATCTATTTGTGTTTGGTTTCTCCAGAATGTTAAAGAAAAGGTAAAAAAGTGGAGAGGAAAAAAAAAAAACTTTCCAAATTTGAGTTTTACACTTTCAATAAAGATGAATGTGAATCGTGGTGGTGGTGCTCAAGTCATTAAACCACAGAGTAGTTCATTCATAGCCCAACTGATAGTATTTAGGCTTCAGAATTTATACAAATGTTTTGTTTGTGAAGATTATGGTGACAATATCATGGTAATAGCTGACATGAAAGAGAAAACAAAAAGGAGACAATCTAATTCCCACGTTAGTTATCTTTGTATATGTTCTTTGATGCATAATGAAATGTGCTCTGATAATAATTATCTTAAATGTCATATATGATGCAGTATACAGGCTCTTCTAAACGAACCAATAGGTCGCAATCCCATGTGCAGCTTGGAGGTCCAGTTCCAATAACAGACATATTTGTGAATAAATCTTTTTCCTCCTCTCTTTCACCACAAAATCTCTGTTGAAATCGGTGACATGTTGTCCATTTTAATTTGCAGCTCATGCTTGTTATATTTATTGTATTTTCACGGAAGGAGCCAACGACAGATGCAGTGGGCGTGGCGTCAGGCCTCGGAGAGGCTTTTATTAACAGAAAATAAAACAAAAGGGAGCAATAAAGGGGCCAAAGGGGGAGTGTGTCCAAAACAAACAGGGGCCCTGGTGTCCTCGTCGTGCTGTGGGGTTCGTGTGGGTCGGGGCAGTGTTCATGGAGGAAGGGTCCGGGTATGGGGCGAAGTCCGGTGGCCTGATGAGCTCCACTCTCTGGTCTGGGGAGTGAGGGGCGGTGGCTTCTTCTAGCGGCCGCATCCTTTTCGTCGGCTGCAGCACTTGCAGGGGATGGACAGCCCGGCATCCTGCCCCCTCGGCCGTGTAAACGGGTGTGGTACTCGTCCGGATCACGGGTCCGGCAGCTCACGTCTCTGGTGGCACGGGAGTCCCTCAACGCACCCTTCCTGGACCCACGAGGACACCAGTGTGCATGCACGTGAAAGAGACTGGCCTTTCAAAGAGAGGTGCGTTGGGCTTTTAAACCATGGCGGTGATGAGGCTCCATTTACGTCAGGTGTGCCCCATCACACGCCGCCAGCCCTGGCTCATCCAGCGCCCCTCCTCTCTCACAAACCCACTCCTGTCGGGAGCCTGGTGAAGGCCGGCGATTTAGGATGGGGTGCCGATGATAATCAGGGAGGAGGCAGCTGACTCGTCACAGTACTCAAATATCATCTATCACTCATTGCCTGGCCTCACCAGAGTGTCCCTGAGTTCTTCAATGTTCTTTGATGATGTTGCAGGAAAGCTGTCACTTATCTGCAGGGCTGAAAAGTTATGGAGCATGAAGTCCGCTGTTTGAAAATGATAAAGCCTGGGGGACTGTGTTTCCCATCAGGGCACAAAGCTTGTCAGCACAACCAGCCTGGAGTGATGGCCTTCAATGTTGTGCTCTGAGGACCAAGACCAATCCAAGAAGCCAGTCAAGAGGACATTCTGAGACTAAATATATGGGAATATATAGGAGCTAAATATATAGTATATTTTTCAGTACATGATAGTTAAAGTTGTTGGCCGTATATCAGGGTAATAGTGATGTACTGTAAAATGTCCTTGTGATCAATCGTGTAGAGGTAGATCATACAATATGTTATTGTGATAAAAAGAAACAGACCTATATTAATTGCTAATTAAGGAAGTTCATCAAAGGGACAGAAAAAAAATCTGTTTCTATTTCAGCAAGGGAGATTCTGTTTGGAAAAAAACAAGGTATTTTTTCTCCTTCTGTTTAACCAGAACAACACTTTACTTGACATGCGGTTTCACAACACTGACTGCAGTCTGTGTTCGCGGAAAAAAAAAAAAAAAAAAGGTTTATGTGTGTGTACATGTGAATGAGACTGTGTGAGCAAAAGGCCCATAGGGCAAACTGCTGTAACATTTTGATAATTGAGTTTCTCCTGGTAGAGTCAGTCAAACCAGGACTGAATCCAGTTCTCCTTTTCTTATCAGTAGTGTAATGCAAGCAACAGAGGTGCCTTCCTGCACACAGGCAGTATAAATTAGAGCGAACGAAATGGAGAGAGAGAAGGACACACAGTGAGGAATGGAGGCTTTCACATAGAGGTGTTCAATATGGGAGGGAAAGGAAAAATGGCAGCTTTCATACAGACAATAAAATGGTCACTGCAATCTTTGCACTGCTGTCTTGCACTTTATGTCTATAGTGTGCTCCTAACAACGGCATCTGTTCCTGATTGCCTCTACTCCATCAACAACAGAGTGACACAATCTGAACACTCATAAATCCTGCTCACTATCACTGATGAGACATGTCTTTAAATTCTCTCTTTCTCTCTGGGTGGTGCTTCCTCTCTCTCTGGTTGGTCTTTTGGTGTTCCCTTCACTGGCTGACAGAGTGAGTGCCTATAAAACATGCAGAATGCCATCTGTGACTTTTTCCCTTTGGGCATGACTTCTAATCGACAGCAGATCTTTTGTTCTGTTGATGCACACAGCATCATAACATCCAAGCCCTTCAGTTCATTGCTGATAATTGGATTGCATGAACACTTTTGTGTGTGGTTATGTTTTTGCAGATTTATAAATATATCTGGTTCACAATATGCATTATGCCATATATTTTTCTCAATTAAATTAGCATGGAGCTTGTACCTGTTTTTTTTTTTTTTTTTTTTTTTTTTACACAAACTTTCTCAGTTTGGTTCTCATCAAATAAAAGATTGCATTTCAACACTCAGGTTTAAATTGCATGGAGAAAGCCAGCTGTTAGCATATTAGCATTAGCATTTCTGTTCTTCTTAAAGGCAGTTAGTAGGCTACCTTTTCAAAAGGCACACCTTCCCAGCCGGCACATGACCGACCTTCAACGTTGAAATATGGTTGAAATAAGGTCAGTTGTGGTTTCAACGTTGAAACAAAAAAGCTGAATGGTTGAAAAACTTTGAGCATATATATATATATATATATATATATATATATATACTATTACAGCTGTCGAGATTAACGAATCGTGGAAGTGTAATTATTTTTTCGATCTTTTCCCATCACATGATAGGCTTCAGTGATGAGCATTGAGTAAACAGAGTCTGTTTATCGCGTAAATGCAGTCATCTCGTCATTATTGCAACACGTTTTCTCTCACAAAATGCTTTCACCACAACTAACAGCAAACGCATGAATACAGTAAGAGCTTTGTTGTGCAGCATAACAGAGTCATTCATTGTAACGGCAGTTTAGGCAAGTGTGTAGATATACTCGCGATGTGTGACAGCTCCGAAAAAAAGGGAGCGTTCTTTGATCGCTCTCTGTAGTTAAATCACAATTTAAATAACAGATTTGTTTCATGCTACTAAGAGAAACAACGTGAAGTTGATCGTTTAGTCACTGGCTTGATTCACTGATGCATAAACAGTATTAAACGATTTAGAAAGAAAGTCTGTGTGAACTTGAATAATTAGCTACACATCAGAAATCACTGATCACAGATCAGGCATTAATGAACAATGTTACTCACTGTTTGTGGCGGTGCTGTCGAATCCATATCATAAAAGTCTGATTGTAACGCCTGTGCTGACATTGCGAATTAAATGTATATATATGGGCGGGCAAAGCAGAGAAAGGGGAGGTAACATTTCTCCTTACAACGTCACAAGGAGGACATTCAAGATCAGCCCGTTTGAGCTGCCATTTTCTCAAAGACAGAGAAAGATAGCAAAATCTCGATTTACAC
Source organism: Carassius carassius (assembly GCF_963082965.1). Taxonomy (NCBI): domain Eukaryota; kingdom Metazoa; phylum Chordata; class Actinopteri; order Cypriniformes; family Cyprinidae; genus Carassius; species Carassius carassius. Next base: position 24,235,517 of record NC_081760.1, read on the forward strand.
CGATTAAAATTTCTAGAAACTTGGGGACCATATACAAGCTAGGGGAACTCATATTAATGTTAAAAATTTTCCTGTATAGGACCTTTAAATATCATCATTAACAACAATAAATCTATATACATGTCGCTGCTTTACCACACTGAAACAACTCCCATTGGTAGTTTTATTTTATTACTTCGATCATGATTTGTTAATCTGGCTATCATTCAGGAAACTGGACAATGAATCAGTTCGCGCCTTTCTACATTTAAAAATATGAATGTTATTGTCGTCTTTCTGTGAGTGAGGCGGCTGACTGTGAGCTGCTGGTCGTTATAACTGACTGCTCGGTCGGTCCCGAATTATTTTATATTTGCCTGTTATTATTTTTCTTTTTCTTTTTTGAGCGAAAATGAGTCATGACATGTCAATGGAGAACAAAAACTGTGAACACAAGAACAGGTCAGATGTGTTCTGCGAGGTCCTGCAAACATACTGGCAAAATGAGGTAAGAAAATTGCTATCTTTATTATGTTTTGAAAATAGTAAAGTATAACCAGAGTTTACAAATGGGTAGCTTAAAGGACATGTAACCTGCAGAAGATAAATAAATACCCGTGTGTGTATTTTTGCATTGCTTTATCACAGATGATCAAGTTAGATGCTCACCTAAGTGTTGCTGGTAAGTTATGTTTTAATATCTGTCTTTTAGAGATTTTTCCACGTTTTCCTGATATGAATCCCAAGCATTAGGTGTGTTATTTTTTTTTTTTATTATTATTATAGTTTCAACGTTTCAACAAAACTTAATATTTAATAACAAATATTTTCTGAAGTGTTACTTGGTATAAAAAGTTTGAGAACCACTGGTTTAAAGAAATGGTATAAAATGAAATCCTGCTTTTTAAGAACTTTTCAGTAAACCATTTCTTCTTTCCCCTTGTAGAGTCATCAAGGATCCAGCTTGTTCTTGAAACATTGGTAAGAAATTGTTCATCTGCTACATTGCACTGTCACTTCTGGTAGAGATTCATTGTTCTTTTGTGATAGGTTTTGATTGTGCTTACGTAGTTTAATAAAAATTTACTTAATTTGATTTTACTTATTTTACTACTGTTCACAGAGTAAACGCGACAACGTATCTGACTTGCAACACACACAGCCACAGCTGTGATCACTCAAGGTGATTTTTATTAATCAAACAACCAATCACAAATACACACACGCTCATTACTCATCATGTGACATTTCATTCAGCTTAATCAAATCAGACATAAATATCAATCAATAAAGAGAAAGAAAAAAACTAACAAAACAAAAACAATGCACATTGAGAGCACACGGTTAACACCCCCACTTGCTCTCACATTGTTAACAGAGTATAACACATCTTTTTCCAAAAATCAATGCATCAAACTTCATCAATTTACACTTGGTTACAGGCTTTGTCAACACATCTGCTACCATGTCACCATTATTTACAGAAGACCTAATAAAATGGTACTTGATGTCTACATGTTTGCATCTTTGCCTGCTCACAGGATTTTTCGCTAAGGCAATTGTACCTTGATTATCTTCATATACCTTAGGTTGCGAGTACTGACATGTATCAAGATTTTCCAACAGTTGTTTAAGATAGAGACACTCCTGTATTGTTGTGGCTAGGGCTATATACTCTGCCTCACAGGTGGACAGTGCGACAGTTGGCTGTTTCTTTGTTTTCCATGAAATCAAAGCACCGCATTCAGTTAGACTTACACAATAACCTGTTGTACTACGTCTGTCATTGCTAGCCGCCCAGTCTGCATCACTGTATGCTCTTATTCCCAGTGTCTCATTACATTTTCTATAACACAGTTCTTTGTCAAGTGTACCTTTAAGATACCTCAGTACATGTTTAACTGTGGACCATTGCTCAACAGTTGGCTCTGTGAAATATTGTGACAGTTTGCTTACAACAAAACTTATATCAGCTCTAGTACAGATGGACAAATAGATGAGGCTTCCCACTGCCTCTCTATATTTTTTCACATCAATCATCTTTTCGGCATCATTAGTATAGTCAAGTTTTTGTTCACAAGGAGTCGATCTAGGTTTGCAATCCTGCATGTTAAATCTTTGCAATATTTTTGTCACATATTTTGCTTGTGACATTCTCACACAGTTGTCACTCTGGTTAAAATCAACACCTAAAAAATGCCTTAATTTGCCCAAGTCTTTCATTTGGAATCTTTCCGTAAGCATGTCCTTCACACGTCTAAGAACATTTTCATCACTCGCCACAATCAACAAATCATCAACCCATATTACAATGATCACTTTTTCATTGGCTGTTTCCCATGTATACACACAATAGTCAGCTTGATTCTGCACAAAGTGGTTTTTGGTCAAGTACTCATGTAGTACCTTGTTCCAGTTTCTGCCCGATTGTTTTAACCCATACAATGACCTTTCTAATTTACAAACCAATTTTTCATTTGTGCCAGATTTGATTTCATAACCCTCTGGCTGTTCCATGTAAATTTTGTGATCTATTGGTGCGTTCAGGTAGGCAGTTTTTACATCCATGTGGTGCAAAATCAGATTTTCTTGTACTGTTTTTTGTATTATCACTCGGATACTTGTCAAGTTAACCGTAGGGGAAAACGTTTCTTCATAATCGACACCTCTCTTCTGGCTGTATCCCTTTGCTACATAACGTGCTTTGCACTTTTCAGATCCATCTATGTTATTCTTAATCGCATAAACCCATCTACCCCCCACTGCTTTCTTACCTTCAGGCAAACTACTTAGGGTAAATGTGTGGTTTTCTCTAAGTGACTGCATTTCCTCATCCATTGCAGTGACCCACTCTTTTGATCTGTCCGAGTTTACAGCTTCTGTGAAAGTTACAGGTATATTACATGTCACTCTATAACAGTAATCTATAACAGTAATCTATGTTGATCTGCACCTGATCAGTTTCCTCATCAGATGCCTGTTGAGAAACATAGTCATGGAGATAGTCTGGCCTCTTCCTCACTCTAGAAGGGTATATTGGAGGCTCAGGCATAGCTTCAACTGATTGGGTCTGAGGACTACTACTCAGTTCCTCCTCTTTGACTGAAGCCTGGTCACTTGCTAGACTTGAATTTACATCCTGCCTAGTTCTCTTGGCTTTCTGCTTCAGAACATCATCATCATCATCATCATCATCAACTATGGTAGTCTGAGTCTGTTGCTCAACACGGGTCTTAGAAAGAAACTTAACCAACCTGTGCTTTTGTACTTTCCTGCTGTCAGGGAAATAGACAATGTATGCTGGACTGCTTTTATCATAACCAATAAAAACACCCTTCTCACTTCTTGGATCCAGCTTTCTTTTATCTTGTTTATAAACAAAACACTCTGAACCAAACTTTTGCATCCTGGCAAGATTGGGCTGTCTCCCTGTCAGCATCTGAACTGGTGTAAGTTTGGTGCGTCTGTTAAAGCACCTGTTCCTGATTATGGCTGCGGTCTGCACTGCATAAGGCCATAAATCTTTAGGTAGCTCACTCTCTATCAGCATGCACCGTGCCATGTCAAAAAGTGTACGCCAATTTCGGTCTGCCTTACCCTTTTGGTGGGGAGAATATGGCGCAGAAGTCTCGTATCTCATACCATTCTTAACCAACAGAGTTTTGTATTGCTTTGAAGTAAACTCAGTGCCATTGTCTGATCGAAGATGCTGAATTTTACCATATGGGGCCATATCAGCAAGAAACCTCTCCGTTGCTTGTAGTGTGTCACTTTTACTTTTAAGACAATATACAAACAAGACACTGGTATAATCATCAGTGAATGACAAAACATATTTATACCCCTCTCTGGACTCTGGGTGAATTGGACCGGCCAAATCTGTGTGCACTAGCTCTAGAGGCCTTTTGGCTCTTACATCAGGCTTTCTGTTTCTGGTTTGTGTAAACTTGCCTCGGGTGCACACTTCACAAGTTATAGGTTTGTTTGTTGAACCTTCAATTTTCATACCATCAACAACACCTTCTAATCTCTGCACCATCAAAATTACAATGTCCCAGTATCTCATGCCATGTTTTTAAATCATAACATCCATTCACTTGGTCATCACATCCATCAGGTACTGTATGTAAATAATATAATCTATCATGTAAATGAATGGGAAATTTTGTACCATCTTTGTGCACCAGAATGTCCTCATCTTTCCTGAATGTCACGCTTGCTCCACTGGAAGCCGCTGCTTGCACCGAAAATATGTCCTGTGGGTATGAGGGAATGTACAGCGCCCGTCTCAGCACTGTTTTTAGGTGGCGTCCGCGAATGTCCACCAAGCATACATCAGCATCACCTCTGCGCTCTGCTACTCCTTTACACCTTGTGCCGTCAGCAAGCTCCATGTAATGAGTCCCTGCCTGGAACTCATCATCGAACCTCTTAAACTTGGAGATGTCGGTGACGATATGCGAGGTTGCCCCGCAGTCGACCATCAGGCCCCTCACGTCGACACCCTGGATGTTTGGCTGGGATCCTGCCGCTCCATCGGTCACCCTGAAAACATACTCGTCGGTCGCTTCCTCGGTGACCCTCCATGTTGCGTCCTGGCGCCGTCTCCTCCTGCAGGTTACGTCGCGCTGAGTATTACTCTTGCAGTGGCTGCACCACAGTTTGCGCCGGCAAGCGCGGGCAATGTGTCCCTTCAGACCGCATCTATGGCACACCACATTCGCTGCAGCCCGTTCAGTTGAGTCAGCACTGGTTGGTCTCGCAGCCCACTGTTTTGTCCGCACCGCCATTACATTATCCTCTGCAGCTGGAGAACGCATCTTTTCGATGTCCTCGTAGCTCCGAAGCTTTGTTTCAAATTCAGCAAACGTTATCCTGTCATCCGATTGCGTTATATGGATGGCGAACTGTTTAAAAGTCTCAGGAAGGCCCTTTAGAACCATAGCCACCAGCAGTCCGTCACTCAAAGTCTCTCCAGCATTTTGTAAAGCCGTGATAGCAGTTTCAGCACGAATAACATATTCAGTCACACTCTCGCTGCTTGATTTTTGAAGTGAGGTTAGCTCAGTATACAGGCTTATTACTCGTGGCTTTCCTTTACCTGCGTAGTAGTCTCTTAAAATCTTTAGCGCTGCTCGCCCATTGTCGGCTGCTTCTCGCATTACAAACGACAAACTTTTATCGTCCAAGAACTGGATTAATTCTGCATATGCCTCGGCATTTGAAGCCGCTTCTTCCGGTGTCTCCACACCTGCTGATTCTGTAGTAATTATCTCTTTCAGGCCTTGCAGCCGGAGGTGGCCCAAAAACATATTCTCCCAAAGTTCATAATTCTTTTCATCCCCGTCGAACAGTAGCCGCGACCAGCGACCGCTATGTTCCGTTTTTCTGGCGTTAGGCCTACTCATGGCTCTACTTAAACAAACGCTTGACTTCTTGACTTTCTGGGCCCATAACCTGTTCACAGAGTAAACGCGACAACGTATCTGACTTGCAACACACACAGCCACAGCTGTGCTCACTCAAGGTGATTTTTATTAATCAAACAACCAATCACAAATACACACACGCTCATTACTCATCATGTGACATTTAATTCAGCTTAATCAAATCAAACATAAATATCAATCAATAAAGAGAAAGAAAAAAACTAACAAAATGAAAACAAAAACAATGCACATTGAGAGCACACGGTTAACAACTACCCTGTATTGCTAGTGTTCTGATTAAAACTGTTTAACTGGGGGCTCTAAAATCACAAAGCATCCCAAAGAGGTTCAAAATCACTCTCACTGACCTTTTCCTGGACTGTGCCCAGCTGGTGGAATGACCTCCCAAACTCAATTCGTACAGCTGAGTCTTTACTCATCTTCAAGAAACATCTAAAGTCACATCTTTTTCACCAGAAATTAACCAACTAATGCTAGCACTTTTCCTTCTTTTCTTGTCTTTGCTTGTCTTTCATATTAAAAAAAAAAAACCTGGCTATGTGTTCTGTACTAGACTAACTGAGACTTGTCATGGCACTTGTATACTGCTGTTGTTCTCTTGTTGACCTGACTGCTTCTATTGTTCTCATTTGTAAGTCGCTTTGGATAAAATCGTCTGTTAAATGATTAAATGTAAATGTTTATACAGGACGGTACAGAAAGTACACAAGTGGGAGAGAGTGGAGGGGACGGCGTCAGAAAGGACCTAGCCTGGGACACTTTCAAGGATCACCCGAAGCACAACCATACTGTATGCACGAGGCTGTTGGTTCTAACATTTTAGAGTCCCCTTCGGGAGAAATCTCATTCTGCATGCCCCACGGTAAAGAAGACACAGTCCGGGGGGGTTCCCGTTAGAAATCAATCAGCAACCTGTGCACTAAGAAAAAAAACCCAATTGCGTCTGATAGTAAACAGCTTGCGCTTTATGACATTATATGACTTAATATAGTAATTGCATGCTTTCCATCAGCAAATCACAGCTGATTTCGGGGAGAGGGGGAAGGGCGGATTTGAAACGAAAGATACGGAGCACAGCAGGTTTGAGAGTTTGAGAGTGCAAATTATAAATAAAAAAACTGACAAAAACATGGTGAAGAAAGGGTTTACAAGAAAAGGGCAATTGATTTGATCTTTGATGACATCTGGGAAGGGGCTGAGCATGATTCTTCGGAACCAGAGTCTGTGTATTCAGACGTTAAAGGGGGGGTACAATGGTGTTTCGTGTATTCAGAGTTGTTCACAGTGTTAAAGAGATGGATTCTCATGCTAAACATGGCCAAAGTTATAAAAAATAATTTTAGAAGAGTGACTGAGAATTTCTGTGCCGAAAATTTTACTTTTTGGGTTGGTATAAGTTTTGGCTGTTTTTTTACGATCATGGATCTAATGACGTAAATGAGAACAGAACTTCCCCGCGCACACATTGACCAGAGGGGAGCGAGACCGCGCACATCAACGCGCTTCAAAATCATCGGAAGCACTGCATAGGATTTGTTCGAGAATGCCTCCAAATAAGTGCGTTTTTGGATGTGAGGGAAAGTTTACCGTGTTCAGCTTCCCAAAGAATCCAGCGTTACATGAACAGTGGATGCAGTTTGTTTTTCCGGGGTAGCAACGGAGTGTATCAAGTGCCTTTGTGCGTTCTGGTTATTTGAGTGACAAAGGTTTTATAAACAAGGCCCAAGTCGAAGCTGGATTTGCACATCGTTTGCTATTAAAACATGGAGCCGTCCCCACATTCACAAGTACAAGTACACAAGTACAATTGCATCAGATTTCTGTATTTTGTTGGAAATCAGTACATAAGTGAATATATGTTAAAGTGATAGTGCGCTTTCAAATAAAATTTTGGTATGTTTTAGCTTACCTCAAGGACATCCAAGTTGTAGGTGTCTTTGTTTCCGCAGTAGTTCCCATTTTGATATTTTTAGGTCAAACCGTTCTTGTCTGTGACTCATATAATGGAGGTCTATGGTCACCACCTCAAAGAGCATGCACAGAGGAGTCCAAATTAAACAATTTCCCATCGTAAGTAAACATTGATGACCTAAGACACCAAACGAGCGGTTTGTTAAGAAAACGAACAGTATTTATATCGTTTTTATCTCTTGTACACAACCACGTCCAACTGATCTGAGGGCGCGCGTGCTTCCTGTTGTGTGAAGTGTGCGCGGTCTCTGGCACAGAAAAATGTTTGCACTTGCACAGACTAAGCCTAATAACTGCAAGAAAATTAACTAATAAATTTACAGAAATTTCCTTTAATATTAAAACACAACACAGTGTAACGCGCAATTCATAATAATAATAATTGTAAGGGTCCTGCCCTGACAGTCATGTTTGTTCTGTCTTTGTTTAACATTTGTCTTGTGTCTGAGCACATGGCTCTGTCTTTGTTTATGTTGGCCATGTGCTCCTCTTGTCCTGCCCCGTTGTTTCCCTTTACAACGCCCCCTTGTTTTGCCCTCATATGCTTTCCTCCTTATTTATAGATCCCCTTGCCCTCTTGTTTTTGATGGTACATTTACTATATTTTATGTTTATGTAATAACACACTACTTAAAATATTTATACAATCAACACATCAAAATAAACATACTTTTATAACTTGGTGCACAACCAGACAATGACTTATAAACAAACAGAAGAATTTAAAAATCAACCCTGAATTTAACGGGAAACCAATGAAGGGATGATAAAACAGGGGAAATGTGATCCCTCTTTTTAGACCCAGTCACAAGTTTTGCCGCAGCATTTTGAAAAGTTTGCAATCATTGAAGTTTGAGGAAGACCAGAGTAAAGACAGTTACAATAATCCAATCAAGGTGTAACAAGTGCAAGAATCACAACCTCCACATCCTTCCCTGAAAGAAGACGCTTCAACTTTGCAATAGATCTCAAATGGAAAAAAGAAAACTTTCTCTAATAACAGCACTAATTTGTTTATCAAAAAAAAATAGAAGAGTCAAAAATCACTCAAAGGGTTTTGATTTGTTTGCGTACATTTTATTTTCACTTTGCATTTTATCCAATTCTACATTTGTTTATTGACTTTAGTCAGATTTAGACAAACCTCTTACTGCAGTAACTTAAACACATGCTAGAGGGCAACAGTAACCACAGAACAGATGGTCAGGATGAGACACATCAACACAGGGATATGAAGACACACTTCCACACTTCCACCCTTTTGTAGCAGTCCCTAAATTAGAAATTATACACTCTGTGATTTGAGTGATGAGTAACTGAAGCAGATGGGTGAAGCATCTGGGCAGTACATGTAAGATGAAATGTTTGCATGTGGATTTAACACACAATTATTATTGTAAATTATAGTATGTTGCTGCACAGTACAGTAGCCTACACATTTATCTGGTTTCTAGATTCTAGATTTTCTGGATTCTATTTGACTTTGATTTCACTGTTAATAAATTAATCAATCAATTCATCAGGCAATGCACAGCCATCTTTTTAGCATGTATGATTCCTGATTTGCTGCCTGCCACTTCTGTTCTTGATTTATTAAGGACAATAAACACACAGTCTGAGTGGTTACTCTATAAAAAGCAAGCAAAGGTTCCTAATCACCTGTTAGTACAGATGGGCTCCAGCTGCTGTGAGTTGGAGAATGAAGTCTGGATCTCCCCTTAAGGATGACAGCCGTGGGATTTGTCCATATGGATGGTGAATGCATACATGTATACATCTAAAGCAAACATTTCCTTCTGAAAATAGAGTTGGCTGATGAGAGTGAATGAGAATATGCTTTAAAATTGTGCATTTAAAAATTAGGTGTAAACAAATGCAATTACATTTTCCTGGAACTTCCGCATAGTCTACCTATTCCCACTGGAGTAGGAGCAGCTGGTCATCTTCAGCAAATGTTGCCCTGCTATAAATGGCAACTCAGACAGCTGAATTATGGGCCTAACCCACTTCTTTTTCTGCAATATAGTCTTTTTATAAGACTGGCCCTCACAACCTAGGAGACTCTGGTTCACAAACAGCTTACGAGGCATTTGTCTTGCTCTGCTTATCCATTTCACTGAAAAATGTTTAGACTCTTTTTATATACTAACAATGTATTTTGCAGTATACTGTAAAACACAGTTGATTTATTCAAATGGCTGATTCCATAAACTTTAATTAATTTTCTAATCTTTTTTTCTTCAGAATCATGAGCGAATCAGGATCTCCAATTTATTTATTTATATATATATTTATCCAGAATAGTGCAGCTCTAGTTTACATGTTGTTTAATGCTGCATATAATTCATTAAAATATAAGTTTAATTTCATAAAGCATAAGTTGATCTCAAAATGCCCCTACATATATGTATATATTAGGGCTGGTAAGCGATTAAAATTTTTAATCGAATTAATTACATGATGTGGTGATTAATTAATTTAATTAAATTGCACATTAAATTTGCAGAAATTACTCTGAAATGATTATTTAAAGTCATTACTATGAATGTATTAAATTATTGATTTAATGAAATGATACTCTAAATAACAAAAACTGCCAGTAGGTGGTGGTAAATGTCTTTATTAATTAGTTCAGAGTCATTTATTCATTCATTTGATTCGTTCAAATGGGTGATTCATTCAGCAGGGAAGTAAATGGTTCTTTATGAATGGTTAATTTCACTGAAGCATTAGGCTTGTTCGACTTGAAGCGGATCATCACCATCAGACCGATCAGTGTGTGACATCAAAGTACCGCAAGAGATTAGAGAGCAGAAGACTCCTTGTGCTTTTGAATCAATCTTGCGGTACTTTGATGTCATTCACCGATCAGTCTGTGCAGCGCCACTTCAAATCCAACGTGACTATGGCCAATGGTTAAACATGCCAAATGGTTCACCCAATTCATTCAAAACGTGGATTAAGAAATGAAATGTTAAATCACCAGCCATAATATATACACATACATACACACACACATATACATATATATATATGCATTCTTAAATTAGTGAGGGTGCCTTAATATTAAAGCACCCATAATTTAAGAAGCACCCTCAGTGATTTAATTCTGGAGCCGGGTCTGCCTGTAACTGGGGGAGTGAGTTGCTGGACTTTGACATTAATTTTCAATTAACACTATGCCTCTTTTTGTTTTCAACTTACTGGGCCTGCCTTATCGCCCTCTCCCACCACCTCTTCTATGCACTCGTGTGAGTTTGTGTCTCCTTCGTTTTTCTGTTCCTCTTCAGTCAGTTACCCAGAACCTCAGCCACGACTCCTCTGGCCAGTTCTCACTGTCTCGCACCAGTCCCTAAGTAACTCCCTTACCACCTCTCAGTTGTGTGGATTCCTCCATTCAACCCCGGTTCATTGCATAACTCCTGAACCTGCACTCCATCCTCCTCCAACTGCAGTAGAGCCAATCAGATTCAGCATCACTGTGCTTCCTCAGAACATCAGCTACAGCTGGGTCAGATATTGCATTGCTTGCACCACAGACCTGTGGACTCTCCGCTGCTCTTCATCCCTCCACCTCTACGACTCCAGCTAGCTTCGCCTTCCTCCAGCTTTCACCTCCACTCTTGGTTGCTCCAGCTCCACCTCATCCCTCCAAAACTCCTCTTCCATCTCCAGGAGGTTGATGCTACAGCTCTGTCACAGCCACCTAGACCATCGACACCATCCCATCCCATCGGCTCTTTGTCTGCACCATGGGCTCATTCACTTTCATCGCACTGCCTCCACCATGGCTCCTCTCCTCAGCAATGCCACTGTGAGGTGCAGTCCTGGCTCTGGCATGGATCACCACCTGGATGTTCCTGCACAAGGACATCCCCTTGATTACTCCTAATCCACCTTGCATTTTTCTGTTGAGCCCTCTCCTGGATTCCTTCTTCTTCTTCTTCTTCTTCTTCTTTTTAATGTTTAACCGCGGTTGGCATCCAGCATAATTGGTGCATTACTGCCACCCTCTGCTCCGGAGTGTGGATCAGAAACAGGTTCACATATTAATTCACCCCATTCCCTCCTACTCCCCAATCATATAAATCCACACACTTCACCATTATTCAACCCTATTATAATACTTAAAAAAAAAAAAAAATTAATAGTAATAACTCCTGGATTCCTGTCTTCCACCAAAGCCTTTAACCATCTGCTGGCATTTTTGCACCATCTCCATTAGTTAGTTGTCATAGTTGTTAATTAATTTGTCATTTCGTTCAGCTGTTGCATCTCATTATTACCAGTACTTAAATTCTCTCTGTTTCGGTTCAGTTTGTCCTGCCTGATTAATGCTTTGTGGAAGTTTATCCTTTGTTGCTGTTACTTGAGAATTATTAACAGACTTTTGATCTTTCATCATCTTCATGTTTGCTACAAACCAAAAGTTCTTAAACCTACATTTATTTTATTTATTTTTTTTTATGTCAGGTAAGAGTATATCGGTAACAGTTTGTTTTAAGGACCAATACTCACTATTAACTAGTTGCTTATTAGCATGCATATTGTTGACTCTTTTAGTACTTAAAGCACATATTAATGCTTTATTTTGCTCAACCATTTTTTTATATTTAATATGTAACGTATTTAATGCTATTGCATTTGTGCCTCTAACACAAAAGAGATACAGGTGAAAAAAGTGAGTGAGGTGCTTGTTTCATGTAACAATAACAACTGTCATTTTTAAATGGCACATTTTTTAAAGTCTAGGGAGAAAGTTTATATTGGTGCCTGTAAAGTAGTTTAGATCACCTCCCTAGGCTGGTCAGAGGGTACAGTTCATAAATAGACAAGCACTTAAGGTTTACAGATGGGTCAGTGAGTCCATATCAGTAAATGTGTGAGCCAGTCTGGCCATGCGTGTGGGTTGCAAGTTTTGTCTGCATGGGGTCTTGAGCATATTTGTTAAATGCAAGTTTTGTTGTTGTTGTTGACCGCTTTCTATACAAGAATGTCAGTATCACACAGAGCATTTTAGATACAGATTTCAACAGTTTTTAAACATTTACTAAGGAAAGTCCATACAATAAAATTTATTTTTTTATAAAGTACATAATTTTTGTTTGTACAAATGTGTTAAATGCAAACTGTAAATTCACACCTGCTTGTTCATTTGCACACACTCTGTTACATATACAACTTCCCACCGTCACACATTTGACATGTTTTCATATTTCTCTTCCATTTAAACAAATTGTGAATTTTCAGTTTACATACAATTACTATAGATAGATAGACAGACAGACAGATCTAAAGGGTAGCCTACTGCAAGTCTTTAATTTTTTTGTGTATATTTGCCATTACTGCTTTAAACAAAGGGCTCAAATGGAGGACTGCTGAACCTATCTAATTTCAGCTTTCTAATTGTATTTTTCATTAGCGAACATGTGCTTTTATGAAATGTTCAAGAAAACATTATAGTAACCCTTACAAAAATAACCTACAGGAATCCTGCAGGAATATTATGCAGATTTCCTACAGGATTTCCTACAGGATTTTCAGCTCATTTTCCTGAAGGAATACCTGCAGGAATTTTATGAAAGAATACCTGCAGGAATTATATCCCTGCAGGGTTTTAAAATATAATATTCAAAGTTCCTGCAGGACTGTTGTGGATATATATGCAATTATACAGGTCTTCTTATGTCTTCTGTAGGATTAATGCAGGGGGAATAACTTCACAACAAATAATGTATTTTCACAAATTATTTATTGTATTTATTGAAACTGTAAGAGCAGAGCGAAGCAGAGACCAATTCACAGCCAAATGTTACTCTGATCCGTTAAATGAAGCCTCTACACTGTTTTCCTGAAAAACAAGAAAAAAACAGAATTTTTTTAAATTTGTGTGTGTGTCTGTGAGAGAGAGAGAGAGAGAGAGAGAGAGAGCATGAGCGTGTGTGTGTGTGTGTGTGTGTGTGTGTGTGTGTGTGTGTGTGTGTGTGTGTGTGAGAGAGAGAGAGAGAGCATGAGCGTGTTTGTGTGTTTGTGTGTGTGTGAGAGAGAGCATGAGCATGTTTGTGTGTGTGTGTGAGAGAGATAGAGAAAGAGAGATCATTAACGTGTGTGTGTGTGTGAGAGAGAGAGAGAGAGAGAGAGAGAAAGAGCATGTGCGTGTGTGTGTGTGTGTGAGAGAGAGAGAGAGAGAGAGAGAGAGAGAGAGAGAGAGAGGGGGGGAGAGCATGAGTATGAGTATGTGCTTGTGTGTATGACAAATTATTACCTTACTCGCAGTGTTGGGAAGGTTACTTTGGAAATGTAATAGGTTACAGATTACAAGTTACCTTGTTTAAAATTTAATAGTAGTGTAACTTTTTCAATTACTTTATTAAAGTAATGTAACTACTTTTGAGTACTTTTTGATTACTTTTATAAATTTGTAAAAAAATTAAAGAATTATAAATAAACGCATATACATCAACTTAAATACAGTTATCTAATAAGCATGTGACGTATTCTGTGTAATAAACTCCTGAAATATTGGTGCTTTTTTTAAACTGCTGTCTCTTTGTTTATGATGATAGTTTTCTCAAAATAAGTAAAATGCACATGAAGTGACACAGAGCAATGTTAACATTGAATTAATAAATATAGCCTACATCTTATCTGAAAGACTAAAAACTACTGCTACAACGTGTCCTCCTCCCCCGAAATAGTCAAGTAGGTATCGACCATAGACTGTATAAAAACAGGTATCGACTCATCTCGAAATAGTAGTAGCCTACCCAAGGCGTGGTAACGTCTACGTTGTGTCTACATGTGCTACAAACTACAGTGAAAATACGTACACTCGAGCTGTCAATAAGGAAGTGTCCCGCCTTTTCTTACGTTCGATTGGACATTGCAGCAATCGCTCTGCATATGATTGGTTGACGCCGTTGCCTGTCAGTTTTCAAGCATTTCTCTGCTTCCTTGCCACTGAACGATGTTTTGAAGGAGAAATGGGTTCAGGTTTCTTTGATGGGGACGAAAGGGGGAAGTAAATAATTTAAATGTCTCATATATCCGGCAGTTTACATTAAGAGACTATCAACCAGCGTCCGTGCCGTATCCGCGCTCCTCGTCTGGATAACCTCCTGGATTCGTAAGAATGAAGTTTGAATCTTGTCCGCTGCGCTCCTGTCTTTGTTAACGTATCGTTAGTTGTGCCGGGGACGTCTGTAATAAAGTGCCGAATAAAAGAAAGTACAATTTACATTTTAACGACCGGTTTACTAGTCTTTTCAGTCCTGATAATTGTCTGGCTACCAGGCGATGGAAAGCAGAGGGTCACGGGCTGGTTTGTGCGAACAAAGGATATGTTAACTTGACCGAAACAGATCAATGTGTGTGTTATCAATAGCGTGTTTTCCAAAAGCGGAAAATCTGGACTTGATATCTAGAAGTGGCCATTAATGTGGCTAGAGTTAGAAAACCATACGGAAGAAGATGGCAGCAACTAAAGGCAAAGCTGGACTACATAATGAAAGCCGTTCTGGTCGGGATAGTGGCAGGATAGACGCAGGCAGTCCCACGGTATCCGCAGCGGCCGCATCCCTGACCACCAACAGGACCTACACACTAGATGACCTGGACACTATTGCCACTGTTGGTAAGTTAGCAAATTAAAAGACATTTTAGTCAGCAAATATTTCCTATCTCGTTTTCATATTCTCGCTGTGATTTTTGCCAAGTAAGACTTGACCCTGGATCAACATCTTTTGTTGATCCTGGATCAACATTGTATTTTTGAACAGCAGACTTAACCCAATTCCTACCCCTAAACTTAACCTTACCCATAATGTATTCCTAAAGTCAGTGTGAAATGATAGCTGATATAGAAGGATGTAGAAGCATCTAACCCTGATTTTAAACCTAAAACTGACATTTCCTGAAAAGCCAGATCTCAGTTTTGATTGGTTGATTGAAATGTTCCAGGATCAACAAGGATGTTGATCCAGGAACATGTTGTACTTGGTGAAATCGTTCACCACTCACCTATACAAAAAGGCAAGATAGAGCTGTATAGAGCTTTTTACAAATTAAAATGGCTGTAACGGAAAGACATACAGTAAGTTAAGGGCTAATTTTCACAACACCATAGGCCAATTGCATAAACTTAGCCTCTGTGTTAAGACGGTGCCTTTCCTGATAGCACACATGACGTCACATCACGGAGACGTCTATTTGACATTCACATTTACATCTACAAGAAGTAGCTATTTTTTTGAGTGTTTGCTCATCTGCAATACGCCTATAGGACGTTTCCTTTCAGATTTCATGTAGACATTTAGAAAAGATCTTTAAATTGTTTATGATTTAGAATTTATGTACAACCCGAATTACGGAAAAGTTGGGACGTTTTTTAAATTTTAATAAAATGAAAACTAAAAGACTTTCAAATCACATGAGCCAATATTTTATTCACAATAGAACATAGATAACATAGCAAATGTTTAAACTGAGAAAGTTTACAATTTTTGGCACAAAATGAGCTCATTTCAATTTTGATTTCTGCTACAGGTTTTAAAATAGTTGGGACGGGGCATGTTTACCATGGTGTAGCATCTCCTTTTCTTTTCAAAACAGTTTGAAGACGTCTGGGCATTGAGGCTATGAGTTGCTGGAGTTTTGCTGTTGGAATTTGGTCCCATTCTTGCCTTATATAGATTTCCAGCTGCTGAAGAGTTCGTGGTCGTCTTTGACGTATTTTTCGTTTAATGATGCGCCAAATGTTCTCTATAGGTGAAAGATCTGGACTGCAGGCAGGCCAGGTTAGCACCCGGACTCTTCTACGACGAAGCCATGCTGTTGTTATAGCTGCAGTATGTGGTTTTGCATTGTCCTGCTGAAATAAACAAAAGGGAAGCATATGTTGCTCTAAAACCTTTATATACCTTTCAGCATTCACAGAGCCTTCCAAAACATGCAAGCTGCCCATACCGTATGCACTTATGCACTCCCATACCATCAGAGATGCTAGCTTTTGAACTGAACGCTGATAACATGCTGGAAGGTCTCCCTCCTCTTTAGCCCGGAGGACACGGCGTCCGTGATTTCCAACAAGAATGTAAAATTTGGACTCGTCTGACCATAAAACACTATTCCACTTTGAAATAGTCCATTTTAAATGAGCCTTGGCCCACAGGACACGACGGCGCTTCTGGACCATGTTCACATATGGCTTCCTTTTTGCATGATAGAGCTTTAGTTGGCATCTGCTGATGGCACGGCGGATTGTGTTTACCGACAGTGGTTTCTGAAAGTATTCCTGGGCCCATTTAGTAATGTCATTGACACAATCATGCCGATGAGTGATGCAGTGTCGTCTGAGAGCCCAAAGACCACGGGCATCCAATAAAGGTCTCCGGCCTTGTCCCTTATGCACAGAGATTTCTCCAGTTTCTCTGAATCTTTTGATGATGTTATGCACTGTAGATTTGCTACGTTATCTATGTTCTATTGTGAATAAAATATTGGCTCATGTGATTTGAAATTCCTTTAGTTTTCATTTTATTAAAATTTAAAAAACGTCCCAACTTTTCCGGAATTCGGGTTGTACAACTGACATCTTAGACGTGTCTATCAGATGCTTGTGCACAGCAGATACTTTCCAGAGATCTTGCAGACGTATGTGTGCTATCTTTAAGAACTAGCCTGACCAACTAGCAGTTAGCCAAGGGGTAATCACTTATTTTTTGTACTTTATTTTGTTTTATTTATTTTTTTTTAACTCAGATTAATCTGTTTGTATGCAACCCAAAAAAAGAAAAAAAAAAAAAAAAAAAAAAAAATTATATATATGTATATAATGTATGACCAGTATTAAAGAAAAAACAATATTAGATGACTTATAAATCTAGTCTAGTCTAAATTTTTTTATGCAACTGGCCCCAGGATGTATGACATTTTTTAATTTATTAATTTTTTTCACATGGATCAGCTGAGTGCTCAAAACCCAAGTATACAACAGTTAAACATATTGAACAGACTGTACGTCAATTGCTCTTAGCCTAGTTTTCATTTGAATTGACTAAGGCTTGAATACACCTCTTCAATGAACATGTTTTCATGATTCTGTATTAAAATTCAAATTATTGTCGATATCATAATGAAGGAAAGAGCCTAACTGAAGCATAAAGGAAATAAATTATTACAGTACTTTTATTAGTCAAGAACGCATTCACTTAATCAAAGGTGACAGAGAAGACATTTATAATTTTACAGATGATTTCTATTTCAAATTAATTATGTTCTTTTGAATCTTGTATTAATCAGATGATCTTGCAAAATTTCTCACAAATTGCCCCCAAAAATATAAAGCAGCACAAGTGTTTTCAACATCGATAATAAGAAAAATGTTGAGCAAAAATCAGCTTATTAGAACGAGTTCTGAATGAACATGTGACATGGAGGTTTAATGGCAGCTGAAAATTGCATTTATAAATGACTTTTTAAAATATATGTTTAATAATATATTTATTTTAGATTTGTATATAAAATAGTTTTGTTTGTAATAATATTTCACAATATTACTGTTTTTACTCTTCAAATTTAACTCCCAATGTTTTTTTCTAGCCTACATTTTATAGACCAGTGTGCACTGTGCAGAATTTTTAAAGGTAATGCAAACTGTAAAATTTGCTAAATTTCCTTGTAATTTACTACTGATTTGCAATGTATGTTAGTCTTTAAAACTTAAGTCAATGAGAAAATGCAATATCATGTACATTTCTTCTTCTTCTTTTTTGTTCTTCATGTTCCTTATGCCCCTGAAGACCTCACTATCTTAGTTCACTCACACATCTAACACATTTTAATTATTTTCATTACACACCTTCTCTTCTGCTCCCACGTTTGGCAGTGAAAAGTTATTTAAATACATACGTGCCATGCACACAGATGGAACAAGGTTCATCTGACAAGTGAATCTCATTTGACCAAATTGTTTCAATTAATTGAATGCTCAGTTAAAAAAAAAAAAAAAAAAACTCCTTTCTAAACACCAAGTGCTTCCCGGTTCTCATTGGACCATGTGATTTCAGGCAGAAGCTTAAAGGAATATTACTTAAAGGAACAAACATCATGACTAAGAGAACAGCCTACATCAGTCTAGTCTGCACTAACTTCACCAGTGATGTTAAGTCATAGATGAGATGACAGCCGTGTCACGTACATCTCAAACTGATCTAATTTTAGTCCTGCCATTCCTTTTAAGGCCTGTTATTAGTATTTCTGGTGATATATATACCTATTTTAGCTAGACTGTATGAAACCGAAAGGACAGCTCATTGTTTAAGGGCCTCAGGGTGAGGAGGAGAACAGCTGAAGTCTAGGCAAAAAAAAAACAGGTCAAGTCTGAATGTGCAACACAGGCATTTTGCATGTGTCAGCATGGTTTGTTTTTGTTTTTATGGTGTTTGCTGTTGTCACAGTGTATTTTGGTGACAGTTGATAAAGATTTTCTTTGTTCTTTTTTTTATTTTTATTTTTTACTGTAATTGACACTCGGTTTTCGGTCAAAAAACAAAACAAAGATTAGCTACAACGAACTTCAACGTGACCAGAGTTGATGCTAGAATAGAAATAGGTAAAGTTTGTTCAGCTGAAATTTTTTTGGCTGAGAGGCAGTTTGTTGCCAGATAAGTTATTATGACTGTTTTATTTACCCCCTGTGTACACAATAACCCGAACAGCATATTGAGAATGAAAATGAAAATTTTGGTTTGGGTAAAATTTCAATGCAGCAACATTATTTGCCTCTGAGTAGAAAAGTGAGCTAATTGTAACTTTAAATCTCACTATTTCTCATAAATTTAGTCTCTCAGTTGCAACATTGCATGTCACACTATCACTTTATTTCATGTTTTAAACTTTAGCTCATATTTACCTTTTTGTTTATTTGTTTCATTCTAAAGCAGAAACAGTCTTCCATACTATACACTGTAAACGGTACATTGAAACTCCATATCAGTCCCCCCAGGTTTCAATTTCGCGAGAAAAGGCTTGTCATGCTGGATTCCTGTTTGCAAGCAAGTGCAGGCTGGCAACAGTGAGGATTAGCCAGGTGCTGTCCAGTTCCTTTGAAGCTTTTTTTGCTGTTAGTTTTACATTGTAAAGAAATCAGAAGATGAGAGAACTTAAAAACTTGAGACAACTATATTCAAATCCTTTTTTTAAGTATATACAACTTATGAAATTAAATAAAAGAATCAGCTTAACATAAAATTTTCGGTTATGCTTTCATCAAACATAAACTCAACCAGTAATGGTTTTTTTTCTTTTTATCTGTGGTTCCACAGATAGTTTTTCAAACCCATCAGTTTTTAGAGTATGTTTTTGTTCCGAAGACAGAAAAGGTTATATAAAGTTATTTCTATACACCAAAACAACTTATATTATATACTCATTGGAATTTAAAAAGATTTCACCAAAGAACACTGATCACTGTAATGGTAACTTAACACAACTGAAAATAACAAAGATTACAACAAAATATAATCAAAAACACTACATGGAGCCTATTTTATTTCATTTATTTATTTATTTTGCCTTCTGGATAACAAATATGTGTGCCACTGCCAAACTTAATATTGAACGTTCTCACTTTAATATTCTAAGTTTAAGCATATAATAAATGACCTAAAATTTTACTTTATCTTATTATTATTGTTTATGTATTGTCCTTTTCTACATTTGATAGTTGAGCTTACCTTTAACCTGTTAACCTGACCCCCCATTATGGGACTCACAGCTGAAAGTGCTCTACCTAACTTAAAATTGTTACAGTTTCCTACTTCAGTGTGTTACAAACATAATTTTGGTGTCTTTCGAGCTTTACTTTTTATCAGATTTGATAATGCTCAAAAATATTAAAAGTTATAGACACTAAAGTGCCTTGATTTTTTTTTACCACACTTATATATTTTTTTTATTTGATATAAAAATACATGAAATCAGTCCTGAAGCTAGAAAAGTAATGGGTTGAAAGTCACGTCTCATGAGTTTCTGTTTCAAATCTGAATAAGATATCATGAAAAATGAGGCTCCTGCAAATATTTTTATGAGACTGTCAAGTCCCCCCCAGCCCCCCAAATATATAAAAAAAATATTTACCAACTGTATTGAAGGCTTCTACAAACTATTTAGTTTGTACCGCTGCATAGTTTTTTTTTTCAATTATAAAACACTAGACAGAAACTTCGACATCATATAAGTGATTTATTTGAGCACTAGAAAAATACAATAAGAATAATTTGAGTAAGAAAAATAAGAATAATAAGAAAAATAAAAAAAAGGTTTAACTTTGTATTCCAATTACAGAAAATCCTGAGATTGCTTGAAATGCAGCATTTACAATGAATTACGATGCAAATAAGTGCTGATGTGCTGATGGCCACTTATACAGATGGTAATAACACAAATGCGCAATAAAGTAAATAATCCACACTATTCATATAGACGCTTTCACATTGATAGCCGTGATCATACGGTAATAGCAAGCTGATTTGGACTGATTTGCACTCTAACAGATGGTAATCATGCAGATATATCCACAAGGCGATCGCTATAAGTTCCACCTCCATCAGCTGACAAGTGCGTCAGAGCGTCACAAGGGAGCGCCAAAATTCAAATAAACTATCTTTTGCCTATCTTTCATTCATTCTTTTTTTCCGGTAGATCGTCTCATTCTGTTTGTGACGCTGTACTCTGCAAAACCATGCCGTTTTTTTTACTACCAAGACGCAGTTTCTGATTGTGAGTTATTCCATAACGGACACAAACAGTTCAGTCACTAAAGAACTGAAACATAAACAAAGGAATTATGATCCATATTACAACGTTATTGCTTCGTTAGACCAAACATGCTCAATGAGATGTCATTCAGTGGACCCTTCCCTTCCTAAGTAAACTGGGATTTACTCATGTTTGCTCATGTTTTTATGTGTACTGCTTACACAAATGTAGTAAATACAGTCTTTATAAGCTTTCCATTGAAAAATAGTGATCTGTCGTCGATGCTTGAGGCTTAGATCTTTATAATGATATATAGTTTGTCAAGATTAATATTGTCCCGTTTGAATTAATCTATTCATAAACACTGACACGTGTGAGTTAAGCGGCGTTCAGGACGCCCGTGTCGGGGTGCTGGCTAACAGGATAAATTACAGTATGTCTGAAAAAATGGAAGTTGGACTTTGTGTGACTTGTTTAATATATCTGATGTCTCTTCGTCATCATACATACTCAGGCTACACCAATTGAACACAGAGTACAAATCCTTGTTCCTCACATATTTATCAGAGCAGCCAGCTTTTTGGCCCAGATATGTAAGTGCTATTTACAAGAAACAATTATCTTTACTGTACAAGAAAATTGCTTTGTGGTTTAGGGGAAATGTTTCTCATAGCATTTTGAGAGGCGATCTTCTGTATAAAAATGGTTAGCAGGCATCCAAAGTGTATACTATAGCATTAGGCCCAGCATAAATAATCAAATTTGCAGAGCTTTTTATGGGATGGTGGAGATTTATGGTCTATGATGGATAATTTAACCCTCTGAGGTTAGGGCTGTGTATTGCCAAGAACTGGCGATACGATAAGTATCACGATACAGGGGTTGCAAGGCAATATATTGGGATATTTCTTATTTTAGGAATAGTATACAGTATATTGTAAGGAAAGCTGTCATTAAGAACACAACCATATGCAAACCCTAGCATAAATAATTAAATAAAAATTGTTTAACCAGAACACAGTGGGATCTGCATTTGTAATAATCAGGCCATCCTTAAAAATATAATTGTTTGCCGTAACCCGACCGACCCTGTCAATTTAGGCGTTAAGACCGACCAATTTTTTTTTACTCTTCAAACAACTTATACAAAAGCAATAAAATAATATGAATTATATTTAAGTATTGTAAATATATAAAATTATTGTTAATATATCCTAGGCCTACATACAAACAAAGGCTATCTTCCTTAACTAAAAAAAAAAACCTGTGACGTCTCTATGTTTACACTATTGGTTAATGGATGTCACACTATGGCCTGTGCGTTCGCTTCATCTCATATTTTCATTCATTGTCAGAGTCAACCGTTCGCGCTATGGCTGCGGCTGCAGTAAACAAAATGTTTGCAATCACTGTTCAAAGTCATACGGGTTCGGGCACCATAATACATCTAAAAAAATTCATTAAAACAGCTCTACACCACTTTAACTTGGCACGAAGTTCTGGAAAAACTGTGCCCAGATCTTTTCCCATCCCTTCTCCCGTCTAGTCTAAAACCGTGTCCGTGTCGACTGTCACTTTATGTTCGAAAATCTATTGCACAAATCGCTTGGAACAACCAACTCAAGTTTCGAAAACGAAAATAGGAAATTTTCGCTTCTCTCGGAGCGCGCCCAGGTTTTCTTTTTTTTTTTTTTTTTTTTTTTTTTTTTTTTTTTTTGGGAGCGCGTCCAGTTTATTTATTTTTTTTGGAACAACAACTGCAGCTTCAGAAACACACGCATAACAGCAAATAATACTTCTGCACAATGTTTCTCTTTTTACAAGAGAAATGTGAATTCTGCCGTATTCAGACAGTCACATGTGGGTTGAAGACCCAGTCAGTGACGTCACGATATGCTAGTTTGTTTAAATTCATACCTACGTCATCAGCATCACCAACATTTTCCTTTTTTGTTTTCACATTGAAACTTGAAAAAAAAAAATATAGACCAACCTACCGACCCTTTTTTTTTTTTTTATTACTGTTACTGCAAACCAAAATATAAGGATGGCCTCAGTCCCTGTAACATTCAGTGTTATTGAACCATTTTTTGTGCAGTATGAGTAAAGGGTATAAATTAAAGTGCTTGCAGTATCCTTTAATAAAATAAAACAATATAAAAAACAATAAAAGCATCATCTAAAAAACCAAGCCTTGCGCATTATAAAGAAAATATTACAGTTGGTTTAATATCTTTATCTCAAATGGTGTAAGTTTAATTAAAGTGGGTACAGTATATAAAACATATGGATTCAATAATGTATATAAAAACAATAAAGGCATAATCTGAAAAACTATGCCTTGTGCATTATACTAAATAATATTCTATATATTTTACAATTGTTTTGATACCTTTAGATCAAATGGTGTTGTCGTTTAATGGGTTTATATTATTGCATACATTAAAAGTTGTAAAATTATTATAAAACACATAAAACGGTAATTAAAAAAACGGAACTTTGTGCAATAACAGAGATGTTTTCTGAACATTTTAGTATTGGTTTTATATTATAATGTCACGTAGTTAAATTGTTTAATTAATTTAAATGGTTCATTGGTAATTCCCCCCCTAGAAATTAAGCCTTGTGCAACATAAAAGGGCATATATAATGACTATCTAAGTTAGTTTGGGCTCAGAACATAACAGCCATTTTAAATGGCAAAAAAAAAAACATGTCTAATGAATGTCGAACTAACTTTACCGTCGTCGAAAACCGCAACGCAAGAACTGCAACAACTGCAAAAAACGCCCCTAAAATGAGAGAAACTGCAGCCTCGGTTCCGCTGCTTGCAGCGACCATAGACCGTATAAAAACAGGGAGCGACCCATGTGAAGAGGCTCGCACGGGGCTCAGCCATAGGAGGGAAGGGGTCGCCCCACGTGAGCATCTTCACACGGGTCGCGGCAAGTGGCGGAACAGAGGCAGCGACAGCTCAACAGTCCTGTGGTGGACGTTACCACAAAAGTCTAAATGACAGCACACTTCAGCTTTGTACAGTCATGGCCAAAAGTTTTGAGAATTACATAAATATTAGTTTTCAAAAAGTTTGCTGCTAAACTGCTTTTAGATCTTTGTTTCAGTTGTTTCTGTGATGTACTGAAATCTAATTACAAGCACTTCATACGTTTCAAAGGCTTTTATCGACAATTACATGACATTTATGCAAAGAGTCAGTATTTGCAGTGTTGGCCCTTCTTTTTCAGGACCTCTGCAATTCGACTGGGCATGCTCTCAATCAACTTCTGGGCCAAATCCTGACTGATAACAACCCATTCTTTCATAATCACTTTTTGGAGTTTGTCAGAATTAGTGGGTTTTTGTTTGTCCACCCGCCTCTTGAAGATTGACCACAAGTTCTCAATGGGATTAAGATCTGGGGAGTTTCCAGGCCATGGACCCAAAATTTCAACATTCTGGTCCCCGAGCCACTTAGTTATCACTTTTGCCTTATGGCACGGTGCTCCATCGTGCTGGAAAATGCATTGTTCTTCACCAAACTGTTGTTGGATTGTTGGAAGAAGTTGCTGTTGGAAGGTGTTTTGGTACCATTCTTTATTCATAGCTGTGTTTTTGGGCAGAATTGTGAGTGAGCCCACTCCCTTGGATGAGAAGCAACCCCACACATGAATGGTGTCAGGATGCTTTACTGTTGGCATGACACAGGACTGATGGTAGCGCTCACCTTTTCTTCTCTGGACAAGCCTTTTTCCAGATGCTCCAAACAATCGAAAAGGGGCTTCATCTGAGAATATGACTTTGCCCCAGTCCTCAGCAGTCCATTCACTATACTTTCTGCAGAAGATCAATCTGTCCCTGATGTTTTTTTTTTTTTGGAGAGAAGTGGCTTCTTTGCTGCCCTTCTTGAAACCAGGCCATCTTCCAAAAGTCTTGGCCTCACTGTGCATGCAGATGCGCTCACACCTGCTTGCTGCCATTCCTGAGCATGCTCTGCACTGGTGGCACTCCGATCCCGCAGCTGAATCCTCTTTAGGAGATGATCCTGGCGCTTGCTGGACTTTCTTGGACGCCCTGAAGCCTTCTTTACAAGAATTGAACATCTTTCCTTGAAGTTATTGATGATCCTATAAATTGTTGATTTAGGTGCAATCTTAGTAGCCACAATATCCTTGCCTGTAAAGCCATTTTTATGCAACGCAATGATGGCTGCACGCGTTTCTTTGCAGGTCACCATGGTTAACAATGGAAGAACAATGATTTCAAGCATCACCCTCCTTTTAACATGTCAAGTCTGCCATTCTAACCCAATCAGCCTGACATAATGATCTCCAGCCTTGTGCTCGTCAACATTCTCACCTGAGTTAACAAGACGATTACTTAAATGATCTCAGCAGGTCCTTTAATGACAGCAATGACATGCAGTGGAAAGGTTTTTTTGGGATTAAGTTAATTTTCATGGCGAAGAAGCACTATGCAATTCATCTGATCACTCTTCATAACATTCTGGAGTATATGCAAATTGCTATTATAAAAACTTAAGCAGCAACTTTTCCAATTTCCAATATTTATGTAATTCTCAAAACTTTTGGCCACGACTACACCGAAACATGAACTGGGACAAATCTTTCACCCTCCATTACTAGTAGCGAACTATATTAATGCAAACATTAGTGACGTGCTCTAATGCTAGTATTTCCTGTCTCTCAGGATTTGTTCAGAGATGAAGACTGCCATCTAGCGGTCGGGATGTAAACTCTAAACGAAACAACATGATTCTTGTATGATTTATATATATATATATATATATATATATATATATATATATATCGATATTACGTTTTTGAGAATCGATACAGTATCGCCAATCAAAATATCGTGATACTCGTGTATCGACATTTTCTTAAACCCCTATCTAAGGTCTAAGGGTATTTTGGGAGCCTCAAGAAGTTTTGTCATGCCCTGACATTTGTGGTTTTTTCAGTTGCTTACAAACATCTAAATGGCTAAAGTCTAATATCACTGTAATCAGCACAAACTGGGCTATAATAATTTGTGAGCAGCATGTATGTACTTGATTGTGTTTTTGAGAAAACAACGTTTATGCATGGTTAGTGAAAAACTAACAAAAAATGTTAAATCACTTGAATAAGGCCATAAATCACATACGTAACATTAGTTCCCAGGACTGTTGAGAACTGGAACTTGTAGCCTAGAATTTTTCTTTCTAAATTATGTGAAAATCATCTTGTTTACTCACTCACAGGAAAACAATATATCGATTTAAGTTTTCTAAGACACTTTTTGTTTGTAAAAGTCATATGCGAGTAGGCGTCAACTATCATGAATACCATTGTGATTTACACCTGAGAAGACAAAGACCCCCATAATGAGCTGCAAAATGAGCCTTTCAGTCTGGTTTGTGACTGAAAGGGAAGAGTTACTAGAAAGAATGTGAGGACAAAATAAATGTGTATATATATTCTACAAAATATTTTAGTCATTAAACATACATAAACATTTTTTTTCTCAATTATAAGCAATAGACAGAAACTTAGACATCATATTAGTGATTTATTTGAGCACTAGAAAGATACAATTAGAATAATTTGAGTAAGAAAAATAAATAAGAAAAATAAAAAAGATTTAAAGGTAACGTTTTTTTTTTTTTTTTTTTTTAAGCTTTGATTGTGTTTACAGTGTGCAATATAACATGTTCATGTTTCGCGTGTAAAAAAAACAGTATTTTTCACACAATTCCGCTGTTTTCAGTGTCATAAAAAAACGGCCTGATGACTTTCTTGTTCTATAAAGTCCCTCCTTCAGAAATATGTAACGAGTTCTGATTGTGCCAGCGGTTCCTGTGTTGTGATTTAACAGCAGCTTAGCGCTGCCCTCCTGGAAACGCGATTGGACTAGTTTTGGAGTAGTTTTGAGAAGCAAGTGGGCAGGATTTGTTTTCAAAACCTGGCAATCCTGATCTGAACGCACGTGCTGGAGATATACTTCTAATTACAGAACGCCTTTACTGGCAAAATGCGTATGAAAATCGCGTTCGATTTTTTTGCACAGCCCTACCATCTGATTAACAAATCTAAACGGCATTGCCCTTTGTGTAATAAGTTACAGAAACTGTTAAACGCACCAACTTAAATAAGAAAATACACTTACCGGTTGTGGTCCATAACGCCTTCTCCAGACAAAGAGGAAAGTGCTCCATCTTTCAAGAATAATCTTTCTATCTTTCACTTTTATTTGGTGGATCGTCTCATTCTGTTTGTGACACTGTACACTACAAAACCATGCCGTTTTTTTACTACCAACACACAGTTTCTGAGCGTGAGTTATTCCATAATGGACACAAACAATATGTAAACAAAATAATTTTCATCCATATTACAACGTTACTGCTTCGTTGGACTAAACTTGCTCTATGAAATGTCGTTTAGTGGACTCTTACCTTTCTAACTAAACTGGGATTTACAGCTGTGGATGTTTATGATTCGTTATTACAACGAATCTGGTATGTACTGCGTTTTTATTCTTTGTGTTTTGATGTGTACTGCTTAGACAAATTTAGCGAATACACTAAATGACCTCCTCATTAAAACAATAATTTGCCGCCACCTACTGGTGGTTTAGTCAATTAAAAGTATCACTGCATTTACACAACATTTATTTGTACGTTAAAAAAATATATAAAACATAAATTTTATACAATTATTTATGCAATTATTATTTTTAGAGTGGCATTTTATTGCGGTCAGCCTAAGGCAAACCTGAGCAATAATCATGCTGTCTAATCAGCATCTTGATATGCCACACCTGAGGTGGATGGATTATCTCTGCAAAGAAGAAGTGCTCACTAACACAGATTTAGACAGATTTGTAAACAATATTTGAGAGAAATAGGCCTTTTGTGTACATAGAAACAGTCTTAGATCTTTGAGTTAAGCTTATGAAGAACGGAGGCAAAAACAAAAGTTTTGCCTTTATAATTTTGTTCAGTGTATGATCAGACACTTTTATAGAGCTATATGATCAGAGGTTTTTGACCAGCAAATGATGGCAAAATGTTTTTTGTCCGTCATTACAACGGCCGCATGTGAGGCAGTGAATGCATTGCATTACATTTTCTTACATGTTATAAAGTTTATTGTAGCTATATGGGCGCTCCGTTTTTTGTTGTTGTTGTTGAATACTTTTGGCCAAGATGTCATGATATGGCCTAAAAGATGAAGGCCTATGAACATGATATATAAAACATAGCTTTTCTCCACTCTTCAAACACGCACCAAAAAAAATAAATAAATAAATCAGCCTTCATAAACAGTGTTTCTTGAGTACAGAAAACACTGTACCTATTCAAACATTAGCCTAGTTCTTTATTTCATGAATGGGCAGACATCTGTCTCCAGACTGGAGTTATGAGGTTTCGCTGACAGTTTGAGGGTCCAATGGTGTTATGAGGTTTACTCACAAGCTCTTTTGAATGCTTTTCATTGGTTAAATATTTGTAAAACCCACAAACGGACATAAAGATGACCAATGGCATTGATTTAAGATAATAATTAGGTAATTCAGCGGAGAGAGGGATGCATAGACTATTTTTGGTCGTTCATATCGAGCTAATTGTAATCGATTGAGGTTTACATGAAGGCTTTTCAATCTAATCGAGTCATCAGTTGAGGTATTGTATGTGGTGCCAGCTGAATAAGATTTCCCTCTAACAGGCAGGAAACATGATCTAATAATGTGTCATCAAGTGTGTTGCTTCACATGTTACCAGTCCCGTTCCCTCCCTTCTGACAGCTAAGACATTTGTTTATTTCATGCTTGTGTAAGCCATGTCATCTCGGTGGTCTCTGAACAAAGATTCTTTGTGTGAGGTACATGTGTTAAATGCCAGCATTCCATGTCAGTTATTCCATCGGTATCGTAGCTCGTAACTAGTCACAGTGCAACTACAAGGAAATATATGTCGCCTGAAACCACCTACCCTGTTAAAAAAAAGCGGAGCTCTTCTGCTATTTAGCACAACATTAATCAATTTGCTTCTTTTTTTTTCTTCTTTCTTTAAATCTAACACTGTCTTATGACATTTACACTTGTTTTTTTACTGTACTCTGAAGACCCATGAGTCTCAGTACTAGATTAATTACAATTTATGTTAAATAGATTCTTACCTAATTTAAAATGTTATTAGACAATGGTTTTTTTTCAGCAACTTCATTAATAAATTTTTTTGTAATTTAGTATTTTAAAAATAATAAGTAGGTAACATCAATTTAAATATCAGGGGTGTTTGTTCTGTCACAGGTCACAAGAAGTCTTTCTCAAGCCAGCGCTGTGTTAAACAAATAGAACACAAGCCTCTTTTCAGTATCCCATGGCTCCTTCATCCACTTCATGCCCCGTAAACCCAACAACTGCCACTCCACAACTGTGCTTTTCTGCCTCTTGACCTGAGTGCTGATAGTACCGGCAGAGTTCACTAGCCCTTAGTGTATACATTCATGGGCATGTCTGTCAGGTTTTTTTTTTCACAATACTATAAGGTCATGTTTGGTTTAATCAAGGACTAGTTTAGTGCATTTAGTGTGAAGTCTAAGAGCATAATAGGATGTATTGGTCCAAATAGCCTGTTGAGTTGTCTCATGTTGGTATTGACCTGTCAGGTTTGTAACAGTGCTCCGTTGAGACCGAGTAGCCGGTAATTTGGTGGGTGGTTCAAGGTGCCCTGCTCTTTCTGCTTGAGAGTTCTTTCTCTCGCCATTGATCATACTTGTGTAGCTTGTGTATATATTGAATATTAGCGATTCTGAATAATTTTGATGACGATTATCGTGGTAGTACCCTTGCTGTCTATGGAAGAGTCAGAGAGCTGTCAGATTCCATCAAAAATACCTTAATTCGTTTTCCCGAAGATTAACGAAGATCTTACAGGTTTGGATCAACAAGAGAGTGAGTAATTAATGACAGAATTGTCATTTTTGGGTGAACTAACCCTTTAAGTGTCCATATATTTTTAGTGTCCATTGTTTTCCCATTGATTTCTGGATTGTAATCATTCTCCTTATGTCAATATTTCCTATTGTTTCAGGTACAGGAACCTTTGGAAGGGTTTTTCTGGTGAAGGATAAAAAGACACGAGGTTTCTTTGCTCTGAAAGCAATGAAAATCCCAGATGTGATTCGCCTGAAGCAGGAGCAACACGTACATAATGAGAAAGAGGTTCTGACGGAGGTGAACCATCCTTTCCTTGTCAGAATGTAAGTGAACACTACAGATCATTAACATATAGGCTACAACAGAAATGAGAATCTCATAAAAAAATACAATAAGTTAAATTTTTTTTAATTAAATATTTTTAACTATCCACCTTATTTGTAAATTGTTAAGTAAATGGTTTTCTGTGGATGGGTGAGATATCCACATTGAAAGATGTCAGCGAATGAAACAATGCAATAATCTATACTATACAAGTGGCTAGCGGACCTAAAAAAAATACAAAAAATAAAGATATTTGTTATGTTTGTTTTTTTTGTTTTTTTTATTTTTATTATTATTATTATTATTATTATTATTATTATTGAAATGGGTTTGCATGGTCTTGAAAACCTGAAATATATGAGGTAGTCTATGGTGCATTTATTAGCATTTATGTTCATAAGAAGTGTTACGAACTTTTAATGTCTAGAAGGTATTTCGCAACACTTATTTTGAAACCACTGCTGATGTCTGAGTAGGATGGAATAAACACATGACACACTCGATTTGATGAATTAAAACTGGAATTTATTACAAAAAGCCGAAGCCACTAGATCCAGTTTGTGAATATTAAATGTAGTGCGCTATGTACAGCCTCAAGTAGAAAATAGAAGTAGAAAATAGTTTAAAATAAATTGTGAGTAAGAGAACAAAGTGGCGCCAAAGAAAAGAACAGAGTATAACAAAACAATCCTTATGCTAATCCTAAACCTAAACAAAGAAAAATGTGAAAAGAAAACCGAGATCTTCAGTGCATGCGGGCACCTAAATAAACTAGCTAAATAACAAAACATACAGGGAGTGGCGCTCACTCCTAACCTATTGTGTCCGTAGTTACCACTACGGGCGTTATGTATACCACGTCATACTAACCTGACATTCTCTTACCAAAAGAGCAACTTATAGGCAACCTTGTGGTGTTGAACTTGAACACACAGTTCTCAGTTTTGCTATCTCAAAAGTAAACAAGTCAAGTTCCAAAGAACAGATAAACAGAGCGACACATACATATCTCACTAACTTATTGAGTACAGGATTTCACATAGTTCTTAGTTTAAAAAAAAAAACAAGTGAGTCGTGATCAGAATGGTGAAGGTGAACAGAGCCACAAACACAGCGCTCAACACGCTGCGAGAGAGAGAGAGCGAGCATGAATGAACAGGTCATTCTTTTGAAGTCATCTGGCAAACTCTGATTGGTTCCCAGACGCCGCCCCTAATGATGGAATGATGAGTGACATACTGCTAGGCCAATCACAGCAGAGTGAAGACTAAAAACACAGAGAGAAGATAATGAGCACCAATCATTCACACGTGCAAAGCACACTAGCATGTCGCTAGTCTCTAGACTAAATGAAAACAAAACCCACGTGGAACGTAACAAGAAGAAAGAAACTCATTCAGGTTTAAAACCACTTTTGAGTGAATAAATGGTGGTATAAAAATAAAACACTATGACAGAATCGACAGACAACTGACAGAATTTTTATTTTTGGGTGAACTATTCCTTTAATGTTAATAAAACAACAAAACACAGAGATAAAACACTCACTGCTTTTGACAGAAGAAATTTTATATTGGAAGCCCAGGTTTTTTTAATGTATAGCCCATTTGTCACAAGCATATGGCAAGTATACATATGTATATGTAACTACAGTATGATCATATCACATGTAACACATTTTGTAATGTTGACCTTTCTCAGGTTCTGGACGCACCATGATGATAATTTCCTGTACATGTTAATGGAATATGTGAATGGTGGTGAACTCTTCAGCTATTTACGTAGCCGAGGGCGTTTCAGCAACAGCACTGGAATGTTTTATTCAGCTGAAATTGTGTGTGCCATTGAATACCTTCACTCCAAAGAAATCGTCTACAGAGATCTGAAACCAGAGAATATACTACTGGACAGTGAGGGGCACATTCGGTTGACAGATTTTGGGTTCGCAAAAAAGCTCTCAGAAAGGTATGTGAGCAATTGATTGCCTACAAAAACAACATTGTTTAATTTTCATAAAGTCATGTTATGTACAAACTCAGACGGGGAATTCTCTTATGATCCCCAGAGATGCATTTATTTAATCAAAAATGCTATATATATATATATAATAAAAAAAAATATTTATATATATATATATTTTATATTTTATATATATATATATATATATAAAATTAAATTAAATTTATGCATTTAGCAAACTGCTGATCTACTGGGATTTTCACGCACAACCATCTCTAGGGTTTACAGAGAATGGTCAGAAAAAGAGAAAATATATGTTTTATTAACAATTTGATTCGGGAGGAGCGCGTCAGATACTTAGCCTAATCAAGACAGGTGGACCATAATCAAGTAATCAATCCCATAGTATAAATATCGCTCACTTACCTCTATCCATAGACGGTTTATCAGCATCCCTCCTCCACCCTATATCCTCACTTTGAGTTAACTTTATAAATAGACGAGGAAGGGGGGGTATTCTAGGTTCGGGCCATTCCCGAGCTCGGAGCCCTTCCCTGGACAGCACGCCAAATATGCATACCATACCTCAGCTAATTATATGTAAGCGTGAACTCGTGAACCAGTGAGTGGCAGTTGTGTGGATGAAAATGCCTTTTTGATGTCAGATGTCAGAGAAAAATGGGCAGACTGGTTAGAGATGATATAAAGGCAACATTACCTCAAATAACCACTCGTTACCATCAAGGTATGCAGAATACCATCTCTGAACGCACAACACTTTGAACCCTGAAGCACATGGGCTACTGCAGCAGAAGACCACACCAGGTGCAGCTACTGTCAGCTAAGAACAGGAAAAGGAGGCTACTATATTTCTTCTGCAACATTCAGATGGTAGCCCTTACCAAAAAGTAGTATACTTTTAAGTTTATTTTATAAAGTATACTTAAGAAAAGTTCAAGTAAATTTTTAAGTATACTTTATGTAGCGAGTATACAAATATCAGTGTTCTAGTAGTACACTTTTAAGTGTACCGTTTCAATACTTCTAGGGACTAAATTGGCCCACTTTCTAGTATATAAAAGAACACTTTTTAGTATACTTTAAGTATAACAGTAGCAAACCTTGAGTACACTACTAGTTTACCTGTTTGTAGTTTGTACTGCAATTATACTAAAAGTGAACTAATAGGTATACTGATAGTTTACTAATTAAATGCATGGTACACTTTGAAGTATAGTTTCAGTAAAATACTAGTTTAGTAGTTTTATTCTGCAAGTATACTCATTAGTGTTCTTTAAGTGAACTTTACATCATATTTTAAGTATTCTACTATGTCCCTATTTAGGTTTGAATTTGTACATATTTTGTTATATGAATATCTGAACATACAAAACATCCAAAGAAAGAACAGGGTATCTGCTTGTAAACAAAAACATTTTATTCTAGCTTCATGCAATCTCTTTTTAAACATTTTACTGTGGGTAAGTTTCATAAAAAATAAAGATAAAAAATGATCATCAAATGTAGATGGAGTCGATCAACACCCCAAAGCTTGACTGTAATTATTACCTCTTCATCGGTCAACATTTTATTCCATAACGTTACAGTTTTGATGCGGTTTCATGTCAGATGATCGTGTTAGATAACGTGTTATTATTTGTTGTTTATTTTTTCTCCTTCACTTGAAATTCTGTGCAGAAGATGTGTACTAGCGCCCTCTACTGTATAATAATGAAAACCCAGATTCTAGGAGTATAGCTCAAATATATTTGGGATTTTTGTAAGTATAAGTCAACAGTGGTGTCAAAAGTATTGGCATTCATTATTCAAGTAGAAGTATAGATACTAGGGTTTAAAAAGACTTTTGTAGAAGTTGAAGTATCAACTCAAGCTTTTTACTCAAGTAAAAGTGTAAAAAGTACTGGTTTAAAAAACTACTTAAAGTATAAAAGTAATGTGAAATTCTGATTTCTTATGACTTTATATTTTTTATTACTTGTACAAATTGTTATATGTTGATGTTATATGTTATATGTTTTTATGTCTGTAACCTTGTTAATTGTGCTGCTGCCTGTCTTGGCCAGGACGCTCTTGGAAAAGAGATTTTTAATCTGAATGAGTTTTATTCTGGTTAAATAAAGGTAATAGAATGTAAGGGGAAAAAAATGCCATTAAGAACAAAGGCTTAGGCAGCACCACAGGGGCCTATTGTGCACTACCACACCTCCTCAAAAAAACATTTTTCTAAAGGTCATAGGCCATAATGACTATAATGTTATATTAAAATGTTCATGTTGAAGAATTTGGGATGCACTAGGCTACCTGTTTCAGCCGCATATATGCCCATTGAAAATGAACGCACTTTAGTACAATGCAAATACATTAAAGAACTAGAGATATGATGACTTGTTGCCTATAAGTATTGTTATGATAGAAAAAGTCAAACTTCAGAGGCATGTCATCAATAACCTTTAATGGGATGTAAATGTACATCCAAGCTTAGCTGCAGGAATCTGCAAGGGCAATGGACAAGAACATTAGTTCAGGCTTAATAAAAATTACTCTTGTATGGTTGTCTATTTACAATAAACATTATAGTGCTGTCAAAATGAATGATTAATCCAAGTGATTAATCAAAAACTAAAAATGAAAAATAACTCATAATCCTGATACCTTATTGATTGATACCTTCCTGTATTCGCTACATACGTCTGCTATGTTCAGTGTTCGGGGGGTAACGAGTTACAAAGTTGGTATAGCCTACTTATCACAACATTGTCATTCGCGTTGTCAATCGCAAATTTATTAAAAAGTCTCGCTACCGAACTACCTACAGTAACTTAATTTGCAGAGGACGAAGAGAAAGCACCCATTTGGTAAATGAGCCAGTAAGAAATAATAACTTTTAAGTAGGGTCCAGTGCCTTTTCGATACTTTTAAAACGGTACCGGCGCCTAAACGGTGCCTGAACTGATACTTAAAAAAAAAAATAACCACAAAAAAAACTATAGATAACATTAAAGAACATTACAAATATTTAAAATGAATCCATAGCTTTCACCTTGGATGCTCTCATTTCCCAAGTTGTGCTTCCCTTTAATCTAAGGCTAATAAATGTATTTCACAATCTTGGTCATTGTTTAATAGAAAACCACACATAATGTTTCTACTGTATTCCTGTCACTCACGCTTTGGGATGTGCTGGAACAGAAGATTAACATCATGGATCTGCAGCCGACAAATCTGCAGCAACTGTGTGATGCTATCATGTCAATATGGACCAAAATCTCTGAGGAATGTTTCCAACACCTTGTTGAATCTATGCCACGATTAATTAAAGCAGTTCTGAAGGCAAAAGGGGTTCCGAACCAGTACTAGCAAGGTGTACATAATAAAGTAGCCAGTGAGAGTATATATAGTCCTTTAGCCATTTGTGATTTACCTAATTTATACCAATTATCCACAGTGGACAATCATCAAAAAAAAAAAAAAAAAATTGAATCTGTAGGATATTAACTTTTTTTGTATCTCATATATGTGTTTGTGTGTGTGTGTGTGCGTATATGTATATATATGTATATATAATTTTTTTTTTTTTTTTTCTATTTGTTGTTGATGCCTTCTCAGATAATGTATTATTACACTTAAATATACTAATCTCCCCTTAGTACACTCCTAGATAGATCTGTTGATGTGAAATTATTGTTATTGTGATGTGTTATTATTTTTAAGTACATGAACCATGGAGAGGGAGCTGAGCAGTAGTTATCTGAAGTGTGTGTCCTTGAAGATTAAAGTTGATTTCAAGATTGGATTAGACATGCTGTAGATGTTTCCCTTCATTCCATGGCATTTTAGCATTCCCATTGTTTTGTTTTCATAGCCAAAGTCGTTAGACCAGCTTTGCTAAACCTTTGGAATTCTGTAGGGGATCAAATTCAGTTGAGAATTTCATGGAGTTTTTCAGAATCTGTGCGATTAGTGAATGAAAATGCACATCATTCACATCAGACTTTGTCCTTGATTCACTCATACAGTGAACATTGACCATGAACCAATTTAGGAGTAACCTTGCTGAAATTGATAATCCCTCTGGTTATGCCCCCTGATAATATCATACAAATAAAAATAAAAAAAGATCAAGAGATCATCAAGTGTATTTGTATGTGTGTGTATGTATATCTATCTCTGCAGTGCAGAGTAATGCAGTGGTTTGCTGAGCAAAATTATGTGTAAGTGTTAACGGGTCGCGATTCTGTTTCTTTGCACATTAGGAAGG
The DNA here is from genome assembly GCF_963082965.1 of Carassius carassius. Lineage (NCBI taxonomy): Eukaryota > Metazoa > Chordata > Actinopteri > Cypriniformes > Cyprinidae > Carassius > Carassius carassius. The sequence goes on from NC_081760.1 coordinate 24,272,183, forward strand.
GCCCAAAACATTGGGGGTCTGACTCTGATGTGCAAGTGAGCCAAATATGGAAACGGAAAGCAGTGCCTCCGGTCCAATGCAGAATACAACTGTTCCTGCAAGGAACAGCTTTGGCATTTCCAGTCTGAGTAGATAACGTCTTCACAGATTGTCATGTAGCAACAATGCCACCTGGTGGCTATATTTGCATTTGGCTTTATGCTCAAGAGATATTTGCTGTTTGCCTTGATCAACAGTCATTTATAGCACCTGCATTGTTAAAATGAGGACTTTGGAAATCTGGTCCTAGATCAGGTGGTGCCTAGCATTAGGGCATCTGTTTTTCTTTTATCATCTTGTCAGGATGTCTGCTTGAGATGAGGGCTATTATTGTGTCAGAGTTACTGATGAATTAAAGGGCTTGTATTGTGGTTGTGTTTGTGGGCGAAGGAGGAAACTTGTCAAATGGTAGCTGCACAGTTTCGAGTGGCCAATCAAAAAGAAAACACAAAGAGTAATTCAGAGAATAGTCACCTTCATCACAACAGCTTTGATGTCCTAAAGGTACTTTTTGGCTTTGCATTTTGAGATGTTTACACTATTGTTACAGCAATGACATAAATTTGTCAGTCGTCACAGCAAAGAGTATCGGTTAAATAAAACATAGACAGGCCTAGACACTCAAACACAGCCGTGCAGACAAACATATTGTTAACTGAGTCATCAGGCATGCTAATATTAATAACAGGAATTGATCTTGATAACCGGATCACTTTCTTTGCTTCTCCTATTAGTATGCTGTCTGATATAATTAGAGTAAACATAAATCATCAGAGCCAATCGAAAATAACATCACACCAAACCGCTTTCACGGTTCATTGGAATGCTGTTGTGAGTTGACACTGAGAGGCTTCAGTTAACACAAGGGAGACTAATCTTCTCTATTACAGAGAGAAGAACTAAAACCAGACAGCTGACCACAGAAAGATAAAGAAAGAGACTGAAATATAGAGCAATATATATAAATACACACACAAACATATAGTATCACCAGTAATATGGCCCACTGAGGTTATATTGAGAATAAAACTGGGCCAAGCACTGAAACCTGAAGTACCTCAGTTTTGTCATGTGATTTAGACACGCCTTGAAAAAAAAAATCATATTATGTTAATGTTATAAATAAATATTACATAAAATTCTACTCTTTAGAGGAGTAGTGTCAATAACCATAAGCTCTACCCTTCTACTCAATGGTAATGATTGCACTGTGCAATGGAAACTTCAATGTATCATAAACCCTTTCAAATGCCGAACATACTGAACAATAAACATTAATATATGTTACCCTTCACTCAAAAACAAGAAAATATTTATTGACCGGCCTCATGGCCCCAAACATAGATTTGTCATTTCACCCTATAGAGCTAATACTCCATGTAATAAGAAACCTTGTACTACAGCATAGTGGGCTTTCACTAAGAACTTATTTAGCTTCTAGCTCAGTATACTGTAACACTTAAAGTAGCCTTGGCTTGAAGTGGACTGCATCTTCCTTACACCAGTTTATACAATCCGTTCCAGATAGGCAGCTTTCACAAGGTGAAATTACACCCCTAAACAGTAACAGCAGTAGCTGGGCTATGTAACTCTAGTTATTAGGGTTGTCAAATTGATCAGGATTAATTGCATCCAAAAAAAAAAGTTTGTTTACATGATAGGTCTGTAATATATATATATATATATATTCTGAACAGTTAAACTGAGCACTGTTCTTCAGAAAAATCCCCCAGGTCTTGCAGATTCTTCAGTTTTCCAGCATCTTTGAACCATTTCCAGGAGTGACCGTGTGTTTTTGAGATCCGTCTTTTCACATCGAGGACAAATGAAGGATCTAAACACAACTATTAAAAAAGGTTGAAACATTCACTGATGCTCCAGAAGGAAGCATGATGCATTACAAGCCTTTTGAACAGGATGATCTCCAAATCTTTCTTATTTTGTAGAAATTTATATATATTTTTCCATTTAGTATTGCCCTTCGGAAGCAACAGAAGATACTTGCATGTTTCCCGGAAAGTTGTGTTTGAGTCCCTCAGTTGTCCTCAGTGTAAAAAGATGGATCTGAAAATCATACAGTCACAGCTGGAAAGGGTTCATATATGCAAAATATGCTGGAAAGCTAAAGATTCTGCAGCACATGGAGGATTTTTCTGAAGAACAGTGCTCCGTTTAACTGTTCAGGACAGAAAAGGGACTCATGAACAACCATCACAAAAGAAAAAACAGTTGTGGATCAATCAGGTAACCACACACAGTATTAAGAGGTTATTTCAATAATTTCAGCAATTTTATGTCTTCTGGACTATGTCCCATTTTGCTGTACTTTCTTTTTGCAAAACTGTATGGTTCATTTTTGATTGTATGCTTTAATGAAAACAAGAACATTTGCATAAAAAAAAAAGTAGTTTACCTAAAAATGTACATTCTGTCATCATTTACTATATCAGTTGTATCATTCCAAACCTGAATGGGTTCTCTCTTGTGTGGAACATAAGATATATTTTGGGAAATCTTTTTTGTCCAATGGAATTCATTGGTCCCCAGAACTGTTTGCTTTCTGCAGAAGAACAAAAGTCATACAGGTTTGGAACAACACGAAAGTGAGTGATTGATGACCATTTCCATTTTTAACTGAACTGTCCCTTTAAATCTTAACATGGAAAACTAAAAAAAAAAAAGAATGGCAGAGAAATACCACAGAATCAGATTTTAGTGCTCTAAGACTTTAGGAGACTGTAGGATTTCTCTCTCTTTCTGTCCATCACTTTTATTCTTTCTTTCTTTCCAGGACATGGACTCTTTGTGGTACTCCTGAGTATTTGGCTCCAGAAGTGATCCAGAGTAAAGGTCACGGTCGAGCCGTGGACTGGTGGGCTCTGGGTATTCTCATCTTTGAAATGCTTGCAGGGTAAGACAGGACTATGATCACTTCCTGTTAACATTTTACACCAGCGATTTCAACCAGGAATCTGTGTAATCCTGGAAGTTTATAGTTTACTTCAGGGGCTTCACAGAGATGTATAAAGCAGACTTGAATGAATTTATATTTCATATTTTAGCAGTTTAAATGAAAATGAGCTAATGACCTTATAAGCATTGTATATTGTTATAATGTTATTAAAAAGTTTACCAATAATATCTATATTTTTTATTTTATTTTTGGGAGTGACTGGGTTGGTTAAGCGTCCAAAAGCCCCTGATGTACAGTAAATGAACTGAATTTCCATCTTTAAAAAATTAATCACATGTGTGTGACTTTCGCGTGTTTGTAAAAAAAAAACGGGGACTTTGAATCCTGATTTATTTCAACTGTTTTTCATGTAGAATTTAACTGCCCTTCAGCTAATGGCTACCTGACCAAAGCCAGTCACGAATAAATACATGAAGAAAAATAATTTCATCCTGTTTGGCTCAAGATGATTTTATATAGATTCAGGAAAGATCAGCTATTGTCAAAGATACACCACTAGAGGGCAGCAGTGGAATATGAGACACTGAGTTCTGCCAAAGACCCAAACCTCCATGTGCATGTCTCAAAACAGATGGCCTCTGTAAGTGCTGCTTATTATGATATCCCTATTATGATATTTATCCTTATTTGCCTAGGCGTTTATCCCTGCAGCCTATATTTAATGTGCCCAAACTAGCACCTTTAAAATGCATAAAGATAATCTGCTCACATTTACAGTATCTCAGGGGGCAGATGCATTTCTTGGAATAGATCTTGTTTACAAAAAGATTACATCCTGATTAAACTTTTGTTACCAACACATGGGCATAAATGTGTTGTAGTAAAGCATGCAAAATTTTGGACAAATTATACATGATATTTTTATTTCTAGATTAGACACTTTCGGCATAATATCTGTCTTGCACAAGTTATTGTTTTCATATTGTCGAATGGACTACAAATCCGGTGTGAAAATAAACTTCTTCCCACCTGCTCGTCGCTGACTCGAAGTCTGCCCTAGAGCTTTAACAGACTCTTGTGTGCAGGAAAAAGTGACCCACCCTCTTCATTCATCCCAGACTTCTGTTGAAGTGTTGGCTTCTGCATGTGAGTGAGAGAAAATTACCTGGTCCTCTTTTTTTTTTTTTCTTTTTTTTTTTAAGAGGCCGACCCACAGACATGCTCGGCTTGCCCAGACATACAAAAGCTCCCTTCAGTCATCTCTGGGACTGTGGATGTGCGTGTGCATGTACGTGTATGTCAGAGGTCATTTGAGACTTCTTTTGAGGGAATTGTAGTAAGAGCTGAAATGGCTCCTCCTGGACTGGGCCGTGAAAAGGGTCGCAAACCTCAATGTAGTGACCGTGTATGTGAGCAATTATTTTATTTCTGTCTATGTGTAGGTACAAAATGTCAAAACCTTATTTTAGAATTGCACTCAAAAGCGCAAAAGGTTCACAAACAAGTAAAAAATAAAATAAAAGGCTGATGTATTGTAGATTGAGATTGGGTTAGAGGCTTCATGTGTCTGAGAGGTTGCTTTTAGGCATACTTGAGTTCAAAAACAGCTGTGTGGATTACAGAATGGAACAGAAAACAAGGGTCTCAAGACACATTTTTCAAAGTGTCTTAAAAATACTACAGGCAAAAGGTACTGAAAAAGAGCAAGATTAGCGTACATCGATTAGCGTGTGTGAACGGACAGATTGACTGTTTGAAATGTAGGTCAGTAGGCTTATTCAAGCATAAAGGACTAAACAACATTAATATTCTACAAATATTCTAAAGCAACTTGTAATGTCTATTTAAAGATTTACTTGTGAGCCACAATAAATTTCTTAGCAAATATCAATAAATTGATTAATAATTGATTGACTAATATAAATATTTTTGATTAATTAATCAGCAAATTGTGTCATTAATTTGATTTCAACTTAGTCTTAGTTATAATGCAGTAGCTACTTCAAGAGTTCAAGAGCACACTTTTAAAAGCTTCTTGGTTTAAATAATTTGTATTATTATTATTTTTTTCCAGTGTAACCTTGGCAACACCTGCTGTTATGTAAAAGTTTCAGTTTCATAATTCTCTTTTTTTTCTGTCACCAGCCACTGCTTACAGTAACATTATAAAGACTAATATGTCTCTTCTGCTTTCTTTCTCCTTCTGTCCATCTCTCTTTTCCATCACCCACAAGAAGGAGTAGCTGCAAGTTCAGCTCTCCTGGTTTCTCTCTCTCTGTTTATGGTTTCCACATTCAGTCGGTACTGTCAGTCCTGGTCAATCCATTATGTAAACCACCTTATTATACTTCTTTCAGAAGGCAGCAGCTAGAGGTCTTTAAAGAAATAAAAAAATTATTTACTCATCCTAATGTCATTCCAAACCTGTATGACTTTCTTTCTTCAGTCAAACACTGAAGTAGAAGTTTATTGTCTTTTTTTTTTGCATGAAATGGAAATATATGGTGGCCAGGCACTCTCTGGCACCACACAAATAATAATAATAATTAATAAATATAAATAAATAATAACAGTAATGTATATGACTTAAATGTGGCTCATATTTATGAAGAATTCATGATCCAAGTTTGATCTAAAATAAAATTAAGTATTAAATAATAAATAATACCGTACCGACCCGAATATAAGACAGTGTTTTTTTTCTTAGAAATACATCTGAAAAAAAAAATAATAATTATACTTAAGACAGTACCCAGATTTGAAGACTACAATAAGATTTCACTTCTACTGTTAATAAAATGTTGGTAGGCTACTATGAGATGGATGGACTAAATGTTGTATAATTCAAATGGTCTACCTGTTATTTTCATAGTATATCAAAAAAAATTATATTTTTAAATGTGATTATTGTTGGTACATTTTACCAGTGTTTACCATACTTTCAAATCAATAGGAATAGAAAAAATATGCAATATGAAAATTATTTAAGAAAAACTGTACTGTAACTGTACTCCCCTCAGGCCATCCAAGATGTAGATGAGCTTGTTTCAGCATCAGAACAGATTTGAAGAAATAATTTAGAGAGAGGGAAAAAAAGACATTTACATCACTTGTTCACCATTAGATCCTCTGCAGTGATTGGGTGCCATCAGAATGAGAGTCCAAACAGCTGATAAAAATGTTACAATAATCCATGAGTAATCCACAGTCCATCAATTAACATCCTGTAAAGTGAAAGTTGCATGTTTGTAAGAAACAACCATTACTGTAGTAACTCTAAAATAAGAGGCCTCTATCCATATTATTGCTTTCTCTAGAGAAAAAGTAATCTTGTCTGAATCAGGAGAGAAATATGCACATATCTAGAATAAGCACTATCTAGAAGTGAAAACCCTCCTCCTCCTCCTCCAGTGGTGCAGACCCGGGTTACATCTGTAAAAAACACACCTTTAAGTGATGCTAAATACAGAAAAAAAGCAATCTGTTATTTATTAAGTCTGTATTAAGTTTGCACTCATGTTAAGTCGAATATTTGCTTTTTTTATGCCATCTAATATAAGTCACAATTGTGTTTGTCTGCGTCTGTGTTTGTAGCTTCCAGTTTTGGTCAGGATATGAATCATTGCAGATGTTTATATAGGACTAAACTGACTAAGCCAAAGATAAATTCTGTGTATTAGTTTTTGGCATTTCAGCAGAACTTTACTGAAATCAGCTAAACTGTCAATAAGACAGATTACACTAGTATATATCGTTACGATTTTTGCTGCTCCATGTCATTTTGACACATTAATTGGTTGTTATTTATAAATGTTTCCTCTCTATCTAAGGTATCCACCGTTTTTTGATGATAATCCCTTTGGCATCTACCAGAAGATCCTGGCCGGAAAGCTGGAGTTTCCACGGCATCTGGATTTCTATGTAAAGTGAGTTTGACCAAGAAAACACAACTGAATGACACATGCTATATTTATAGCATACATAAAACACAAAGTCTAGTCAAATCATGTCAGCATCAATATTGATTGATCTCAGGCTTAAATTTACGTGTGTGGGGGAAAGTCTTTTAATTGCTAACTAAAAGTTATATATATACATATATATATATATATATATATATATATATATATATATATATATATATATATACGTATATATATATATATATATATATATATATATATATATATATATATATATATATATATATATATATATATATATATATATATATATATATATATATTTGTAATTGAAATAAATTGGAAAAAAATATTAAGGTTTTATTTTTAGATTTATAGAAACAATACAACTATAAAGCTTCAAAATATTAAGTTAATAATATCATTTAAATAAAATTAATAATTTATATCATCCCTCCTTCAAAAAAAATAAATAAAATAAATATATATTAAAGCCGCAGTCAGTAATGTTTTTTTTTTTTTTTTTTTGTTAAAAATGATCCATAATCAATTTTTGAGCAAGCACATAACCAGCCAGTGTACAAAACTGACTCCTAATTTTAGCCCGATTCACACTGATAAGCTTGTAATAATGTTTTATAATTTAAGTGGTACTGGGAGGTCGTTGGGGGTAATACGAGTGTTGCGCTGTGTCATTAGGTCACGTCTGTACACATAAAGAAGCAGTCCCGGCCAGCAGGCTATAAACCGTGAGTGGATGCTGCAGCTGGTGGATCAAGTATAGCCTTTTCTTACAGCGGCTGGAATAGTTAAACTTGGCATTTTCAAATGAGCTCTGAGAATCATTAAATAGCTTTTTAAGGTTAAAAGAACAATTTATTTAGATGACATTTGAATGGTATGGCAATTAAAATTGGACTGTACATAAATTATCAGTAAAAAAAATCTACATTTAATAAAATCTACAGATAACTCCAATACTAAATACACAGTCACCCAATGTTGATGTTGTTACAATTTGAGAACAAAGGGTGATAATGATCATTTGCATGGTTTGACATGAGCTAAGTGATCGTTAGATTTAATCACCATTGGTAGCGTGATTTATTGGTTTTTGGTATTTTATTTTATGTATTTATTTTTGCAGTTGTCAGGACAAAACTGGGACACATTACTTACTTGTTCAGATAACATTTTGGTGTGAAAATTCTTAATTTGGACATACTTTCAAAGCATAGAATCTGAAATTCTGCAGTACAGTGAGTATCCACACTAGTGCAATGACAGCCTACACATACTTTGAAACTTTAGATTAATCCGAATCATAATAGGATAATTATTGTTATTATTATCTGACACTCTGGCACTTCTGACTCACAGCCTGTAAGTACATTTTTTATATTTAAAGAATTTGCCATTGACTATTCAAACGCTTTTAAAGTTTTAAGTTTTTAAAGTTTTAAGCAGTATAAAGTAGTGTAGCATATATAACTTGCTACAATTATAGATAAAATAGTACATCAGTATCAGAAGAGTCTAGTTTGGCTCAAGGAGGAAAAGGTGCAGTTCAATGACACACAGAGTCAAGGTTGCATTGCAATTGTGAGTTGTATTACATATAGGACAACAAGTATTTACAATATTTACATGTGCACATAGGTAGTACTCAGTTCAAAGTTATTTATGAGCATACAACGATCTCAGAATTCTCTCAACCATAAAAGGATGCTTGAAGCAGCAGTGATTCACAAAACACAACCCTCGAGACAGGCAGAGTCCAAGGACCGGCTCGCGCACACACATACCAAACAACAGCGCGCGGCCGTATTTAAAGGAAGTGACGCAACACTCTGTCAAGTCCCGCGATGCTTCACGAAGTCTCGCGACAACGCGAACATAAGGTGGAACCGCAAATAAAGAGAATAAGGGAAAAACGTCTGGGTTACACCCTCCCCCTTTAAATCATGCACGTCCCCGTTGCATAGAACTGCAGAAGCAAGCTATTACAGTTTAGGGACAGAGTCTGCTGCAGCGGCGTGACTAAGGGCCTCGGTATAAACATTAGACAAGCTATGAAAAAGTGTTTGAACGACTGAAATTAATGGGTTGCCTAATACTGCATATTGAAGTCGTTGAAGGGGTTGACGCTGCGGACCTGAACGTCTGGGTACTACATCAGATCCCACTATATTACTGGGGCCAGTAGCAGAACTATGAGCAGCTAGACCCACAGATGACTCAGATTGGACCGGCTCACGAACTTCAGCCTCGGGCTCCAGAAGCACTTCAGCTTCAGACACATTGACAGTTATCTCTTCCACAGGAATTTCCAATTCTCCTCCCACAGGTAGCGCCATCTCTCTTGTAACATGTTCATCTATAGGCTCAAGTAGAGAATTTCCAAGCTCTTCCAACTGAGCCTCTTCCACAGGAGTTTCTACCTCACAACTGAACATAGACGGATCTTCACCAATGATTGGCCAAGACTCTTCAATGTCAGGTAAGTGGGTTGCAATTGAAGGTCTTCTTTTAGAGCTTTGTGGAAAAGGTGGAACAGATTCAGTGTCACTTAGGGCTGTCGGTAAGGCGGAACCCACAATGTCACAGGTCGTTGGGTCATGTTCACCTCCACTCACTCCTTCCACACTGAACTTCATTGGGGACTGAGGAAAACTCCCAAGGATGGTAAGTTCAACATCCTCTGTATCCTCATCCCCAAAGATGTTAACTTGGTCAGTACGGTTGCGACTCTGGCTACGAGTATGGGGTTTTTGAGCAGTAAGATCTTCTGGAAAGTCCTCTATAACAGAAGCCGATAGGAAGCCACAGGGCAAGAGCAGATCACGATGGAGCGTGCGATTAGGTCCCTCCCTAGTCTCTGGTCTCACAATGTAAACTGGAAGATCCCCAGCACGTTTCACAACCACATACACCTCCTGTTCCCACTTGTCTTCTAGCTTGTGTTTTCCTCGAATTCTGACGTTGCGAACAAGGACTCTGTCCCCAACATCCAAGCTTGCAGGTTTTACACGTTGATCGAAGCGACTCTTGTTCCTTTTAGCTGACTTCTGAGCATTCTGGCATGTAAGCTTATAGCTCTCCTCAAGACGTGATCTTAAGTCCTTCACATACTGAGAGTGCGAGGAAGATATAGAGTCACGGACTGGCAACCCGAAAGCTAAGTCAACCGGGAGCCGTGGTGATCGTCCAAACAGGAGTTCATAAGGTGTGAACCCTGTGACCTCATTCCGCGTGCAGTTATACGCATGGACAAGAGGTTTAACGTATTCCCTCCACTTAGCCTTCTGCTTGCTCTCAAGAGTTCCCAGCATGTTTAACAGTGTCCGGTTAAAGCGCTCAACAGGGTTGCCCCTGGGATGGTATGGAGTAGTCCGAGTTTTCTTAATGCCAGCAACATCGCAGAGCTCTTTAATCAGTTTAGACTCAAAGTCTGGGCCTTGGTCAGAATGTAGGCGTTCTGGAATGCCGTACCAAACCATAAAGTCGTTCCACAGACACTTCGCCACAGTTTTAGCCTTCTGGTTTGCAGTTGGAATAGCGACTGCAAATTTGGTGAAGTGATCAGTAAGCACTAAGATGTTCTTGGTATTGCTGCTGTCCGGTTCAAGCGTTAGAAAATCCATACATACAAGTTCCAAAGGATGACTAGTTTGAATATTCACTAAAGGAGCTGCCTTTTCGGGAGGAGTCTTGCGTCTTATACACCGACCACAGGTTTTAATGAAGTTCTCAACATTAGCTGCCATTATTGGCCAGAAGAATCGCTGCCGCACCAAATCCAGAGTTCGCTCTATGCCCATGTGCCCCATATCACTATGGAGACTCTTCAGCACCGTAGAACGCAACCTTGGAGGCAAAACAAGCTGAAAGACAAGTTCATCTTCGTCCTGTCTTCTCCTGTATAAAATTCCACCTTCCAGCTCTAACCGATTCCACTCCCGTAGTAACAATGGAAGCTCAGGAAGTTCCTTTCTGACAGTGGAAGAGACCTTTTCTCCCGTCTCAAGCTGGTAAATGACCTCCCGAATTGCTGGATCGGCACGCTGCTCTTCTTTCAAGTCAGCGTGGTTCAAAGGGGAAATGACAGGAAGGCCATGTAACTCTTCCTCAGCAAAACAGTCCGGAATAATATTTGCATGGACAGAAAGAGACTCAACTAATGTCACATCAAGTCGAGTGTAGTCAGCAGGACAGCATGATCTGACAAGACTGCTCTGACATATAGCATCCACAATGTCGGGGGAGATTTCTGCAGCTTCACCAGGGTCACACAGTTGCCCTGCTAGGCGGTTCACAACTTCCCATTCTTCACAGCTTGTAGCCTTATCTGGCACTTCATGGTAACGTCTGGACAGAGCATCAGCATCAAAGTTATGTTTGCCAGCACGGTACTGCATTTTGAAGGAATATGTTGACAACGCAGCTAGCCACTGGTGGCTTGTGGCATCCAATTTTGCTGAGGTCAAAACGTATGTAAGAGGATTGTTGTCTGTAACAACTGTGAAGTTAGCACCATAAAGATAATCATGGAATTTCTCTGTGAGAAACTCAAGTTTGTGTGCCGGATATCGAGACTCACTCTGAGATAGGCCTCGGCTGGCATAGGCAATTACCCGGAGTTGATCATCCTGTTCTTAGTATAGAACGGCTCCCAATCCGATTATGCTAGCATCTGTGTGAAGGATGTAGGGCAACTTCGGATTGGCGAACCCAAGGACAGGAGCAGATGTTAACTTAGAAATCACTGTGTCAAAAGCAGCTTGACAATCAGACGTCCATCTCTCCCCAAAGGACTGCTTCGGGTCCAGGAACTTTCCAGCAGGACTTTTATCTTTGCTATACTGACGGATGGGTGCATAGCCTCTAGTAAGGACATTGAGAGGTTTTACTATGGTGGCGTAATCTTTGATGAACCTTCGATAGTATCCTGCAAATCCTAGGAAGGACCGTAGCTCTTTAAGATTTCGGGGAACTGGCCAGGATTTGAGAGCCGATATTTTCTCAGGGTCCGTTTCAACACCCCTTTCAGACACGACATGTCCAAGATAACGTACACTGGACTGGAAAAATTTACATTTTTCAGGGGACAGCTTCAAGCCGAATTCCTTCAGGCGGTTAAGTACTCGGAGTAAGCGCTTCTCATGTTCCTCTAAAGTGTCAGAGAAGATAATGATGTCATCTAGAAATACAAGGACTTCCTTGAGATTTAAATCCCCCATACACCTCTCCATAAGTCTCTGGAATGTACTTGGAGCATTCGTAAAGCCTTGTGGCATCCGATTCCATTCCCAAAAACCCAGCGGTGTGACAAATGCTGTTTTAGCCTTGTCGTCTTCACTCATTTGAATCTGATAATATCCAGACTTTAGATCCAGAACCGTGAACCATCTAGAGCCCGTTAATGCTGAGAACGACTCTTCAAGGTTCGGCAGGGCATAGGCATCTTTTACAGTTTGTAAATTTAATTTACGATAGTCGATGCACAACCTAACATCGCCATTCCGTTTCCGGACCACAACAATTGGGGAGGCAAATGGTGACTCTGACTCCCGAATGATGTCAGCTTCAAGCAGATCCCGCAAATGACTTCGAACAGCTTCAATGTCGCGGGGATGGATAGGCCTGGCTCGAAGCTTGAAAGAAGTCTCATCATGAAGCTTGGTATGGTGTTTTACCTGGTCCGTACAGCCGAAATCAAGGTCGTGGTAAGAAAACACTTCAGGCATCTGATTGAGCTTGGATGTTACTCGCTCTTTCCATTCAGGTGGAATAGACGATTCTCCAAAGTTTAACTCCAAAGTGCTTCTTTGGGGACCTCCTTTGACTGGAGAAGTGTTTACGGTATGCTGGGCCAGGATGGTAGGTGATGTACCAATATCAGCAACTACAGTCATTGGTGGAATGAGAACATCTTGTTCAGACTCGTTCATAACGAGAACAGGAACCTTGTAGGGAGCATGAGTTGGAAGTGTGATGACACAACTCTGGACGCATAGACCACCAGGAAGAGGTGATAGGGGGTGTTCAATCAGAACCCATGGAACTGTAGTTGGACTGTCTATTCTGGCAGAACCTTCTAGGACAATGGTCTGACCAGAAGGAATCAGGACTGGTGTCTGACTCAACAACTTCACAGATCCTGCTCGACCCAGCTGGCTTTGTTGGTGCTTCAGTTGTAAGAGCTTTAGAACTGCACAGTACCCTTGGGCCGTAGGTTGAAAATTAGAGATGTCACTGCGGGCGTATCGCTCATATAAAGGCTCCAGAGTATTCATGCCAACAAGCACAATTGAAGAACCCTCAGGATGACCATCGGGTACAACCAAAGCAAGAGTCGGCACATCAACTTCTTCTCCCACAAACTCTTTGTGAAAACCTATGGTCATCTCTACATACCCCAAGTATGGCACTGACTGACCGGCGGCACCCTCTACCTGGAGTAAGTCGTACAGTGGCTTCACAGGGTGATCGCTGAGACTCTGGTTGTAAAAAGAGACTGGAATTGTAGTGACCTGCGAGCCGGTATCCAAAAGGCAGTGGTAGTTCTGTCCAGCAATCTGGACGACTGCAGAACATTTAGAGCCCACCAGGCCCTTTGGAAGTTGTATGGTTGCATTCTTTATCTTGGGTTGTGACATTTCTGCACACTTGACAATCTTCTTTTCCTTGGGACGGATTTGGTCCCCTCTGGCCCCTGTCTGTCCCACAACAGGAACCAGACTCAGTTTAAATGAACGGAGTTGGAAGCATTGTGTTGGTTGCTAGTGAACTGCTTCTTTTTACGAGCAACCAGAGTAGAATTGGGTTCATTCTCACACTGAGGAGGGATGTGGCCATCCTCACCACACTGAAAGCAATAACCAGGTTTTGCAGGAGTAGGTGTGGAGCGACGAGGCTGCTGATTCGTGGCCCTGGCATGTGGCTTACTGTAGGTGGAAATCTTGGGGATAGAGCTGGTCTTTGACTGGCTGGCCGTTAGCATGGCTAACTGTCTCTGGACGTCAGCTAGTTGTTGAGCTAGTTGCTGGGTGATGTTAATCAAAGCAGAAACTGCACCCCCATCTTCAGGGTTAACGCGAGCAAACTGGGCATGAGATGTAGCTTTCTGCCGTGTAGACCCTAGATGTTGCTTCATTCGATGTGCTTTTGCTGCCTCCCGGTCCTCTTCAGTACGCAAGAGGAGCAGCAGCTCAGCAAAAGTGGGTGGGCAAGTCTTCTTTTGCTTTAGCTGGAGCTCAGCAATCAAAGAATTGTCCCAGCATCCACAACAAAACTGGTTCAACAAATGCCGGTTTGATTCAGACTCCATCACTCCTCCCCTTTTCATGGCGGAATTCAGGATAACCTGGAGCCGTTGGAAATAGGCAGATGGTTTCTCACCAGTGTCCTGAAATGTGTCCATGAATCTAGCAAACAATTCATCCCCATCTTGAACAGTAGCATATGCAGAGTCAAGAGTGTCTAGATACACTGTAGGCAATGTGCTGGAACTCAATTGCTTGACCATGTCTGCTGCTGGAGGAAGGAGGCTCTCCACTATCCTCCTAGAACGATGGAGATCAGACACAGATGGATCCTTCAACAGCAGTTCCACTCCTGAACGCCAGGTGTCATAGTCAGCCTCATGAGTGGGTCTGGGATGCCGACCTGAGAAAACCCTGATCCTTGGGTGATGTGCTGCACTCTCCTCATTCTTCACAATGTGCTCTACTATATAGCGCTGAACCTCAGGTGGATGGACATCAATGCTTGAAGTGGAATGTCTCATCCCCGACTGCATAGGATGAGATGAATCAATGCGGGGCTCAGCGACAGACCTGGGAGAAGCAGTGTTCACGAGGGGGACAGGAATAGCTGATGGAGACTGAGTCGATGGCTTCACTGACGGCTCTGGCAGCATGGCCGACTCAGCGACTGGTGGATCTTCCACATGAGGCACAGTGCAGAGCTCGGAGACCGAAAGTCCAATCTGAGACATCGTTGTTTTGAGCACTTCGGTGTAATCAACCCCAGTTAATTTGGCTAAATTCTGCAAATCAGACAAATATAACATAGTTTTCGCTTTAGCAAAATGACCTGTGCAAACAGAAGATAGCCCAGAAATACAGCATGTATGGGTCTTTTTAGCTGAGATCCAAGTGTGCGGCAACATGGGACGCAGTGCTTCCAAAGCTGCACCGCTAGTAAATACAACAACAAGCATACCATCATACTCAGATTCGGTCTCAGAAATTTCCTCAATCTTACTGACTGAACCATATTGGCTTAGAAACTCAATAACTTAATTACTTTCTGGTCCTGTTATGCCCTCCAACAGCACAGCATTTGGAATTTTGATACCACGTTTCAAAAACACATCCATTGTTCTTACTGAACTACAATAAACCCAAATGAATAACTCAAATGCACATTAAACTCACCAAATCCTCCTGGCTGGCTCGCCAAAGTTATGTAGCATATATAACTTGCTACAATTATAGATAAAATAGTACATCAGTATCAGAAGAGTCTAGTTTGGCTCAAGGAGGAATAGGTGCAGTTCAATGACACACAGAGTCAAGGTTGCATTGCAATTGTGAGTTGTATTACATATAGGACAACAAGTATTTACAATATTTACATGTGCACATAGGTAGTACTCAGTTCAAAGTTATTTATGAGCATACAACGATCTCAGAATTCTCTCAACCATAAAAGGATGCTTGAAGCAGCAGTGATTCACAAAACACAACCCTCGAGACAGGCAGAGTCCAAGGAGTCCATGATAGCACAAGTTCATAAGATCAGTACCAATGTGTGGATGTGAAACATGTCCAAGGTTTGTGCAAATGTCTCAGAGTATGTGTAAATGTCAATTAGCAGCTGAGTGTGTGTGTACGCAGCTGCAGTGCCTCCTACCACACCGGTAGATGCATGCACTCCGAAGCATCAGGTTGGGCCTAGTGGCTCGCCATCAATACACAGAACCTGGCCAGTTCCTGTATCATTAAGTCACTCAACAGCAGTCATTTGAAAAGGTAGAGGCAATCTGCAGCAGTTCAACACACCGGCTCG
Organism: Carassius carassius; assembly: GCF_963082965.1. Classification (NCBI taxonomy): domain Eukaryota; kingdom Metazoa; phylum Chordata; class Actinopteri; order Cypriniformes; family Cyprinidae; genus Carassius; species Carassius carassius. The sequence goes on from NC_081760.1 coordinate 24,288,134, forward strand.
CGCACACACATACCAAACAACAGCGCGCGGCCGTATTTAAAGGAAGTGACTCAACACTCTGTCAAGTCCCGCGATGCTTCACGAAGTCTCGCGACAACGCGAACATAAGGTGGAACCGCAAATAAAGAGAATAAGGAAAAACGTCTGGGTTGCAGTAGCACTTTTTTTTGTTGTTTCTCCGATAACAAATGCAGACATGGTTTTATGTTTAGGCAGCATGTTACACCATATAGCAAAAAATAATGTTCTTTATAGCAACGTCATATGACCCCTTTAAACAACGTGGCACAGGATGTGAAAATGACAACTGCATCGCGCTGAAACTAGCAAAAAACACTTGTGTTAATAGGACATGATAGGGCCCAAAGATATACAGTACAGACCAAAAGTTTGGACACACCTTCTCATTCAAAGAGTTTTCTTTATTTTCATGACTATGAAAATTGTAGAGTCACACTGAAGGCATCAAAACTATGAATTAACACATGTGGAATTATATATGGAATTATATGCATAACAAAAAAGTGTGAAACAACTGAAAATGTCATATCTATGTTCTTCAAAGTAGCCACCTTTTGCTTTGATTACTGCTTTGCACACTCTTGGCATTCTCTTGATAAGCTTCAAGAGGTAGTCACCTGAAATGGTTTTCCAACAGTCTTGAAGGAGTTCCCTGAGAGATGCTTAGCACTTGTTGGCTCTTTTGCCTTCTGTCTGTGGTCCAGCTCACCCCTAAACCATCTCGATTGGGTTCAGGTCCGGTGACTGTGGAGGCCAGGTCATCTGGCGCAGCACCCCATCACTCTCCTTCTTGGTCAAATAGCCCTTGATGCCTTTAGTGTGACTCTACAGTTTTCATAGTCATGAAATAAAGAAAACTCTTTGAATTAGAAGGTGTGTCCAAACTTTTGGTCTGTACTGTGTATATAGAAGTATATGCCTCTGAATATACTTTTTTAATGACTTTGCAACAAAAGCATCTTAATACAGTAAAATAATCTGTTAATATGCTACTCTATACGTTATTTATTTTATTTTCAGTAATAACAGGGTGAACCCCTGCTGTCTCTTACCAGAAAGTGGGTCTTTGACATGGAAACGCAGTTACATTTGCACACAGTTACAAACTCGTGTCCTCTAATGAACTCATCTAAACACGTCAGCTAAGCACACTGACGGCTGCAGGAGTGGAGGCATCCTCCAGATTACAGAGAGGCGGGTGTCTATTTAATCTACACAATTACTCATGGTGCTTTTGAAATAAAGGAGCTCAGGATTCAGCAATCGGCCCACTGTCCCGTCTTGATGTTCAAAAAAGTAATCCTTTAATTCACGCCTCTCAGTAATACAGAACAGTATCCTCTCTTAGTTGCAACCTCTAAGAAGTCATTGCAGCTGTACAAACACAAAATGATATCATAGCTGCTTTTCCTAATTAGGCTTTTGTACACTAGGGTCTAAATTGGTGTTCACTGCTTCAAACGGACTGCACTCCAGAGACAAAGACAGCTTGAGGAAGCTCTTGGAAATAGAGACAGACAAGTCACCTCAGTCAAAGCAAATGCGTGTTTTCCTTTCGACTGGCATGTTTACTCTAGTTACAATTGTGAAAGTAGCCAAAACTACAACTTATGTCAGCAGGGATTTAACAAGCTTGATAAGATTATAATGTCCTGAAGTCAAACACACATGATCATTGGAGAATGAATAACATCTGCAAGGGAGGCGAGAATGAGTAAGGTCATCTGTATCATGATCGCTCCAAGCATCTCTCATGTTAGGTTAAGTGAGAACATCAACAGCACAGAAGTAAACATGCTAATGCATTTGTGTTCGCAGCTTGAAGTCTGTTGGGTCATAGACACAGATTGATTTTAAACCAATACATAAGGTTTACTTGAAAAGCTTAATGCAGGTAGATTTTCATGTGTGTACAAATTATTTTTTTTAAGTTAATAATTTAACATGTACTAATATAGAAAATCTGTTGGTCTAAACAGTTGTAATAGTTGTGTGGTTGTTAACCAACCATTCTTAAAAACCATTATTATTATAACAGGCATATTATCACAGATTAATAAATATTGTAACTTTAGTTCATATGTTTTCTTTAGTTAATGTTAGTTTATGCATTAAGCAAAGTTAGCTAGTGGGACCTAATCATAAAATGTTTCTGTGTGTGTTTGTATGGTATTTGATTCTAGAAATACACTCACTGGCCACTTTATTAGGTATACCTTGCTAGTACTGGGTTGGACCCCCTTTTACCTTCAGATCTGCCTTAATTAATCGTGGCATAGATTCAACAAGGTGTTGGAAACATTCCTCAGAGATTCTGGTCCATATTGACATGATAACACAGTTGCTGCAGATTTGTCAGCTGCAGATCCATGATGTGAATCTTCTGTTTCACCACATCCCAAAGCTGCTCTATTGGATTGAGATCTGGTGACTGTGGGGGCCATTTGAGTAAAGTGAACTAATTGTCATTTTCAAGAAACCAATCTGAGATGATTTGACCTTTGTGACATGGTGCATTATCCTGCTGGAAATAGCCATCAGAAGATGGGTACACTGTAGTCATAAACGGATGGACAATGGTCAGCTACAATACTCCGGTAGGCTGTGGCATTTAAACAACGCTCAATTGGTACTAAGGGGCCCAAATATCCCCCATACCATTACACATACCACCAGCAGCCTGAACCATTGAGACAAGGCAGAATGGATCCATACTTTCATGTTCTTTACACCAAATTCTGACCCTACCATCTGAATGCTGAAGCAGAAATCGAGACTCGTAAAACCAGGCAACATTTTTCCAATTTCAAATATTCTATTGTCTAATGTTTAAGAGCCTGTGCAAATTGTAGCCTCCTTTTCCTGTTCTTAGCTGACAGTAGCTGCACCTGGTGTGGTCTTCTGCTGCTGTAGACCATCTGCTTCAGGGTTCAACGTGTTGTGCATTAAGAGATGGTATTCTGCATACCTTGGTTGTAACGAGTGGTTATTTTGAGTTACTGTTGCCTTTCTAAAAATCTCTGCCCATTCTCCTCTGACCTCTGAAATCAATAAGGCATTTTCATCCACACAACTTCCACTCACTGGATATTTTATCTTTTTCGGGCCATTCTCTGTAAACCCTGGAGATGGTTGTGCATGAAAATCCCAGTAGATCAGTAGTTTTTGAAATACTCAGACCAGCTCGTCTGGCACCAACAACCATTCCACGTTCAAAAACACTTAAATCTCCTTTCTTCCCCATAATTATGCCCAGTTTGAACTTCAGCAAGTCATCTTCACCACATCTGGATGCCTAAATTCATTGAGTTGCTGCCATGTGATTGGCTGATTAGCAGTTTGTGATACCAAGCAATTGAAAAGGTATACCTAATAAAGTGGCTGGTTAGTGTATATTTCCACATATTTTTTCTAGCACAAAATTAAATGGATAATATTATTCTATTGAAGATTTATCCTTTTTCCCTTTTAAGGTTACTTCATGAAAAGAAGTATAGCACACTATACTTTACTTTTTCGAAATTATTTATGTATTAACTGTATTCACTCTTTTACTTTTACATATTCAAATAATATGCTTATAGAGCATTTCAGATACTGTACATTTGTAAAGATGTTATGCCTAAATTCACTTGTAGCATATATTTTTAATATCAGCCATTTATTGATGATTAATCATAACATTACAATAGTTATTTATTTATGTGAATAAGCCAGAATTACAGTATTGGTGCATCCCTACTCTTAGTATCTGCCTTCATGAAATTAAGCGTCTTAATTGTCTTGTTTATTAAATTAATTTAAAGTTCTATTCTAAATCAGATTTTTTTTAGCATAGTGGTTCTTATCTTGTTTTTATTTATCTAGGGACCTAATCAAGAAGTTTCTGGTGATTGATCGGGCAAGAAGGCTTGGAAACATAAAGGTAAGGTATTTTATGTGGTTCTTGTATGCTGCGCAATGTAATCTGGCATATTTCCTTTGAGAACGTTGTATTGATAATATGTTTTTTGTCCATATGGACTCTTTATAGTCATCTCAAATTCAAGGCCAGGTTGAAAATCTATGAATCATCTAACACAATAAGCCAGTTTGCATCTTAATAAAGCTGCACATGGCAAATAATAAGAACCTGATTGAGTCCTGCAAGATTGTTCTCCCAAAGGCCACAGTTTCCACACTGTAAAATCTAATAAGTTGGGTTTACTTAAAAAAAGCATGCAAACTGATTGCCTTGAAAAAACTAAGTAAAGTGAAATAGGAATAGTATGTTGTACTGACAAATGCTTAGTTAGTATAGTTAACTTACACAAGAGTTCTAGTAACTAAAAAAGAACTGTAGGGGGTACTTGATCCTTTCATTTAGGTTTCCTCATGACCTAGTAGAGCTACTCACTGACTCCCAGAATGCATTGCGCAGAATAAATTATGCAGTTGCTTTGTTTTAAAGTTGTTGTTTTTATTTGCCAATTTTATTTGCTGTCTTGTGTCAGCAGTAGCACAACAAAAAGAGCAAATACAATGGCTATTGTTACAATTAATGAAAATAAATTAAATTTAATTGCTACCATTGTTGTGATTCACGTGATGAATGTTTAAGTCTGTGTGTGACTTCAGCATATTACCACTCACTATTTAAGGATTATATAAAAAGCATATCAAGGTATTTATGAAAAATAAAATCTCAAAAAAGGTCATTATTAAACACACACATAAAAATGCTTTAATTAAAAAATAGGTCATTTTATAAAAGCAACCTATTTATTACTTTTCTTTGAAATCATATAACTCTGATTTCATAATGAATTTCTCCATTAATAGAGAGAAAATTATAGTAACATAAATGAAGTTTCAAGTGCCCAACCAAAGGGAATGCTAATCACTATAATGGTGAGCTGAAAAAAAAACAGCAATTAGCAACATATTAGTGCACTGCTGCCTCTCACTGGTTTATTAATGTCATTGGTTCCTTTGTGGCTACTTGAATATTTTAAGTAAGTGTCACTCAAAACAGTAAGTAAATTGTTTTATTTGCCTTGAAAGTAGCTGATACTTAATAAAACCTAGTAAGTATAACGACTAAGTAAAGATAACTAATTAAATCTAAGTAAGGTAAACTATTGGATTTTACAGTGCAGTTATCATAAGAAAGCTTCCTATCTGCCTAGAGGGGATGAGATGAAGCTCTGGCGAAACTCCCTGGACATTCAGAGAGAGATTCTGACACTGGGCAACCCTCCCACTATACCTCCTTCCAACCCCCATCAGATGAGGTGGATAATGGGGAAAGTACTACAGATAGTGTCCTTATGCGAAATGTTTCTGCATCTCTAGCTATAGTAATTTAAACACTTATGGTTTAATGGCAGTTACTTTTCTGAATTGTCCTTTCGGAGGAAATAATGATGAGGTGGCAGTAGTGCGCCAGTCTCGTCATGTGTAATGTGATGCATATTGTGTCGGTGATGTCATGGGAAGTTTGTGAATAGTTGTATCTGAGCGTAATTTTCCCGTTAATGCTGTTATTATAATTCTCCACACGTGAGGAATGAGCTCTGCTGAAATATACATCCTATCTGTTTTTTTTTTTTTTTCATTAAAGCAGATTTAGGGTAAGAGATAGAGAAGGAAAACTCGAAATGTCACTTTTGGTGGACTTCCCAGGCTAGATGTTTCTGTTGTTAATTTAGCACTTTTGTTCTTTTGCTTTTTGTCCTCTGACTAAATGCAAAGCGTTTAAGACCCGGCAGCCCAGTCACAGCTGTGTTTGCACTGTTTCCACAGCAAGGCCAGGTCCTGCTGGCAGCGCTCATTCACAAGTGCAGATATCTGTTATTCCACTTAAGTGAATGTGTATCTGTCATGGTCCAAGAGCAATGCATGGCCCAAATTCTGAGGTTTCTAGAAGACTTCAGAAGGTTAGCATTGTTGCCCCACTTTTCTTGTCCCTCTCTAAGAAACTAAAAATACAGTACAGAAAAGACTTTGGGGTCAAATGAGATGTGTCATGAAAAGTTAAGTCTAAAAGCATTGATAGACTTTTTAGGATGTTATGCTTGCAGTTTTAACTGTGGTGGTCTCAAAGTGTATCACATTATTCTACTCTGTTTATTTAGTTACAGTAACCTTAATCTAATCATAATCTTGTCTGTTATGTTTGTCTTCTTTCAGAATGGAGCTGATGATATAAAGAAGCACAGATGGTTTAAGTCAGTAGACTGGGATTCTGTGCCTTGTAGAAAACTCAAGGTAAAAGCACCACAGCTCTGTCGTATAGAGCTTTACAATATGTCCTGTTATTAAAGATTTACACCACTATTAATTTCTGAAAGATTTCCTAGTCATTACTGGCCACACAACAGAGCCAATGCCTCATTAAAAAGTGGTTATCTTTTACTTTATTTAATGTTAGAATTATATAGCCAGAATATTTCCCATGGTTTACTGGACATATTGCAGTGTTCCAGAAATACTTAGTAGTGCATAGTGGAAAGTGTACATGGCCATTCAGTTTGGGGTCAGTCAATTAAAAACCTAGTTAAAACACTAGCATTGTGAAATAATATTATATAATAACTGTTTGTTGTATTAAAATATTAATTTAATATGATAAAATATTAAAGGGGTCATGTGATTTTTTTTTTTTAAAGATCAATATTTGGTGTAACAGAATATGTTGACATGTTTAAATGTTTAAATACTGTATATTATTGTAGGTCCTTTATGCCCCGTCTCTCTCAAACGAGTCGTTTTCTACAAAGTCCCTCCTTCCAACAAGCGCAGTCTGCTCTGATTGGCCAACTGACCCAGTGCATTGTGATTGGCCGAACACTGCAAGCACTCGTCAGAAATGTAATGCCCCTTTCCATAATCACAAGCTTCATCTTTCAAAATAAATGTAAAGACAGTTAATAATGTCCTTAGTTTTACCATCAGTTCAAGTCCAGAAGGGGAACAGAGTCACGTGACAGACACAGTGATGAAGCTTGTATGTGTTTGCAGTACACAAGCCACGGGCGGTTAAGTCAGCGGACTCCACTGTGACCTCTCTCTCTCTCTCTCTCTCTCTCTCTCTCTCTCTCTCTCTCTCTCTCTCTCTCTCACACACACACACACACACACACACACACACACACGCGCAAAACTCTGCATTTGAACATTCAATAGCAAATACTTATACTAATAACAAAACATACTTCCAGTAGCTGATTCAGAAGCACCAGATTGTCATTGCAAAGTCAGAATAACATCCTCTCCCAGGTTCATGAAACAGTTGTCCATAAAATGTGTTGCTGTTCTGTTGTAAGTAATCTTAAAGATTCCTAAACGCATCTACTTTCGGATGGCCAAATTTCGCCTAGAAACACACAGCATCTCCATGACATGGCTGCTTCAACACTAACTGCGGTTACTGAAATTATGCCTTCTTTCTTTGCATTAACATTTGGCGGCATTATGCAAATATTTCCACATAGTGACGTAGACATGTGGGGGTGTGTTTGAATGAGTCGTTTTGGGGGGGGGGGGGGGGGTGACACAGTCTTCACTTTGCTAGAGAATATCTCTTTGGATTTGAGACTTTTGCAACTTTACAGATCTTCTTCATGCACCAAGAGCATGTTACACTCCAAAGAGAAAGGAAAAATTGCATCATATGACCCCTTTAATTTAATTGCTTAATTTATTCCTGTGATGGCAAAGCTGAATTTTCAGCAGCCATTACTACAGTCTTTAGTTTCACATGATCCTTCTGAAATAATTCTAATATGCTAATTTAGTATTATTATAAATGTTGAGGGGAAAAAACAGGAATACATTTGAAAACTTCAATTGATTTATAACAAAAATAAAAATAAATCTAAGTTCTTTAAAGTGTATGTAAAGCCTTTTTAATAACTTTCTGTCATTGCTGTGACAGCCACCCATAGTTCCCAAGGTGTCTCACGAGGGGGACACGTCTAACTTTGACACCTATCCAGAGGATGAGTGGAAGAAGGACACACCAGTGGCAGCTAAGGATTTGGAAATTTTCAAGAACTTCTGAAAGGATATTCTTTTGAATGAATAAAAAGACAGGACTGATGACAGATAATGATTAGATAATGAGCTGAAGTTTTAGCATAACCATTCAGGAGACATTAAAAGGTCAAAGCTGTATTATTATTATAGGCATGTCTTGCCTGCTTGTCCTTGAGTCCTGCACACTTGAGAAAGAGACTTCTTCTGGTCATCATTATTGTCATCATAATCATGGTCAAATGTTCCCCAGGAAACATTTCATCACTTCAACGTCTTGTAAGATGAGCAACTTGATTCAACACCCTCTTATAGGAGTCTCTTATATTATGCAAAATGATTTTTATATATATATACATTATTTTAAATAAGCAATATCAATATTCTGTTCAAGGTTCTTTTTGCTGGATCAACACAATGTCCTTGCTTTTGCCTAAACATCTATGGTCATGGGTTTTGTTTTGACTTTATACCTTAATTTTTTTTTTTTGCTGAATTAGAGCTTTAAGCCTGACTTATTTTCTTTCTAGTTATCTGAACTTGCTGTGTTGATCCTTTCCTCCCACATGGTATTACTATATAACATTTTGTAACATTAGGCCTGTTTCACACTGCACTAGCTGCGACAATGTGCTTTTATACTGGAAGCATTTCTCCTGCATAACAAACCCGCCAGTCTATACAAAAAATAAATACATATTCAAAATAAATAATGGCAATGAATTGTAAAATAGTCATTAATATTTGAGACTACAAAAATGTATAGTCTGAAATGTAATATACATGTCATTGTAGATTGATCCAAAAAAGTCATTAATCTACAGAACCCAAACTCCAAACTGTAGTGATAAACCGCTACTTGGATTCATTCATATTTACTAAACAGAAAGTGCTGCTTGTGTGTGTGTGTGTGTGTGTGTGTGTGCGCGTGCGTGCGTGCGTGTGTGTGTGTGTATTCCAGATAGCAGGTGAATCGTTCCCTCCCGTATTTCAATGGAAAACTGTAACCTGTTGATATTGTATGCAAGCCCATTTCTGTCACAAGAAAAAAAAAATGCTTTGGTATATCAATTATTACAAACCCGATTCCAAAAAAGTCGGGACACTGTACAAATTGTGAATAAAAACAGAATGCAATGATGTGGTAGTTTCAAATTTCAACATTTTATTCAGAATACAACATAGATGACATATCAAATGTTTAAACTGAGAAAATGTATGATTTTAAGGGAAAAATAAATTTCATGGCATCACACATCTCAAAAAAGTTGGGACAAGGCCATGTTTACCACTGTGTGGCATCCCCTCTTCTTTTTATAACATCTGGGGACTGAGGAGACAAGTTGCTCAAGTTTAGGAATAGGAATGTTGTCCCGTTCTTGTCTAATACAGACTTCTAGCTGCTCAACTGTCTTAGGTCTTCTTTGTCACATCTTCCTCTTTATGATGGGCCAAATGTTTTCTACGGGTGAAAGATCTGTTTTATGTTGAAATGTTTTATTTCAGAACTATGACTTCTGTATTTATTTTAAATTATCCTAATAATTTGACTTTTTATATCATAATATTGTTTACCAAAGCATTATTTTTATTTTTATGTAGTGGAAATGGGCTTTGATAAGGGCACCAAAATGAATGCATACAGGATTCGCCTGCAGTGTGAAACAGAATGTGTTTTTGTGTTCTATTGAGCTGCTTTTCATTCTTTTTTTTTTCTGTGTAAATGTGCACTATAGACATGTTTGACAATTGCACTGCATCTCAATTATTTTTTTTTTGTTTATGAGCACCACATTTTTAAGGTAGGTTAAATAAGTACAAATTGAACCCTGCCTTCTTTCCCATTCATCAGTGTTGCGGCTCTGCAGTTATAAATTATTGTGCAGCATCTCAAGTGCAAAAGCACGGTTTGTGTGAACAGCCCCAAGAATCCAAAGAGCTTTTGAACACATTCCTGTCAGGATGTCAGACTAAGAATACTAGATGAAGTAGAGCTACAGTAGCACTTACCTTATCAAACATGACCTCACAAACCTGTAGGTAACTAATAAATGAGCATTAATGCTTGTATTATGAGATGCCTGTTCAAATACTTTGGCTGTTGTGCTTAATGATGTTCTATATGTGTTTAATAATTGGTTGAGCGCATAAACGATTTCCTAGCCAGGTGTTTTCTAAAGTTGCCTTGTATAGATATGGGGGCAAATTTAGCAAACACAGTTTACATTGCTTTGGAATGCTACTTAATATATGTTTGACGTTTAAAAGCTTGCATAATTGGAAGAGAGCTAACTATGGTGTGAAATGCTTTAGAAATGTAGCTACTGTGCGTATGTTCAAAACAACTCTTCTGTTTCTGGACATAGTTTTTCTCAACTGCTTTTGTCTGAAGCAGTAATCTATCATTGTTAAGTCTACTGAATATCATTTATTTGATATTATCTCTTGAAATGACTGTTGTTTTTAAACTGCAAATGCAGTTTTATAGTAAGGAAACGAACATGCGGATTTCACATGGACTGTTACCATCTTGTTTTTTGTTTTGTTTTTGTTTTGTTTTGTTTCCTGTGTGAATAATTTTTGTTGTATTCTCAATTGTTTGTGTGTTCTTTTTTTACACTTGTATGAGTAGAAACAAAGGTATTTTATATTGTTTGGAGCAGCAATAACTGAAATGAAGTTCTATGAACAGAAAGATTTACATAGGATTTTATACTGGTTTTTAATCACTTTTCTTTCTTTTCTTTTTTAAGTTTATTGGTGCTATAATTTTACTGCCTTCTGAACATTTATCGTGTATTTTAGATGGTACAAGTGCAATGTTACCTGCAACCAAGGTGTTATAAATACATGAGAAAATCTGCAAATTCTATGTCCATGAAAATAAACTGAACTTTTCATGTGGCAAAACTGTTTGACTAAATATATTCCTCATGCTTGTTATATCTTTTCAGTGTACTCTGACCAAACTCGTTGAAGTCTTATTAAAATGAGTTGGATTCAGACTGAAGGCACCAAGCCATACGCTCATTCACACCAGCCTTAAAAACCTTTTAAACCACAATCTTAGTGGAAATTGTTAGACCATTTACTGTAAGAGTCTTTAATATATTCTCATTTTCCTATATACCCACGATTAAGTACTTGCCACAGATTCATATGCTAGTATTTTCCTCAGATGGTCCCTTTATAGTTTATTTTCCTTAAGTAGCCTATTAATGCAAAATGTATATTAAATATATGTTAGTAGTTAACCAAACAAATTAGCATCACTCCTTCTCTGTAAAAGCAGATGAATGATCTCATCCCAGGGAACTACACTGCGACCTTTTGAAATGACATTGCGACCCTAATTTCATGAGGTCAAAAATGGATCACTGATTATTTTTGTACCTTCCTTATGTTTTAGGCAATATGCTATGATTTACTATGAGCATTTATTAAAACAGAAATGTGTATTTTAAAAATACGTTTTATAACGTGCTCTGAGCATTCAACACATCAAGTTGTCTTCAGCCCCACGATGCGGGAAAGCTGAACTGAGCAGCTGGTTACTCGCACGCTGTGTTCGGTGCGCACGAGATAGCCGCGTCTCACGGACAGCAACACTGAACCGAGCCCTCCTTCAGGACGTTTGCGTCCTTCTGCACCTGAACGAACGAATACAAATCGCAGTTTAAACAAACAGAAAAGGATGCGAAAGAGCTTAATTCAGCACCGCTGTGTTCTGGTGTTTGGGACACACGCAGAGACACATCTCAAAGTCTTCTTGCTTTTGTACCGACCAATGCATACTAAATATATCAAAATACCTGTCTTGGAAATTGTGTTCGAAAAGTCTGTGGTTATGTCTTAAGTGAAAGTAAAGAGTTGGAAAGAAATCGGATGTGTATCATTATAATGAATGCATTGTCTCTTAAAGTGACCGCGCCTAATTTACTAGCTCTGCTGTCAGTGTCTTTAAAGTGTAACTAAACCCCTGCTCAGAGCCTGACTCCACCCACTGACAATATTTGAAAAATGCTGAAAAGTGGGCAGATCACAGCGGAGATAGAGGGGACGAACCTAGGGCGGGGCTGAGTGAGTGCGGCATGATCCAGAGACTCGCAGTGACGGATTGATTGACAGCCGCTGTCAGAGAAGCTAATATGGAGAGTGACTGTAATGACACAAGTAGCTTTGCAACAGAGCGATCATTTGAAGTAGAGGACTTTTCTTCCCCACTTTTACCTGAAGTGGAGGGTGTTCATATCAATTCGAGCCGCTGGCTCAAACTGCGGTCTTAACTCCCTCACTGCATCGCTTTTCAGCGCGAGCTGTGTGGAGAAGCCCATTTCCACCTCCATTGCGTTGGAGAAGCAATCCCGTGTAAAACGCAGTTTGCACACTCGAGCTCTAGGCGGGAACTTGCGGTCTTCCAGGCCAAATGCATGCAACCACTGGTGCTTAATTTTAAAGTCTGCTGGTAAACTATGCAGTCCAGCAGTGCTGTCACAACCAGCAACACACCTCCGTACCATCCTGACCACTGTACTAAATATAAATAAATCTACGCTAACTTGAAGATCTAAATAACTATATAATTGCTATGCTAAATAGATGCTATATTAGTCTATCCTGGTCATTACCAATACTCGCAATTCCATCTCCTGACTCATTACAGTGATTTTGATGGTTTTATACTGCCAAGGGCGTGGTGAGCTGGAAACCGCTTACGTCACCTGCCACCGCTTACGTCACTTGCCACCGCAACATCCAATAGGAAAAATCAACTGCAGTAGCCACCGTTCAACCTGAAGAGGGCAGCACTCAGACGTTTTTACACCATATATTGTAGAATTAAAACACTGTTACGTGGGAATGCATTGTGTTGTGTTGGTCTAGTGTTCCTTTTGGTGTGTTTCTCTTTCTTGTTACCCTCTAACTATCATGACTCGCAGGTGGAGCTGATAATGAGTGACCTGATTGGGGACGGGAGTGATTGCTGCTACTTAAAGCCACCTGAAGCATGGATCTGGAGCTCCCCGCTCTCATGGCTTCCTTGATTGAGAGACGTGTTGTTTTGTGTCTATGCTGTAACATATGGTGTACATGCTGACTGTGGAATGAGACAACTGTTGTAAATCATTACTTTACTTTTCTAAGTTGATCTGTTATGTGGAACCTTAATATTTATCTTAAACCCTAATCATTTGGAGCATAGTAGGGAGGTGGGTGCCTTTTTTTATTTATTACTCGTTTTCTCTTGTTTGTGATAAGTAGGGAGGTAAGCTTTTGTATATTTTGTTTATTATCTGAATTCTAGGTTAGAATCCTTAATATAGTTAGCTTTGTTTTATTTGTTTTGGCTTTTCCCCCTCCTGAAATGTATATGCTCTTTACTACCTTATGTTTAATAAACTTACTTTTTATACTTTAAAGTATCTTTGATGTTTTGAAGCCCTGGGAGTGAGAGCGGGGACTCCAGGGATCTTATTTGGATCCCTGTTATTTTGTTATGAATGTTTCTTCTGTTCTCTTTGAGTAGAGACTTTTGTTAATTCGTAACAATTGGGGGCTCGTCCGCTTGTTTTTTTTTTTTTGTTTTTGATTTAACAAGTGGAAGTGACCGCTTGTCTAATTGTATGAGGAACGAACAAGTGTTAACAATCCATGTACTGTCGTCTTGGTGAGTAAAATGTACTCCAATTTTGTCTTGCTGATTTAAGTGTAAAGAAGTAATGAATGTTAATAATGGAGTTGGATGTCAGATAATTTATAGAAAAACCTACTATACAGCAGTTTGAGGCATTTCGAAAGAAAGATCTAATACAGATTGCTGAAGTTTTGGAGGTTTCTGTAGTAAGCTCTGCATCTAAACAGGTAGTGAAAGCTGAAGTTTATGCTAAACTGGTTGAGCGAGGTTTTTTTTCTGCTGATATGGATAGCGAAATTGAAAAGAGTGATGTTTTAGAAGCTGCTAAAACTGATTTGACCTCTCAACCAGATCCTTTGCTCTTGTTAAGATTAAAAGAAGTGGAGTTACAAATAAAACGTCAAGAACATGAGAATAGTACGTTACATCTACGTGAATTAGAGCTGGTGCACATGGAAAAAGAGAGAGAGCGTGCGTTTGCTGCTGTTTCACCTGTGGTGACTACTGGGCATGTAAGCATGCCTTTATCTACGCAGCCTGCTGCTGTTAATTTGTTCGATCCAAGTAAATACATTAAACTTGTGCCTCCTTTTCGAGAGTCAGAAGCCGATGCTTATTTTATTGCATTTGAGCGCATTGCTGCTAAGCTTAACTGGCCGAAAGATATGTGGGGGTTAATGCTACAATGCAGTTTAGTAGGGAAAGCTCAAGAAGAATGTTCTGCTTTGCCCATTGAGGAGTCTCTAAATTATGATTTGGTGAAAGCTGCTGTTTTGTGAGTTTACGAACTTGTGCCTGAAGCGTACAGACAAAAGTTTCGTAACTATACTAAATCTGCTAAACAAACTTTTGTGCAGTTTGCACGTGATAAGAGGGCTCTGTTAGAAAAATGGTGCGCTGCTTCTAAAACGACTACGTTTGAGCAACTTCAAGAACTGATTCTGTTGGAGGATTTTAAAAACTGTTTTTCAGACAATTTAGTGATTTACCTAAATGAGCAAAAGGTTAATTCCCTTTCAGCCGCTGCAGTGTTGGCGGATGAATATATTCTGACACATAAGACTGTATTTTCTTCTGCTTCTAGCCCGAAACATAGTACTCCGATGCTTTCGTGTGGAGAAACCTTTGATGTACACTCGCTCAACGAAATCTATGATGCGCTCTGCAGTGCAGGGTAAGGAACAGAGCAAGAGTGGTGAGAATAAAAGGGTTTGCTTCTATTGCTTAGATCCAAATCATCTTATTGTTGATTGTAATGCTTGGAAGAAAAAGAATGCTGCCTTCAAACCTAAAGGGGTAGCTAATATTGTTCTTGAGCAAATGTCCGGTGTTGAGAATTTTTCAGACAGTTCTGCATTTACTCCCTTTGTATTTAAGGGTAGTGTGTCAATTTCTCCTGGTGGTGCCATGAAGTCAATCTCGATTTTGAGGGATACGGGGTCAGCTCAATCGTTTATATTGGAGAGTGCATTACCCTTCTCAGATGTGACGTACACTGGAACTGATGTGTTGGTTCGGGGAATCGAATTGAACTGTGTTAAAATTCCTCTTCACTCTGTGTTTTTGACTTCTGATTTAGTTGCAGGTCCTGTTAAAGTGGGGTTATGCTCAAGACTGCCTGTAGAGGGCGTAAGTCTAATCTTGGGAAATGACCTGGCGGGTGCTAAAGTTTTTCCTCATGCAATTGTAGCGAAGACTCCGGTTTGTGATGGGGAGCTTGCCAGTAGATTTCCTTCAACATTTTCAGCATGTGCTGTCACTCGTGCACAGGCACACAAAAATGAGGATGTGATTGATCTGTCTGACACTTTTCTTGTTTCTCCAGATTCTCCCTCTGAGTTAAGGTTATCTGTATATCCTAGTGTGGGCAACAGTGATAATGATATTTCTGATCAAGAACCTTCTCTGACGATGGGGAGAGAACAACTTGGAAAAACTCAAAAGTCTGACCCTTCTCTAACGCGCTGTGTTGAGGCCATGGAGGGTAAAGTGAAAGGAGGTAATGCTGATGGGGTACGGTATTTCTGGGACCGAGGCGTCTTAATGCGTGAGTGGCTATCTCGTAATGCGAAGGAGGCTGGAGTAAGTCCAGATTATCAGATTGTATTACCTTCTGGTTACCGAAAGGCTGTGCTTAAACTTGCTCATGACCACCCACTGTCTGGTCATTTAGGTAGTACTAAAACCTTTTTGCGAGTAGCTAAGTATTTTTATTGGCCTGGTTTAAGATCTGCTGTGTCAAGACATTGTCGTTCATGTCACGTATGCCAAATTTCTGGTAAACCAAACCAAACAATTCGTCCAGCTCCTTTGCAGCCTATTCCAGTGATGGGAGAACCATTTGAACGACTCATTCTTGACTGTGTTGGTCCCCTACCGAAATCGAAATCAGGTTACCAGTATATTTTAACGCTAATGTGTGCCACGACTCGTTTTCCAGAGGCAATACCATTGCGTAACATCAAAGCGAAAACCATTGTGAAAGAGTTGATTAAATTTTGTTCAACGTTTGGGTTACCTCGTGTGATCCAGACCGATCAGATAACAAATTTTAAATCTAAAGTGTTTGAGCAAGTGTTGAAAGGAATTTCCGTTAATCACGTAGTGTCGAGTGCATATCATCCGCAGTCGCAGGGAGCGCTAGAGAGATTTCACCAGACGCTCAAATCAATGATGCGGGCGCACTGTGTGGAAGCCGGTAACGACTGGGCTGATGATCTCCCTTTGCTTTTATTTGCGATAAGGGAAACCGTTCAAGAATCGTTGGGGTTTAGTCCTGCAGAGCTCATTTTTGGACATACGGTTCGGGGTCCTTTGAGGTTATTACGCAAACAACTTGTTAGTAATGACACCCCGTTTGTTCTCCTATCCGAGTATGTTCATTCTATTCGTGAACGTCTTCGTAGGACTGTGACATTGCGAAGAAAAATTTGTCTGAGTCGCAGACTGAGATGAAGGAGCATTATGACCGTAAAACTGTCGCTCATTCTTTTCATCCTGGTGAATCTGTTTTGCTATTAATGGCAGTGCCAGGGTCTGCTCTGCAACCAAGATTTTCAGGTCCTTATAGGGTGACGAAAAAGTTGAGTGACACGAATTATCGGATTTGCACGCCTGATCGTCAGAGGAAGTCGCGGATAGTTCATGTTAACATGTTAAAGTCTTATGTGCAAGACGAGTCTGCCCTTGTTAAGCCGAGTGTCGTAGTTGGGTCGACTGTAATAGAGGAGATGGAACAGGATTTTTCTGTACCTTGTGGTCATCTGTCGAACTCCGTAATCTTGAATAAATTGGAATCTCACTTAAGTTATTTAGCTCCGAATCAAAAGAAAGATATCGTTGAGTTAATTGAAAGTCATCGTTCACTATTTGGTGACATTCCATCACAGACTACAGTACTTCAGCATGATATCGACGTCGGAAACACGCAGCCAATAAGACAGCACCCTTTTCGGCTTAATCCGAGAAAGCGTGAGTTAATGAAAATGGAGGTCGAGTATTTACGTGAGAATAACTTTGCGAGACCCAGTTTGAGTGCGTGGAGTTCGCCTTGCTTGTTGGTTCCCAAGGCTGATTCATCGGTTCGGTTCTGCACTGACTATCGCAAAGTCAACGCAGTAACTAAACCTGACTCGTTCCCACTTCCACGGATGGAAGACTGTATAGATCGGGTTGGTCCCGCAAAGTTTGTGACAAAATTAGATCTTCTTAAGGGGTACTGGCAAGTACCTCTTACTTCTCGGGCCTCAGAGATTTCAGCGTTTGTGACCCCTGATGATTTTATGCAGTACTCCGTTATGGCGTTCGGGATGCGAAATGCACCATCAACTTTCCAACGTTTGATGCGTATTGTACTAAGTGGAGTGCAGAAATGTGAAGCTTATCTAGACGATATTGTAATATATTCTTCTAGCTGGGAAGAACATTTGAGTTCCCTGCGTGAAGTGCTTTCACGTTTTTTGTGATGCGTCTCTGACTCTGAACCTAGCAAAATGTGAGTTCGCCAAGGCAACAGTGGTTTACTTGGGGAAAAGGGTGGGTCAGGGTCAGGTATGCCCGATTGATGCGAAGATTGCATCTGTTATGAAGATTCCAGTACCAGTGAATAAAAGAGAACTGCATCGATTTTTGGGGATGGCAGGTTATTACAGAGGGTTCTGTCGTAACTTTGCCAGTGTTGTATTACCCTTAACCGATCTCCTCAGCACAGCTCGAGTATTTGTGTGGTCTCCTGCTTGTGAGGAAGCTTTTCGTACAGCTAAGGATTTGCTGTGTAACGCTCCTGTTTTGGCAGCGCCAGAGTTTACACGCTCTTTCAAGCTGGAAGTGGATGCCTCTGCTACTGGCGCTGGTGCGGTTTTACTTCAAGAGAGTGAGTTTAATGTTGATCACCCAGTTTGTTACTTCTTGAAAAAGTTCACGTTATGTCAACGCAGGTATAGTACCATCGAAAAAGAGGCTCTTGCATTGTTATTAGCGTTGCAACATTTCGAGGTGTATTTAGGTGGAAGTTCATTTCCAATTATTGTCTATACGGACCACAACCCACTTGTGTTCTTGGCCCGGATGTCGAATTCAAATCAACGCTTAATGCGCTGGGCGTTGATAGTTCAAGAGTTTGACTTGGATATTCGACATAAAAAAGGCTCGCAGAATACTGTTGCGGATGCGCTGTCCCGCGTTTATGGTGCTGAAGTGTAAGATCTAAATGCGGCGGTGCAGTGTAGGTAATGCAAACTTCTTGTTAGCATTTCTTTTGGTGGGGAGGTGTTACGTGGGAATGCATTGTGTTGTGTTGGTCTAGTGTTCCTTTTGGTGTGTTTCTCTTTCTTGTTACCCTCTAACTATCATGACTCGCAGGTGGAGCTGATAATGAGTGACCTGATTGGGGACGGGAGTGATTGCTGCTACTTAAAGCCACCTGAAGCATGGATCTGGAGCTCCCCGCTCTCATGGCTTCCTTGATTGAGAGACTTGTTGTTTTGTGTCTATGCTTTAACATATGGTGTACATGCTGACTGTGGAATGAGACAACTGTTGTAAATCATTACTTTACTTTCTAAGTTGATCTGTTATGTGGAACCTTAATATTTATCTTAAACCCTAATCATTTGGAGCATAGTAGGGAGGTGGGTGCCTTTTTTTTATTTATTACTCATTTTCTCTTGTTTGTGATAAGTAGGGAGGTAAGCTTTTGTATATTTTGTTTATTATCTGAATTCTAGGTTAGAATCCTTAATATAGTTAGCTTTGTTTTGTTATTTGTTTTGGCTTTTCCCCCTCCTGAAATGTATATGCTCTTTACTACCTTATGTTTAATAAACTTACTTTTTATACTTTAAAGTATCTTTGATGTTTTGAAGCCTTGGGAGTGAGAGCGGGGACTCCAGGGATCTTATTTGGATCCCTGTTATTTTGTTATGAATGTTTCTTCTGTTCTCTTTGAGTAGAGACTTTTGTTAATTCGTAACAATTGGGGGCTCGTCCGCTTGTTTTTTTGTTTTTTTTTTTGATTTAACAAGTGGAAGTGACCGCTTGTCTAATTGTATGAGGAACGAACAAGTGTTAACAATCCATGTACTGTCGTCTTGGTGAGTAAAATGTACTCCAATTTTGTCTTGCTGATTTAAGTGTAAAGAAGTAATGAATGTTAATAATGGAGTTGGATTTCAGATAATTTATAGAAAAACCTACTATACAGCAGTTTGAGGCATTTCGAAAGAAAGATATAATACAGATTGCTGAAGTTTTGGAGGTTTCTGTAGTAAGCTCTGCATCTAAACAGGTAGTGAAAGCTGAAGTTTATGCTAAACTGGTTGAGCGAGGTTTTTTTTCTGCTGATATGGATAGCGAAATTGAAAAGAGTGATGTTTTAGAAGCTGCTAAAACTGATTTGACCTCTCAACCAGATCCTTTGCTCTTGTTAAGATTAAAAGAAGTGGAGTTACAAATAAAACGTCAAGAACATGAGAATAGTACGTTACATCTACGTGAATTAGAGCTGGTGCACATGGAAAAAGAGAGAGAGCGTGCGTTTGCTGCTGTTTCACCTGTGGTGACTACTGGGCATGTAAGCATGCCTTTATCTATGCAGCCTGCTGCTGTTAATTTGTTCGATCCAAGTAAATACATTAAACTTGTGCCTCCTTTTCGAGAGTCAGAAGCCGATGCTTATTTTATTGCATTTGAGCGCATTGCTGCTAAGCTTAACTGGCCGAAAGATATGTGGGGGTTAATGCTACAATGCAGTTTAGTAGGGAAAGCTCAAGAAGAATGTTCTGGTTTGCCCATTGAGGAGTCTCTAAATTATGATTTGGTGAAAGCTGCTGTTTTGCGAGTTTACGAACTTGTGCCTGAAGCGTACAGACAAAAGTTTCGTAACTATACTAAATCTGCTAAACAAACTTTTGTGCAGTTTGCACGTGATAAGAGGGCTCTGTTAGAAAAATGGTGCGCTGCTTCTAAAACGACTACGTTTGAGCAACTTCAAGAACTGATTCTGTTGGAGGATTTTAAAAACTGTTTTTCAGACAATTTAGTGATTTACCTAAATGAGCAAAAGGTTAATTCCCTTTCAGCCGCTGCAGTGTTGGCGGATGAATATATTCTGACACATAAGACTGTATTTTCTTCTGCTTCTAGCCCGAAACATAGTACTCCGATGCTTTCAAGTGTGGAGAAACCTTTGATGTACACTCGCTCAACGAAATCTATGATGCGCTCTGCAGTGCAGGGTAAGGAATAGAGCAAGAGTGGTGAGAATAAAA
Organism: Carassius carassius; assembly: GCF_963082965.1. Lineage (NCBI taxonomy): Eukaryota > Metazoa > Chordata > Actinopteri > Cypriniformes > Cyprinidae > Carassius > Carassius carassius. The sequence continues at coordinate 24,308,573 of NC_081760.1, forward strand.
GGGTTTGCTTCTATTGCTTAGATCCAAATCATCTTATTGTTGATTGTAATGCTTGGAAGAAAAAGAATGCTGCCTTCAAACCTAAAGGGGTAGCTAATATTGTTCTTGAGCAAATGTCCGGTGTTGAGAATTTTTCAGACAGTTCTGCATTTACTCCCTTTGTATTTAAGGGTAGTGTGTCAATTTCTCCTGGTGGTGCCATGAAGTCAATCTCGATTTTGAGGGATACGGGGTCAGCTCAATCGTTTATATTGGAGAGTGCATTACCCTTCTCAGATGTGACGTACACTGGAACTGATGTGTTGGTTCGGGGAATCGAATTGAACTGTGTTAAAATTCCTCTTCACTCTGTGTTTTTGACTTCTGATTTAGTTGCAGGTCCTGTTAAAGTGGGGTTATGCTCAAGACTGCCTGTAGAGGGCGTAAGTCTAATCTTGGGAAATGACCTGGCGGGTGCTAAAGTTTTTCCTCATGCAATTGTAGCGAAGACTCCGGTTTGTGATGGGGAGCTTGCCAGTAGATTTCCTTCAACATTTTCAGCATGTGCTGTCACTCGTGCACAGGCACACAAAAATGAGGATGTGATTGATCTGTCTGACACTTTTCTTGTTTCTCCAGATTCTCCCTCTGAGTTAAGGTTATCTGTATATCCTAGTGTGGGCAACAGTGATAATGATATTTCTGATCAAGAACCTTCTCTGACGATGGGGAGAGAACAACTTGGAAAAACTCAAAAGTCTGACCCTTCTCTAACACGCTGTGTTGAGGCCATGGAGGGTAAAATGAAAGGAGGTAATGCTGATGGGGTACGGTATTTCTGGGACCGAGGCGTCTTAATGCGTGAGTGGCTATCTCGTAATGCGAAGGAGGCTGGAGTAAGTCCAGATTATCAGATTGTATTACCTTCTGGTTACCGAAAGGCTGTGCTTAAACTTGCTCATGACCACCCACTGTCTGGTCATTTAGGTAGTACTAAAACCTTTATGCGAGTAGCTAAGTATTTTTATTGGCCTGGTTTAAGATCTGCTGTGTCAAGACATTGTCGTTCATGTCACGTATGCCAAATTTCTGGTAAACCAAACCAAACAATTCGTCCAGCTCCTTTGCAGCCTATTCCAGTGATGGGAGAACCATTCGAACGACTCATTCTTGACTGTGTTGGTCCCCTACCGAAATCGAAATCAGGTTACCAGTATATTTTAACGCTAATGTGTGCCACGACTCGTTTTCCAGAGGCAATACCATTGCGTAACATCAAAGCGAAAACCATTGTGAAAGAGTTGATTAAATTTTGTTCAACGTTTGGGTTACCTCGTGTGATCCAGACCGATCAGGGAACAAATTTTAAATCTAAAGTGTTTGAGCAAGTGTTGAAAGGAATTTCCGTTAATCACGTAGTGTCGAGTGCATATCATCCGCAGTCGCAGGGAGCGCTAGAGAGATTTCACCAGACGCTCAAATCAATGATGCGGGCGCACTGTGTGGAAGCCGGTAACGACTGGGCTGATGATCTCCCTTTGCTTTTATTTGCGATAAGGGAAACCGTTCAAGAATCGTTGGGGTTTAGTCCTGCAGAGCTCATTTTTGGACATACGGTTCGGGGTCCTTTAAGGTTATTACGCGAACAACTTGTTAGTAATGACACCCCGCTTGTTCTCGTATCCGAGTATGTTCATTCTATTCGTGAACGTCTTCGTAGGACTTGTGACATTGCGAAGAAAAATTTGTCTGAGTCGCAGACTGAGATGAAGGAGCATTATGACCGTAAAACTGTCGCTCATTCTTTTCATCCTGGTGAATCTGTTTTGCTATTAATGGCAGTGCCAGGGTCTGCTCTGCAACCAAGATTTTCAGGTCCTTATAGGGTGACGAAAAAGTTGAGTGACACGAATTATCGGATTTGCACGCTTGATCGTCGGAGGAAGTCGTGGATAGTTCATGTTAACATGTTAAAGTCTTATGTGCAAGACGAGTCTGCCCTTGTTAAGCCGAGTGTCGTAGTTGGGTCGACTGTAATAGAGGAGATGGAACAGGATTTTTCTGTACCTTGTGGTCATCTGTCGAACTCCGTAATCTTGAATAAATTGGAATCTCACTTAAGTTATTTAGCTCCGAATCAAAAGAAAGATATCGTTGAGTTAATTGAAAGTCATCGTTCACTATTTGGTGACATTCCATCACAGACTACAGTACTTCAGCATGATATCGACGTCGGAAACACGCAGCCAATAAGACAGCACCCTTTTCGGCCTAATCCGAGAAAGCGTGAGTTAATGAAAACGGAGGTCGAGTATTTACGTGAGAATAACTTTGCGAGACCCAGTTTGAGTGCGTGGAGTTCGCCTTGCTTGTTGGTTCCCAAGGCTGATTAATCGGTTCGGTTCTGCACTGACTATCGCAAAGTCAACGCAGTAACTAAACCTGACTCGTTCCCACTTCCACGGATGGAAGACTGTATAGATCGGGTTGGTCCCGCAAAGTTTGTGACAAAATTAGATCTTCTTAAGGGGTACTGGCAAATGCACCATCAACTTTCCAACGTTTGATGCGTATTGTACTAAGTGGAGTGCAGAAATGTGAGGCTTATCTAGATGATATTGTAATATATTCTTCTAGCTGGGAAGAACATTTGAGTTCCCTGCGTGAAGTGCTTTCACGTTTTTTGTGATGCGTCTCTGACTCTGAACCTAGCAAAATGTGAGTTCGCCAAGGCAACAGTGGTTTACTTGGGGAAAAGGGTGGGTCAGGGTCAGGTATGCCCGATTGATGCGAAGATTGCATCTGTTATGAAGATTCCAGTACCAGTGAATAAAAGAGAACTGCATCGATTTTTGGGGATGGCAGGTTATTACAGAGGGTTCTGTCGTAACTTTGCCAGTGTTGTATCACCCTTAACCGATCTCCTCAGCACAGCTCGAGTATTTGTGTGGTCTCCTGCTTGTGAGGAAGCTTTTCGTACAGCTAAGGATTTGCTGTGTAACGCTCCTGTTTTGGCAGCGCCAGAGTTTACACGCTCTTTCAAGCTGGAAGTGGATGCCTCTGCTACTGGCGCTGGTGCGGTTTTACTTCAAGAGAGTGAGTTTAATGTTGATCACCCAGTTTGTTACTTCTTGAAAAAGTTCACGTTATGTCAACGCAGGTATAGTACCATCGAAAAAGAGGCTCTTGCATTGTTATTAGCGTTGCAACATTTCGAGGTGTATTTAGGTGGAAGTTCATTTCCAATTATTGTCTATACGGACCACAACCCACTTGTGTTCTTGGCCCGGATGTCGAATTCAAATCAACGCTTAATGCGCTGGGCGTTGATAGTTCAAGAGTTTGACTTGGATATTCGACATAAAAAAGGCTCGCAGAATACTGTTGCGGATGCGCTGTCCTGCGTTTATGGTGCTGAAGTGTAAGATCTAAATGCGGCGGTGCAGTGTAGGTAATGCAAACTTCTTGTTAGCATTTCTTTTGGTGGGGAGGTGTTACGTGGGAATGCATTGTGTTGTGTTGGTCTAGTGTTCCTTTTGGTGTGTTTCTCTTTCTTGTTACCCTCTAACTATCATGACTCGCAGGTGGAGCTGATAATGAGTGACCTGATTGGGGACGGGAGTGATTGCTGCTACTTAAAGCCACCTGAAGCATGGATCTGGAGCTCCCCGCTCTCATGGCTTCCTTGATTGAGAGACTTGTTGTTTTGTGTCTATGCTGTAACATATGGTGTACATGCTGACTGTGGAATGAGACAACTGTTGTAAATCATTACTTTACTTTTCTAAGTTGATCTGTTATGTGGAACCTTAATATTTATCTTAAACCCTAATCATTTGGAGCATAGTAGGGAGGTGGGTGCCTTTTTTTATTTATTACTCATTTTCTCTTGTTTGTGATAAGTAGGGAGGTAAGCTTTTGTATATTTTGTTTATTATCTGAATTCTAGGTTAGAATCCTTAATATAGTTAGCTTTGTTTTGTTATTTGTTTTGGCTTTTCCCCCTCCTGAAATGTATATGCTCTTTACTACCTTATGTTTAATAAACTTACTTTTTATACTTTAAAGTATCTTTGATGTTTTGAAGCCTTGGGAGTGAGAGCGGGGACTCCAGGGATCTTATTTGGATCCCTGTTATTTTGTTATGAATGTTTCTTCTGTTCTCTTTGAGTAGAGACTTTTGTTAATTCGTAACAACACTTTATACTCAAATGTCAAAAAAGTTACTCGAATCAATGAACAGCACTAATAAAGCCCCATTCTTATAGATCATTAACTAAAAAAAGTTGGTTTAGGGTTTAGTTACTCTTTAATGTATGAAAATGAAAGTAAATCACTCACTGCTCTTGATTGAATTACTTTGTAGTTTTAACAACAATTTATCCACAGTCAAACCAAAAATCAGATCTAATTGATTATATAGTTTTACTGGTGGGTGAAGGACACTAGTTCATTTATGTAAGTTAGTATAGCTAAACTGTGAAATATTATACCCAAAAAGTCTTCATACTGTAGACATCCAGTGAAATTGATAAAAAAAAAATTGGCAGATAAATTTCCTTGATTTTTAAAAAATGTTTTATTTATTAAAACTAACAAAGTATGTTTTTTTTTTTTTTTTACATTGAACAATGATGGAGCTATTCTTTACCCATCTTCTATGGTGTTTTCTTAGCAGCATACTGTATAAAACAAAAACAGCTCCTTATAAAAAAAAATGAAAATGTTATATTAGTTATGAACAAATACAAAGATGTAACTTTTTATATGGAACTCTATAACTCTTTATATTGAGTGTTTTTTTACTCAATTGGTTCTCTATAGGGCTAATGTTTTTTGGAACAAAGCAGGAATTATGGTCTGTCTGAAATGGGCTCGTGAAGGAATATTGTAACGGGGCTCAATTACATTAAGCATGTTCCTAAAACCTACGTTTTTCACTACAGAGTAAGGCGCTCGCTCACTCAGTACGCGCTGAAGGCTCGTTGCAAAATGGCTAATGCGTTTAACAGACCCGAAATAGAAGATCCTCCAATAACCAACAGGTCTGGTTTTTGGGTGCACTTCGGATTCCCTGTAAGCTATAATGGTGATGATAGAATGAATGGTAAATAGTAAGGTCTCATATCCGCGGCTATAACGTAAATGTAGCCTACCAATCGCCGTGGTGATGTTTTTTGCCCTGTTTGAATCCGTTGGAAATGTCTGTCTAAATGCTGCGGGGATAGTTTGTTGCGTGTATGTTTTTTTCGTCTTTTCCCAGATACTGACACACTAAGGTGATGTCGGCGTAAATGAGTTGACATGTTTCAAATATTCCCGCTGGTGTTTTTTTGTTTTTTTTGTATTCCCGCTGTTGTACCCTAGATGCGACATATCGTTGTTTTTTTTATCCACCACTCTCTTGCCATCACCATTATAGCTTACAGGGAATCCAAAGTGCACCCAAACACCAGACCCGTTGGTTATTGGAGGATCTTCTATTTCTGGTCTGTTAAACGCATTGGCCATTTTGCAATGAGCCTTCAGCGCGTACTGAGTGGGCGAGCGCCTGACTGAGTAGCCTAACATAAACATATAAGTTGGTGTTTTTTTCTTCTTCGGGGGTGTCAGGGGCGTTGCCTGTTACGTCGTTTGGGTTATTGGGCTACCTTGTTGAAAGCATATCATTATATTTCACAATTTTTTTTATTTTCCAAATATAATTAATTAGTCCAACGAACCGTTCGGTCCATAATGCGTACCGCGTACCGAACGGTTCAATACGAATACACGCATCGTTACACCCCTAATATATATATATATATATATATATATATATATATATATATATATATATATATATATATATTAAACTAGGGAACTGACCATGTTTTGCTTAAGTGTTTATTTCTTTATTTGCTAATGCAACCTTTTCACACCACAGACTGAACAAAATTAAGCATTGCTTGGTAATTGTTCAACAAAGTATGGATAGTTGTGTAAATATTGTCATACTGACAGTTGTCTGAAATTTTTGGTTGATTTCATATCTTTCTATCAAAGTTATCTGATATTATCAAGATGAATTTGTTCTGACACAGTTTAACTCTTGAGTTCTTGTCATATTTTATTACCAATTTCTAAACTTTAACAAATAAACTGTGATAATGTGAGAAATGTTGAAGGTGTCTGAATACATTTTGGTTTGACTGTGTATTTTATTTTACAGTGAAGACTATGCAGTGCTATTTTAAATTAGTTTCTGGACACCTACAAATAATAAAAATAAAGAAACGTAACCATTGTGTAAATAGCACAAATAAATAGAACGAACATACAGTAAATATTAAACCATTTCAAACAGGGCCCACTGTACAATCTGCACCAGGGCCCCTCTAACACCAGCTGTGGCCGTGGGTTAAGGTACCAAGATGTAGCAATGCACTGTGTGTACTGTAAGAAATAAAACAAGAAGGCATGTGGTTTAAAAGATGGCAAGCAAAATAAAAAGCACATCTGTATGCAATACAGTTTCATTATTGTTCATTATTATACAGAGTGGCTTACTATAAATAATTTGTGTGACCAAATTTTGTTTTGTGCAAGTTACTGAAAAAGTTAGTCACGCAAGTGCCACCAGTGGAAAAGGTTAGTGTAGTTCCCTGCATCCATTAAAGGGTTAGTTTACCAAGATAGCAAAATTATGTCATTAATAACTTACCCTCATGTTGTTCCAAACCCGTAAGACCTCCATTTATCTTTGGAACACAGTTTAAGATATTTTAGATTTGGTCCGAGAGCTCTCAGTCCCTCCATTAAAACTGTGTGTACAATATACTGTCCATGTTCAGAAAGGTAAGAAAAACATCATCAAATTAGTCCATGTGACATCAGAGGGTCGGTTAGAATTTTTTGAAGCATCGAAAATACATTTTAGTCCAAAAATAGCAAAAACTACGACTTTATTCAGCATTGTCTTCTCTTCCGTGTCTGTTGTGAGAGAGAGTTCAAATCAAAGCAGTCTGGATATCCGGTTCGCGAACGAATCGTTCGATGTAACCTGTCTTCTCATCAGACCACCACCACACCAGCAATGAGGTGTTATCATAGAGAGAACCCCACCCATCTAACAACTCCATCTCATGCTGCCTTCACATGCTAGCAGACATGAACGGCCTCTCAAGTTGTATTTACAACTAGGAACTTTAGTGACTGCTAATTTTAGGGGGGCATTTACACATCAACAAATTCAACTAAGAACGGAAATCTTCTTATGCACTTTGGCTTTTCATTTACACAACAACAAGGTTTTGGGGGCCTGAAAACACAAACTTTTGAAAATGGGGTTTTTAAAGAGCAAGTTGTTGAAAAACGGTACCGTTATTGTCTCTTTGCGAACTACATACAAAAATGTGGATTTGTGAACACCGTGACATCGTGTGCATGCATATTATGTGTATTCTAACCTCTCTGGCTTTGTAGATGAGTTCATATGTGCACAAACACATAGTCTTTACAAAGTGTCAACACCAACTACTCCCCTGGCATGCATCATGCAGCGTTTTTAGTCATTTTCCACAGAACATTTTGAACGACAGCTGTTTTAATGCAAAACTTTTTCAAAAACACAAAGAAAAATCTATTCCAATATTAGTACATTAATGATGTGTAAACAAAATCTAAGGTGGCTTATTTGTTTTTCTTTTTTTGCAAAAATATAATTTATTCTACAAAGACTTCTATATAGCATAGTCAATGTATACACTATTGTGAGTGATAAATGGGATGCTTAGATTTTCTCAAGCAGTAAGCAAGAATGAACCTGGTGTCCTTTGTGATTCCTGTTATTTCCTAACACAAAGCAGCTGAACTCATAATTACACTTTCAGAAGTTTCACTAATTGTGATATAAAAGGCGTTTTATTGTGAGAACTGTTGGATATGGTTGATTATTTTATAATCTAACATGGCCTGTTCCACTTTAGAGGTCTTGACCTTCAGCTGTATCCAACAAATAATCATGCATCATAATTGTGACATAATCGGTTGAATTAATATTCTGTTTATTGTATTAAAAATTTCATTTTATTATTTTTTAAAGACTAAAGAATTGTGCACTCATCAGAAAGCTATTTGAAGGTTACACCAAGCAATGCCCTTCTTCTTAAAAGGAAGTAGTGTGTATGTGAATGAGATCAAGCTGCTTTCAGATACTGGACTTGGTTTGCACTTGGATTTGAACTTTTTTTCTGTGCAGAATTATTATATGCAGGTCTTTCACTGATGCACACCTGTTAATACTTAGGAAGGGAAGCCGTCTGAGAGTTTGTCTCGGTCAGACAAACCGATGGTTTATCCCAGATTTGGTTCACAGTCAGTCTGCTGGAGAAGCTTTGCATTATTGAGATCCAGCATTCAGTCAAATATAAATAAATAAAAAATGTAACATTTAAAGTTCCAGGTTGACATTTCATGATTTTCCTATTCTTTCTCTAATTGAACTAATTATAACCAAAATCTCAACTTCCTACCATGCTTCAGATGTCCTCCATTAAGATTGATGTTTGACTCTTCTTGATTCTCAGTGTATCAGAACACTTTTGTGTGTGTGTGTGTGTGTGTGTGTGTGTGTGTGTGTGTGTGTGTGTGTGTGTGTGTGTGTGTGTCTGTATACCAGGCGACCTGGGAGTGAACAGGTTGGAATAGGTATTATCTCGTTTAGGTATTAAGACCAAATATCTTTTTAGGTTTTAAAGGGAAAGTTTACAATTTCTTTTAAATGCGCTCACTGCAGGGAGCTTCTTCTTAATAATTAAAGGAACTGTAAGCATTTTCAAGCATTCTAGCTTCAACCATTCTCCACAGACATCAACAAACTTGCAAAAGTAGTCACCTAACGTCAACTTACAGCACCTTTAACTGTTCTCAAAATTCAGTAATTCAGTCAGATGTGCATTGTATTGTAAGAAATCTAAAAACACCAATGAAATTTGATGAAGCAGGCAAAAGGCAAATCATCAGTATATAGTTCAAATTCTTAGTTAATTTCAAGCATGGTTGGGAACAATTCCTTAAGATTTGTTTCAAGTAAACAAAGCAAGCAGGCTGCTGGATATTGTAACAGGAATAATTTGAAGTGAATCTGTTTCTAAGTTATGTACTAATTACATTTATCCACTCATAATGTCCATATTCCTGTGCCCTTTAGCCGATCAAGGTAAACACATCATTTAATATAACTGCTTTTGCAGACTTAGAGAAGGCTATAATGGAGAAGGCAGTAATGACTACAGAAATTCAGTTTCTGATGAACTAGGGTGTAGACTGAAGCATGTGGTTGTCAGGCACAAAACCTTGTTGGTACAGGGTGGCAATTAAGGTCAGCAGATACAGAAAGACCATATCTAGGTCAGCCTAGAGTCCCCATTTTACCATCGGCAATGCTGAAATATTTCTTGATTAACCAGCTGTTGAGTATAATGGCAGCTGAATTTAGAGCAGGCCTCTCCGGTGATGGTCATTGCACAAATATGCTTACTCAGATCTAAACGTCCATTTGCAAAGCCTCTGGGGAAGAACTGTAGCTCTCGTGAATACAGTCTAACGGTCTGATTTGAGGGGACATCGCTGCATGGAAATGAGAATCAAATGAGAGGGGATCTTCTTGCATGGAGTAAAAAGATAAAAGAATCCAATAAAAGATCTAATTGAAATAATATTACATTTGATCTGTGTCTTATCCAAGTGGTGGATAAGAGCAACAGAGGAGACTGTTATTTGAACATATATTTATGATTTATGGCTGAATGTCAGTATGAATCAATATCATCATGATACTTGTACAGAAGACTAATCCTCACAACTCTATTCCTATTTTATTACCTTTAGGCCTTATGGGTACCAGATTCCTTCACTGTTCATCCAGTGTTGTTTTGGGTCAATTGTTAATGGAATTTGATCTGACTTGATTCATACTTCTACAGAAAAGCAGACACACATGTATGACAAACTAATTTTAACGGCTGTTTTCCCAAAGTCTTCAAACAATGGCAAGGTTCTCTGTAAATGAGTTACTTGGTGGTCAGTCCACATCATCAGTTTGACTCAGCTTGGTTTTTATTCATAATAAAAAAACTGATTTGTTATGTCTCTTCATTGTTCTTGTTTGTGAGTAATGGCATCTTTTTTTTTTAAACAAGTTTAAGACCTATACACAAACATCTAATCAAGGATGTCTCTCAGCATTGTGCCTGACTAATATTTAATGCAACAAGTGCCACATTTTTTAAGATATCAAGATGTCAGTGAAAAACAGTTCAGCTTGCAAGATGTGTTGCAGACCTTTCCATTCTGTTCCATTCAGTTAAATTCCAAGCTTGAATTGCTCAAATGGAAACAAAATCGTATTACAGAGTCAAGCTAGGTCCTGAGATTTTTCATAGCTTTGTTTATTTCATTGCTCTAGCAACTACTTATTATGTTCGGACTGGTGAGTTACTGCATGCAGATTTAACATACCATCACTGTGGAATGTTCTGTTGACATAATATTGGCCTTTGTCAAAACAAAACACAAAGATATTATCTGAAGAAAATTACAAAAATTCAGTGGAAACAAGAACGGAACAAACAGTTTGGAACAAATGGTTATGTATATATATTCAAAAATCAACGAATGAAACCTGGGTACAATCCAGTTTACAAAGTTCCTTAAATCAAAACTCAAGTGCTCTCGCTCTCTCTCTCTCTCTCTCTCTCTCTCTATATATATATATATATATATATATATATACAGTAGATAGATAGATAGATAGATAGATAGATAGATAGATAGATAGATACAGTTGTAAGGATGAAACAACCTGAGATACTTTGATCTCCTGAGAAACAGACAATACAAACATACACGGGCATCTTCGAGACACCCCACAGAGTGGAGGAACAGGAGACCTCCTCCCCTTCTGGCCATTTGTTTCATTTTAAATCCCTTCACCTATTCTTCCTTCTACTCAGTCTGCTCAAAATGATTTCATGAAAATGTCAATGCAAGTGAACTAACATTCATGTCTAGTATCATTGGAAATGTCTTAGTGCAACTGGTACAATGGTCTCAATCTTACAAAAGTAGATTAGAAGATAATACAGATCCGAAGAGTCAAGAAATATCTTGATTACGGTGATGGGCGTGCCCTTTCCTTTCCTCCATGTAAATTACCCTCTATTCCATTTGGGTTGTAATACCACCCAGGCTTGGGACCTGAGTTAATGCAAAAATTCCAATTGTTAATAGAATAATCAAATGACAGAAGAATAGGGAATAAGGGAAAACAAAGCCCAAATTCCCTTAATCATCCATCAAAATTAGAAAAACCAAAGAATATATTTCTGATGTGCAGCAAAAGATAATTGAGATTCACAAATTAGTGAAGTGGCTTTAAGAAAAGAGTTAAGAGCAGTGAAAATTCCCGTTTCCACCATTAGGGCAATAATTAAGGATTTTCAAACAACATAAAATGTTATGAAACTGCCTGGAAGAGGATGTGTGCCTATATCATCCTAATGCACGGTGAGAAAGAGAGTTTGAGTGGCTAAAGACTCTCCAAGGATCACAGCTGGAGAATTGCAGAAAATAGTTGAGTCTCGGGTTCAGAAAACTTAAAAAAAAAATTTGTCAAACAGCACCTACATCACCACATGTTGTTTGGGAGGGCTTCAAGAAAAAATATTCTAGCTCATCCAAAAACAAACTCCAGCTTATTCAGTTATTAGACATGACTGGAACTTCAAATGGTACTTATGGTGAGATGAAACTAAAAAATGAGCTTTTTAGCCGCAAACACTCAAGATGGGTTTGGTGAACAAAAAAGTATCCCATGTGTACAAAGAAATATACTGCTGTATTTTTTATGTTGTGAGCCTATATTTCTGCTGGAGGTCCTGGATATCTTGTTTAGATACATGGCATCTTTGATTCTATCAAATACCAACAGATAAAAAATCAGTAAGTGACTGACTCTGTTAGAAATCTTATAATGGGCCATGTTTAGATCTTCCAACCGTACAGTAATACAAACACAATCCTCAAAAACAACACAGAAATGGGTCACTGAGCACAAAACCAAGCTTCTGCTATAGCCATTCCAGTCCTCTGACTGGCATTATAGGAGAAAATTTAGACCTGTCAAACTGGCAAATGGAGGTTTCAAAAAGTATTGTATAGGGTGCCATTAATTGTGGCCAATGTGTATTAGAGAAAAACGTTTATTTCATAATGATATTTCCCCCCATTTTAAATTCTTATTATCCAATGAAATTTTTTTTTAATGATGCAGATGAATTTTCACAACCTTCTTTGGTCATATTTACCAAGGGTGCCAATATTTTTGGCCACGACTGTAGATAGATAGATAGATAGATAGATAGATAGATAGATAGATAGATAGATAGATAGATAGATAGATAGATAGATAGATAGATAGATCTGTGCAGTATACTGTAGATTAACATAGATTCATCTTTGCAACAACAACAAAAACAATTTAAATACAATATTTTTGGCTAAAAAAAAAACTGTTAAAATGTCATAACTTGTTCTTTCACATTTAGATCTGCCTCCAATTGAGTATGTAACACTAACTTTTTTACAGTCGAATCAATAACCAACTGACTAAACTCAAGTCCTGCTCTACGTTGTTTTAAACTTTATAAATTTTATAGAGCATTGCGTTAGCAGTGCAAAAGGTTGTGGGTTCGATTCCCAGGGGAACACATGTTAGGAAAAAAATAAAAATAAAATGTTAGCCTATAACATTTACACTTAGTAAGTTGCTTTGGATAAAAGTGTCTGCTAAATGCATAAGTGTAAAGTACCATGACCTGGTCAGGCTGTAGATCTGAACAGAACTGGTGTTGTTTTTCCATATGGATGTAGCCACATAATGGCAGGCCTCTGGTGTGATGTCATTGTGGCCTGTGTTGCTTCAAGAAGAGCTTATTTATATTGGTATTAATCATACATTTTCCATGTGATCTCAACATGGGAAATTAATGAGTAGGCAAACTTTCATATTTAAATATAATATGCAAATACGGAATAATAATGAATGCTGCAGTAAATGTGATGAACATTTCTAAAATATAATTCGATTTGATCACGGTGAATTCAGTGTCCTATTTATCAGCTGTCATTCTTTTTATAAGCCACTATGAAAGCCCCTCAGTCCTTGTCACACTGACAAAATCAATAGGCACCAGTAGACAAGTGAGTCATGCCCTTGCAGAAGTAAAGTGTATTTTGGCATAGTTTCCAGGAGATGTATTCGCTTTGAGAGAGAAAACATAAAATCAAAGCTCATGGCTGAATGACAGTCCAAAGATTTATCATACCATCAGCACACTGCAAGTTTAAGCACTGCCTGAGGCCTTCTGATCAAACCCTGCATGTTACTGATGCATGTTAAATGCAGTTTTCTTTCAAATCAGTTAAGACATTTCCAGGTCGATCACAACATGATGATTTCATTTCTTGACAAATGTATGTGTATGGCAGGTGTCACATTTGATACAAACATTATAAGGATTAATGGGGTGATTGTTGAATTTCTTTTAACTATACATAGCTGTTGTGCTTCATTTATGAGTTGATGAAATCAAGAGACGAGCTAATAATTTCCATGAACCACTCTCTCCTTTGACATCAAGTTATGATTTTATATTAGACAGCAACATGTCTTTTGAAAATCATATTTCCCATGTAACAAAAACTGCATTCTTCCATCTTAGAAACATTGCCAAGCTACGAAACATGTTACCTGTTTCTGATGCAGAAAAGCTAGTTCATGCATTCATGACCTCTAGACTGGATTATTGGAATGCACTTCTAGGTGGTTGTCCTGCATCTTCAATAAACAAGCTATAGGTAGTCCAAAATCCAGCAGCTAGAGTCCTTACCAGGTCAAGAAAATATGATTATATTACCCCAGTTTTACAGTTTGTGCACTGGCTACCTATTAAGTTCCATATCAGTTACAAATTATCAATACTTACCTATAAGGCCCTAAATGGTTTGGCACCTAACTAGCCTTATACCACGTTACAATCCCTCACGCTCCCTAAGGTCACAAAACGCTGGACTTTTGGTAGTTCCTAGGATAGCAAAGTCCACTAAAAGAGGTAGAGCTTTTTCACATTTGGCTCCCAAACTCTAGAATAGCCTTCCTGATAATGTTCGGGGCACACTCTCCCTATTTAAATCTAGATTAAAAACGCATCTCTTTCGCCAAGCATTCGAATAATGTATCTCTTAAATTGTGACTGCAGTTGTATCTGATCAAATGTGCATTATTATTCTTTAGCTTGGGTTAAACTAATTAATTTTACTTTGTTGGAACAGCAGCTATGCTAATGATGTCGCTATTTGTTTCTCTGTTTTGCTACGGGATGTAACTAGGATATACACAAGCTCCAGTCTGGATCCAGAACACCTGAGAAGAGATGATGCTGACCCCCTCAGAGGATCCCAGATGATGCTAATCCTGAATCAACAAACAGAACTAACAAATATTGCTACAATTGTGACTGCATCATATAATAATTGCTGTTAATAATGTTCATCGTCTGGCTGACTATGTCTTGTATTAATATTTCTAAAAAATCCTGTCATATGTGCACAAACTGACAGTCACCACTTACAAGCTACTACTAAATATTGTAGAAACTTAATTTTCTGTAAAGTTGCTTTGTAATGATTTGTATCGTAAAAGTGCTATACAAATAAACTTGAATTAAATTGAATTGAATGATGCAAGCATGCTATCCCATAAAGGCCGACCCCTGTCATCACCCTGTTATTTCTGCCTTGCAGGTAAACTGAAATTAGTACAGCATATTTTCCCCTTTGACGTGTGACCAAGAACATCTTGTCAAAAACCTTGTTGTTGTAGCTTCAAAAATCAATATATCCTAGAAGAAACATCAAAACAGAGGTTGGAAATAACTAGTTGTCAGACATTATTCTTCATCAATCAACAAATAATTTGTATTTATTTTTTATTTTTTGGTTTGTTCCGTGAATAGAAATTAAAATAAATACTTTTTTTTATTTTAAAATTATAATGAGGTGATTCCAATGTGCTGCTGTTGAATGGACATTCAGATTGATGTCTTGGGTTTTCACTCATGAAACAGAAAACTTTGATTTAACAGTGTAGTGGCTTTCAGTGTAGTGGCAACCTCATTACTGTCTGCCACAGGAGGAGATAAAATTAACTGAATGTATGCTTTGAAATCTTATCATTTAATATCATCATACAGATGATCTTCTACAGTTATGAGCAATGTATGAACTCACATCTCAAGCTGTGTGATTTAATTACTCTCCCACCCTAGATCCTGCCTGAGCCTATTTTAACACTGGGGGTCAAAATCTTTTTTCTACATTCTAGCCTTACACAATATTCTTCCAAAGGAGAACATGTGATTTCTTTAGATCTGTTATAACCCCAAATGCTCTCTTGAAGAAACTTTGTCATGTCATTATTTTGCGTTGTGTGATATCAGTTTTTACAAGTAAGCACTCTGAGTGTGGAATTGCAGGTTTATTCTCTTGGGATTGATAAATTTAAACCTATTATTTTGTAAACAGTTACTGAAAACACAATAATTCATTAGTAGATCATATCCAGCAACACCAAACCATGTTTCAGAAATCTTTCAATCATAAAGTTTAAAACAACTGTTCCAGAAGCACAGCTGATCTCAGTAAATCTCAGTTCCTTTTCAGGAACTCGAGCTGCGTCGAGCGCTTTGGGGAACGTCCCTGACGAGACCGACTCTGAATATCGTTTGCAATCTGTCCAACGGAAGGGCATGATGTCACGGGCGGGGTGATGTAGCGACCAGGAAGCTATAAAAGCACGTGACGTGCAGCTGGCTTCAGCTTCGCGTCTGTCAGCAAGCGCTCTGTGTGCATGTCAAAAGTCTGTCCTGTTGGTTCTATTTATTGTTGTCTGTCTCTAAAAGAACAGCTCAATATGCCAAAAGTAAAGGCAAAGACCAAGCATGTGAGGGGCGAATCCAAGCCACGTTACAGATTGTGTGTTCCTCCCTGCCCTCGCTACATCACGGGTGGGGATACACACAATTTGTGCGTGGCTTGCTTGGGATCGAAGCACGCTGAGTCAGCTCTCGAGGGGGCCGACTGTCCGCATTGTGAATGATTGCCAATGTGAACGCTTCGATCCCGGAGGGCTCTCTTCGAGGAGGGAGCCTTCACCAGCGTTCCCCGTGGTGCTGGCCCCGCTTCTGCCGAGGCAGAACGGCTGCTGGGTGAGGGATCAGCTCTTCACCTCTCTTCCTCCAAGGAAGTCGATGTGGAGACTGTTGCTGGGGATTCGCCACCCCTGTCGCCCCAATATGAGGAGCTTTTGGAGGTGGTTATGCGCGCAGTCGATAAATTAAAAATCGAATGGCCTACTGAGAAACATTCTGAGCCGCAGAGAAGCAAGTTAGATGAACGCTTTCTGCGGCCGAGGCAACCACCTCCACGTCGGAGCCTACCATTCTTTCCCGATCACTGGAGAGTGTTTGGCACAGCCCAGGTGGACCTCTTTGCGACTCAGGAGACATCGCAATGTCCCCTCTGGTACTCTCTAGTTCATCCAGCTCCTCTGGGACTGGACGGTATGGTACAGACCTGGCCAAGGCTTCGTCTGTACGCATTTCCCCCTATCGCTCTGCACCCGGGAGTTCTGGCGAGAGTACGCCAGGACAGGGTCCGTCTGTTATTAGTAGCCCCGTTCTGGCCGGACCGAGTATGGTTCGCAGATCTGGTCTCGCTCCTCGACGGCTCTCAGTGGGAGATACCGATCAGGACAGACCTACTGTCACAGGCGCAGGGCATGATAATTCATCCTCGCCCGAAGCTGTGGAAACTGTGGGTGTGGCCCCTGAGGGGGCACAGCTCATAGAATCTGGTCTCTCAACTGAGGTTGTTGAGACACTCCTCCAGTCCAGAGCTCCCTCTATGAGGAACCTGTATGCCCTGAGGTGGAAACTCTTCACCTCATGGTGCAGAGACCGCCAGCTTTACCCTGTTAACTGCCCAGTTGGTACAGTTCTGGAGTTTCTACAAGCTAGGCTCTCTGCAGGGTTAACCCACTCCTCCTTAAAGGTGTACGTGGCGGCCATAGCTGCTTACCATGTCCCTTTCAATGATCAGTCAGTGGGTAGACACCCCCTAGTTACACGTTTCCTCCGCGGTGCGCTGATGCTGAGACCTCCAGTACGATCCCGTGTTCCCCCCCTGGGATTTGGTTGTGGTTTTAGAGGCTCTTTGTAAAGCTCCACTCGAGCCAATACAAAACATCTCAGATAGACATCTGACACTTAAAACTGCCCTGTTACTGGCAATCACCTCACTAAAGAGAGTTGGAGATCTTCACACCCTTTCGGTGGCCCCTACTTACCTAGACTTTGCCCCTGGTATGGCCAAAGCATTCTTATACCCTTGAGCGGGTTATGTTCCGAAGGTTCCCTCTGTTACACTACAACCTATCATACTGCAGGCCTTCTGTCCTCCTCCCTTTCGGGAGCCAGACCAGGAAAAGCTAAATTGTATGTGTCCAGTGTGAGCACTGGACGCATACGTCCACAGAGCTGCCCTGTGGAGAAAATCCGACCGATTGCTTGTTTGCCACGGTCCTCCTAAAAAGGGGTCTCCTGCCTCCAAGCAGACCCTAAGTCGGACCCTAAGTCCTATGAGTCCTCTGGTCTTCCCCTTCCTTTGGGAGCCAAGGCTCACTCCACTCGGGGTATGGCGTACTCTAAGGCCTTCTCAGCAGGTGTGTCCCTCTTGGAAATCTGCAACGCTGCGGGGTTGTCCACGCCCTCTACATTTGTCAGATTTTATGACCTTGATATGCGAGCCACTCCGGGCTCTTCTGTTCTCTCGCCTTAGCTGTTCTCTTCGGATACACACTAGGCAGGGATTTGGAAGTGTGGCAGCGTGGGCACATCGTTCCCCAAAGCTCTCGACGCAGCTCGAGTTCCTGAAAAGGAACGTCTCAAGGTTACGAATGTAACCCTGGTTCCTTGAAGGAACGAGACGCTGCGTTGCAGAGCCATACTACCGACACCCCTGCCGGCGCTTGCTTCCCTACTCGAAGCTGAAGCCAGCTGCATGGCACGTGCTTTTATAGCTTCCTGGTCGCTACGTCACCCCGCCCGCGACGTCACGCCCTTCCGTTGGACAGATTGCACACAATATTCAGAGTCGGTCTCATCAGGGACATTCCGCAAAGCGCTCAACGCAGCGTCTCGTTCCTTCAAGGAACCAAGGTTACATTCGTAACCTTAAGACGTTTATCACCCTTTGGTGGACAGGGGGTTCTACAGCAGATGTTAATGTCTGTTACACGATTAAATGATTCATTAAGAAGTTTATTTCCAATTTGATGTCCAAGAAACATCTCAATCCTCTTATCGATCTCACTGGCACTAGCACTGGAAAGAAGAGTCCATTGTTTTGCAAGGGGGTTGTATAGAAATGAATTATTTGAATGTGTTGTAAAGCTGTTGAGTTAATTATGTGAGCATGTTTTTGAGTTTTAGTCATTACTGGTGTTGCAGGTAGTTGTTAAATAATCCTTAAGCATCCTAATCCTAAACATTGTATGTGCTTAGCATCTGTTTTTGATCTGAGCCCAACATGTTGAATATATGTTACACTGTGTAATCTGGGGTTTCTGGGATAATCCTGATTTATATTCTCTATTTGACCTGAGAGGCTGGCCTGTCACTGGGTTCAACATTTGCATCAATTACATTTTGTTACCTCAAAAAGTCAAAGCTGCAAAAACTTTTCATTCTTTCTAGTTCAGTTTTAAAGTTGCATATCTTTCTAAGAATTGCTTAAGGAAGATCAATTTGGTTCCTCTTCAGGAACTCGAGCTGCATCAAACAACGCTTTGGGGAACATGCTTAGCGTGAGCGACTCTAAATATCGTGTGTAATCAGTCCAATGGAAGAGCGTGACGTCACAGACGGGGTGACGTAAGCGACCAGGAAGCTATAAAGGCACGTGCCGCGCAGCTGGCGTCAGCTTCGCATCTTTCAGCAAGCGCTCGGTGTGTGAATGTCACTTGTTTGTCTTGTGAGTCTTATTTACTGTTGTCTGTCCAGTTAGAGCTCCAAAACATATTGAAGGCGAATCCAGATCACGTTATAGGTTGTGTGTTCCTCCCTGCCCGTGATATAAAACGAGCGGGGATACACACAGCCTATGCGTGGTCTGCCTGGGAGCGAAGCACACTGAGTCGGCCCCAGATTACACCTCATGGATGCCCCGATTCAGCCTTCTGGCCTGTTCGGTGACGCAGTCAATTCTGTCGTCGACAGGTTTCAGAAAGGCCCGCAAACAGGCGGCGGCATTCCATAAGTTCCTCCCTCGTCGCTCTCTTGGGGCATCTGGGCGGGAGATGGGAACGAGAGTCTCAGCGACGCTCTCAGCCGAGGTCTTCTAAGCCCAAGCAAGATCTGAGGGCAGTCATTGAAGCTAAGAAGTCCTCGGCCAAGAAGCCCTGACGCTAGAAGCCCAGGGTTTCAGAGGGCAGCCTCTGCTGGGGTACACACCGCAGTACACGGTGCCCGTCTCGCCTCAGCGCCCTATGGGGGCGGATCTGCCAATCCTGCCAGTGTTCCAGGGCACAGCGGTCCCCAGCGAGCATCGTTCTCAGTATCTTCCACCCGTGCGCGTAGCGGGGCTGAGACGCTCGCCACCCCTGCGGGGGCCTCTTACACCAGAAGTCAGTCTCGAGAGACTGATTCCCTTAGTAGATTATTTAGCAGCGTGGAAACTACTGCCAAATCTATCTCAATGGGTCCTGCACACAGTAGAAAAAGGCTACCGTATTCAGTTCGGCTCTGCACCGCCGACGTTCAACGGGGTCATTCCTACGATAGTCGGCCCCAGGCAGGTTCTAGTTATGGAACAGGAAGTGAAAACCCTATTAGAGAAGGAGGCCATAGAGGTGGTCCCTCCTAAAGACAGGGAGACCAAGCTGGCGCACCAGATCCTTGTGTGATCCCAGAGCAAACTCCTCTCATTAAGAGCAGTATATATTCCTGGGAAACTAAATATGGGAGCAGACATACTGTCGAGGCAGGGACCGAGGCCCGGGGAATGGAGGCAGATATGGAGAGTTTTTTGCAGGGCTCAAGTAGACCTTTTTGCGACTCAAGAGACATCTCAATGTCCCCTTTGGTTCACTCTAGTTCATCCAGCTCCTCTGGGACTGGACGCTATGGTACAGACCTGGCCGAGGCTTCATCTGTACGCCTTTTCCCCTATTGCTCTGCTCCCGGGAGTTCTGGCGAGAGTACGTATTAGTAGCCCCGTTCTGGCCGGGCCGAGTATGGTTCGCAGACCTGGTCTCAGATCTGGTCTCGCTCCTCGACGGCTCTCAGTGGGAGATACCGATCAGGACAGACCTACTCTCACAGGTGCAGGCCACGATAATTCACCCTCGCCCGGAGTTGTGGAAGCTGTGGGTGTGGCCTGTGAGGGGGCACAACTATTAGCATCCGGTCTCTCAACCAAGGCTGTTGAGACCCTCCTCCAATCCAGAGCTCCCTAAACGAGGAAACTGTACACCCTGAGGTGGAAACTCTTCACCTCATGATGCAGAGACCGCCAGCTAGACCCAGCAAACTTCCCAGTTGGTACAGTTCTGGAGTTTCTACAGGCCAGGCTTTCTGCAGGGTTGACCCACTCCACGCTGAAGGTTTACGTGGCGGCCATTGCGGCCTACCAAGCCCTTCTCGATGGCCAGTCTTTGGGAAGACACCCCTTAGTTACACGTTTCCTCCATGGTGCGCTGAGGCTGAGACCTCCAGTACGGTCCCGTATTCCCCCATGGGTCTTGGTTGTGGTTTTAGAGGCAATGTGCAAACCCCCGTTTGAACCTATTCAAGATATTTCAGACAGACATCTTACGCTTAAAACTGCCTTTCTGTTGGCTATTACCTCTCTGAGGAGAGTAGGAGATCTTCAGGCCCTCTCAGTGGCCCCCACTTATCTTGATTTTGCACCTGGCATGACCAAAGTGTTATACCCTCCTTATACCCTCGCGCGGGATATGTTCCTAAGGTTCCCTCTGTCACACCATGACCTGTAGTGCTGCAGGCTTTCTGTCCTCCTCCCTTTCGGGAGCCCAACCAAGCGAAGCTAAATTGTATGTGTCCAGTTTGAGCGCTAGACGCATACGTCTACAGAGCTGCCCTGTGGAAAAAAAACAGATCAATTGCTTGTATACTACGGTCCCCCCAAGAGGGGTTCTCCTGCTTCTAAGCAGACTATTAGTCATTGGATAGTCGAGGTTATCAACGCCACCTATGAGTCCTCTGGTCGTCCCCCGCCGTCAGGAGCCAAGGCTCACTCTACTCGGGGTATGGCGGCCTCCAAGGCCTTCCTACCAGGTGTATCCAAGCTGGACATCTGCAATGCTGCTGGGTGGTCTGCGCCCTCTACGTTCCTAAAATTCTATGGCTTAGACATGCCAGTCACTCCAGGCGCTTCTGTCCTTTGGTCCTAAGCTGTGCACTTCGGATACACACTAGGCAGGGTTTGGTAGTCTGGCGCGTTGGTACTCGTTCCCCAAAGCGTTGTTTGACGATGCAACTCGAGTTCCTGAAGAGGAACATCTCTGAGTTACGTGTGTATCCCTGGTTCCTCGAGGGAACGAGACGCTGCGTCTTTATAGCTTCCTGGTCGCTTACGTCACCCCGCTTGTGACATCACGCTCTTCCTTTGGACTGATTACACACGATGTGAGTCGCTCACGCTAAGCGCGTTCCCCAAAGCGTTGTTTGACGCAGCGTCTCGTTCCCTCGAGGAACCAGGGTTACACATGTAACCCAGAGACGTTTCACTTTCAGTCAGTAACTCTCGACATGAGGTTGGCAATGACTGAAGAATTAGGATCGTGCTTAGAGAGACCAATCCACTTTGACTGTAAACTAAACAAGCCAATGCCCATTGGCACACGATAACTGCATCCAACTGCTGCTGATCATAAGTATAACTATTTATACTATTTTAACTATTTATATAATATTCATCTTTTTGCCTTGGAGCTGATCGAATACATTGTTTTTCTCCTGACTACTCTACTGAGAGAACAAGACTGAACGAGCCCAGCATGCTCTTTGGAGCTCTTGGTGTTGACGCTTCAGCCGTGGTGGTTTCCCGTGTTGAATGTGTTGCAAACATCAGGCTGCACAACCTCCTGTTTGTTTTGCAGGTGGCCATCTCCCCTGTGTGCTTCAGCATGCTAAAATAGCTTCTTCTTTTTTTGCCAAAAGAGCATTAACAGGTGTGTCTTTTTAAAGATGATGATCTGCCTAGTTCTCATCATGGCGTAAGTCAGGCGGGGGCTACTTCAGGCAGTACCACTGGCCTGATCTGAGGATAACAGTTATGGCAAACCCTCCAGGGAACCAAAGCTAAATTGCTATATTGCTTTTTTAGAGCTGCAGGCTTGGCGTTGGCTAGATTCTATAGCCTTTATGTGGAGCCAGTACCCTCCTTTGTTCTCACCTCAAACAGGTAGAGACATTGAGAGGCCCCGGTGTAGTGTCAGCTTGCTAAAAGTGCGCTAGAATGTCCATACTGTAGACCTATGGAGAGACCTAAGTGGATCCCATGAAGTCAAGTCAAGTCACCTTTATTTATATAGCGCTTTAAACAAAAAAGATTGCGAAGACTTCGGAGCAACTGAACAACATTAATTAGGAAAACAGTGTGTCAATAATACAAAATGACAGTTAAAGGCAGTTCATCATTGAATTCA
Organism: Carassius carassius; assembly: GCF_963082965.1. Taxonomy (NCBI): domain Eukaryota; kingdom Metazoa; phylum Chordata; class Actinopteri; order Cypriniformes; family Cyprinidae; genus Carassius; species Carassius carassius. The sequence continues at coordinate 24,331,380 of NC_081760.1, forward strand.
GTGATGTCATCATCATAGTTCAGTTTAAATAGTATGTGCAATCATTTGCAATCAAGTCAACGATATCGCTGTAAATGAAGTGTCCCCAACTAATCAAGCCAGAGGTGACAGCGGCAAGGAACAAATACTCCATCGGTGGCAGAATGGAGAAAAAAACCTTGGGAGAAACCATGCTCAGTCGGGGGGCCAGTTCTCCTCTGACCAGACGAAACCAGCTGTTCAATTCCAGGCTGCAGCAAATCTGGAATAAGACCAGGTCATTTGTAACTCTAAGGAGATCAGTCTCAGTACTATGATATGGTCTAAGTCCGGACTGGAAATCCACACAGATACCATTTTTCTCTAAGAATATATATAATTGTGAGGATACTACCTTTTATAGTATCTTGGACTGAAAAAAGGAGATTTGAGATCACTCTATAATTAATTAGTTCTTTGGGGTCAGGTTGTGGTTTTTTGATGAGAGTCTTAATAACAGCCAGTTTGAAGGTTTTGGGGACACATCCTAATGACAATGAGCAATTTATAATAGTCAGAAGAGTATCTATGACTTCTGGAAGCACTTCTTTCAGGAGCTTAGATGGCATAGGATCTAACATACATGTTGTTTGTTTAGATGATTTAACAAGTTTATACAATTCTTCCTCTCCTATAGTAGAGAATGAGTGGAACTGTTCCTCAGGCGATCTATAGTGCACTGTCTGATGCAATACTGTGGCTGACAGCTGAATGGTTAAAATTTTATCTCTAATAGTATCGATTTTAGAAGTAAAGTAGTTCATAAAGTCATTACTGCTGTGATGTTGGGAAATGTCAACACTTGTTGATGCTTTATTTTTTATTAATTTAGCCACTGTATTGAATAAATACCTGGGGTTATGTTTGTTTTCTTCTAGACAAAAAGTAATCAGGTCTAGCGGTTTTTAATGCTTTTCTGTAAGATAGGTTACTTTTACGCCAGGCAATACGAAATACCTCTAGGTTTGTTTTCCTCCAGCTGTGCTCCATTTTCCGGGCTGCTCTCTTTAGGGTGCGAGTGTGCTCATTATACCATGGTGTCAGACTGTTTTCCTTAACCTTCCTTAAGCGTAAAGGAGCAACTGTATTTAAAATGCTAGGAAAGAGAGAGTCCATAGTTTCTGTTACATCATCACATTGTTCTGAGGTTTTGGATATGCTAAGGAATTCGGATACATCAGAAAGACTACTTACAAAGCAGTCTTTTGTGGTAGAAGTGATGGTTCTACCATACTTGTAACAAGAAGTAGAATTTACAGTCATAGCTATATGAAGTTTGCACAAAACTAAATAATGATCTGAGATGTCATCGCTTGGCTGCATAATTTCAACACCATCAACATCAATTCCATGTGACATTATTAAATCTAGAGTATGATTTTGACAATGAGTAGGTCCTGAGACGTGTTGTCTAACCCCAATGTCTAAAATTGCTGATCTCAATGCATCTTTTTCATATCAACATGGATATTAAAATCTGCAGCCAGCACTAATTCGGATGTAAAAATCAGCAAACTCTTTAATAAAGTATGTATGGTGCCCTGGTGGCCTGTATACAGTAGCCAGTACAAACATCACAGGGGATTTATCATTAACATTTGTTTCTCTGGATAATATTATATGAAGCACCATTACTTCAAACGAGTTATACTTGAAGCCTGTCCTCTGAGAAATACTGAAAACATTGTTATAAATTGAAGCAACACCTCCCCCTCCCCCACGGAGAAGACATTACCCACAGTGTAGCCTCAGAGCCTGTGTTTGCCCTGCAGACTTTCTACCACCACTGTGTGGCTGGGTCACAGGCTCGGCTCCTCATCGACAAGCTGAGTATGCTTTGAATATGCTGCCTAGTTATACTCGCGCTGCAATCAGCGGGAGTTGAATGCAGTCATCGCATGCCAACGTTCATTGGCTCCTTTAGTTTAAACTCAAAGTGGATTAGTCTCTCTAAGTGAGATCCCAATTTGTCAGTCATTACCGATGTGACATAGAAAGGTGTTTATCCCTGTGCCATTCTACAGATGGTCCTCTGTGGTCCTCTGATTAAAGTGTCTTAATCAGAATTTCCAATTTCTGCTTGCATCTCTGGAGACTGGATTTGTGAGAAAGGAAAATCCACCTAGAGGACACAAACTAATGTAAAACTTGGATAAGTGTGAATAGATATCCATAATTTTGTGATTCCTCTAACCTTTAAAACACAAAGAATGTGCCAGGACATGTTTGGTTTAGTGTGCAATCACATCCAGTATTTTCCACATACCTCTGTCATTATTTCTATAGTATACACAGTTATATACACAGCATCTTATATCACAATAATCAAGACCAGGTGTTATGTTGGAACTAACAACATGTAATTTAACTATTGCAGGAAGCAGTACATTAAGTAAAGTGGGACAAAATGCATTTGTGAGTAAACTCAAATTTTCCCAGTTTGTTACCGGTTTCAAATATATATTAACGGCAGTAACAAAGAGATTGTTTTTTTTTTGTTGTTTTTTTTGTTTTTTTTACAGGGATTCACTACTTTCACCTCCTGATGTCAGCCTGGAAAACAGAATCAGTTGATTAGTGAGAGAAAGAGCGAACCGCCATCTTCAGATCCAAATCTCAATATCTATTTAATTACAATTGTATCAATTCAGGGTATTAAACAGTAACATTCCCTTAATGTAACCATGTTTCAGTTTGTTATTGTCAATTTAAACATGTCAATAAAGTTTTCTTCATATATCAGTGTTCCTCTTTAAAACTCACATTCACAAAATACTATCTTCGCAAAAATAAACATCACTCTCTTTAAAGTGCAATAATAAATGCAATAATATCACAAGGATAAATCATGCTTGTAGCTATATAGTTATATATATTTATGGTTATTTGTTCTCTATTAAAATTCAGAAATGCATCATCTCACTAATGCAATTATGTGAATTAAACACTCTCTGACTGTAAATGAATATTTAAATGACTTCAGAGTCACAACATGAATCATACACATAGGGAAAACTGTTCAACTCATTGCTAAACACAGATCAGACAGCTAACTGCTTCTGTAACTTCAGTATTAAATCTCTTTTAAGTTTTAAACAACATATCTCTCTTCTCTTCTCTTCTCTTACAGAATATTTATAACATGTCAGGATACCCAAAAACTCAAAATAAAGCCTTACTAAAGACTGAGGACACTAATACACCGTCTCCCACAATCAGAGTCTCAATACACTCGCGTGTAACAGCCGCGAGCGCCATTGTTAACACAAACTTTCTCCCGCGATTATAAACGCGGCTCTCTCACTCGGCTTTACACATCAAACATTCAATAACAAACTCATCACAGTTATAATACATCTCTTACACTTTAGGAGGAAACAGTTCTTATTGTCTTTTTTTTTTTTTTTACAGAGTACGAACCTGGAAAACAGAATCAGTTGATTAGTGAGAGAAAGAGCGAACCGCCATCTTCAGATCCAAATTATCTACATCCAAATCTCAATATGAGAGAAAAAGGAAGCGTCTGTCACTTTAGGCGGCGCGGTGCAACAATACTCGCACTTTGGTTCCGGTTTCTTTGGTTCCCCCCTAATTCATATTGTCCCATACAATAAAAGTTGCGATTGTAATGAATGCTTTCAGATATTATTATAACATATATATCATATAAAATATTAATTGTGTTACCACATAAAGGTGTATCACACACTCCCCAACAAATAAAAGTGGCTCCTGACACAAGATATTCTGAACAATTTCACTCTGAACATTCACACATTTTTTTTTTAACACAACATATTTCAAATATTTCAACTCTAAATGTATCCTATCTGTCTAATAAAGTGTGTGCTAGATATCATTGGAGTATAGAATGTATGTATGTATGTAACTGTCTTTCATGGCTTCTCATCCACAGTGAGCTGGGTACACTACAGGTAGGTACGGGTATGGTGGCATGGACAGGGGTTGGAAGGGGTGGAGGTATGGTCTACTGAGACACTGGTAAGTACACGGTACTTGCTGGATTTCAACTGCGCTGACAGTGGGCTGTGGGTGATAAGCGGGTTGACCCAGGGATGGGTAAGTAAACACACATTTCGGCCGTCTCTCTCTCATAGACTGTCTCAGTGGGACCTGATGTTCAGGTTGTGGTGTGGGGACGTTCTCTTGATGGACAGCATACAGTTCCTCTTGAACAGTTCCAGGTTGCTGCTGCTCCACACCCTGTTCATCCTCACTGGATGTCTCCTGTCCCTCGTCTCTAACACTCTCCCTGTCCTGTTCAGGTTCTGCATAACTAATTTCTCCCAGGTGTGTCTCACTCTGGTCGGATCTGTTTTGGCAGTCAGGATTCACATGCGGCACAGGTAAGTAACTTTCAGCTCTTAGCTTTTCCATCGGCATTCGCAACCAGTAACGAGGCACGCTTTCCTCTTCCTCAGAGTCACTTAATTCTGGGTCCTGTGTCTCGTGTATGGGTTTTGAGATGTCTGAAGCTCTCTTCTTTCGCTTTTGTGACTCAGCTGTGTTGGTCGTCTGATTCTGAGGTGGCTCTACAGGTAGATCGTTGACTTGCAACAGGAGGTTCCTGTGTAGAGTGCGAACTGGTCGGCCTCCCGCCTCTGGACTTACTTTGTAGACAGGATTATCTCCAACCTGTTCTCTCACAATGTAGATAATCTGCTCCCAGTACGGTCTAAGCTTTCCAGGCCCCCCTCGTTCACTCAGATTGCGTACCAGGACTCTGTCCCCAGGCTGAAGAACAACACCTCTGCTTCGTTTATCATAGTATGTCTTGCCTTTAGAGCTGGACTTTCGACTGTTTGAGTCTGCTATTCTGTATGCCTCCACCATTTTTCCTGCCCATTTCTCAGCATATCCTTTTGGTCCATTTGTTTCAGCTCCTTTATCTGTTATGAGACCGAAGAGGATGTCCACTGGTAGACGAGGATGTCGGCCATACAGCAAATAGTGTGGGGAGAAACCTGTGGCCTCGTGCCTTGTACAATTGTATGCCTGGAGTACATGGGGAAGGTGGTCTTTCCAATTCTCTTTCTCTCCCAAGGTGCGGAGCATCTGCAACAACGTGCTATTGAACCTTTCTGCAGAATTGCCCTGGGGGTGATAAGGGGAAGTTCTTGAGTGGGCGACACCAGCTAAGTGCCTGAGAGTTCTGAAGAGTTCATTCTCAAACTCCCGACCCTGGTCATGGTGCAGTTTGGCCGGGTACCCGAATCTAGGAATGAAGTCATTGAAAAGTCTGTCAGCAGCCGTCTTGCCAGCCTTGTTCCTGGTGGGGTAAGCTTGTGCAAATCGGGTAAAATTATCAACCACAACCAGGATATACTCGTATCCACCTCGGCAGGCTTCCAGGTGAAGGAAATCGATACACACCAACTCAAGGGGCGAATTTGATGTAATACTTCCCATTGGTGCTCTTTCATGTGTGGCTGGCTTCTTCTGCTTAATGCAAGAGCACTTTCTGGTCACATACTCCTCTATATCTCTTTTCATGAAAGGCCAGTAGAACCGCTCCCTCGCTAGGGTCAGAACTTTTTCAACGCCAACATGGCACATGTTGTTATGCAGCTGGGTGAGTACTGTTCGTTTGTAGGTGACGGGCAGGACCAGTTGTTGTCGACCTGCACTCTTCCTGTAGAGAAGGTCATTCTCTATGTGTAATCTGCTCCACTCTCTTAACAGCCTCCTTGCGTGTGTGTCCATTCTCTCTTTGTCATCCTCTGTTGGTGGTGTGTTGTTTTCCTTCAGCGCCATCACTTTCCCAATAGCGGGGTCTTTTCTTTGTTCCCTTACAAGCTCATCATGACTGACTTCCGGCAGAGTCTCAACTTGAGGTTGGCTTTGGGATGTTAGGTTGAGGGCTGCCACCCAGGCCACGTCTCCTTGTTGTGCTCTCCGGCTTCCTTCCCATACAGCACATACTGCCTCCTCCGATATCTCTTCCGAACATCCAGCCATGAAGGTGTCAATGTCAAGTGGGCAACGTGATAAGGTGTCGGCATCAATGTTGGTTTTGCCTGGCCGGTATTTGATATCAAAGTTGAAATCGGCCAGTTGCCCCACCCACCGGTGACCAACTGCGTTCAGTTTGGCAGAACTCAGGATGTATGTGAGGGGATTATTGTCCGTGAAGACGGTGAAATGTGGAGCATAGAATAAGTAGTCACGGAACTTCTCACATATTGCCCACTTCAATGCGAGAAATTCTAGCTTTCCGCTGTGTAGGTGATAATTGTGTTCCGCTGATGTTAGCGTGCGTGACCCGTACCCAATCACCCTCATCTTCCCATCCTGGTTCTGATAAAGAACTGCACCGAGACCTTTTTGGGAGGCATCTGTGTGGAGTGTAAAGGGGCAGTTGAAATCTGGATACGCCAGCACTGGGGGTTTGGTCAGCCGGTCCACAAGGTGTTCAAGGATCTGTTGGTCTTGCCTATTCCACTCTACTGGAGTACGGGAGGACTGCTGATTGCGTTTTGTTTTTCCTCTTGACGGTTTGGTCGGAGGGGTGCTGGGCTTTGACTGGAGCAGGTCATACAGGGGCTTGGCTATATGTGAGAAATCCTGCACGTATGTTCGATAGTAGCTCAGAAATCCAAGCAACTGCCTGACGTCCCCAACTGTCTGTGGAGTCTTGTCTTTCAGGGCCCGCACTGCTTCAAGGTCTTTGGGGTCCATTTTGACTCCTTCCGCTGACACCAGCCGGCCGACATACCGGACCTCCTTGCGGAAGAGCTCGCATTTCTCCGGCTTCAGCTTTACCCCATGTTGTTGCAAGGCTTGGAGGACTCTGCGTAACACCTCCACATGCTCCTCAAATGACCTGGAGAAGCACAACACGTCGTCAAGGTAAGGGATGCAGCATTCATCTCTCAGTGTGTCAAGCATACTTTCCATGCTCCTTTGGAAAGCCGCTGGGGCATTCGATAGCCCAAAGGGTATTCGAACCCACTCATAGAGCCCCCACGGAGAAATGAATGCGGTCAGGTACCTTGATCCTTCAGCAATAAAGCCTTGGTGGTAGGCTTTGCCCTGATCGAGGATCGAAAACCAGGCATATCCCCCCAGGGAGTCGGTGAGGTCCTGAATTCTGGGAAGAGGGTGACGGTCTGGCACAGTTTTGTTGTTGAGGAGACGATAGTCTACACACAGGCGTAAGGACCCATCCTTCTTTCTCACAAGGATGACAGGAGCTGAATAAGGTGACTGGGACTTCACGATCCACCCTTTAACCAACAGCTCCTGGATGTACTCCTTCACTTCCCTGTAGAGCGGTTTTGGAATGGATGCATAGGCCCTCTGAACTGGGATGTCATCCTTAGTCCTGATCTCCATCTGTAGGGAGGGGATGCACCCTATGTCGTCACTGTCACGAGCAAAGGCTCCACATTCCTCGTAGAGCACTTTCTTGACTGCCTGTTGATGTTCAGGGCTGAGGTGACTGATATCAACAGGAGGAAGCCAGGACTCAGGTGGAGAGGTGCTGGGAGAAACGACAGCCTTGACCTCGATCGATGTCATCTTTCTTGGTGTGGGATCAGCCTGATGTGACTCTGGTGCATCAGCCTCAATGACCTTGATAATGTTTTGGATAGTTCCTAGAGTGGTTCTCCTCGGCAGGGTGATCTCATGCTTTGAGTGATTGGAGATGGGCACCTTAACATAAGGTCGTCGGGTGTTATTAATTTCTAAGAGGCCTTCTCCTACACTCAACTGCTCTAAGATAGCGCTTCCTTCTGTTGGTTCATATAGAACAACGGGGTTTGAGACATCAAAGTTTGGTGGTATTCTACACCATACATGGACTGTTCTGCCAGGGGGAATGATGGAATGGTCTTGGCCCACTCTTATAGTGACTGGATCACAGTATGTTTTAGGAGGCACCTGGATGGAATTTACAATGGCCTCCACCTGTTCCTCCTCCATTCCGAAGGCACTGCGGAGAAGGCTGACCACTGTTGCAACTGCATCGCCTGAGGACTCTTTCCTTCTGATGATCTCCTGGAGTACATTGGCTCCTAGAAGGGACTGGGGCAATGGCAGTGGGCTGACAAGGAAAGGGGCCTGTATAGTTATGTTTGGGTCTTCATTCCCGGCAAGATTAACAGTGAGCTCAACCCATCCAGTATAGGGGACAGCATGGCCAGTGACTGCATAGACGCCAAGTTCTTCCTCTAAAAGCTCAGAAAGAGGTCTCAAGATATGAGTAGGAATGTGAGTGTCAGTCCATTGTTGGTCAATTATGCTCACTTGTGAGCCTGAATCAAACAAGACTGTAGCTGGGTACCCGCCAATCAAACATTTCAGCAGACTTTTTTTTCCAATTAGGGGCGCTTTGCAGGCGACGTTACTCGGGCTGGTCAATACATGTGAATTTTGCTGTTTGTTTTGCTTGGGGTGTCTTGTTATTTGTTTGTTATTTGTTAATGTTTGGGACTGAAGCTGCTCACCGGTCTCTGGGCGTCCCTCGACAAAGACCGAGCTCCGTTTCCCTGCACCCTGACTCGTTGAAGGCATCCCACTGCTCGGTGTCCTGCCTCTCCACACACAAAGCAATGGTTACACTCCTGCACATTCTGTTCTGTACATTTCGGACATCGAGATGTTCTTCCTCTTACCTGGACTATAGATTGTCCCAGCTGTGGTTGGAGAGGTCTGTTAGAGGTTGGCTGAGAAGGAGGGTAAGGCAATCGAGTATTTTCTGTCTGCTGCTCCATCAAAGAAGCCACCATGCGTGTCAGGGTCTCTACCTGAGAAGTGAGCTGTTGTATTGTCTGGCGATTTTCATCGTCTGATGGTGTATCTCGTGACTTGTTGTTGTTGTTAAGGTCTCCCGTCTCAACCTTGGCGCTGTGTGCTTGGGTCACCTTTTGTCGGGCGGGTTGGCCCAGTCGGCGCTGGTGCTCATTCTCATCACTTAGTATTTTCATGACCTGGCGAAGGATTTCCTCGTCCGTGACTTGACTGTTTGAAATTAGAGGTCTTAGTCTCTGTCGGAGGTCAGCGTGTTTTGTCCCAAAGCCCTGGTAGATGGTATGGAGGAACACTTCCTGGATGGTCTTGGGATCATATGAAATGTCTGCACTGGCCTGTCGGGACTGGAAAAGGATTTTCTGCTTGAGCCCAATCATGCGGTAGAGAAACTGCTGTGGTGATTCTTGGTCTGATTGCCTGGCACACATTAATTCCTGGAACATCTCAGTCGTTGCTTTCTCTCCGAGGTGGGACCTGAGGAAGCCTTTGAGTTCAGATACTGTAATTGAGTCTTTGTTTACAAGCATATCTTTAAAAGCTCCTGGTTTGATGATCCTCAACACCCCTCTCACCACTTCTGCTTCAGCAAAGCCCTCTTTCACTCCCTCGTCGATTTGTTTACTGATGTTATTGTAATTTAAATCAGAGTTCTGATCCCCAACCTGACCACCATGTACTTTAAAGTCTCTGCGCTGCAGGTAGGAAAGGTCTTTCAGTAGTACTGGTCTCTCTGAGTTCATCGATGGCATGTAGTGTAACTCTGATTCACCCTGGTGGAAGTAAGTTGTGGGTGATGTGGTCACTGTACATTCTTGTCGTCTCAGTTTCTCACCCAGCTCTTCATAGACTTTTCTCAGTTCTTCTAATGACTGTGTTGTTGTATTGGTATGAGTGCTAGAGTAAGGTTGTGTTTGCATAGCGGTACTGTTAGGGTGAGAATGAAGTTGTGATGTAGGGTTTGGGACTGTAGTGGATGGACTTTGACTAGGTGTAACGTGTGTGCTACCATCACTCAATGTACCCACTGGGAAATTAACCGGAGCATCAGCATTAATTACTCTACCTATCAAATCATTTAAAACCAACAACTGACCCATACCTTCATCCTCCAGTCCTAGCAAGGTATCAGATTGCATGTAAGAGACTACATTCTCCATGCAGCTTTCTTCATCATTCGCATTCAGCTCTTCCTCATTTTTACTGTTGTTGATTGCAATGTCTTTTGCAACCTGATAGATGTCGTTACTTGAGAGTCTGAATAGTTGTTTCTTGATGGCCCACACTAATTCTTTACGAGCTGACGACATGGTGTCTAGTTCTGATGTCCCCTTGTGGCTTGTGAGTTCAGTAAATCAACGATGTAGTGTCTTAATAAGTGGCGTGTGTGTGTGTGTGTTCGCGCGTGTCGACCTCCAGATCACAAATGAGATCTCTGATGCTGGTGTGCGATGACCACTGGATCAGCGTGTAGCCCTCCGGACAGTGGCGTGCGCTGGCCCCACGGCAAGTAGCGTGCGCTGGCCTCAGGATCAGCAGTGCGGCTCCCAAGCGAAACGGAGATCCCTTCTCTCTTTGATCTCCCTCCTCGGACACCCACGGGTTGGCTCCTTGCCTGCAGCAGCGTCTCGTCACCTTGGTCGCGTGTTTCTTGTATCTCTGGATCTGCTCCCCCAATGGTTGTGATGAGGAGAGATCCCGGACGAGCCCCCACAGTTTGTTACCGGTTTCAAATATATATTAACGGCAGTAACAAAGAGATTGTTTTTTTTTTTTGTTTTTTGTTTTTTTTACAGGGCTTCACTACTTTCACCTCCTCATGTCAGCCTGGAAAACAGAATCAGTTGATTAGTGAGAGAAAGAGCGAACCGCCATCTTCAGATCCAAATCTCAATATCTATTTAATTACAATTGTATCAAATCAGGGTATTAAACAGTAACATTCCCTTAATGTAACCATGTTTCAGTTTGTTAATGTCAATTTAAACATGTCAATAAAGTTTTCTTCATATATCAGTGTTCCTCTTTAAAACTCACATTCACAAAATACTATCTTCGCAAAAATAAACATCACTCTCTTTAAAGTGCAATAATAAATGCAATAATATCACAAGGATAAATCATGCTTGTAGCTATATAGTTATATATATTTATGGTTATTTGTTCTCTATTAAAATTCAGAAATGCATCATCTCACTAATGCAATTATGTGAATTAAACACTCTCTGACTGTAAATGAATATTTAAATGACTTCAGAGTCACAACATGAATCATACACATAGGGAAAACTGTTCAACTCATTGCTAAACACAGATCAGACAGCTAACTGCTTCTGTAACTTCAGTATTAAATCTCTTTTAAGTTTTAAACAACATATCTCTCTTCTCTTAACATTTACAGAATATTTATAACATGTCAGGATACCCAAAAACTCAAAATAAAGCCTTACTAAAGACTGAGGACACTAATACACCGTCTCCCACACTCAGAGTCTCAATACACTCGCGTGTAACAGCCGCGAGCGCCATTGTTAACACAAACTTTCTCCCGCGATTATAAACGCGGCTCTCTCACTCGGCTTTACACATCAAACATTCAATAACAAACTCATCACAGTTATAATACATCTCTTACACTTTAGGAGGAAACAGTTCTTATTGTCTTTTTTTTTTTTTTTACAGAGTACGAACCTGGAAAACAGAATCAGTTGATTAGTGAGAGAAAGAGCGAACCGCCATCTTCAGATCCAAATCTCAATATGAGAGAAAAAGGAAGCGTCTGTCACTTTAGGCGGCGCGGTGCAACAATACTCGCACTTTGGTTCCGGTTTCTTTGGTTCCCCCCTAATTCATATTGTCCCATACAATAAAAGTTGCGATTGTAATGAATGCTTTCAGATATTATTATAACATATATATATCATATAAAAAATTAATTGTGTTACCACATAAAGGTGTATCACACCGTCTTCATACTATGTTGGCAAATTAAACAATAAAGCCTCATTGTAATGTCTGTTTTGGCTTTTGTTTCATGTTTTGGCTTTTGTTTCTTGTTGACCGTTTTCATGTCTCTTATTTTGTAGTTTTTTTCATGCCGTTTGTGTCATGCTTCCCTTGCCCTCATGTATCTCTGTCTTGTGTATGTGTCATGTTCTCATTGGTTATTGTTTTGTCATGTGATTTATCAGTTCTGGTAGTTCATTGGTTGTTTTAGTCATGTGCCTTGTTCCCCATTGGTTTGTTCATGTCATGTGTCCTTCTTTGTCTGCTATAAGTAGTCAGGTTTTTGTCCTTGTGCCTTGTCGTGTATTAACGTATGTAACCTGCGGTCGGTGAGTCAAGTCTGTTCAAGTCAAGTCTATTCATATCAAGTCTGTTTTCGTCAAGTCAAGTCAAGTCAAGTCAAGTCTTTATTTCTGGTTTGGATTATGTTTGGATGTTTTGGTTTTCACTGTAAATAAACTGCACTTGGGTTCATCTACGCTCGCCTTCAGTGGACTGATCGTTACAGAATACACGACCTAACCATGAACCCAGCAGTTGCCCTCCTTGGACTACGCCAGGGGACTCGTCCCATTGAGGATTATGTGGAGGATTTCTGTTCTTTGTGCCACTTAGTGGACTTCAATGATATGGCCCTCAAAGACATTTTCAGTTTTGGACTCCCAAAGGAAATCTCTTTGTTAATGCCACGACACACACCTCACTGGACTCTGACTAGCTATATCGACTTTGCACTCTGGTTGAATGGTTCCTCATTTACTGTGGGGATTGCGGATGAGAAACCCTGCTATCCTTCAGTACCTACCACACCGGAGCATTGTGATGTCCCGCCTGTCATGCCTGCCAAACCACAGCCGATTCACGTCATGCCTGATATGACAGAGCCTACACACATCATGCCCGGTTCTCAAGAGATTCTCAACAACATGAGAATCAATGTTCAATATCAATCAATATTCAAGAGCTCCGTCACAAAATGGCTGCCACTTAAGAGTCTCTTCGGAAAATGGCTGCTCTTCCAGAGCCTCGTCACGCCTCAGCTGAACTTCCAGAGCCTCGTCACGCCTCAGCTGAACTTCCAGAGCCTCGTCACGCCTCAGCTGAACTTCCAGACCCTCGTCACGCCTCAGCTGAACTTCCAGACCCTCGTCACGCCTCAGCTGAACTTCCAGACCCTCTTCACGCCTCAGCTGAACTTCCAGACCCTCGTCACGCCTCAGCTGATCATCCAGGGTCTCGTCACGCCTCAGCTGATCATCCAGGGTCTCGTCACGCCTCAGCTGAACTTCCAGAGCCTCGTCACGCCTCAGCTGATCATCCAGGGTCTCGTCCCGAGATGGCCGCCACGCCTGAGTCCCCGGCCGAGATGGCCGCCACGCCTGAGTCCCCGGCCGAGGGGGCCGTCCACGAACTCTCTGCCTGTCCTGCCACGTCCAAATGGTCTGTCCATGTCTCTGCTCCACCATGGCTTCCAGCTCTGCCTGCACCGCCTGGCCACCCCGCTAGGCCAGCACCGCCATGACTCCATGATCTGCCTGCTCTGGATCTGCTCCATGGCCCAGGTCCCCCTCTGCTTCATGGTCTGTCTTTGCTCCACGGTCCAGGTCCTGTTCCTTTCCACGGGCCTGGCCCTCCTTCACTCCACCTGTTCCGCCTCCACTCCCCCACCCTCCTGAACTTTTTGTGTCTTGTTGTTTGGGCTTCTGGAGCCGCCCTTGGGGGGGGGGGGGGGGGGGGGTATGTAATGTCTGTTTTGGCTTTTGTTCCATGTTTTGGCTTTTGTTTCTTGTTCACCGTTTTCATGTCTCTTATTTGTAGTTTGTTTCATGCCGTTTGTGTCATGCTTCCCTTGCCCTCATGTATCTGTCTTGTGTATGTGTCATGTTCTCATTGGTTATTGTCTTGTCATGTGATTTATCAGTTCTGGTAGTTCATTGGTTGTTTTAGTCATGTGCCTTGTTCCCCATTGGTTTGTTCATGTCATGTGTCCTTCTTTGTCTGCTATAAGTAGTCAGGTTTTTGTCAAGAGGCATTTATTTGTCATATGCATAGTTAACACTGGGGAAAACTGGGCATTGAAATGCTTGTGACGAGGCTCAGACATACAGTGACAATAACAGGGGAAGTGGGAAGTCGTGGCCTGGTGGTTAGAGAATCAGACTCCCAATCGAAGGGTTGTGGATTCGAGTCCCGGGCCGGCAGGAATTGTGGGTGGGGGGAGTGCATGTACAGTTCTCTCACCACCCTCAATACCACGACTGAGGTGCCCTTGAGCAAGGCACCGAACCCCCAACTGCTCCCCGGGCGCCGCAGCATAAATGGCTGCCCACTGCTCCGGGTGTGTGCTCACAGTGTGTGTGTGTGTTCACTGCTCTGTGTGTGTGCATTTCGGATGGGTTAAATGCAGAGCACAAATTCTGAGTATGGGTCACCATACTTGGCCGAATGTCACTTCACTTCACTTTCACAAGACATAAGACATAGACGTACATGGAGAGCACTGAGGTTCTTGAGTGACTACAGTGCTCATAGACAGAAAGACATGGACAGAGCATTTTATACAAATAAGTGGAAGTAACAGGTACAATAAAGGTAATCAGTGTTTAGAGTTATAGTGTACATAAGAAGTCCTGAGCTAATATTAAGATTACTGGGGTAGAACGGTGTCTAAAATGTCTTTGTAGAGTGACGTAGAGCTACATGGAGGAAAATTAAAGTGGCAGTGCAGATGCAATAAATAACCTTAAGAGCAGCACACATTCAGATGTATTCCTGAGTGGAGCAATGTCCAAAAGTCATTGTGGAGTGTCACAGAGTAACATGAAGGAATATTTAAAAAAAAAAAAGTGGCAGTGCGAATGTAATGGTATCAGGTGATTGACAGCAGTGTCATTCTAATCAGCAAGTAGTACCTTGCATTTAAGTCTGATTGGCTGTTACCTGGGATGCGTCACGTCCGATTTCCCCGTTTGTTTTGCTAGCGTCGACGGTGGTTGTAGGTAAGCGAGCTGTGTTTTAATGGGTGATCCTTTCTGGAGTTTTCCTATGTATAACTTTTTAAATCATTGTTATCAATTAGTGCAGCTTTGGTGCGGTGCCCTCCGTGCTGCTTGGTGGGTCTGATGACTGTTCACCTCACAGGTAATGTTTATTGTTAAGAGCTCGTGATATGGTGCTGAAATGGCTGTGTGGGTTTAACATTCTTTCGGATATCAAATAGGCGTGATTCTATGTATTCCATTGTGTAACCGGTGGGCATGACTGACCAATCCGTGTCTATTAAGCGTGCTATCTAGCGTGATCTCCTGATGGTTAGTGTTTATACGTTACCATGACTGGGAGTGGGGATAGTATTACGTTTGGTAACATCTCCGTTTGTTTGTTATAGGATTCTCCTTCTCGTTCTGTGCCGTGATTGTTGCTACTGTCTTCACACTATTAAAGTGCTGCGGTTAATACGGCCGCGCTGACGCGATCATCACTAAAGAGACGGGGACTGCTCATTTGGTTCTTATCGTGGCGTTATATTTGACCCTGGATTGTGTGGGGGACTAGTTGGTTCCTTCCACTTGTAGGGGAGCTAGCTGCCCTTTGTGTCTTTGTTTGATTTGAAACCTCTTTTTGTTTATTTTCTGTTAACTTCAAATTTTTTGGAAGTATAGTTTGTTTGGTTAACTTGATTTTTATTTCATTTTTATTTCATTATTATTTATGTAAAGCCATTTAAACTCTGTGTAATATTTAATGTTTCATTTAATTGCTTGGTTCATGTGATCAACCATCTATAAGTACAATTCTGTTTGTGTGTGTGAACCTCTACTGAGCTAAAATTGTCTTGTATTATTTAGGTGACCAACAAATTGACTTTCCTTCGCTTGAATGGTTTTTTTTTCTTTATTTTTGTCATTTACATTTATTGTTGTGAGGATTTGCTTTATTGATGTCCATCTGGTCATTTTTTTATGAACATTGTTATAGTTTCTTATCTTTATTTTGCAGGCACTGGGGTCCCACGGGTGGATTGCTCTTCCTCCTCCTGGTGGTGGTCCTTTATCGTGTGCAGTGTACACTGTTGAGTGTGTCATTTTTGTGTGATTAAGTGACACGGGGTGTGTGTGTGCGTGTGGAAGTGTGCTCTGTAAAATCAAACTCCACGTTGCTTCATGCCGTTGGGAGCCTCAGGCCTGCCGGTATTTAGTTTCGGCTTCTGCATGTTTTTCTTATTTTAGTTTTTCGTATTTAGTTTAAAGTGGGTTTCAGTGTCCAACATTTTAAAGTATTTTTCTATTAATAAACATTTGTATTTTTGTATTACTCACGTCTCTTGCCTAATTCTATGATGGAACCGAACCTGTGTGCTGTGCTCATTGTTTGAGTATTTTCCCTGGGGCTAATCCCTAGGGTGGTGTAGTCGGACTTTCTTTATTAGGGAATAAAAACTTGCTCTTGTGTTTCAAAAATTACACCGCCCCGCCACACAAGTACAATGAAAGTAAACATAAGAGCAGCATGTATTTCGGTGTTTTTTTTTTTTTTAGATGGAGGACAGCTGATTGTTAAGTAGTCTTATGGCTTGAAGATAGAAGCTGTTCTTAAGTCTGGTTGTCTGTGATCGGATGGATCGGAAACTTCTGCCAGATGGCAGTGTGGCAAACAGGTGATGAGCAGGGTGAGTGCGGTCCTTAATGATGCTGGGAGCCTTTCTCAAGCAGCGAGTGTGATAGATGTCCTGTAAGGCTGGGAGTTTATGTCCAATGATGAGCTCTGCTGTTCTCACCACTCGCTGAAGAGCTTTGCGGTCCAAAGAAGAGCACTTGCCGTACCATACAGTGATGCAGCTGGTCAGAATGCTCTCAATAGTGCAGCGGTAGAAGTTTGACATTATGTTAGAGGAGATGCCAAACCTCTTCAGTCTCCGCAGGAAGTAGAGACGCTGACGTGCTGTTCTCATTATGGTCTCTGAGTGAAGGCTCCAGGAAAGATCCTCAGAGATGTGAATGCCAAGGAACTTGTAGCTCTTAACTGTCTCTACTATCTCTCTGTTGATATGAAGGGGAACATGAGCCTCTCTCTGTGACTTCCTGTAGTCCACAATCATCTCCTTGGTCTTGCTGACGTTTAGAGAGAGATTGTTATCAGCACACCATGCTGTGAGTGCATTAACCTCATCTCTGTAGGATGTCTCATCACCATTAGTGATGAGTCCTAGTAGTAGTAGTAGTATCGTCAGCAAATTTGATGATGATGTTGGAGCTATGCTTAGCAGAGCAGTCATAAGTGAACAGGGAGTACAAGAGAGGACTGAGTACACATCCCTGTGGGGCACCAGTGCTGAGTATAAGTGAGGAGTATGTGTGATTGCCAATTCTGACCACCTGGGGTCTTCCAGTCAGGAAGTCCAGGACCCAGTTACAAAAGTGACTGTTAAGACCCAGATTTTTCAGTTTGGCTATACGTTTGGTAGGGATGATGGTGTTAAATGCAGAGCTGTAATCAACAAACAGCATCGGCATATAGGTGTCTCTTCCCTCCAAGTGTTCTAGCCCAGAGTGTATGGCCATTGCAATGGCGTCATCAGAGGATCTGTTAGAATGGTAAGCAAATTGTAATTGGTCCAAGGTGTCAGGCAGAGAGGAGCAGATGTGGGATTTGACTAGCCATTCGAAGCACTTCATGATGACTGATGACAGTGCTACAGGGCGGTAGTCGTTCAGGCAGGAGACAGAGTTGTTTTCTTGAGAACAGGGATGATGGTGGTTTGCTTGAAGCATGTGGGGATCACTGTAAGCCTCAAGGAGAGGTTGAAGATGTTGGTGAAGACATCTGTTAACTGGACAGCACAGGCCCTCACGACAGGTCCGTGTATGCCATCTGGACCTGGAGCTTTGTGGCCGTTGACTCTCTTGAAGGCCTTACTCACTTCGTGTGTGGTTCGAACCAAGGGGCAGGTGTCGGTGTCAGCAGGTATTTTCACAGCAGGAAATGTATTGCCTGCCTCAAAACGAGCATAGAATGTATTGAGCTCATCTGGTAAAGAGGCAGACAAAGACACACCACTGCTTTTCCTTCCTTTGTAGTCTGTGATGTAGCGTAGACTGCTCCACATGCTTTGGGGCTCAGAGCCATGATATTCTGACTTCTGACTTCTGAAGCCTATCACAGAGTCTGTGTATTCCTGTATGTTGTCTCCTGCTGCATCTTGAAACATCTGCCAGTCTGTGGAATCAATCCTTGTGCCTTGTCGTGTATTAACGTATGTAACCTGCGGTCGGTGAGTCAAGTCAAGTCTAGTCATGTCAAGTCTGTTTTCGTCAAGTCTTTGTTTCTGGTTTGGATGTTTTGGTTTTCACTGTAAATAAACTGCACTTGGGTTCATCTACACTCGCCTTCAGTGGACTGATCGTTACACTCATATAAAGATTACAATGCGGTTATAAAGTTCTAGTGTGGTACAGAAGTTCTTTCCTTCCTGCATGCTAAAGACAGATGTCAACAAGGAGATAATCTTACCTTGTTTGCAGAAAGACTGCATGTGCTCTTTCCATTTAAGATTTATTTATTTATTTATTTTATTCTGGATGAGATAAACAGTATTAATATCAAAGGTATGTTGAATATTTCTCAAATCAGCTCTGTATTAACAGTTAAGTGTGCACACTAAAAAATGCTGTGCATTTGTCGTTGAATCATTTGTGTAAAGCTTGATTATGCGACTTAGCTAAGTAGTGTTTTCAAGCTGTTTCCTACAGTTTAGCGGTATAAATATTGACTCAGGTGAAATGCATTATAGAGGCATTTAAGGAACCATCCAGCTCACTTCAGTATCTGTGCAATCAAGTCAACATAATCGATGCAATACCCAAAGAGGTGAGTATGCAGCGGTAACAATCAGTGACGAAACGGGGACCAGGCAATGAGTGAACTGGTAAATGTCTCTTTTGTAGTGATACAGTTATACGTTTTTTTTTAATTTATTTTAATTTTTTTCTTAGATGCAGGATTGCTGAAAGGGAAAAGTTGTGGAGCATTAATAATTTTTAGTTAGTGATAATGAAATTTGAATTAAGATTGTGAGCACTGAGAGAGAGTGGAGGTAGTGAGTAAATAAACAAATAAAGGCTTCCATAATTACTGGTGCAAAAATTGGACAT
Source organism: Carassius carassius (assembly GCF_963082965.1). NCBI lineage: Eukaryota > Metazoa > Chordata > Actinopteri > Cypriniformes > Cyprinidae > Carassius > Carassius carassius. The sequence continues at coordinate 24,350,327 of NC_081760.1, forward strand.
CTCATCTTTAAACTTTTTTGCTATTTCTTTATAGGCTCTAGTATAAAGTAATGATCTTTGTGTTGATGTGTCAACACAAAAAAAGTGGTTTTTCAAGCTTTGTCTGGATTCTAGCAATAGTCCAGTTGGGAGGCTGTTTATTATACAGTCCTGTCCATGTGGTTGCTCTGAGGATCTAGGCCAAAACAGCAAGACAAAAGCTATGTGATAATTCATGGAAATGGCCTATAAACTTGAGTGCTACAGTTTAATACTGACACTGCATAGTCTGCTCTACAGTAAAGTGCCAAAAGCAAATACAGAGAGACCAACAAAAATTGCACATTTTTTTTTTTTTTTCATTTAAGCTGAGATATGGTTGGATATATTTCAATCATGGCAATAACCGATGTGATCAGCTGTTCATTTCAGGACTCAAAGTTAGTTTTTTATGTTTTGACAAAAATGTATGTAATAACATATTCCTTTATTAGAATCATGACAGTGTAAATAAAATATACTTTACCCATTATAGGATCACTTCTAACACAGTTATTTTTATTATTATTTTAACATATGTGGTCAGACCACCAGTGAAAGTAGACTCCATTGTATAGGGAATGTTGTTTATTATTAGTTCTATTTTACTAGTAAGTCTTCGGCCATATGGTCAAACAGGAAAGTCTGGTTAGTATAGATCATTTACTGATCCAGGACCAGGTTTACTGTTTCCTTTTAAATTAAAAAAAGACAAAAAAACTGATCTGCAACTGACACTTTGATTAATGATGGGGGAATGAAAAACACATTTCAGTGTCTAAATATTACAAAAAGAGGAGAAGCTGGTAAATTCTTAAATGAAATCACTGAGGATAGAGAAAGTAGGTGTCATGTGCTGTGGGTATAACACTGAATATATATAAATGAATATAGAAATGTTACCTTTTAACAAATCAAGTTATATAATTAGTCAGGTTAACGTAACATTAAAACATAAATAAATAAATACAAATTGTGTAATAAAATCTAAAATAATTGCCTATACTCACTAAAAATTAATGATCCTTTTGAATTTATTATCAGTATTTTTATGTAAATGTACAGCTTGGCAATTTGCTTTAGTACAGTTTTTTGATTGATTGCACTTTATTCTCGCCATGAATATAGTGTTAGAAGCTGGTATGGCGTTTAAAAGAAAAGAAAGAAAGAAAGTACAGATTTTTAAAAAGTAAAACTATATGGATGCTGAATGAATATTGTTTTCATACAAGTATCATGAAGATCTCAATTGCCTGAAATGCTTTTACAACACCTGAAAGGTATTTTTAAAGGACATCATGCATGCAAGGTTTTTAGGTTACTTCCATGTCAAAGGAGCTCAGGGACCACTGGTAACATGTGCTTACCAGGTGGATGGGCCTGCATTGCATACTCTAGATTCATTGTTGAATGGTTGCTACGTTTGCTTTTAAAACAGTGTCTGGAAGAACAGGTGCAAGCTTTGATGCCTCCCTGTACACCAAAATTTGTTGCTAAAGTGTGTGCAACCCCTTTGTTAATTTTAAATCATTCCAACAAAAGACTTTGATTATAATATTATCAAAGCACATTTGACCTCACAACCTTTAATAATGTCTCAGACATAACACATTTACAACAAACATAGTAAATAAAGTGTTATTGGGCATTAAATGCATACACATACATAACAACAAAATTAAATAAACCTTCAATTTGAATTGCAAACTTGCCAATTTAGACATTTAGCTAATCCTTGTACAAAAAAATGCTTTTTTTTTTTTTTTTTAGCAATTATCAAAAGTCAATTCTTTTTTGTCTTTTACTGATTTTAAAAGGGTCATACATGCTTTTATCTCAACCAGCCTTGACTATTGTAATAGCCTTTATGTAGGTATTAATCAGGCCTCTCTTAAACATTTACAGATGCTACAAAATGCTGCTGCTCATACGTGCAAGCACAAAACCAAAATTGGCTTCTCTTCATTGGCTTCCTGTTTGTTTTAGAATTGATTTTAGTTTTAGTTTATAAGTCATTAAATGGAATCCATTGAGAGCACTTAAGTCCGCTGACCATTTGCTTTTGGTTGTACCTCGAACAAGACTGAAAAGCAAGGGTGACCAGGCTTTTGCTGTTGCAGCCCCAAAGCCTTGGAATAACTTGCCTCTAAATGTTAGGCAGGCGCTAACACTTGCTGTTTTTAAATCCAGTCTTAAAACTTAGTTTTATGCTCTGGCATTTAACTCCGTTTGAGGGCTGTTTTTATGTATTTGGTTAGTGTTATTCTTTGTTATTTTTTTCATGTGAATTTTTTTTTTTTACTTTTTTTACTTTTTTGATTGTACAGCACTTTGGAAAAATATGTTGATAGTCTTATTGTGTTTGACAAAAAAAAATAATAATAATAATTGCATTTCATTTAATTTATATGTAATTTACATTTACACTATTGTTGAAACTTTTGAGGTCAGTAAGATAAATCTCTTGTGCTCACAAAGAAATACAGTTAAAACAGTAATTCATTCTTGCTCAATAAAAATGTTTATTTAATTTTAGTCATTCATTAGTTTAATATTTTATAGTATTTTTTTTCCTAGTACTAATAATATCAATGATTTTATGTGGATAAAACCTCCAAAAACAAAAGAATGAGAAATAAACTGTGTTAATATTACTTCTCTTGAAGATGTTGATGGCATTTTGTTTTGGATTATTGTCTTATAATCACAGTATGTGTATGCTCAATACCTTTTTTTTCTTTCTTTTTTCATCACTGAAGATGACTACATATCATTTTCAAACAGGTGTGCTTTCTGCTTGAAATGACATGATGTGGTGTATGGAATCTCCCAAGTGGTCATTAACATGGGCAGGAGCTTATGACCTTTGCCCTTGTCAGCCCCCTGGATTTTCTCTAAATGCTTCAGGGTGCCTTCTGAAGGGTGCCTTCTGGGACTTCATGAATCAGTTTAGAGTTTGCACAGTGTGTGTGTGTGTGTGTGTGTGTGTGCTCTTGTTGTTTTTGCAACATATCAGGACACAACTCTGTATAATGACATGGGTATGACACAGGTATTACAAGGAGAGGGTGACTTATGAGGACATAACCCATGTCCCCATTTTTCAAAACGCTTATAAATCATACAGAATGAGTTTTTTTGAGAAAGTAAAAATGCACAAAGTTGTACAGTATAAAAACCATTACGCCTATGGGATGTCCCCACTTTTCACAAAAACAAACGTGTGTGTGTGTGTGTGTGTGTATCTACTTAACCATATTTTACAAATTTGTACCCAAAAGTGAGCTAAACCTGACAAAATCTCCAAAAACCTCCCTTTAGGAATGTCCTCATTTGTAAAACTGGTATAAAAATAAAGAGAGAGAGAGAGATAATGGAGGACCCTCTAGGAGGGAAATAACAAGGCTTTGAACTCAGTGTAACCTTTACTTACGTAGAGCCAGACTCTTTAAAACCTCATGAAAAAAAGCACAGTGGGAGGATGCAGTAATTTCAAAACTACCATAAACAACATGTTCATGTTTGTAGATACTGGCCAGGATTTAAGCACAGAATTGACATCAACCCTTGTGCTGTGCTGAAAATCCTTCACCTAGTTTAGTGTTCTTGGTCTAACATGACTGCCCTTGTAAAATTTGTTTGTAAATCTCTCATTATGCTATATTATCACCATCATTTCCTTTTGGAACTAATAGGTTGTAAATTTTCTGACTTTATGCCCACAGTTTTTGAGTGTATATATATATGTACACGTGTGTGGATAATTTTGGTAATGTTCACTCAAAAATTGAGAAGCATAAGCTCAGATCATCAAGGTGATAAAAAGACTGCATCTAATATTTGATAATTCAATTCAATTGAAGTTTATTTGTATAGCGCTTTTTACAATACAAATCATTACAAAGCAACTTTACAGAAAATTAACTTTCTACAATATTTAGTAGTAGCTTATAAGTGGTGATCAGTTTATGTGCATATGACAGGATTTTTCAGAAAAAATAATACAAGACGTAGTCAGGCAGACGGTGAACATTATTAACAGCAATTATTATATGATGCGGTCACACTTGTAGCAATATTTGTTAGTTCTGTTTGTTGATTCAGGGTTAGCATCATCTGGGATCCTCTGAGGGGGTCAGCATCATCTCTTCTCAGGTGTTCTGGATCCAGACTGGAGCTTGTGCAAATCCTAGTTACCACAGGATGTTAATCCCGTGGCAAAACATAGAAACAAATAGAGACATCATTAGCATAGCTGCTGTTCCAACAAAGTAAAATTAATTAGTTTAACCCAAGCTCAAATTCAATTTTCTAATTTGAATTATTTACAATAATATTTAAAGATTGTGCTGAGAAGTACATGACTTAATTTGGCTGTTATTTTATATTAATTTATACATGTATGCATGTCTGTATATATATATATATATATATATATATATATATAAAAAATAATTTTATTTACATGTTCAAATAAACAAACAAGCTTCTGCGCATTTGATCAGATACAACTGCAGTCACAAATTATGAGATGCATTATTCGAATGTTTGGCGAAAGATGTGTTTTTAATCTAGATTTAAACAATTTTATATTTTATTTTAATATGAATTTATTTTATAATAAATGTATAATAATATATAATAATGAGAATAGTCAGTCAAATGACAGTGTAAGCAAAGTCATAAGATGTTTATTCCAACCCTAATGCTAATTAACAAGCATTTATTTACTCTCTCCCTCTAACATGATTAATGCACAACCTTTTGCCTGGACGGTGAGCTTTTTAGCAGCTCTTCGTGTAGTCCAAACAGTGTTGGGGAGTAACTAGTTACATGTAACGGCGTTACGTAATTTAATTACAAAATTATTGTAACTGTAATTAGTTACAGTTACTAAGAAAAAATGAGTAATTAAATTACAGTTACTTATGAAATTTTTTACGATTACAAAGGGGATTACATTTGAATATTTACACACATCCACATACAAATTTTACTGATTTCTTTCCCAAATTGCACTGACTATTCTGAGACATACGCCCTAATAATTTCCGGGATGCGGAAATACAGTCTGGTTCGTAGAATCCAGTCATAAAAACGGAATGCCTAACGCTGACGGAATATGCCACATTTTGGATGACTAAATCAAAAGTAGGTCAGTACACTTGAATCAAAACATGACATCGACTAGTGTCCGTGAATATGGAGCCCCAAAAATGCAATATATGAATTGCACATTCTGTGTGTCTGTGGAAATCAGGCGTGGACTGGACACCGGGAGAACAGGGACAATTCCCGGTGGCCTGGCAGCCGATTTTGCCCCACTATTTAATATCATTATTGTATAATTGCCTGCCGAATGTACTAAAGCGATCATTTGCGAATCCGCCATTTGATAATTAAATCTCTAATAAGTCATGAAGTGTTAGTCATGACTCGCGCGCTCTCCGCGCCTCCGCCAAACGGTTTGGATCAGACTCAGAGTAATCAATGCGAGAGAGAGAGAGAGAGAGAGAGAGAGAGAGAGAATAGAGAGAATAGAGAGAGAGAGAATAGAGTGGACTGCTGGAGCAGAGAAGCAGAACTATACTGTTCAGGGTTTCAGGTCAGTTTCATCTGTAAAGATGCTTTTTTTTGTCTTTGTTTTTTTTATTAATTTAATCAAGCAGCAGCACGTTGCTCATCAGTCATCACTCAAAATACTATATAAAGGACATCATTATTATCTGTTGTAATGTTACAGTAGTAATTTAGCTGAAAAAAAATTCCGATTTTTTTTTTATAGGTTTAGGGGGAGCTACGACAGACAGCAACACAACCCTTACGAAAATTAACATTTTAATATTTAACTATAAATCCAGAGAAAATGGTTACTATTGTTTAACTGTGATAACCAAAAATGTAAAATTATTTTACAAATGTATTTATTTAAAAATAAATACAAATCCATTTGCAAAAAAAAAAAAAAAGGTTATTTTACTTTTATATAGGCTAATAAAAGCATGGTAATTTTTTGTAAGGGAAAAACATGACTCGTGTACAGTATTAGGATTTTTCTATAAAGATATTGTAGTATTGTAGAGTATTGTATTGTAAAGTATAGTTTTGTTCAATCTTGAGTATTAAAGTCACGAGAGAGATGGATATCAGGGCAAAATAAAGAGACTGAAGAGAAAAATGGAAGTGAAGGTGCAGTTCAGGAGAGAACTTTTAATTATTTTGCATGTCCCCAAATTAAAGATTTAAACCTTTTTTATGTCAGGTACATACAAAAAATAGTTTTGTCCATGAATTTGTTTGTATGAGTTTGAATTTTCCAGTCTGATTTTTTTTCCCAGTCCGCCCCTCCTGTAAATTAATGGCAAAGACATTGTTTCATTTACTACACATATATAGGCCTACTGAAGCTCACAGTGTTTTCAACCTCTGCCGCCTCAATATAGGAGTACACGAGCACATAAACATAATTTCTAGAACTGCTCTGTGTCACTTCATGTGCATTTTACTTATTTTGAGAAAACTATCATCATATACAGAGACAGCACTTTAAAAAAAAAACAATGTTTCAGGAGTTTATTACACAGAATACGTCACATGCTTATTAGATAACTGTATTTAAGTTGATGTATATGCTTTTATTTATTATTCTTTAATTTTCACAAATTTAGAAAAGTAATCAAAAAGTACTCAAAAGTAATAAGTTACATTACTTTAATAAAGTAATTGAAAAAGTTACACTACTATTACATTTTAAACAGGGTAACTTGTAATCTGTAACCTATTACATTTCCAAAGTAACCTTCCCAACACTGAGTCCAAAACACTAAATTTAAGAACGCATGTAAAAGGCTCACAGTCTTTCACTCCCCCGAGCCTGTATTCCGTGCGAGGACGCGTCCACGCGCGCCACAGCCAGCTGGAAGTTCCATTCTCACGTTTCCAACATAGGCGCAGCTTCACAGCTGGATTGCGCCTCTCAGACACAACGTTTCTCTAAGATTTCACTCATTTATAGTGTTTTACGTTTCCCCTCAGCGACAACCAATAGGATTCATTTTGGATTAAGAAGAAAAACGACAAGAAATAAAAAACTTGAAAACTGAATGAAAACATTTGGAAACTTTTCATCATCAGTGGAGAATTTACTGCTAAAGTAAATGGACTATCACATGATCCTTGGAAATGCAGTTTTGAAGGGAGCTGTGAATCAAAATCATGCCGGATTGTTATTGGAATAATCTCCTGTTAACAAAGTTAACATACGGTTTGTTCTTAACGCTCTTTGATGAAGTCTGAGTTCAGGAATGATTATTTTTTTTAGCTGAATCATAATCGTGACATTTAACACCTATATTTCACGTTTCGGTAAATATAGATTCACTAATAATGTGTTAACTTTGTGTATTAGAAATCACGTGGAAAATAAAAATAATAGTGCTGTTTCGGCTGTTGTGTCTCTCTGCAGTTTAAGGTGTTTGCTGCTCTGCTGTGGAGATCAAGATGGGTCGCTTTTATGCTCAGGTTGTGATTATGCTGGTGATGGTAGCACTGCCTGTAGTGGTACGGTGTTGCCCACGGCCATGTGTCTGCCACCAGCCCACAGAGGTGCACTGCACATTCCGCTCCTTACTTGAGTTGCCTGCTGGCATGCCCAAACAGGTGGAGCGGATGAATTTGGGGTAGGAATGACCGTGTCATTAATTTATTATTCTTAGAAACTGCTTTTTACTTTGTTTTCTGATATCAGCTTTCTTAAAAAAGCACTTCAGCACACCAACTTCCAAAAATGATTTATCTTGTGAAGATTATCATTCAGGTCATCATCGTAACATAATGAAACTGTTTTAAGACATTTAATCCAAGTGGGCTCATCTGTAGGTTAGTGGGAATTTCCCTTAATGGTGCTAATAAATGGCAGAGATATTTCGACCATTTTACAGGTGACCTTAAAAATCCACAGGTTGTTTAGGACTCTCCCTGGAAGGATTTGAGATTATAGTTTAATTGGGAAGACAGGGGCTAGTTGTCACATTTTCTCTCCAGTGAATATTTCTCAGTCTATGTTTATATTAGTCTGCAGATGCAGTTCACTGTATAGCTGACACAATGCAATCTGTCATGAGTTCTTTTAATACAATTATATCAATAAACATCAAAATGTTTATAATAAAGTCATCATGTGGATTTAAATATGCAAATATTGAGGAGTTCAGGATTGGTTCATTGTTGAGGTGATTTACATGTTTCTGGCATGTTATATATTTTGCAACAATTATTTTAACCCTATCTGAAGCAGTGCATAGCTTTTTATTTCTCAAACAACCATGTTGGAAGACATACCCATGTACATAACCTATTCCAGGTTGACAATGGCAAGATTCACCAGGCTCAGTTTTGTTAAATAGTGGTTCAGTGAGTTTGAGGAATCATTTTCTTGTATGAACTAGCCACCACAGAGTCTTCAGGATGTGCTGAAGTCGACTTTACAGAGTGGTTTGACTTTCCCATTGTCATTACAAGATCTCGGCGAAAAATGAATGAAACTCTTGATGAAAATAAATGCTCTGATTCTGTATGCCGTTGTCGAAACAATATGTAACACAAAAACACATAAGACAACTTGCCCTGACCTCAAATGTACGAAAAATTGTCCTGGCAAAAAAAAAAAAAAAATCTACATTTCAGTTATAGTCTGCTTAGACCTGTGTATTGTTTTCACTTGATTATCCAATGGCAATTACAAAAATAAGATGATATTCACTATGATGACAGAATTCACTTAATTATTTAAATTAATTAAAAACAATAACTAGGCATGTGAAACCAAACTCCTTGATGGAGAAAATAGATATGTAATTAGACTTTCAATTCAAACCATATGTAGTCTTTTGAAAATTAAAACTAGATTTGGTCTCCCTAATTTAAAATGAATTCAATTGATCCTTTTTGTGTGTGTGTGTGTGTGTGTGTGTGTGTGTGTGTGTGTGTGTGTGTGTGTGTGTGTGTAAATCTGCAACATCACTGCATAGTTTACCATCTTATTGACCCCTTCTTATGATCCTTCTTCTTCCAGGTTTAATACTATACATAGAATAACTTACAGCTCTTTCGCTGGGTTACGAAAACTGGAGCTTCTTTTAATGCATGGCAATGATGTGCATCATATTCCTGATGGAACATTCCGTGACCTCATATCCCTGCAGGTACTGTCAACTTTTTCCTTTGAGAAATCATTATTTATGTATTTATTTATAACAATTTTGCAATAAGATGACATTGAGTTAAAACTGTAACTAATATAAATAAATTAAATAAATATATATATACAGTTTAATGCATATTTTTCCCCAGATGCTGAAACTAAGCTATAATAAACTGAAGGTAATTAGTAGACAGACCCTTATGGGTCTCTGGAGTCTCACTAGGTTGCACCTGGATCACAACAGACTTGAGTTCATCCATGCTGATGCATTCCAAGGCCTCACTTCTCTTCGTTTTCTCCAACTGGAAGGCAATCAACTTCAGCAGCTCCACCCAGCCACCTTCTCAACTTTCTCTATTCTTGGACACTTCCCAGTTTCCAGCCTGAAGCACCTGTACCTGTCTGATAATTTACTGAGCACTTTGTCACAGACGATGCTAGCAAGCATGCCCTACCTGGAGAATCTTTCCCTGCATGGGAACCCCTGGACCTGTGACTGTCACATTAGGTGGTTCAAAGAGTGGAATAAAAATTCACCAGGTATTTATCATCATGATTGACAATCATGTTGCCGTTAAAATAAAAATAGAATGTTCTATTCAGATTAAAGGGAAAAGTAATAGAAATCATGAACTGTAAGTATCATCTCATAATGATCCGCATATGATTATATAATGTTTTTTTATTATTATTAATTATACTGTACTCAATTACAACCCGAATTCCGGAAAAGTTGGGACGTTTTTTAAATTTTAATAAAATGAAAACTAAAAGACTTTCAAATCACATGAGCCAATATTTTATTCACAATAGAACATAGATAACATAGCAAATGTTTAAACTGAGAAAGTTTACAATTTTATGAACAAAATGAGCTCATTTCAATTTTGATTTCTGCTACAGGTCTCAAAATAGTTGGGACGGGGCATGTTTACCATGGTGTAGCATCTCCTTTTCTTTTCAAAACAGTGTGAAGACGTCTGGGCATTGAGGCTATGAGTTGCTGGAGTTTTGCTGTTGGAATTTGGTCCCATTCTTGCCTTATATAGATTTCCAGCTGCTGAAGAGTTCGTGGTCGTCTTTGACGTATTTTTCGTTTAATGATGCGCCAAATGTTCTCTATAGGTGAAAGATCTGGACTGCAGGCAGGCCAGGTTAGCACCCGGACTCTTCTACGACGAAGCCATGCTGTTGTTATAGCTGCAGTATGTGGTTTTGCATTGTCCTGCTGAAATAAACAAGGCCTTCCCTGAAATAGACGTTGTTTGGAGGGAAGCATATGTTGCTCTAAAACCTTTATATACCTTTCAGCATTCACAGAGCCTTCCAAAACATGCAAGCTGCCCATACCGTATGCACTTATGCACCCCCATACCATCAGAGATGCTGGCTTTTGAACTGAACGCTGATAACATGCTGGAAGGTCTCCCTCCTCTTTAGCCCGGAGGACACGGCGTCCGTGATTTCCAACAAGAATGTCAAATTTGGACTCGTCTGACCATAAAACACTATTCCACTTTGAAATAGTCCATTTTAAATGAGCCTTGGCCCACAGGACACGACGGCGCTTCTGGACCATGTTCACATATGGCTTCCTTTTTGCATGATAGAGCTTTAGTTGGCATCTGCTGATGGCACGGCGGATTGTGTTTACCGACAGTGGTTTCTGAAAGTATTCCTGGGCCCATTTAGTAATGTCATTGACACAATCATGCCGATGAGTGATGCAGTGTCGTCTGAGAGCCCGAAGACCACGGGCATCCAATAAAGGTCTCCGGCCTTGTCCCTTACGCACAGAGATTTCTCCAGTTTCTCTGAATCTTTTGATGATGTTATGCACTGTAGATGATGAGATTTGCAAAGCCTTTGCAATTTGACGTTGAGGAACATTGATTTTAAAGTTTTCCACAATTTTTTTACGCAGTCTTTCACAGATTGGAGAGCCTCTGCCCATCTTTACTTCTGAGAGACTCTGCTTCTCTAAGACAAAGCTTTTATAGCTAATCATGTTACAGACCTGATATCAATTAACTTAATTAATCACTTGATGTTCTCCCAGCTGAATCTTTTCAAAACTGCTTGCTTTTTTAGCCATTTGTTGCCCCCGTGCCAACTTTTTTGAGACCTGTAGCAGGCATTAAATTTTAAATGAGCTAATTAAGTGGATAAAAGTGTAAAATTTCTCAGTTTAAACATTTGCTACGTTATCTATGTTCTATTGTGAATAAAATATTGGCTCATGTGATTTGAAATTCCTTTAGTTTTCATTTTATTAAAATTTAAAAAACGTCCCAACTTTTCCGGAATTCGGGTTGTAGTTGAAGAACTGTTTCCCGCCTGTTTTTTTTTGTTTTTTTGTTTTCAGGTGTGTTGAAATGTAAGAAGGACAAAGCCTATCCAGATGGCCAGCTATGCGCTATGTGTTTCTCTCCAAAACAAGTAAAGAAGAAACAACTCCAGGAGTTGGAGAAACCCACTTGCAACAGTCCCATCATCAGCACGGCTCACAGAGCCATTTCCCAAGAGGACACAGAAAGTGACCTCTTGATGGTCGATGAATTTCGTCAACCCCTTGGAAACATTTCCCTGGGTCTGTCAGATGAACACGGACATCAAGTAGACCTGGAATGTCTTGTCACTGAGCCAAGAGAGCTGTCTAGCATAGGCTGGGACTATGTTAACCAGTATCAAATATTAGCAAATGTGACTCTGACATTAGATATAAAGTGTGCAATTGACAGGTCCAGTTATGAGAAGTTGTGGAGATTGATTGCATATTACAGTGATGTTCCAGTTCACCTTCGCAGGGAAATTATGTTGAGTAAGGATCCTTACACAAGCTTCAGGTATCAGCAAGATGTTGAAAGGAATGCGCTTTACTATACAGGAGTAAAAGCTAGCATAGCCGCTGACCCACCCTGGATACTGCAGTCATCAATGGACCTTCAGCTAAACAGACTTCAGTCTACAAGTAAAAGTGTTCGACTAATTCTCACCATGTATATGACTGAAGTAATGGAAAAGGAATCTATAAGACAGCAGAGTAGGGGCTGGACTATAATTGAGTACAAGAATGACACTAGAACAATGCAGGCTGCTGTCGTGGGAAGTCCTGCTGAGATAAACTGTTCCATACATAGCTCAGGGAACGAGTCAGTTAAATGGATGCTACCTGATGGCTCTACTTTAAAAACACCTTTTAGCAATGATGATAACAGGCTTTCAGCATCAAGTGCTGGTCTTCTTGAAATTAAATCTGTGGCTCATTCTGATTCAGGATTATACTACTGTATTGCACAGGCTTCAGGTGACCTTACTATTTTTCCTTTTCGCCTATCAGTGGAGGAGTCCTCCAGTCCACCTCCTGGAGGTAAAGGAGTAACTGAACCAGTTACAGGATTCACAGGTGGAGCTTTTTTCCTTCCATGTGTTGCCACCGGATCCCCTGATGCTTATATACACTGGATTCTCCCTGATAGTAGCATTGTAAACAAGTGCCTAAACACTTCAAGGATATCCGTTGCTTCAAATGGAACTCTGATTATTCGACACAGTCAGCTTTCAGACAATGGATACTATAAGTGTATAGCAGGAAACCAGTATGGGATGGATTCTTTGGTCACAAATGTAATAATATCAAGGCCACCAGGTTTACTCCCATTACAGAAGTACTCAAGTAGCCCTCAACCTGCTAAGGGAGTTTCAACCAAAGTCCTTGTGACAAACAACATGGAGTCATCTGGGGATAAAGAACCAGAAGAGTTTTTAGAGAAAGTGCTTACCAGGAAAGTGGATTTACCCAATCGACGGCGGGTCCCGAGCATGGGAATAAGAGGAGGCCATCCATTCAGGAATTCCTGGAGACGCCCTGCTACTCTAAAGAGGAGGGTTGGTACCCCAGTAGTGGAAAGAGTTAACACTGTAGAGTCAAGAAGAAAAATTAACGTGTCAAACAACCAAATAGACCCAAAGCACTGGGCTAGCATTTTGTCAAAAGTTCACAGTGGTGGAACAAGTTTAAAAGCAACTACTCCAAACTTTGTTCAGATCAGTACAAACAAAATACAGGATTCAGAGGCTGCCTACACAAAGCAGTCAGAAATTGCTAACAAGATTGAAGGATCGTCTGCAGAAGGTACAACAAAAGAGGTAAGCAGGGCACCAGTAAAGGATGTGTTGTACTCCGTCACAATGTCACAGATGCCCATTGAGGCTACTGAGGATATGAGAGCTCTGAATTCTGAAGACACAAGACATGCTAAATACCAGATAGTTGCTCCTGAAACAGATCCAAATTTAGATTTGTTTACAGTTACCACATATATCACACAACCCACAGTTGGACCACAGATGACCCATTTTACTTTAGGAGATTCAGAGGTTGAAGAAGGAGTTGCAGTGAGCACTTTGTGGAGCACAGCATCATATGGAACCCATTTACAGGAAAACAAAAGTCACACAATGGATGGTGGCATAATAATTGAAGCAATTCCAAAGTCTGATGGCAAAGATGAGGAAGAACACATGGTTTTACAAAACCCTGAGGATGTGAGAGAAGTTTATCAGGGAAGGATGGATCACAGCTTTGCATTGACCACAGCAAAAACCTTCTGAGAACCAAATACAGAAACTGCTGTGCACTCTTTTACTGAATTTCTTACTACAATTAAGGAAGGACTACATACCCTCCAAAAGCACATAACTCAGCAGAAACATAATGTTTCAAAAATTCCACCGCTTCTTACTGTGACAGCAACCACCAAACCCACTTCAGGACATAAAACAACCTTCATTAATTCGCTTAATGCCTTTTCCTCACATGCTAGGAACTCATCCAGTTTGAGGAAGAGGAATGGTGGAAGACGAAGAAAGCCTAATCGAATTAGAACACAGACAAACAGTTCTAAATCATCAGTATATGTCACCAATGTCACCCCACAGCCCACTTCAGCTTCAATTGTGGAGGTTACAAATGGGTTTTCAGTCACTAAGACAACTGCCTCTTCTCAAACTAAAATAGAAACATCTTCATTGGCCAAAAGTGCAGGAGCCAAGATGAATACTACTAGTCCATTAACTGACAGACAACCACCGTTACTAGGCAAAATGACTCATGAAGGGAACACATATCTTTTATTCAGTGGAAGGAATAACAAAACCCATAAATCCAAATCTCAAGAAAAAGTATCTATGGCAAAGTATAGACACTCGTTTGATTTTAAGCCAGATCAAGAACTTAAAATAATACCAGTGTCCCCATCAACATTTAGTAATTTTGGAAGAGAACAAGAAAAAGCATCTATACAGAAAGAAAAAAAATTCACCTTCTCCCCCCATATTCCAAATCATCCTGAGAAGGCCGACATTCATGAGTGGTTTACAAGCATTCATGTCCCTGCAGCTAAAACGTTTAAAGAGACTCAACAGGAAAAAAATACTAGAGACCCCAGCTTGATCCCAACACCAGACAACTCTAATGTAAAATTAGAAGAACTTCCAGGTGCAAGCCCAGATAAAACAAACAACCAACATAACCCCACAGAGACTGTAACCATTCTGTCATACAAAGAGCTTGAAGGAATGTTTCCTGTGAGGCAATTCTCTTCATCTTCCCTAAGCACCCAGAATGAAATCCTCAAAAATGATTTGGAAATCCGATATGGTTCAGCAACAGCAGCCACTACAGTTTTTGAGGGGGCACAACAAAGTTCACAGGTTCCAACAGGCAGCCCCAAAAGCTCTCCAGTATTAGTGGTTTCAACAACAAAACCAAGCAGACTTCCAACTGGTAGCATTCACAACAGAGAAGATTCTTCTTTATCCATGAAACCTTTGGCTCCATCAGAAAATACTGATGTGGCTCCAGTAACAAAAGAAAACATTCTTGCCACAACAACAACCACAACAGCTGTGAAATCTCTTACACTATATAGTCATATGTTTTATCCAAAAACACCCACTTCTGCAAGTATGCTAAGTGAACTAGACAATGCAAATCACATTCCTGACAGTGACAAATACATTAGTAAAATAGAACTTCCAATCACACAATTTCCTTATCAGTTAGCTAGCATTTCTGAGGAAACTGGGTCTCAAGAATTAGAGAAAAACATCTATAAAAAGACCACTAAAAAAACATTCATGACTCAACCACTTCACTCAACAATATCTTCACCCAAACAAAAACTTCCAGGTAGGCCAGGTGTTCAGGGTAGAGGAAGCTCTTTGGTACATTATGCCACATCAGGAGGACCTCAACAAAGACCAACAGCAGTGCCTGATGGTAGAGGTAAACATCAGATCACCAGCACAGACATTAGATCAGTAACAGCACATGCTGAGACTAATGCCTATTTACCTTGTGTGGCTGTGGGGAAGCCCAGTCCCTTCCTTTCATGGACTAAAGTATCCACAGGTAGGACAGATATGGTTTATAATTATTTAACAATATTACAATTTATTTTTCAATACATTGTTGACACATGCATGTTGAAATATATCCTGTTTATACTGTACTTAAATTGTCACTTTTTTCCTGCAGGTGCAAGTGTTGCACAGAACACCAGGGTTCAAAGATTTGAGGTGTCCTCTAATGGTACACTCATAATCCATAATGTGGTTCCTCTGGACCGGGGCCAGTACCTCTGCAGTGTCCAAAACCTGTATGGAGAGGATAAAATTTTAGTTAATTTGATTGTTCTGGCTGAAAAGCCCAGAGTGATGCAACCTCGCTTCAGTGAAGTCACAGCATACCTTGGAGAAACTGTTCAATTTAAGTGTCAGTCCCAGGGCATCCTCAGCCTCGGATCACCTGGGTCCTACCTGATAGGGAATTGGTACATTCTAGTGGACCTACTCATGGCAATCCTGAGAACAAGGTCTCAATCTTACCCAATGGCACACTTCACGTGAAATCGGTCAGTCACATGGATCAAGGAATTTATAAATGCATTGCTAGCATTGCAGCTGGTGCTGATACCATATCTGTTAGATTGACTACTGCGGCCTTGCCACCCATCATTCAGCAACCAAGAAATGAGAATATCACTCTTCCAGAAGGAAGCACTGCATACTTGAATTGCACTGCCAGGGGTGTCCCTCCCACTGCCATTGGCTGGATTACCCCTGATGGAATGCAGCTCCGTCCCTCACAGTTTATTAATGGACGTAACTTGTTTGTATTCCCTAATGGGACACTCTACGTTCGTAGTCTCTCTCCGACAGATGCAGGGAGGTATGAATGCTCAGTAACCAATGTGGTTGGCACTGCATGGAGGGCCATTATTTTGACTGTAAGGAAGTCCGTAATATACTCAAGAGCCAAGATTACATTTTCTTCGCCTCAAAAAACAGATGTGGTCTATGGGAGCAGGTTGCACCTGGACTGTATTGCATCAGGGAATCCAGAGCCCAGGATCATCTGGAGGACCCCATCCAAAAAGCTTGTGGATGCTCACTACAGGTAATATAAACACTTCACTGAAGCACATCTCCTTTGCAGGAAATTACAGTCTGGGTTTATACACTTCAAAACAATGTGCACTTAGCTACTGTCTTCCTTTTTTTCCCTTGAATTTCTCTTGCTACTTAAAGCATGTGGCTAGAATTTCTGTTTTCATAACTTTGTATCCTGTTTTGACTGATGAGCCATGTTATCATGTGCATGCAAACATTAACTGCTCCTCTAAAAGAAATGCAGAGCAATACTAATAATAATAATAATAATAATAATAACATTTTATATTTCAGTTATGATCAAATGATCGAAGTGTCTGCCAATGGTACGCTATCCATCGTCTCTGTGACAGAGAAAGATGATGGTGAATATCTCTGTGTTGTCTGCAACAAAATCGGGGATGATTTTGTGCCCTTTAAGGTCAGCATCATGGCAAAACCTGCTAAAATTAAGCAGAAGACAGAGGCAAATAGGAAGGTGATGTACGGAGGAAACTTAAAAGTTGACTGTGTGGCATTTGGACTACCTGACCCTAAAATCCAGTGGGCACTGCCTGATGGCACCATGATCAACAGTGTAATGAAGTCTGAACGTAATGTTGGCAGTCGAATTCGCAGGTATGTTGTCTTTGACAATGGAACCCTCTTCTTCAATGAAGTAGGGATGCATGAAGAGGGTGACTATACTTGTTATGCTGAGAACCAAGTTGGAAAAGATGAGATGAAAGTGCATGTAAAAGTAGTTGCAGATGTTCCTGTGATTGTGAATAAGACAAATAATGTCATCAGGGTCCTGTATGGAGAATCCGTCTCTCTGCAATGCAGTGCTAAGGGTGAGCCTCTTATATTGTGGTTTTCACCCACTAATAGAGCCATAACTTCAGGTTCAGACAAGTATTTTATACATGATAATGGGACTCTAGTAATTCAGAAAGTTCAGCGATTCGATGGTGGGAACTATATATGCCTTGCCAGGAACAGTGCAGGGCAGGATCGCAAAGTGACCAGAATAGAAATCCTTGTCTCTCCACCTACGATTAATGGCCTCATAGGCACCACAAACTCAATGAGGGTGTCTAGTGTGAGAGATCAGCAGAAACTGATTGACTGTGAAACTACTGGTACCCCTGTTCCACGTGTCACATGGGTTCTTCCAGAAAATATTGTACTCCCTGCACCATATTATGGCAGTCGAATGACAGTACATCGCAATGGCACTTTGGATATTCGTTCAGTGAGAATGACCGATGCAGGCCAGTTAGCCTGCATTGCTCGTAATGAGGGAGGTGAAACAAAGCTTGTTGTCCAGCTTGATGTAACAGATATTTTACAGAAGCCAAAACTTAAGAGTCCTAAAACGGAGTCGCTCTTACTGACTGTAGGCAGGACCATTAACCTTAACTGTTCATTTGAGGGGTCACCTACCCCACAGCTGACTTGGATCCTTCTAAATGGATCCCCTCTGTTTAGTGGTGCACAATTCAATAAATTCCTCCACAAGTCAGATGGCACTTTGGTCATTAGTAACCCTGCTCTCTCGGAGGCAGGCACATATCGTTGTTTGGGACGCAATGCTGCTGGAATGGTTGAAAGAACTGTTACATTAATGCCAGGGCACAAGCCAGAGATGAATACCAGGTATAGCTCACCTATTAGTATCATGAATGGGCAGAGTTTACATCTGCACTGCTTGTCAAACACTGACTCTGTCCACCTCGGCTGGACCCTGCCGAGCGGGATGGTCTTAACCCGACCTCAAAGGGCAGGCCGTTATGCTGTTCTTCCCAATGGAACCCTCTCAATCCAACAGGCCTCTCTCCATGATAGAGGCTCATACACCTGCAGGGCCTCAAATGAATATGGAAGCTCCTTGCTAACTGTCCCAGTCACCATAATTGCATATCCACCCCGCGTCACTAGCGGTCCAGCTCCTGCCACCTATGCTAAAAGAGGAGTAGCAGTACAACTTAACTGTGTGGCCATAGGGATCCCCAAAGCAGAAGTTGCATGGGAGACCCCAGATCGAACACAGCTTATTGTCAACCCCCAGCCACGGCTGATTGGGAACAAGTACCTCCATCCTCAAGGTTCCTTAATCATCCAGAATCCTACAATAAGAGATTCTGGATTATACAGATGCACAGCCAGAAATGTGGTCGGGGTTGACTCAAAAAGTACATACCTTTATGTGTACTAAGAAATACAGGACAACAAATATTCATATGCCCAAAGAACTGTGACGTTGAGCTGGAACACAGCTTAATAGCAATAGCATTTCTCAATGTGAAATATAGAAAGGAATCAGTCCATTATTGCATTTTATTTAAGTTTGCAAGTGAAACATTGTGAAATGTAAAAAGGTACTATTCTTCAAAAGCTTGGTATGCGATTTGTGTAATGTAACCAACCTACTGATATTACAAGGCATCTTTCTACTTTTTCTTTTTGACAATGACAGTTTATGTCTAAATGTATTGATTAAATATATATATACACATATATATATATACATATATATATGTAGCCATGATGAAAAATATGTATGATATATTCTGACTTTCAAAGCCGATAATTCAGAATATTTCACAAATCAGGGGTACAATTATTTTAACAATGCATCAAATAAAGAAGTAAAAGAAAAACATCTAATTATTCAAAACAATCAAATGTAAGTAGATGTTTTCTGCTTTTTTTTTTTTTTTTTTTAATAAATCATGTTACAAAAAGTACTTTTTTTTGCAGTTTTACAATCACATATTCTCATTCCGTTCTCAATATCGGGTACAAAATTTCCTACAATAGCTTTCTCGTATGATTTTTGTACCTGCATAGGTCTGTTTTAAAAAAAATTCATACCTACTTGTCCAGTTGTAACATTCATAAATTATTTGTTTTTTGAAAACTAATGTATTTCTATTTTGCACATTTTTAATAAAGATGACTTTCAATAAATAACCAAAGTTTCATGTCAGCCATTCTGATGCAGATGACACAGATACTACAGATGAAGATCAATGCCCCTCTGTGCTTTAAAGAGAATTTTCTTTAGGGGACTTACTAAACTGTCATGAGAATGTGTTACAAAGAAATGAAACATCAGGGAATCAAGAGGGGGACTGCTTTTTAGATTCTATATTTACCATCTTGGTTCATAATCCTTCCTCTGGGTGGAAGTCCTATAAAAATGTAGCACATTACGATGAACTTAACAATCTGAGTGAACAAAGACCTCCAATCATTTTAGACAACAATCTACTATAAAATATAAATATATGTATATTCTTCAAATACAAACTTTATGCCCAACAATATTAAGCAGCATG
Organism: Carassius carassius; assembly: GCF_963082965.1. Lineage (NCBI taxonomy): Eukaryota > Metazoa > Chordata > Actinopteri > Cypriniformes > Cyprinidae > Carassius > Carassius carassius. The sequence continues at coordinate 24,370,325 of NC_081760.1, forward strand.
ATGGTATCTATTAACATGACTTTATAAACCTTTCCTAACCAGTAAATAAGAGCAGTTCATTAAAATAGGCATTTTGGAAACTATAATGTAATTGAGGTTTTCCCAAACACGATGAAAGCACAGACTAAACTGAGCTACCATGTGATTTATGGTTTTTAGATTTTAACAACACATTTTCAGAGGTGGGTAGTAACGAGTTACATTTACTTCGTTACATTTACTTGAGTAATTTTTTGGGGTAACGAATACTTTTCGGAGTATATTTAAAGATGGGTACTTTATACTCTTACTTGAGTAAATTTTTGGGGGGAAATCTGTACTTTTACTTCGTTACTTTGGGCGACGCTCCTCTCCCCAGACAGCAAGCCAACATTGAATAAACATTGTTTTTCCATCTGAATCATCATTATGGTTGATATTGAAATGTCAATGCAAAATAAATGTTGAATCACCATTACAATATCGATGAAAACCTGATGTTATTAATGTTGAGGGCAACAATATTGGAACAACATTGATCGATAGTTATCTTTATGATTGATTAAGCATTGACATTTGGTTACCAGGTGATCCCTGAATGTTTTGAAAAGTCATTGATTTATAGTGGACAGAGAAACGACGCGGTTGTTGAAAAGTCATCGAAATATAGTTGACCGGGAAATATGATTGAAAATGCATCGAAATATAGTTGACCGGGAAATATGATTGAAAATGCATCGAAATATAGTTGACCGGGAAATATGATAGAAAATGCATCGAAATATAGTTGACCGGGAAATATGATTGAAAATCCATCGATTTTTGGTTGACCGGGAGATCAACGGGTAGTATACCCAACGTACTGCACCGGACACAGCTCATTTCTGGACCCTTGGCACAAGCGTACAGGTAAGCTTGCTTAATATTCGATATTAATAAATCGTACCAAATCAAATACTAGGCTGATTTTTAACTTGATGGTTAGTGTAGTAACCGACGCAGTGCTGCAGTCACTGAAATAGATTTTTGGCATAGTCCACATACCGGTACTTCATAATAGAAACATCTTGCGGCACGAATGTACCAATACAAATAAATATAACATCTCCAGTTATTTAGCTGAGCGTCAATTGTACGTTAATACAATAAGTTTAATTTAATAAGAGGCGATCTAGAGTTGAAATGTTTTATTTTTTATTATTTTTATCAAGTGATCAACGTGTTTGTTGTCGCTGCGATCAGTGGCCCGGATGCTGTGTACAGTCTGCACTGTATCAGGTCTGCACTCGGACACGCGCTTCAATCCGTTGTGGAGAGGTCTATTCGTTCCGGTGAAATTACTAAACATAAATATACACAAACGTATCCCTGTCTGATATACAACAACTGATAAACATAAGTTTTGATAAAAAAAAAAAAAAAAAAAAACATACGAGTGTGGGTTAAAACCCAAACCCGGACCTCTGACACGCTATAGGCAAAAGTTACCACTGAAACATTTGGGCTGACAGATATATTGTAGCTTGATATTCACTATAGGAAGAAAGTGCAGCATAAAAAAATAGCATATTTTAGCATTAAAATCCCTTTAACATTTATGGTGATCTGAGGGGGCGGGGGAGTCCAGTTAATGAGGCGTAATTCATTAGCTTTAATGAGAATTGTATATTTTATTGGCCTACATTAAAGTTTATTTCGTTTTTTATATTTTACATTTATTTCTTGAATGCTACTATTACATTAACTGTAGCTGAAAAAAATAAACCACTGTATATTTAAATTGTATATTATGTTGTTTATATGAAACTTTCTTTGTTTTTATATTTTTAATAACAGATTGGTTACCTGAGTACATATGTATAAAGTACAGTTTCACTGTATGATTGTGAATTTTAATTGCTGTTTTTAACAGAGATTTTTGACTTTTCTGTTCTTTTACAGAACACTATTGCACACAAAGTAAGCAAAACAACATTTTTTATTTCATTTTATTTTATTTCTGCAAACAACTTGCACCACTTGCAATAGCTGTCCAAGGAGGTGAAGGACCTGCGGGAGGAGTTTAGGCAATTCCGCCAGTCCTGCAGGTGTGGACAATTGGAGTCTGTGGTACAGCCACTGTCGGAGCCCTTGGAGCTGCCCTTCCACACCATGGAGGCCCTGGACCATGCAGAAGAGACACTGTTAAATGGCACAAACCGACAGGCAATGGTAGTTTTAGTTACATCATTATTCTGTCAGAGAACTTCACTGATATGCACAACTTCCTTAAACTGCCTGACCTTTATGACAGTAGACTCATGGGTTAATTTCACATTTCACATTTCAATATCTCCTTAAAACTGCTGTTTTTTCAGTATGCCTTTATCAATCCAAGTTACATTCAGACTGAAAAAAATAATTCTGCACAGACCAAATTGGCTGAAAATTATGTTCGATCTTGAAGCACTGTATAGAGGGGTGTTTCACCAAAGCGGAATCAAGAAATCCAAGACCTTGAGCTGTTTTTACTCGGGAGATACATAAGGTCACTGTAGCTAGCTTTGCACTGTTGAATGCCAACACCATTCATTTCCTATGGCTGTGCTACATGACTATAAGAAAGGGAGTCATAAGCAGATTGTGCATTAGCCTACATCTGAGATATTATGAGCTGTTGACAGTAATGGCAATACATATTTGCCGTGATCAACAAATACTTTTTGGTCTCCTGATGCCTTATTTTTGCATGCTTTAACCATCCAGCTACAGTCTGTAGATGACGGGAGAGTACGCTGTGGCAGGGGAGGGACAGACATTAAGGGACAAATACATTGCGTTTACTGCTAAAATATACGAGATTGGTGAGGAAGAAGAAGAATGTCAGTAAACAGACAGTTTTTGGTCCCATTGACTTCCATAGTAGGAAAAAATCTATACTATGGAAGTCAATGGGACCAGAAACTGTCTGGTTACTGACATTCTTCTAAAGAAGGATTAAGAGATCCGCTGAATGGATTCGAAAACGATAAAACTCAACTGTTTAACTTTGGGGGAGTTGTAAAATGAGCCTAAAAAAGTGGAGTATCCCTTTAACGCTTCAAATTTGTAATACTTTGCTAGACTGCTCATCTCGCCACCATTGGAGGGACTACCCTAGAGGTGAGGGTCCGCCGTATGATGGCACACCAGTTGTCGAATGAACTGGCTTCAAGACTGAACTGGGCTGGAAAAAAGAACAAGGAGCCTACCAAATAAAAACGTCCCTTTAAAGAGTTGGCACTCTGCCGATCTTTGTTTGGTAAGTCCTGCTCCATTTTCAATCACCATTATATTATCAATCCTAGGCTGCAAGCCAAAGGGCCTTAATGCACACCCCAACTCACCCCATGCAGCACCAGGAATCTTAGCACGAAGTTAACACAATAATCCAAAAATAAACCTCAGCATTCAGTGACTTGTAACAGTGATCTATAATTGTTAAAGGATTAGTTCACCTCAAAATGAGAAACAGTTGAAATGTTGCCGTAAAGATAAGAGCAACACACCGCTAATCCAAATGTAGACTTGTCTATTGGCGGCCCTCCCTCTGGCTCTGACCTAACAGCAGTAGCACAGCGTCTATGGCGTTATTTTCCTTTCAAATGTAGAGAGCGCATTATTGTAATGCGCGAGTGCGAATCTCTCTGCTCACGCGTGGAATTTAAAGTGCCAAGCGCGAACATCTCTGCTTGCGCACTGGAACTGGGCGCGCGCTCTCAGATACACGCTGCTCTTGTAAGAATTGTCTCTGGGCTCGCTCAGAGTATATGCCTGCACTTAAAACGTGTTCAGTGCAATGTACTTTCGCGCTACAATAATGCGCTCTTGACATTTGACAGGAAAAGAAAGTGATACGCGTCAGGCACGCGACGCAGCTGAAACGCCACGCCTGCACGTGTTAATCATGTTAATATTTTCATCCCAAAGGTATAAATAATACCATACAAACTACCACCCTGCGATAGGTCAGCATTATGGTTAGGTAGCCAACGTGCATTTTCTGACAGGAATTGGAGCATGTGTTGCCTACCTTACCATATTGGTTTTTATTATTATTATTTAGAAAATTTGGGAACTAGACCACAGCAAAATCTTACAGTCCAAGTGACGTTAGCAATATAATGTCTAATGTGTAACGTTATATATAACAGTAACGTTAACTTACCTTTGGTTGGTAGCCAGAGAGGTGTGTCAATCGTGAAGCAGCCCTAATGTCAGCTGTCGACATCGCAGGGTTGCCAGATGCCAGCAAGGTTTTCCAGGCCAAAACCTCGTCAAAAACTGAATGCAACGGTTTTTGTCCATGCTTATTTTGTCAAAACATCTTTTGTCTATGGTAACTCTAATCTACATTAACTATTTAATTAGTATCCAGTTATTTTTATTACATTTGTGGAGTTAACAACTACTTCTGAACTAATAAAATAATAAACATAAAATTTTTAGAGTCACTTGGCCTCATACATTTTCCTTATGAAAGAGGTCACTGCAAGCTAATCCTTTTGCCTCCTTTAAATCGAATACATCCATGAACAGGCAGTTTTGAAAAGTGCTTTGAATATAGGGGAGATATGATCTAGCCTACAACACGAGGACTTATTGCCTTATCCGATCATTGAAAAATCATAGGCCTAGGCTACTAAATTTGTTCCAAGTGTTCAAATATATGTTCTGTTTAACTTAAATGCTATTTTGCATTGTGATTTTATCTTCTGTTTTAGATGCTCTTACTCAGCAGATGGGGACAGCACCATCACCCAATTTTCTTTTGCACAAGCTGTGCAAAAGTGGCTGCGCTATGCGCCAGACCGGGCAGGAGAAACTGGACGACAACTTATGCAGGCATCAGATGACAATGAAGTGTAAATAAAGAGCAGAGAGGCTAATAAACATGAATTTGATTTTAAATAGTGTGGTGTGTTCTGTGTTTTATACAAGATTTCAAATGTTCCATTACTTTTTAACATCCTGGCTGTAGATAAAGCAGGCTATTTAATTTATGGCATTACATTTAAAATTAACATTTAAAAACGATTGATATTCCATTGAAATCACGTTGATCCTTAGTTCAGTTGAAATTTCAAAATTGTTTCAATATTCCTGATAATTGAAATACCATTGAAATTCCGTTGATCTATGGACAGAATTTCAACATTGTTTCAATATTAAATCAGGGTGCAAAATGATGTTGAATCAACATCAGAGTTAGATGTTGATTCAATTACTTAATGTTGACAACGGAATGTTGATTCAGCATAGTTTCAATGACTGTTTGCTATCTGGGTCGTTACTTTATCTTAATGCAATAAATGTTAGGTGCTTCAGTTTATTCCAAACGCGCCGTCTACTTTTCTCTGGGCAATGAGCGATGCCCTTTCGCGAATGATTCATTCTTTTGAGTCAATTCTGTTCAAAGGCTTGATCAAACCAATTGGCAAACGAGTGAATTGGTTCATGAATCAGTTTGAATGAGTCGTTCAGTTCCCTGCCGCACGCGCTGAGCGTCTGAAGTGGTTCACTCGGAGTTGTAACGTTTAAGAACAGAAAGAGCGTTGAAAACGTGGCTGGAACTGCACTGAATTGAAATCTGCAAAGGCTATTATTTGCTAGCGATGGAGATCCTTATTAGATGAACACCGCGTGTGCTGTCTACTGTTTAACAGGTAATAACTTGGGCTACATTCGATTACAGTACACGATACCACTGACATTAGTTTGTTGTACGTGTGTGGCTTATAACAGAGGGGAGTCAAGTTGAATGCAGCTTCCAAAAGACAAAAAATAGCCGATTAAGATTTTATTAATTTTAATACAATCACACCGGCGTGAGTACGTTCAGCAAGTCATATAATCAGCTGCTAAATTCAGATCTGTGATTTCTTGCTGGCGCTGAGCCAGAGATAGATGCGTTCATGCAGCGCTGCGCATTATAACCAATCACACATGATTCTTTTGAGCTTATTAAAGCATTGGCCAATCAGAGGTGTTCCGATGAGTCATCGCTAAAATTCCGGTTCTTCCTTCACTCGCTCACTGACTGGAGACCTCTTTCTGGTGAATTCTCTCGTCAGAAACAACAAAGTGCAGATGTTTGTACGAATCTTTAATTAAATATTGATTTCACATTGTTAACAGTTTCAGTGATTTTAATGGGAGTTTCTGAGAGTGATTGAAATCTAGACTGTCTGTGAAAATTATCTTTAATAATGTAAATGTTATTTGCTCTCTTTCTGAACAATGAAAGATTAGTAGCAATATTTATATCACATTAACTTTCAATGTTAAATTCACATTTAATATAAAGTCAGTCGTATTAAAAATATGTTATGGCATGACACCTATATCTGTTACTTAAGTAAACAGACAGGGTTTTATAATAAATTACATAAATTGGAGTAAAGGCTGATGAAATATATACATTTATACACGCACACATACATTACATACATTTTATCTATATATCTAAATAAAAATAGGCTCAGTATATATGACCCAAAGTAACTAGTAACTAACTACTTGAGTAGATTTTTTATCCGATACTCTTTTACTCTTACTCAAGTAACTATTCAAGACTAGTACTTTTACTTTTACTTGAGTAAATATTTCTAGAAGTACTTTTACTTTTACTTGAGTACAGTTTTTGGGTACTCTACCCACCTCTGCATATTTTGAGAAGCTAGTCACTAAATGTCCTCTGTATACATGTTCTCTGTGGATGAACATTTGTAACTGAAAACTTTTTTACAAATTACATCTGTCATGGTCACACTGTGTAGTACACCTTCATTTGTTACCATGCATAGCTTAAAATCCTTAAATTCACACTTACTTACCACAGCAGAATTATTCATATTGATGTCACAAAAAAAAAAAGAAGATAAATCGGAGTGGAAAACAAAAAAAACTTTGATCCAACAACAAAAAACATAGCACGTGGAAGGTCAAATAATCCTTATTGGATTCGATTATGACTTTGAAACAGCTTATGGCAGCACTGTTTACTTCATGGTACATATCTACCAAATCGTGACAAACAGCAGAGGTAATGACAAATTTTGAGAGTGCTAAACTGTTCAAACGAGGCATAGTGAAAGACTTTTTGTCCAGAGACACACGTTGATGGATGTAAAAACATATGGTTTGTATAAATGTCAGCAATAACTTAAGCCATGATTGAAATGGCAACATGTTCACCTATTGCATGATTAAAAGATTTTTGTTCAAATAAACAGCTCAAGGACGGAAATGCTAGCTGCTCTCTCTCTCCCTCACTGTTGGAGCAAGTGGGAATGCAAAAGTGATATATAAAAATGTATTCTGCCATGCATTCACAAACCAAACTTTGGTATGTGAAAACGGCTGCTGTATTGTGAACTTATACATAATTTATATATGATATTATTATTTTTGTTGATATTGTTTTACTACAGTAATGGTTAAAATACATATATTTACAGTCAATCAGAATGCAATCAGATCTCTCTTGTGTTCAGCTGAGAACATATGAAGAGAAAAAGATCATTCAGTAGGGAAGACCTCAGTGTGACTGGGATGATTTATTAAATGAAATGAAATATGCTCTCTAATTGACCGAGTAACATAAGTTTAAATAGTTAATGACTTCAAAAAGCTGTCATGTTAACAGGGCAGATCCAGAAGGTAAATAAATAGATCTAATATTAAAAGATGGGAAACAAGTGTTAAAAAAATAAGGTTCCATCATAGAACATGCTGACTTTGACTTTGTCTGGCCACTAAGTTTGCTTACCTTAAAAGTTTGTTGTGTCTGGCAGATAAGATTTGGAGACAGGGTTTTGTTAAGCATCTTTGGAGAGAGATAAATATGTTTTCTTAAACTCAGAGGACTAATACCTTCTATTATCTTTTGATAGATGACAATTTTGCCTCTACCAGTGGAGTTTGTGGGGGGTGTGAAAGCTAGAAAGTGTTTATAGCCTGACCTCTAGTGACATATCTGAGGAGGTGAAAATATAACAGTTGAGATGATGATGGACATACAGTATAAACGGAACAATATATAACCATAATCTCATAAACACATCCAGCACATACACACAAATTAATCAATGAACAGGTCAAGTTTCCTCATGATGTTGTTAAAAGCGTCTTTGCCCATATAATCAACGGGACCTCCTCCCACATGCGTCGATGCTCCTGGTCGAACACGGCTGTCTCAGCAGCTGCCTGCAATTTAAGGGACTATTATCACAAAATCTAACTTTAGTTACAATATTGCTAAAAAAATCCACTGTTGGATTCATGACTGCCGAGATTCCTGCCTGCAAATTAAAGTCTAAAAAAACATTAATGAGCCCCCATTAGATGGCACTATTTGCAAAAACAGACCAATCTCAATCTTCATTTTGTGACGCAGTATATATAAATATATGTATTTTAATTCGTTTTTATTTATTTTTTTGCATTTTATATTTATAATTTAGTTTTATATTTGAATTTTGTTGTTATTTTTTAGTCATTTGTATTTGGTAAATCAAGTTTAACTAAATGATATGTTGCCTAACTAGCTGAAATAATATAATTGCAAGTATTTTTATATTTTACTTCAATTAAAGTTTTTTATTTAAACTTCACACAGGTATTTGTCTAGTTTTAGTTCTAGTAAAGCTGATTTGTTTTTGTTTTTTTTGTTTTTTTTAAGAAACTCAGATACTAAAGTATATTGGAAATATGTAATGAGCACAACATTACATTTTGTTTGTACAACAACAAAATCAGTCAGTTTCCCTATAAGCAATATTTTTCTACATACAGCTTCTCCGGTGGCTGCGACAGTCTCTGGTTCTCAGATGGAGGGCTGACTACAGGGGTCTCTCCAGTCTCCCCACCAGACAGGACATCAAAGACAATATTCTAAGATGATATGAAGTAAAAACAAAATACAGAATACATGCACATTCACTTCCCATATATGCATTAAATTATCAATAGAAAATCTGGATTTGAAGTGGGGGGAGGGGACTAAGATTTGGAGGGCAAGATATGAAATAAATTTTAGCTTGTTAACTTTGCTTCAGCTGAAGGTAACTTGGTATTGTTTTGTTGTTGTTGTGTCCATTTATTCATAAAAATGAGTTGGAAATCAAACAAGCATAAATCCAGTATAAATACTTAATGTAATGAATTTGAATTCATTAAGCATGTACACGCACGCGAGGCAATGGAATGTGTATACTGGATCAAACAAAATCTGCACTTGAGTATACAGGAAATGCATTTATTGAACGGACAACAAACTGACAACAGTTTTACCCCTTACTTAAATCAAAAGGTTCTGGCTCAATTTAAAGGTATGTAAGATTTAACTTCTAAAACATAAAAATACCATAAAGTGTTTGCAGATATTTAAGAAACATGCTCTTCATCTCTCTGTGGTGGGCTTCAGTGCTGCTCTTTTGGCTTTGTGCTGGAGTCTTATGTGTCTGCGGAGAAACCAAATGCTGTACTGACTACAAACCAAGAGAAAGATTAGAGATTACTGGTAGTTTAAATAAAATAGGTCCATTAAATTAGATAATTATGCTAATGATTATTTGCAATAACTTTGGTAAGTGATTCCCAGGAATGAATAAACTGATCAAATGTATTCCTTGAAAACATCCTAGGTCACTTTTGATAAAAGTGTACAGTATGCAAAATGCATAAATATATTCAGTCAATTGGGCCATGTACAGTAGGTAGCATATGCACAAAATGAAAACCAGATATCTGATGTGAGTGCAGTCTTATAGTCTTCATTCTTGTCATCCTTTTTAACTGTTATCTGTCTTTGACTGTAGAACTCCACCCAGCATAAAAGTATAAACTGCTGAACGTTCTTGATGGAATCCCTAAAAGATGACTCATTGGCAGCTTGTGGGTCATATGAAGGTCATATAAGGTGCCAGGGCTTGGTCTCACCCAAGAAGTGGACAATTTTTGCATGGTGGCCATACCTGTACAAAACCAGAATGCCTCTGTCACACATGTAGGCTATATGTGTTTAATGTGATATGGGATTAGTTACTAAACAGTACACAAATACAGAAATTGTTTAAAACACCCTGGTCTCCTCCTAAACTTGACAAGACATGACATAGTAATCTCTATGAATAGAGAGTTCTAAAGAACAGCATTTATTTGAAACCTTTTAAAATAGTATAAATGTCTTTACTGTCACTTTTGATCAATTTAATACCTGCTTACTGAATAAAAGTATTTAATGCTTGCAAATGAAATCTTAGTGAAACTTTTGAATGGTAATGTGTGGTGTTCTTGCTTTTAAAGATTAAAAAATACAAATGTGACAAAACGGCATTTGAGGCTAATTCAAGTTCCAACAGGCTTTGAGCTCATTCAAATTTAGACTGAACTGAAAATATTTGAATGTAATATCAGCTAAATATAACCGTGTGATTCACCATCAAAGCTGCCGTGCTCTGCGGATTGTTCCAATATTTGGATGTGGTTATTCCGTGGTGGGTATTCTCTTTATTATTGCTTTTGAGCATTTTCAATATTTATTTAAATTGAATATGCATGTTTGATTCCCTAGTCCTTTCACATAAACATTTGCCAAATAGAAAGCCTTTAAACTTTAAAATCTGTGCATCAAATTTGACTGGGAAATTGACAATAAAATCATTTAAAGCCATTGTTGTATTGCATAAAAAATGCACATTACAAAAGTATAGACATTATAAAAAGTAGCTGTAGAAAGATTTTTTTCTCTCACTTTTTATTTATTATATTATTTATTAGTTTATTTATAAATGCATTTATTCATAGATTTTTGGTGAACTATGCCTTTTTTTCATTAATATGGATTTTCATTATCATTACCATTAATAATATTTTCAGATTTTTTTATTAATATGTAAATATGATATTAGTTTTTAATTAAACAATATTCTAACTAAGAAACTGCTAGTGGATGCCAGTAAACGTTTTCACAATACAGCAGCCGTTTTCACATACCAAGGTTTGGTTTGTGAATGCTTGGCAGAATACATTTTTATATATCACTTTTGCATTCCCACTTGCTCCAACAGTGAGGGAGAGAGAGCAGCTAGCATTTCCTTCCTTGAGCTGTTTATTTGAACAAAAATCTTTTAATCATGCAATACAGTAGGTGAACATGTTGCCATTTCAATCATGGCTTAAGTGATTGCTGACATTTATACAAACCATATATTTTTTACATCCATCAACGTGTGTCTCTGGACAAAAAGTCTTTCACTATGCCTCGTTTGAACAGTTTAGCACTCTCAAAATTTGTCATTACCTCTGCTGTGTGTCACGATTTGGTAGATATGTACCATGAAGTAAACAGTGCTGCCATAAGCTGTTTCAAAGTCATAATCGAATCCAATAAGGATTATTTGACCTTCCACGTGCTATGTTTTTTGTTGTTGGATCAAAATTTTTTTCTGTTTTCCACTCCGATTTCACAAGTTTTTTTTGTGACATCAATATGAATAATTCTGCACAGAGGGGCATTGATCTTCATCTGTAGTATCTGTGTCATATCTGTATCAGAATGGCTCACATGAAACTTTGGTTATTTATTGAAAGTCATCTTTTATTAAAAAATGGCCAGAGTCACAAAGACCTGAGCCTCTGAGGGAAAGAGACAGACAAAATACCAGAAATGGTAAAAACAGAGCACAATGCTTAAATGCATTAAATTAATTTTGTAGACAAAATAGAAGATAGTGAATGAAAAGCAGCCAATTAACATTAGTTAACTGCATTACTTAAAGGGGAACTGCCTTTTTATTATTTTGCACTGTTGAAGTCCAATTATAATGTTTATAAGATTTTTCCATCAAAAAAAAGAAAAAGAAAAACATAATTTAGAAGCAATATGCTATGTTCTGTCCTGTTTTGACTCTCTTATCAGAACGCTCTGTTTGAAGAGGCGTGGCAAATTGTAGACTCAGAAGTAAACACCCACTGCTATGATTGGCTACATTGGTTTTTTATCTTTGACAGCCTACATCCTTCATAGATGGACACTGCTGTGATTTAGGTTAAAAACATGTAAATACTCAGTACATATCTGTGATAACAGAAAAAAGCAATAGTGACCACGTAATAATAATAAAAAAAAAAACAGTTAATCTCACATGTGTGGTGTGACATTACTGTCGGATCCAATATAGTCGCATAGCATCGTCCTTTAGATTCAATCCTTCTGAAAATCCTGTGCTAAATTGTGCCTTGTTTGTAAATGAATCCACGGTAAAATTAAGTGAACAAAGGACCAAGTTCTTACTGACACGGTCTGGAGCTTCATTAAAAATAAAGTTCATCCACTCTTTCCTAATGTTAGGTTGCAGGAGGAAGGCAATGCAAAGCCTGTTTTTTCCCACAACTTGGCACTGCATCTGCTTGTCTTTGGAGTAATCTGTATCGTTTGGTTTCTCCACAGACCTGTATTTGTCTCTCTCGTTATTTACACTACGTGTGCGAATCGGTGGGCGGGGCTAATTTTGGCAGACTTAAAAATAAGCTGTTTTTAGACTAACAAGAACGTTTTGAGTTCTGAAAATTACAGGATGTTTTTATAGTATGACCTCTTTCTAATATGTCAAAAGATCAATGGAATTTTGATTTCTCAGTGCATGCCCCTTTTAACTTTTTTAAGGTTCATTTCAACATTTACTAGTACATTACTAAATAATAACAATAAAATGTATTGTTGTTAATATTATTTAATGGACCAGCACTAATATGAACTAACGATACTCTTATTTGTATTCATTTTTTAACAAAGATTAATCAATATTATAACAAGTATATTGCTCATGTTAATGCATTAGTAATGAAACATTATCTAACAGTTTAAAAAAATATATATAATTTTGTCCAATTTTTGACTTGTATTATCGAGATAAGTTTCAAAATACATTGCACACAAGGTCTCAAGTTTAACTCAATGACCCTTCACATTCATCCACCAATGTGCACTGGTTACCAATATACACAAGCGCAGTTGTCTTTCTGACCCCCTTTCATTTGCAGACAAAGGAAGCAGGTGGCACAATGACACTTGACTGGATGGCCAGTGTTTGAACTTGGAAATGAATCAATAGGCTTTATGCAAACAGAGTGCTTACTTATACTTGTTGACAGCACATGGAATAAAGAATTTCTTTCAAAATGCTACTTTCATTCAAATAACTCATTTACATTAGCTGGAATAGGTGAAAACCCATCACACCGTCCTACCCAGTCAATAATTTAAGAGTGTTTGATTATATTTGTTTTGTTTTTTTTTTACATTTGGACGACAACGTTAGCCTACTGTAAAAAGGGTGAACTTACCCGACACCTCAGTCTTATTTATATATCACTCTTCTGAGGGATGTCCGTATGGAACAAGTGCTATAGCCCAGGGCTGGACTGGTAATCTGGCATACCGGACAAGTTCAAATTCCGGGTGGGCCGAAGCCCTTGGGGGCCGGTCGATATAAAATACATTTTTTATTTTTTATTATAATTATTTTTTAATTGGCCAACGACCGGCCCATAAAGCAGGGACAGCGGCCCATTGGTTTATTTTCCATACTGACACTGGGCTGGCCCAATCAACTCTTAACATGCTCCACCCCTCCCCCTCTGTTTCTCGTGTCAGATGCAGTCTGTGGATTTAGGATGGAGAAACAAACGCGCAAAAGGGTTGCGGGCCAAAACAAATTAAAATTCTAGATGTTGATGCCTCAACATGTGCAAAAATAACCGACATGTTTAGTGCTGTAGCTTCAGTTTCCAAGCGTAGCTGACGACATTTTGGAAAAACAGGTGAACATAGCACATGGAGGAGAGGTGACTAAGTTAGCCATGGCGGCACCCAGGCAGATGAGCAGGTGTCTGATAGTGAAGTCAAAGAGGGACAGAGTGAGCAGGAGAGTGTAATAGAAACGGTAAGCATGGTAGCTACATGATTAACAGGGAGGGAGTGTTAATCAGGGCGGTTGCAGGAGTATAGTGTGATGATTTAACGTTACCTAAATTAATGAATATTATAATAAGACAACATAATAGTTGTCGCTATTATAAAGTCTGTCAGATTGTCACCTACTGCACTAGCCACTCAGTTAGCTAAAGTCAAATAACACAGCATAAGCTATTTATTTTGCATTGTTTTTGTAGCTAGGTTAGCAGAGTTAACTTATTCATTGCAACTTAGGCTGACTACTCTAATGTTAACCCTTTAAAACCCATTATGGCTGTACGGCCCTTCTCTAGAAAAACTTAAAATGATGCCATTTGATTATTTTAATTATTGATCCATGATCCAGAATGGATCCTTACTAAGTGTACTTTTAATAACTCTTCCAAATAATTTTAATCATCTCTCTCTCTCTCTGTCCTTATGTATAGTCAAGCCAGGATGAGTTAGCAGTGGAGGAGAGCATATTTGATCACCAGGGAGTCAAGTCAGATGGCCAGTCAAGAGAGAGTGAGTACACTGGTCCACTTGCACTGGGACACTGGTCCATGGCACTTAGTTCTCAGCTTTGTGGGGGGTTTTGGGAATGGAACGGTAGATATGCATATCTACAGGGACCGCAAGGATGCGGTACTGGTTGGTTATGTCCGACCGATTGTGGTGGGCTGGTCTGAGCAAAAATGCCGGGGCCCTTTTTTTGTCCCAGTCCAGCCCTGTATACAGTATAGTATAGCCTAAAGTAAACAGCAGGGTTTAAAATAAATGGCAAGTAAGTCAACAAAACGATAGTCGTACTATCTTGAAATAGTAGCAGGCTCAATGCTAACTGACAAGTGACTACTGTTTACACTGGAAAAAGGAAAACATTTGCTGCGCTGTATTTCGTTGCATTTCAGCATCATCACAATTGACCAATAATGTTCTTAATTCAGGAGTGGACAATCGATTTATTTTGTGAAGAAAATACATACAATAAATCATCAATCATAATTTCTGTGGCTCATGATTCAAGAGGTGCATTGCACCCACATTCAGTGCATTTGCCTTGTGTGTGTATTATGGTCAGATATATACATTTATCAAGACTCATTTTATTTTTTCAAACTATTCCATTCTATTTAAAATGTGTGTGTGAGTTGATATCCCATAACTTTAAACTCATTCCATGTTATTTTTATTTTATTAATGTCACATTTTGCCACTTGTAGCTCATTCTCAACAACATACATGATCAGCAACATCATCCTATTCTTCCTCATAGTCTTCTGTTTGATTTGGACAGAAGGCAGTCTCTAATTCAGATTGTGAGTAATGCAAAAATGTACAAAAGCATAACTGCTGTACTTCTACAAAAATAGTAAAAATGTCATTTTTAAGTGCAGTATCTTACATTGGCACCATTTGAAAAACTTAAAGAACTCTAAGCCATTTAGGGACATATTACTCTACTTCCTCTAAAGATGAACAATTAGTTAAAAAAAAATATAGAATACAGAAAAAAATACATCCTTATAATAAAGATCAGTGTCAATACAACTTAGATTATCCAAATAAAAAACTGAAAATAAAACAAAAACACACTTTTGATTTTGTTTTCATTTTGTCTTTCATGTAACTGATGTTTCTCATAGGGCTGTACATGCTCAGTATGCATATATTCTTTCAATGTGCAGATCCAATGCAGTTATGATGAACGGAGCAGCTTGCTGAGAACTTTGGGAGAGAAAATAGTAAATTATGTTTTCTACTAGGTGAGACTTTAGAAATTGTATCAGAAAGCATATAATCCACATAAAATAAAATTGGTCAAATAAACTTCTCTCAATATTTAATTTAAACTAAACTCAACTCGAATACACCACCCAAAAAACAACAATGCATTAAATTGACCAAAAGTAACAGTAAAAACAATTATAATTGTCAAAAAAGATTTTTATTTCAATTAAATGCTGTTCTTTTGAACTTTCTATTTTTTAAAAACCATGAAAAATATCAAAATATCCATAAAAAATATTAAGCAGAACAGCCATTTTCATCGTTGATGATAAGGAATGTTTCTTGAGCAGCAAATCTGCATTTTAGAATGCAGCCTTGAAATTTAAAAGATTACCTTGAGGATCAGACTGAGAACCATGGTTTTTGTCACTCTCTGCATCCCCCCCCCCCCCAAAAAGAGTATATTTAGCTTATCTCGTGACTTATTTTTGTTAAAGCCATTTTCATAAATCCTCTTTCTATAGTTATATGATAACATAACTTACACTTGAACAACACTGTACTATTTGTGTTGTTAGCCTTTTTTTAAAACACTCTGAAAAAATACGACTCTGGTGGGACTCGAACCCACAACCTTTGAATCACTTCTCCAAGTGTAGCTTAGAAGTCCAATGCGCTATCCATTGCGCCACAGAGCCACCTGTTGAGAACCCCAGGGCTTTGTAATACAACCAAAGCAGTTTAACCCCCGACACGTCATGCGCCCAACCCCCACTTCCTCTACAAGAGCTGCTGCATTAGTTGAGCTACTTTTACAATAAACCAAGTACTGTGGCTCCCACAAGTTTTATAAAGAGTTGTTGAGCAAATTATTAAAAGGCTGTAAGACTAAAGAATAACAAAAGCTGGAGAACTCTAAAGAGGGGTTTTCTTTTTCTCCAATCTGAACTGCTCAAAAAAGTAAGCAACTTTCATATTCCAAAACCAAGGTAGCGCTTATGTAAGGATTGTGTTCCTTTCACTGGACAAAGTATGGAACTCACCTCCTTGTATTTTGAAACAGAGTTTCTTTTTCTGGTAAGCAAAGTAACTTGAGGACAGCAACACCCACGGAACTGATGATGGCAGCCAGGGCTCCGCCTGTGGGACACAATTAAAGGGACAGAACACACAAGAAAAAAAGAAGGACAAGGACTAGTTTGTTAGTGTTTGTGCTAGTGTGTTCTTAAAAGGCTTCATCAGTTACTAATTACATCTTGATAGCAAAACTACAGTAACATGGCAATATAACAGGAAGGCAAGCAAATAGTAATAGTTTTTGCCATTAGGGGGTGCTACAGGAGTTTCCTATTTTCCACAGAAAACTTGGCAAATATTACTGTACATATTGTTCTTCAATTAGACCTGTTTTTAACTGAGCAGATATAGTGACAAGTACAGTTTAAAGCATGCATGCAGAATTATTTATGGTATTGCCTCATTCTAAATCATCTAGTCACTAAATGAAATGATTTAATTGTACTATAGGCCAGAAAGAGAGAGATCCATAATACTAAAAGTGAGTCACTACATATTTGACATTGTGCAGATTACTAAACTAAGTTGCTGTGATACCACTGGTGCATGTTATTCAGTGAAAACATGCTTGGCGTTACCTGCTAAACCCATTTTTTTGTATCCAACTACACATGCAGGAAGTCACCTGACTAAAAAGCTTTCAAAGTACTTATATAAACTAATGACTTCAGAAAATCTCCTGCAAAATAATTTTAGATCTGAAGCTACGCAGATTTACCTCCATAAACTTTAGGTGGCTAGATAAGAGGCAACTGCTAATTAGCTAGCAGGCCAGTGCTCTTTAACATGCTCAATACATTCTCACTGTGCCATTGTTGATGGTATTTACACAGTGATAATTGCTGACAATTAAAGAGTCTTTTTGATTAAAAACAAAACCAGCCATCATGGAAATATTCAAAAGATTAACAATGGTATATGCAAAATACTATTTGCTTCCAACTGGATTCCCCAGTAAACAATAGTATGAAGAACATTAAGAAAATTTTATGAACCTTGTACCACTATAAAGAACATTATGATCGATGGAAAGGATATATGGCTTTTGTTCAGATGGTCAGAAATGTTTATTTTTTTTGCATATCCAGGTTTATGAATGGATGGACAGCAAAAAAAAAAAAAAAAGCTTGGTTGCTCTGTCTGCTTAAATAGGATTTCAAATAGTCTTAATGGAACACACATTGACAACATCACAACTGGTGACAGAAATGCAAGAAGTATTCATACAGTATTCAAACAAAGCCAAAGCAGGCTGCACAAAACATCACAATATATCCCAGTCTCCAACCATTGCATTTTCTTATGCAACAGAGGAGTTCTGCACCATGACTCGACAGAATCGGTCATGCACTGTGCAAGAAACTGAACAAAACCTATCTCTCAAGTGAACCATTGACACTCTATCTACAATCTCATTTAGGAATGTCAATGGTCCAATTGAGAGATAGGGGGCGGTAAATGCACTTATAAGTCTGTGATCTGCCGTAAAGCAGAAGAAGAAGACTCATCGCAGGCTGTGTTTTTTTCAGAGGGATAAAAGTATAATTATACTGTTCAGTTTCTTACACAGAGGGATCGTTTTTTGTCTTTACCCATCAATGTATTGTCATGAGCCGCAGGGTTTAATTTGGTTTTGTTTATGTTTATGTTTTTTTTTTGTATGTTTTAGCCGTGATTCTTATTCATTATATGACTTACAGACTGCAACATTTTTTTGATCTCTGTTTGTGTTCTACTGAAGAAACACAGTCACCTACATCTTGGATGCAGAGGTGGGTAGTAACGAGTTACATTTACTTCGTTACATTTACTTGAGTAATTTTTTGAGGTAACGAATACTTTTCGGAGTATATTTAATACCACCCTCAATACCACGACTTAGGTGCCCTTGAGCAAGGCATCGAACCCCAAACTGCTCCCCGGGCGCCGCAGCATAAATGGCTGCCCACTGCTCCGGGTGTGTGCTCACAGTGTGTGTGTGTGTGTTCACTGCTCTGTGTGTGTGCATTTCGGATGGGTTAAATGCAGAGCACAAATTCTGAGTATGGGTCACCATACTTGGCTGAATGTCACTTCACTCACTCACTCACTCACTTTAAAGATGGGTACTTTATACTCTTACTTGAGTAAATCTTTGGGGAAAAATCTGTACTTTTACTTCGTTACTGTGGGCGACGCTCCTCTCGTTACTTTATCTTAATGCAATAAATGTTATAATGATTCAGTTTATTCCAAACGCGCCGTCTACTTTTCTCTGGGCAATGAGCGATGCACATTCGCAAATGATTCATTCTTTTGAGTCAATTCTGTTCAAAGGCTTGATCATACCAATTGGCAAACGAGTGAATTGGTTCATGAATCAGTTTGAATGAGTCGTTCAGTTCCCTGCCGCACGCGCTGAGCGTCTGAAGTGGTTCACTCGGAGTTGTAACGTTTAAGAACAGAAAGAGCATTGAAAACGTGGCTGGAACTGCACTGAATTGAAATCTGCAAAGGCTATTATTTGCTAGCGATGGAGATCCTTATTAGATGAACACCGCGTGTGCCGTCTACTGTTTAACTTGGGCTACATTCGATTACAGTACACGATACCACTGTGACATTAGTTTGTTGTACGTGTGTGGCTTATAACAGAGGGGAGTCAAGTTGAATGCAGCTTCCAAAAGACAAAAAATAGCCGATTAAGATTTTATTAATTTTAATACAATCACACTGGTGCAAGTACGTTCAGCGAGTCATATTATCAGCTGCTAAATTCAGATCTGTGATTGCTTGCTGGCGCTTAGCCAGAGATAGATGCGTTTATACAGCGCTGCGCACAATAACAAATCACACATGATTCTTTTGAGCTTATTAAAGCATTGGCCAATCAGAGGCGTTCAGATGAGTCATCGCTGAAATGCCGGTGCTTCCTTCAATCGCTCGCTGACTGGATACCTCTTTCTGGCGAATTCTCTCGCAGGAACAACAAAGTGCAGATGTGTGTACGAATCTTTAATTAAGATATTGATTTCACAGTGTTAACAGTTTCAGTGATTTTAATGGGAGTTTCTGAGAGTGATTGAAATGTAGACTGTCAGTGAAAATGATCTTTAATAATGTAAATGTTATTTGCTCTCTTTCTGAACAATGAAAGATTAGTAGCAATATTTATATCACATTAACTTTCAATGTTAAATTCACATTTAATATAAAGTCAGTCGTATTAAAAATATGTTATGGCATGACACCTATATCTGTTACTTAAGTAAACAGACAGGGTTTTATAATAAATTACATAAATTGGAGTAAAGGCTGATGAAATATATACATTTATACACGCACACATACATTACATACATTTTATCTATATATCTAAATAAAAATAGGCTCAGTACAGTATATATGACCCAAAGTAACTAGTAACTAACTACTTGAGTAGATTTTTTATCCGATACTCTTTTACTCTTACTCAAGTAACTATTCAAGACTAGTACTTTTACTTTTACTTGAGTAAATATTTCTAGAAGTACTTTTACTTTTACTTGAGTACAGTTTTTGGGAACTCTACCCACCTCTGCTTGGATGTCCTGGGGGTAAGCAGATAAACATCGAATTTAAATTTTTGGGTGAACTCCCCCTTTTAAGTTCACAGCCATAATCGTCATTCATTTGTATACTTTATCAGATACATTACACAGTATGGCTTCCACCTACTGTTTTATTATATAGAATATATATAAAAATATATTGTTGGTATATATAAGCTGGTAAGGTTATTATTTTTTTTTAGTTCTTCAATGTTATATGAAGTCTGAATTTATTAGCAAAAAAAAAAGTACAAATGGGGTTGCATTATGAAATGTTATTACAATTTAAAACAAATTTCCATCTTTATATATTTTAAAATGTGTGACCCTTCAGAAATCATTGTAATATACTGATTTGAAGCTCAACATCGCTATTTATCAACGCCAATATTTCCATATTATGAATATTTTTTGGAAATTTTTCTTAGTATTATTTGATTACTAGAAATTTCAAAAGAACAGCAAGTAATAGAAATCTTTAACAACACTAATCAGTCACTGTATTTTTTGATCAATTAAAAAGTAGCAATATCTTTCAAAATGCTTTTACAAACATTACCAACCCCAAACATTTTAACATAAGGTGTATAGGCTTATAATAATCTTTACCAACACACAAATAAACCAGTAAAACCAGTCAGTAATACAATGAGATTAATTCCTCACTACCAAATTAATCAATACGATCACTTATCACTTGATCATTACCAAACATGCATCTCATCCCCAAAAGACCATAAACACCAGCAGTTACAGACTTACAACCAAGTATAACTTTCAAACCATGTAAACAATGGTTAAAACCTTTTAAAAAACAGATACAAGCAAAGAAGGTAGCTATCCAGAACAGTTAGGGCTCTGCCTTTCCCCCCGTTACATTCAGAAACTCCCATATCTGCTCTAACAGGGGCTCTACTACTTGATTAAACTGGGAGATCCAAACACTGAGGCTTTCTGGTATATTATTAATTAGCATCTTGATAATCTAGAGCCACTGCTGGTTTAGATCTGCAACAACAGGCAATCCAAGCAGAGATTTAGGGCACAGCCACTGGCAGAACGGACAGTCAAAACAATCAGTCTTCAGATACACTAAAAATACAGCGTATGACTATTCACCAACTATTTACTATTCCAACACAGAAGAAAACATCTGTTGGTGGAAAACCTCAACATGTCCTACCCACAATAATTGTTTTTTATTTATTTATTTATTTATTTTTCTGGTGAACTGCCCTTTCCTTATAGAACTGTGTGACAGTCAGTCAGCAGTCTAGTGCAGTTTCCATGGTCTCGCACAGTATTTAGGCTAAGAAGTTTTAGCTTTGTGGTCAGACTCTTTAACTGTCATATTCTTGATTTAAAAATAATCTGAAAGAGGACAGGCTAATTCCACTGGGAAAGTCAACGCTGGCAAGTAAACCGAGCTTCAAAAAGGTCAAACAGCTAGAAGTGAAGTGAGGAACAGAGAGTCAGAAACGGAGAGCTAAAGCAAAGACACTTCCCAGAGGCACTCATTCATGTCTGCGTTTGTGAACAACGTTCTATTTCATTGGATTCCATAATAATCCACACTATGTGGCCATGTGACTTTTTCCAAAACAATTACAGATCGATTGAGTGAAAAACTTACAGTAATAGTACAATTTGAATTAAATTTATGAATATTCACCATGAGGTTGTTCAGAGGCACCACCTAATGAGAAACAAACAAATTAACTACAGGAAAAACAAAGAAATATTTTACTATTCAAGATTACTACATACAAATTAAAAGTTATGAACCAAATAGCAAGTATTGGCAAGTATATTGTAAGGAAATAATTACCATTTTGATCATAATCAGGAATGTCTGCTCCTCGCCCTTAGACCAGAACAAACGTCCACAGTCAGATTCATTCACAACACTGATGTACGTCATAGAAAGCACATTAAATAAATGCTTTCAAGTTTAGGCAATTGTGATTGCATTCGGGGCTTGCGTACGCGTTGGACATGAAACATTGCTATATTTTAGTTATAAAAACCTGAGAAAACCCAAAACTAAGAAAAATTATGAAACAAACCTCCACTTCGGCCTCCATCGGGCTTGTATTCACCCCCTTCGTTTACATCAAATAGGTCTTTGTCATCAGAAGTTCAACCACCTTAAGGGGCGGTCACACTGCACTTTCCGTTCCATTGACTTCCATTCATACGCATGCCAATGCGTCAGACCAGAAGCGCAGGCTCATGCGAAAAGTTTTTGCGTTCGAAAGTTCAAGTTTGGTGAAATCTGACCTACGAATTCGCATCACGTGAAGTCGTGTGACCAGTAGATGATCGATACGTCACTGCGTGACCTCTCTGTACAGAAATTAAAAAATGAAGGAAGTGCTAATTTTAGCCGTAGCGCAGCATCCTATTTTATATAATACATATTTAGATACATATTAAAGATAATAAAAAAAAGAAGCTGCATGGTTCGCAGTGTCAATGGAAACATGAACAGATGGTACATTTGAATGAGGACATGTTCTATAAGTTTTTTATTGTTTAGTGTGTATATATTTATAGAGAGAGAGAGACAGAGAGTACAATATAATAAGACCCTATTCGATGCCGTCACAAAAGACACCGTACAAGCACAGATTAATCCATGTTGTGATAACTGAGGGGAAACCATTATATATTGCTCCTGCCCATATTCGCAGCGGCATCCAAAATAGTTTTGCACGTTCAAAGGCTAGTGTGACCGCCCCTTTAATGTGTAATACACATAAGAATCAGATTAGGTTCAGTGATCATTCTTCTCTCTTCATCTCTCAGGCCCTCTGACTTTTTAAAGTGTAAATAATATACTGTTTTTAATTTACACAATTCTTTCTTGATGGACTTCACTGAATTTGAAAATGACTGATAAAATGTGTACATAATCCATGTTTTTTTTTTCAATAAAAACCATAAAAATCATGTTTAATTTGTGGGTTTTAGGATGAATGTGTTAAAGTTTAGCTGTAAGCTAGTATGCTTTTAAATTTGACTTTATGAGGATATGCATTCTTGTATATGCATAATTGTGCTTCATGTCAGAATTTTTGTCCAATTAATAGCTCTCTAAAATCCCAAGTGCCATGTTCTTGTCTAAAATCAGTCACATGTTATTATTAGGGATGGGCATGATTAATCAACGATCGATAATTGATCGTTAAGAATTTCTTCGATCACATTAATTTGTTATCGATTAATCGAATGCATTTTTTTTATCTAATGCATTTTTTTTATCTAATGCAGGTTGAGTTGCGTAGTGTGAGTCTTGAAGCAATTAAATGAATTTCACTGTGTGGCAGCAATTAAATATTTTACCACCAGGGTGCAATATTTGACACCCTACTCGGTTATCTGTGATCTTCTGTTTTGATTTCAAAAGAATAATCATGAAGAGGTCACGGCGAAGTGTGGCGTGGGACCATTTTGATTTAAAAAGCGAAATAGTTAACTGCAAACATTGCGATGCCGTGTATAAGTACAACATGGCCACGACTCAAATGATGTACCTGTGCATCTTGGCAACGTCAGTTCCCTCAGAGCGGGTGTTTTCGGCGGCTGATGGACACCAGGTTGCAGTCGCGTCTGACCCCAAATCATGTCAACATGCTTATATTTCTCAACAAAAATCCGTAGACTCGTGCAGAAGTTGTATGCTAGTTACTAAAGTTAGTTATTTTTCACTAGGCTTTAAGTAGCATAATTTGTTAAGTTAGCGTAATTGTTAGGAAGGCTAATATCTGGCCTTTTCTTCTGGCTTGGATAGTTTTGAGTTCCCTTTCAGTCGGTCACTCTCGACAGCACGTCGGTGACCGACGAATGTGGGATATCGCTTCGATAGACCAATCTACTTTGAGTGTAAACTAAACGAGCCAATGCACATTGGCATGCAATTATTGCATCCAGCTGCCGCTGATCACTGCGTGAGTATAAGAGAGCAGCAGGTGCAATGCATACCAGCTTTTCGCTTCGAAGCCGAGCGACAGTGTCGTTCTGCTTACCTTGAACTGTGTCTACGGTGAACTGCGAGTTCAGCATGCTCTGGGAAGCTTCCTGTGTTGGCGGGACGGCGCTACAGTGGCGGTCGTTCCAGTATCGAGTGGGTTGCACACTTCAGGCTGCACTATCCCCTGTCGTGTGGCAAGCGGCCATCTCCCCTGTGCGCCTCAGCACTGAAAGAGCATTTTCCTAAAAGAGCAAATTTTCTCTAAAAGAGCTTCACGGGTGCGTCTTTTTAAAGACGACGGGTCGTCCTTTTAAGGATGCCGTTTCACCTGTGCGTTTCTGGGTGCGGTCGTTTCCTGGCACCGGGTGATGGGCATGATCGCTGCCTCACGTGTCTGGGCGTCAAGCATGCTGAGGTGGCTTTCGTGGATGAGTCCTGTTCCCATTGCCGGAAGATGACCATCTCGGAGTTGCGAACCAGGCTCCCCAGAGGGTTAGTTGACCCCGAAATGTCAGCTATGCTTTCCCGGGCCGCCGAGAGGGTAGGGCTCGAGTGGAATCCTCCACCGCGTCCCGAGCCCTCGCGGCTGGATGATTGGTTTCTCGGGGTGGAGGGCCGGGTGGAGAATCTTTTGTTTCATTTATTCCCGCCGTTGGCCTCACGGCCGACGGTACCCAAATACTCGATAAAATAGCAATTTCCCTTATCTCTGGGTCCCAGGGGGGCACGGAGAGTTGCGGACGACCAAGCTCCGGACCCCACTCATCCTCCTTCGCCAGATGGCAGCAGCGGGCGGTTCAAGAGCGTCAACAAAGGCCCTACTCACGCTCCCTCTGCCAACCCGTGGAACCAGGTGAGCCCTGCACCCCACACTCGCACCACACTCCGGCCTGCTCACAAGCCGCCCGAGTTGGGTCCCTGTGTTCCACCTCGCTGCCCCACCGCGGGTACGGCTGTGGTTCCGCTGGTCCCGCTTGTACGGTTTCTAAGCGCCTGGTCAGCGCTACCCAGCCCGTCTCGCTGGCTTCTACGAACCATCAGCCTCGGCTATGCGATTCAGTTCGCCCGGCGTCCCCCCAAGTTCCGTGGTATCCGCTTCACTGCAGTGAAAGCGTCCGATGCCCCTGTCTTGTGGGAAGAGATCGCAGTCCTACTGGCGAAGGACGCAATAGAGCCGGTCCCTCCAGCCGATATGATGACAGGGTTTTACAGCCCCTACTTCATTGTACCCAAGAAAGGCGGTGGGTTACGACCGATCTCGGATCTGCGAGTTTTGAATCGGGCCCTCCATCGGCTACCGTTCAAAATGTTGACACAGAAACGCATTTTCGGGTGCGTCCGTCCCCGAGATTGGTTTGCAGCGATCGACCTGAAGGACGCGTACTTTCATGTGTCCATCCTTCCGCGCCACAGACCTTTTCTGCGGTTTGCGTTCGAAGGACGGGCATATCAGTAGAAGGTCCTGCCCTTTGGGCTGTCCCTGTCTCCCCGTGTCTTTACGAAGATCACGGAGGCAGCTCTCGTTCCCTCAGAGAGCAAGGTGTTCGCATACTCAACTACTTAGATGATTGGCTGATACTAGCACAGTCTCGAGATCAGTTGTGCGAGCACAGGGATGTGGTGCTCCGGCACCTGAGCCTGCTGGGCTTTCGGGTCAACTGGGAGAAGAGCAAACTCTCGCCGAGGCAGAGGATCTCTTTTCTTGGTATGGAGTTGGATTCGGTCGAACAGACAGCACGCCTCACAGAGGAACATGCGCGGTTGGTGCTAGCCTGCTTGAATACGTTCAAGGGCAGGACAGCGGTTCCACTGAAACTTTTTCAGAGGCTCCTGGGGCATATGGCGGCCGTGGCGGCACTTACACCGCTCGGCCTGTTACATATGAGACCGCTCCAGCACTGGCTTTATGGCCGAGTCCCGAGGTGGGCGTGGAAGCGTGGCACTCACCGGGTCCAAGTTACACCGGCCTGTCGCCAAACCCTCAGCCCGTGGTCAGATCTTGCATTTCTCCGGGCGGGGGTGCAACTAGAGCAGATCTCCAGGCATGCTGTGGTTTACACGGATGTCTCCACCACCGGCTGGGGGGCCACGTACAACGGGCATGCAGTCTGAGGGGTTTGGACGGGCCCGCAGCTGCATTGGCACATCAATTGCCTAGAGTTGCTAGCAGTACAACTTGCCTTGAACCGTCTCAAAGGTCTCTTACGAGGCAAGCATGTGCTGGTCCGAACGGACAACACTGCGACCGTTGCGTACATCAACCGACAAGGTGGTCTGCGCTCCCGTCGCATGTCGCAACTCGCTCGCCACCTCCTCCTTTGGAGTCAGAAGGTTCTGAGGTCACTTCGTGCCATTCACATTCCAGGCCTGCTCAATCGTACAGCCGACGAGCTGTCTCGAGCAATGCTCCCGGGAGAATGGCGACTCCATCCCCTGACGGTCCAGCTGATTTGGAGACGGTTCGGAGTCGCTCAGGTCGACCTGTTTGCTTCTCCAGAGACCTCTCACTGCCAGTTGTTCTACTCCCTGACCGAGGGAACTCTCGGCACGGACGCACTGGCACACAGCTGGCCGCGGGACCTACGCAAGTATGCGTTTCCCCCAGTGAGCCTTCTCGCACAGACATTGTGCAAATTCCGGGAGGACGAGGAGCAAGTCTTGCTAGTAGCGCCATACTGGCCTACTCGGACCTGGTTCCCCGAACTAGTGCTCCTCTCGACAGCCCCTCCTTGGCCGGTTCCTCTGAGGAGGGATTTACTGATTCAGAGACGGGGCACCATCTGGCACCCGCGTCCAGACCTCTGGAAACTCCATGTCTGGTCCCTGGACGGGACGCGGAGGTTCTAGGTGACCTACCCCAAGAGGTAGTGAACACCATCACTTCGGCGAGAGCGCCGTCTACGAGACACGCTTACGCCTTGAAGTGGAACCTGTTCGTTGAGTGGTGTTCTTCTCGCCGAGAAGACCCCCGAAGATGCCCGATTGCGGTCGTGCTATCCTTTCTGCAGCAAGGGTTGGAGCGAAGGCTGTCTCCCTCCACCCTCAAAGTCCAGGTTGCCGCTATTGCTGCGTATCATGACCCCGTGAATGGGAAGTCTCTGGGTAAGCATGACCTCATCGTCAGGTTCCTTAGAGGGGCCAGGAGGTTAAATCCTTCCCGGCCCCCCTGTATACCCTCTTGGGACCTGTCTCTACTGCTTAAATCACTACAGCAGGGCCCATTTGAGCCTTTGCATTCAGTTGAGCTAAAGTTTCTTTCATTGAAAACTCTGCTCCTGCTTGCACTGGCCTCCATCAAGAGGGTAGGGGACCTGCATGCATTTTCGGACGACGATTCGTGCCTACAGTTCGGGCCGGCTGACTCCCAGGTAATCCTGAGGCCCCGGCCTGGCTACGTGCCCAAGGTTCCCACTACACCCTTCAAAGACCAAGTGGTGAACCTGCAAGCGCTGCCCCTGGAGGAGGCAGACCCAGCCCTGGCTTTGCTTTGT
Organism: Carassius carassius; assembly: GCF_963082965.1. Taxonomy (NCBI): domain Eukaryota; kingdom Metazoa; phylum Chordata; class Actinopteri; order Cypriniformes; family Cyprinidae; genus Carassius; species Carassius carassius. Next base: position 24,398,126 of record NC_081760.1, read on the forward strand.
CCCGTCCGAGCATTAAGATGCTACGTAGACCGGACACAAAGCTTCAGGACCTCAGACCAGCTCTTTGTCTGTTACGGAGGCCGGCAGAAGGGGAGTGTCGTCTCTAAGCAGAGGATGGCCCACTGGATTGTGGATGCCATAACCCTGGCTTATCAGGCTCAGGGTGTGCCCTGCCCGTTCAGGTTGCGAGCTCACTCAACTAGAAGTGTTGCATCCTCCTGGGCGCTGGCTCGTGGCGCCTCGCTGACAGATATTTGTAGAGCTACGGGCTGGGCGACCTCTAACGCGTTCGCTAGGTTCTATAGCCTTCGTGTAGAGCCGGTATCCTCCTGTGTTCTCACCTCAAACGGGTAGTGGCACTGAGAGGCCCCGGTTAGTGTCGGCTTGCTTAGACTGCTTCAGAGTGTCCGTATTGTAGACCCTGTTGAGATCCCCCATCACCCTAAGTAGCTGGACGCGGCGGAACATCCGGCGCCAGACCTTCATGATGAATCCGTGAGAACCATGGAAGGGTGGGTTCCATATTGAGACCTAAGCGGTACTCATATGTGTATAGTCCACGGTATAGCCTTAGAGCCCGTGTTTCCCCGGCAGACTTCTGCCTTCCCAAGAGGGTTTTAATCACCTCAAATTTCTCCGTATACTCCTAAACGGATGCTATATGTGTATTTGCCTCCGAGACCTCCTTCGGGAAGGATGGGGCTTCCGCAGCGTCCCGGCTCCCAGCGGACCGGGTACGTTTTCCCAGTGTTATCCAATCTCACCCAGTGAGGTAGTGCTTTGACAATGGTGAGTGGAGCTACTTGTTCTGAGCCCCGGCCTACACCTAATAGGTGGCGCAGGCGGCTCGCACAGGGCACTGGAAGGGGCAGCACCCATGGCGCTTTGATAGGTATCCCATATTCGTCGGTCACCGACGTGGCGTCGAGAGTGACCGACTGAAAGGGAACGTCTCGGTTACGTATGGTAACCCTCGTTCCCTGAAGGAGGGAACGGAGACGCTACGTCCCGTCGCCATGGTTGCTGTACCGCCGCTGAGCTGCCGGGTCCTGGCTCGGCTCCTCAGCGAAAAACTGGTATGCATTGCACCTGCTGCTCTCTTATACTCACGCAGTGATCAGCGGCAGCTGGATGCAATAATTGCATGCCAATGTGCATTGGCTCGTTTAGTTTACACTCAAAGTAGATTGGTCTATCGAAGCGATATCCCATATTACCATACATCTGCGTTCCCTCCTTCAGGGAACGAGGGTTACCATACGTAACCGAGACGTTACATTTTGACAAAACCTGTCAGATCTAAGTATTATTATGTTTTTTATGTTATTGTTTAACATGATTCTTTTATTATTATTATTATTTTGGGACAAATGAGGTCTCTGTTTGTGAACGCCAGCTCGCAGCTGCAGGTTCCGCTGCTTTAGAGCACCGCATATGCACGCGCATATATGTTCGGTTTGCCTGAACGTAGTTTAACTTTCTGCCACAAGTTGATCTTGTAATAAAGGTCTCACCGAAGAAAAACGCGCTGTATTTTTGTATTCATTGCATTTTTTAATTATAAAAATTAAATAATTAATTATATTTTAAAAATATTAATGATTAATCGATAGTTGATCGTTAATTCTCCCGACGATCGACTAAGAAAATTTAATCGAATGCCCATCCCTAGTTATTATATTTATTAATTCAGAATTTTTAAACAGAACCGTGCACTATAGAGAACAGAGAATGCACAGAATACAGAACAATTCACAATGTAAATATGCTTTCCATTGGAGATCGAAAATCTCAAAAGGTTAGTCAGCCTTTGCATTATAAAGAGCACTGAAGAGTAGACAAAAGAGGAGAAAACACCAGTATCATCACCAACATAAATTACATGTGTTTCAAGCTAAACATCATAATTATTGCTAAAAATGTTTACTGTTTGCGGTTTCATATTAAAGCTGCATGCACCGGAATCCACCTCCACCTGGTGACCTTAGGAAAACAGTGAACTGTGGGCATTATGCATTTAAAGTGGTAAATATAGGAGGAATAAATAATAAGTTATTTATATGTGCCAAAGTTCCTGTTTCCAGTTGATGGTGCTATGACTATAACTGAATATTTACATGCAGATGTCTTCAAGCCAGGACTTTTATCAAATGTGGAGTTTGGTCCAGATCAAATATGGTATGTAGTTAGTGTAATAGATGAAATATCATGTTGTTAACAGATGGCGCTATCATTATAACTGAATATTGGCCTTTAGTTGTCTTTGGACCAGGACTCTAATCAAACTAAATTTATGGCAGATGGACACTGTATGTTTTTAGTTAGTCTAAAACAAGAAATGTCTTGTTGCCAACAGGTGGTATAAATTAAATTATAATAAATTATAACTGAATATGAGCATGCAGATGTCTTCAGGCCAGGGGTCTCATTTAATACTAGTGTTGTCACGGTACCAAAATTTCAGTATGCGGTACCGATACCAGTGAAAATCCACGGTTCTCGGTACCAATTTCGGTACCAAAGCAAAACACAAAAATATGCTAATTAAAAAAAACCCTTTTAGCACTAAAAATAAAACCAATGCCATTCTTTATACTTATTTACAATTGTGTTTCAAGTTTTTCTACAAGTTATATAATTATGAAAAACAGTAAACCAGTTTCACCCAAATTTAATTTGTCTTTTAATTTATGAAATTTAAACACATTTTATTTCTGGTAAATAAAGGGGATTTTCTGTTAAAATTAAAACATGTAAGAAATATTGTGATTTATTTCTTTAAAAAATAAAGTTTTATAAATTTTTTCAACAGTAGTAGCAGTATCACATACATTTTACTAAATAATAGTAATATTTCTAGCACAATGCCTTCATGTAAAAATGAACTTTTAGGCCTAATGAATGCATATTTGTCATTTTAACTGAACTTAAAACTGGTGGTGATGCTTAAGATATTTTTGGTCATTGATAGTTTCTGTAAAAAAAATAGTAATAGATCATATTAATTATTATTCATATTAATTATTATTAAAACATAATACTACTACTAATTCTACTATCATACTAATGTATATCCAATGCACTATGAATTGATGAGCTGCTGGGTTCATGAATATTAATCACCTTGTCTGCGTTCGGTCAAACTGATTTGCTGAAATCAAAACAGGGACGGTACTAAATCAGCGTCCAGCCAATGAAATTGCCATTTGCGCATTAGCTCCGTCCACTAACGGAGAAACCGGTATGTCTTCTGCTTGTTCAAAAATGAATATGAATAATTCTAAATGAACTCCATTACAGGAAAAGACAACAAAGAATAGTTTACATATAGCGTGTCGATTCAGCGTGGTAAGTCTCTCGCTCTCTCTCTCTTTTGCATGTGTGAGAAACTGAAAAGATCGCTTGATGGAGAGAGAACTCTGAAGCTCAGATGCTGAAATTAATACAAGCATTATGCGCTTCAATCTATGTAGTAAACAAACCCGCACGTCTCTGCCATTCATTAATTCACACAGAGACGTGCAGAACCTGTATTCATATTTCAAGCAACATTTGCGGCTTAACATTTACAGATACTGGTCCATATGGAGATTTGATTAATTTATGCTAACTTTGAAAAATTCTATGACTGTCCATATTAAAATGTAAGTTTCATTTTCATGACTGGATTTTGAGATTCCGTCCTCATTTTCTGCTTCGCGGAAATCATAGCGCTGAACCGGGTTTGAACGGGTCCTCGGTACTACCGGTACTTAAAGAAACCTGGTACCGTCACATTTACATTTTTTTAGTACCGACTTGGTACCGAAGTACCGGGTCTTTTGACAACACTATTTAATACCATTGCTTATGCACAAATCCTGCCTTGAAAGAGGCTAACATTACTTCCTAGCACAAGGTGGGATTTATAAAAACTAACTTGACAGGAAAATTTGTGAACCTGCATGAAAACTCTGACCCATGTGTACAGACTTTTTGGAGACATAGAGCAGTTTGGTGACATGGTGAGTAGAGGGACTGACAGAAGATGATGGAAATGAAACGCATTAAACTTGAGAAGTTGTTTATAGATCCCTATTACCATAAACCGACAAATCACTTTTAATCCTCATTATGCATCCTAATCATAACTACATGCATGTTCACAATGCCAATTTAAATAAATAAAATGCAATAAATAATAAAAGTACATCAATTGGATTTCCTCAACTATCATTTTCTAATGATCTCAAGATGTATGGGTTTACCGCTCACTGGCTACATTTATATGCACAATTTGGTTCAAATGGACTCAATTCATTACAGTTGATGAATCGGAATGTAGTGTTTACATAAACGCTAAATAAAGTGATCAGACAGCAAACAGTTTTGGCCCAGATCTGGCCCACATCTGGCCAACATGGATTTCACATGGGCCAGATGTGGGCCTGATCTGGGCCAACACTATGTTGCTGTCTGGTTGATGTGCGTGTTTATATGTCACAAGCTTCAAATCGGATTAGATTTTTTTTTGACATGAGCACACTGCACAAATAGTGAAAGTGAAAAGTGATAGATAATATAGATATAGATAATATATAGATAATATATTTATCTCTCTGTTTGCACATAATAACCACACTCCTACATGGTTTGTTTTTAACAGCAGATAAAAGGGTAACACATTACAAGTAACGTGAGTTACATAATCAGATTACGTTTTTCAAGTAACTAGTAAAGTAACAACAATTTTTAATTGACAAGAAAATATATTTTCAAAACAGTAACACTAGTTACTTTGTTTTCGTATTTATTGACTGACAAGTCTCAAGTCCCCATATTGGGAGAAATCGGAAGTACAGAAGCATTGTGTGCGCTGTGTGAACATGATGTAGTTCTAGACTAAATGTGAATGTGCATTAATTCATCCCACTCCCAAAAAAAAAAACATTAAGTATCCATCAAAATGAATTAAAACTCAGAATTATGACGCAAACCTGCAATAATTATTTTAAATAACACAAACGTATCTAATCCCATTTTATTAACTAATATCTTTGCTGCTGACATTTGATGATCCAGTTCAACCATACTAATGAGCAAAAATGACTTTAGATAAACTAACAATTGTGCTTCATTGTCATTTTATTGCTGAAGAGTGTTGAACCTTCTTCTCCTGTGTTCTACTGTACAGACGTGAATTTACTTTTCCTACAGTCAGAGGTTTATTCATTAAACTTTTTGGTGTGAAAGGGCTTTTACATTTGCTATAAATAGAACTTCTTATATTAAAAACAATCAAGCCCTGCTCATATTTAAAAAAAGTAACACAAAAGTAATGTAATGCATTACCTTACATATTAAAATAAACGTAAATTTAAAATAAAAAGTTTATCTATTTAAAGAGGTATATGATGTCACACTCATCTGTGTGTGAAGACACTGTAGGCAGCTGCACAGTGCATATCCATTAATTATTGTTCCAAAGAGAAGAAAACTCTGATTTTCCCAACTCAGGGAATAGGGAGCAATGAACACTGTAGGGATCATATCAATTAGAACAAAGCTCCTAACAAGTTTGTTATCTGAGCCAGGTGTGTTAATTAGGAGACATGCAAAATATGCAGAGCAGGGGGGCACGAGGACTGGGATTGGGAACTGCTGGTGTAAAGAATTATCTGATCGCTGTAAAAATATAACTGGTGCAGTGACACTTCTGCATATATCATTGCATGATGGTTGCACAGGCATTGCTGGATGACTATGTCAGTAGCAGACTTAGGAGAGACCATTAAGAATTCCTGGCCCACGATGATCACTGGCAAATGAGCAAATTTTGGTTCCCTAGAGCCATGATCTTGGATCTGTGTGCTGAATCGGGCCCAACATTACAAAGGCAAACTAGGCAAAATCATGCCATCCCTGTCCTTGAATCAACCCAAATCCTTTCAGTTTCAGGATTTTTGGCAACCGTGAGTTACCCAGTGGGAGATAGTTGATATGTAAGTTTACAAATATCATGATGTGATTTTGTTTCTGTGCAAAGCTTATTTTGGAAAAGCATAATTCTGTTCCATTTGTCATAGGTCTGGGATTTCCCAGCCATCCCTGAGTTCCTTGATACCTTCTGTTTTAAAAGGGATTTGTTGATACGTAAGGTTTTCTTACACTGTTGGAGAACAGGCAAATATCAAAAGGCAATTTATAGCAATGCCCATATTCCCAAATGTAATCGTTGCAATTAACTGCACTCATATTGCTATAAAGGCTCCACATGAGAATGAGTTCATGTGAATCAAAAACGTGCATTCCATAAATGTGCAAGTTATTTGTGAGCCAAACTTGATCCTGACAAATGTCATGGCACGATGGCCTGGATCAACATGACTTGTTTATTCTAGAACACAGCAGTGTATGGAATAGACTTGGGCCAGGTGCCATGCGCTGTGGCTGGCTTCTTGGTAAGATAAAATGACAATGTCTGTTTCCTAACAGATCAAGCTTAGTGTACAAATAATCTGTTATACTGTGAAAGTGACAGTAGTTACCCCCTCAGATGTTGGCTTCTGCCCAGATTCCCAGACCATCAGAGTGCAGAGTAAATGCAGTACAATGATGCCCAATGATGTCCGTTAGGAAGTAATGTGTCATATGTGAAGGGACAGCAACGCGAAGGTTCATTTTTTAACAAAGTCTTTTAATGTAGATCCAATGTCACACAACAAAACCCTTATTTTCTTAAGCTCATCTGCTATGACTGTTAATGCATCAGTTGTGTCCCTCTGTGTCTCAGGAACACCATCAGTCAGCACACGGCCACTTCCACCCGTGCCATGCGTTCGGGACGCACTCGTGCTGGGCACCTTTGGACACGCCACAGCCGCTGCAGACTCCGGGCTGGGAGTTTCCTCACCACCCTGTGCTCCCCCACCCTCTGGAAGAACAAGGACACAATATCCTATTGTGATATTTGTTTGTTTAATTGTACTCATGCAATATACTATTTAACTCGTTCCCCTGTCTCCAAAATGTCTGTCTCTCCCTCCTCCTTAGACACGATGGCAATGTTTACATGTTAGTAATCATTAGTTAGTAATCAGTTAGTAATCGGATTGATGGCTCAATCAGACCGAAAAGCCTTCATGTAAACACCTTAAAATGATCTGAATGAGTTTGATCTGAATTACATTTGATCAGATTGAAAGGGGTGGTTTATTCCTTTTCTAATATGATCTAGAGTGCATGTAAACACTCGATTGGATTGAAAACCGAAAGGACTGCGCATGTGCAATGATTCAGAAATGGCATATGACATATGATGCACAGAACGAGCTGTTCTTCCTGTTGAATAAAGTGTTGTATACATGAGTGTCCCACTACTGTAAAACTCTCCTCTCACTCAGCGTCTGTGAGGTGGTGCAGGACAACGTCCCACCAGTCATTGTTTTGGATCCTCATTCATAGACAACTGGTTTGAGTGCAGGAGGGGTATTTTTACTGCGTGATAAATATAAGCGCCATGGCACAGTGGTTTATGTGACAATGATATGTTCAAATAAAGCTACTACTACTACTATTGTTGCCAAATTATGACCAGAAATTGAAGCCCTCAAAGACTGAGACAGCCACCCGCGTATAAAAATAACTATTGTTATTACATGTTTAATACTGCCAATCCTATCTGAATGCTTTAGAATGTGTTGTAAAGCAGACAATATCCGATTTTCAGAGATATCTCATTTTATCTTATTTGGATATTCAGAGGCTCCTTAGTGTACGTGATTATGTCATTACATTTTGACAACGTTGATTTGTCAAAAGAAACCAATGCATTTTGTTCATTTGAGCCAAACAGGAACAATTGTTGATGCTTAGTCCCACCCCCATGCCCAGATTGGTTTAAACTGTCCCATATTCAACCAATAAACATAGGTTTTGGACTTTTGAACCACCATTTAGGATTTTCATTGTAAATTTGAACAAATGCAAAGTGAAAGTAAAGTCTGTTGTGTGTGCAGGAATACAAACACAAAATAACACATTTGCATGAGTACTCTCTGGAAAAACACACAACTGACTACTTTGACATTAAAACAAAAACAAGGATGAAACAGCAGTACATATCAGATAAAGCACTGGAATTTATGTCTTCACGTCACTAGGCAATGTCCCGGTACAATCAATTCCGACGCAGAGTACAACCAGCAGATCGATCATTTATAATATCTTTTTATAGATAATAATATATATTATGTAAATAATTCTTATATGCTGTAGTTCATAAAGATCATTTTCACTATTTTTTCTGTTGCACTCCGTATATATTTTTCACTTATTTTGTGTGTAGGTATATGATGTCACACTAATTGATACATTAATATTTAATGACATTTAATACCTATTATCAATTATTTTTAAAAGTATAGTTCTTCAAAATATCCTCTTTTGTGTTCCACAGATAAAGTCTGTCAGTCAGGAAGGATGGAACTATACACAGTGCAGAAGTTAAGGAAAAAAGTACAGCTCTCATTTTTACCTGAACCAAATGCATCAGACAGATCGGGGACACCTAAAAATGAAAATATGTTAATTTTTGCAATGTTAAGTTGATCACCGTATCTGACCCGAACCAGACAAATTAAAGAGTCGATCAGGACTGTGGTTGAAACATGAGCCAAATTCCTCAGGAAGGCAACAGGAGGTCATAAATCAGTCCTAGTGCCAAAAGTCCAAAGCAAGATAACCAACCAACCAGCTCTTTCACAGAACAGCTTTCAACATTAACACCACTAGAACAATTATTGACAATTTCAATTCGAGAAGAGATTGTCAAATTTGGGGCAAGTAATTGAGATGCAACGCCGGACATCTCATGTAAACCCATGAGAGTAATAAACAAGATCCTTTGATTGACTTCCACCAACTAGCAGAACCAGACTGAAATTCCTAAGGGGGGCATTTTAACCTCTGGTCTCCACAGAAATCTTTATGTCAGAGAATGGCACAGAAACTGTGCCATCAACCCACACATTTGACTATCATGTTATAATCACTTATTGTGTATGTCTTTTAATAACTATTGGATAGCTTAAGGATTCATATCCATGTTTAGTATGTTTGTGCTTCAATCTGCTTGCTTGAGACATTCCTGACCATCAGTTATTTGTCAAATGTATCATATTCTTGTTATAGGAATCATGTCCAAAATTATCCCCTGCAAGAGCGGGAAAATTCGGACCACGTGCTTAATAAGATAACATATGATTTATGATACTCCCGAGCCAAGACAATATCTGATTGGTCAAGACAACATTTGAGGTGTGGCCAACAGGCCAGTTTAAATACTTAGGACACCATAAAATCTAGCTTTTAGCTTCTAGCTTTGCTTCTTAGCTTTTGCTATTAGTCATGCCTGCTTTTAGCTTTTAGCTTTGCTTCTTAGCTTTAGCTTTTAGCCATGCTTTTAGTCATCACTGTTCTTTGAGCGCGGTTCCAGCGTGCGTCGGCTTGCACGCCTGCTGCTACTTAGCCACGATGAGAAGAAACACCACCTAGTCTCGTCAAAACTTTACTTCTTTTTTTTTCGTTTGAGAGTTTCGTGTTCTGAGTTAAGTTTTGTAACGCCGTGTCTGACCTCCACTGCCCGTTCAACTTCAACCAGTCCACACAACTCTGCATCTTCAGCCAACGCCCAACCTCGGGCTTTCCAAGACGTCACTACAACGACTACTGAACTTCCCCCTTTCGACGACAACAAAGGGAACACCTTTACACAGGCAATGTACCTCCAGACTGATCTATACTGGTGTATCTAATATAATTTTAACCTCATTGAGGAACTCAATGCGAGGGCTAATTAAGTGATTGATGGTTGTTCATGTCTATGCAATTTCAAGTATTGCTGTAAACTTGGGACTTCACATTTTCATTCTCTTAAACTCATTCTTCCCTAACGTTCTATCTTCCTGTAACTTGTGTGAATGTGTGAGTGCGTGTGCTTATGTGTTAGATTAGTTTATATGTCTTAGATTTATCTAATAAAGCCTAATTCATATTGAAAAGAGAAGTAACTTGTGTTTTGTGCTTACAAGTTAATGTCTTAAACTGCTGATCTTGTGACTGTGCTAATTGATAGTGTTTTCACTATACTTTGGATATTAATATCCAGCGCAGATTTGATGTTAAACAGCTCGTTCAGTGAATCGCAGAGCATCTCAGTGATCAGCCGTGAAACAGTGATTCTGTTCAAATTCCCTTTAAAATCTTAAATGATCCCCTTTGAGCTAAATTGACCTGTTTCCCTCACCGTACAAAAATAATGTAACACCCGATTAGTAGAATCAGAATTTACCTACAATGATGTGTATGCATATGTAACCCTGGACCACAAAAGTCTTAAGTCGCTTAGGTATACTTTTAGCAATAGCCAAAAATACATTGTATGGGGAAGAAAAAATTAATAAAAAGCTTTTCTTTTATGCCAAAAATCATTAGGATATTAAGTTAATGTTCCATGAAGATATTTTGAAAAATGTCCTACTGTAAATATATTCAAACTTAATTTTTGATTAGTAATATGCATTACTAAGAACTTAATTTGGACAACTTTGAAGGCAATTTTATCCATTTTTTTTTTTTTTTTGCACCCTTCAAATTCCAAACATTCAAATAGTTGTATCTCTGCCTTTGTATATTGTCCTATCATAACAAACCATACATCAATGGAAAGCTTTATTTATTTAGCTTTCAGATGGCGTATAAATCTCAATTTCAATGTACTCTTATTACTGGTTTTCTGATCCAACCTGATCTGGTTCTGATTCTGATCCATATACAGTATATGTTTTACCTGATGGTTTATTTTTGTCTGAAAATACAATAAAAAAGGAAAAATTTTATTAAAGCAGACTTTAGACCGGGTTTGAGTTGGTCTATATCACAGTTTATTTTTTAGTTCCTCAAAATAGCAACGTGCTGAAACTAGCAAAAACATGATAGGGCTCTAACCCTAATAATAACCTATGTTGCTAATTATAATTAATATTACTTCTGTATATGATTACACTACATGAAGGACACCTTAAAATAAAAGTGTAACCCACAAACATTATACATAATTACATAAACACCTCAGTATAATGTTCTCTTACCATCTTCTGATTTGGGGGGAACCACTACAGTTTTTTTTCGGGTCTGTGTATAACAATCAATGGTCATAAATAAACTCATTTTGAGGTTTGGGTAATTCAAGTTTAGTTATTACACTGAAAACGAAGGGATGGTGGAGTTTGAATTGGTATAACAGAAATTTACTGAACTGCAAGAAATGCAACTGCATGCAACCGCAGAATTAGATTAGTCCATGTTTTCTGAACAACATTATTATTATTATTACTATTATTTGTTATTTTGAGTAATTCAAAATGAAAAACTAACATGACCACAATTCATTTCAACTGTTTTTGTGAATATTTCTGAGCCCAAATAGACTTACCCAAATCAAAGACATCTGAAAGATCAAATCCTACGAGAGCAAAACAAAAACATAAGTACACAGTGTGCTACTGATGGTTTGTTTTATAAGTATAATTGAAAAAAAAGGGAACCATCACATCCAAAATATGCATATTAAAATGTAAACTCTGTATGTTGCTGTATTTTCAACTAAATGAAGTTGTGAATAAAGCTAAATAGAGTTGGGAATACATTGAAAGATCACTAATTTGTCATGCGTCTTTTGGTCATGCTTTTAAAAATAATGTTAGCAATACCAAGCTATAGAAACATGATTGGTGCTACAATTATTTTTCCATTCTTCCCATGGGTTGGTGAGTCAAGCAGCTTGTATGTGGAAAAAAAAAAAAATCTATTCCAAGATCTTAAACAATGTACCATTTTTGGACATTCAAAAAAAAATTTTCCATAACACAAAATGTTAAGTAACTGGGATGGATGTTTAATACTTTTAATTCAACAATAATAAAATGTTCAGAAAAACATACCTGTTATTGCACAAAGTTCCATTTTGGGAATTACCATTTTATGTGTTTTATAATAATTTAGAACTTTTAATGCAATAATATACATCCATTAAATGACAACACTATTTGATCTAAAGGTATTAAACCAACTGTTAAATATTCAGAATATTATTCCCTATGATGCACAAGGCTTGTTTTTTTTCTTCAGATTATACCTTTATTGTTTTTATATACAGTACTGAATTCATGTTTTTCATGTTTTATATACTACCCAATTAAATGACTTAAACTCTGACACTATTTGAGATAAAGCAATCAAACCAACTGTAAAATATTCTGAATATTATTCCCTATTAAAACAATAATAAAACATGATGAAACAATGTTTTTCATATGTTTTATATACTGTATCCGCTTAAATGAATTAAACTGACACTATTTGAGATAAAGGATAAAGGTATAGTACAGTACTGAATATACAGTACTGAATCCATATTTTCATATGTTTTATAAACTTTACCCACTTAAATTAATTAAACTCTGACACTATTTGAGATAAAGAAATCAAACCAACTGTCAAATATTCAGAATATTATTCCCTATAATGCACAGGGTTTGGGATTTCAAATTATGCCTTTATTGTTTTTATATACGGTACTGAATCCATATTTTCATATGTTTTATAAACTTTAGACCTGCAATATAAAACTGCCTACCTGTATGATCATCGCACCTGATGCCGGGTCCTGATTGGCTGTTTGCTTGCATGATCAGCACATGCACAGTAAACGGATTGACTCTCTGACCACTGCACTGTTTGGCATGTCTTTGAAACAGTTTTAAAACACGTTTTAAAACTATCATTCAGCAATTTTGCTAGAGTTTAAAGTCATTGTTTTGAGTAGTTAACAATGTCAATGTCACCTTTATTTATATAGCGCTTTAAACAAAATACATTGCGTCAAAGCAACTGAACAACATTCATTAGGAAAACAGTGTCAATAATGCAAAAATGATAGTTAAAGGCAGTTCATCATTGGATTCAGTGATGTCATCTCTGTTCAGTTAAATAGTGTGCATTTATTTGCAATCAAGTCAATGATATCGCTGTAGATGAAGTGTCCCCAACTAAGCAAACCAGAGGCGACAGCGGCAAGGAACCGAAACTCCATCGGTGACAGAATGGAGAAAAAAACCTTGGGAGAAACCAGGCTCAGTTGGGGGGCCAGTTCTCCTCTGACCAGACGAAACCAGTAGTTCAATTCCAGGCTGCAGCAAAGTCAGATTGTGCAGAAGAATCATCTGTTTCCTGTGGTCTTGTCCTGGTGCTCCTCTGAGACAAGGTCTTTACAGGGGATCTGTATCTGGGGCTCTAGTTGTCCTGGTCTCCGCTGTCTTTCAGGGATGTAGAGGTCCTTTCTAGGTGCTGATCCACCATCTGGTCTGGATACGTACTGGATCCGGGTGACTGCAGTGACCCTCTGATCTGGACACAGACTGGGTCTGGTGGCCACGGTGACCTCGGAACAAGAGAGAAACAGACAAATATTAGCGTAGATGGCATTCTTCTAATAATGTAGCAAGTACATAGGTTGTTATGGGAAGTGTTTCCGGTTCCGGTTTACCTAATTAATGCAGCCTAAAAATCCTTTAACGGATTTGGATAATAAAAGCATATTAGTATGTTATGTGTATGCCAGGTTAAAGAGATGGGTCTTTAATCTAGATTTAAACTGCAAGAGTGTGTCTGCCTCCCGAACAATGTTAGGTAGGTTATTCCAGAGTTTGGGCACCAAATAGGAAAAGGATCTGCCGCCTGCAGTTGATTTTGATATTCTAGGTATTTTAAAATTGCCTGAGTTTTGAGAACGTAGCGGACGTAGAGGATTATAATGTAAAAGGAGCTCATTCAAATACTGAGGTGCTAAACCATTCAGGGCTTTATAAGTAATAAGCAATATTTTAAAATCTATGCGATGCTTGATAGGGAGCCAAGGCAGTGTTGACAGGACCGGGCTAATATGGTCATACTTCCTGGTTCTAGTAAGAACTCTTGCTGCTGCATTTTGGACTAGCTGTAGTTTGTTTACTAAGCGTGCAGAACAACCACCCAATAAAGCATTACAATAATCTAACCTTGAGGTCATAAATGCATGGATTAACATTTCTGCATTTGACATTGAGAGCATAGGCCGTAATTTAGATATATTTTTGAGATGGAAAAATGCAGTTTTACAAATGCTAGAAACGTGGCTTTCTAAGGAAAGATTGCGATCAAATAGCACACCTAGGTTCCTAACTGATGACGAAGAATTGACAGAGCAACCATCAAGTCTTAGACAGTGTTCTAGGTTATTACAAGCAGAGTTTTTAGGTCCTATAATTAACACCTCTGTTTTTTCAGAATTTAGCAGTAAGAAATTACTCGTCATCCAGTTTTTTATATCGACTATGCAATCCATTAGTTTTTCAAATTGGTGTGTTTCACCGGGCTGCGAAGAAATATAGAGCTGAGTATCATCAGCATAACAGTGAAAGCTAACACCATGTTTCCTGATGATATCTCCCAAGGGTAACATATAAAGCGTGAAGAGTAGCGGCCCTAGTACTGAGCCTTGAGGTACTCCATACTGCACTTGTGATCGATAGGATACATCTTCATTCACTGCTACTAACTGATGGCGGTCATATAAGTACGATTTAAACCATGCTAATGCACTTCCACTGATGCCAACAAAGTATTCAAGTCTATGCAAAAGAATGTTGTGGTCAATTGTGTCAAACGCAGCACTAAGATCCAATAAAACTAATAGAGAGATACACCCACGATCAGATGATAAGAGCAGATCATTTGTAACTCTAAGAAGAGCAGTCTCAGTACTATGATACGGTCTAAATCCTGACTGGAAATCCTCACATATACCATTTTTCTCTAAGAAGGAATATAATTGTGTGGATACCACCTTTTCTAGTATCTTGGACAGAAAAGGGAGATTCGAGATTGGTCTATAATTAACTAGTTCTTTGGGGTCAAGTTGTGGTTTTTTGATGAGAGGCTTAATAACAGCCAGTTTGAAGGTTTTGGGGACATGTCCTAATGACAATGAGGAATTAATAAAAGTCAGAAGAGGATCTATGACTTCTGGAAGCACCTCTTTCAGGAGCTTAGATGGTATAGGGTCTAACATACATGTTGTTGGTTTAGATGATTTAACAAGTTTATACAATTCTTCCTCTCCTATAGTAGAGAATGAGTGGAACTGTTCCTCAGGGGGTCTATAGTGCACTGTCTGATGTGATACTGTAGCTGACGGCCGAATGGTTGCAATTTTATCTCTATTAGTATCGATTTTAGAAGTAAAGTAGTTCATAAAGTCATTACTGCTGTGGTGTTGGGAAATGTCAACACTTGTTGAGGCTTTATTTTCCGTTAATTTAGCCACTGTATTGAATAAATACCTGGGGTTATGTTTGTTTTCTTCTAAAAGAGAAGAAAAGTAATCGGATCTAGCAGTTTTTAATGCTTTTCTGTAGGATATGTTTCTTTCCCGCCAAGCAATACGAAATACCTCTAGTTTTGTTTTCCTCCAACTGCGCTCCATTTTTCGGGCTGCTCTCTTTAGGGTGCGAGTATGCTCATTATACCATGGTGTCAAACTGTTTTCCTTAACCTTCCTTAAGCGTAAAGGAGCAACTTTATTTAAAGTGCTAGAAAAGAGAGAGTCCATAGTTTCTGTTACATCATCAAGTTGTTCTGAGGTTTTGGATATGCTAAGGAATTTGGATACATCAGGAAGATAACTTAAAAAGCAGTCTTTTGTGTTAGAAGTGATGGTTCTTCCATACTTGTAACAAGAAGTAGAATTTACAATTTTGGCTATATGAATTTTGCAAAAAACTAAATAATGATCTGAGATATCATCACTTGGCTGAATAATTTCAACACCATCAACATCAATTCCATGTGACAGTATTAAATCTAGAGTATGATTTCGACAATGAGTAGGTCCTGAAACGTGTTGTCTAACACCAATAGAGTTCAGAATGTCTATAAATGCTGATCCCAATACATCGTTTTCATTATCAACATGGATATTAAAATCACCAACTATTAAAACTTTATCTGCAGCCAGAACTAACTCGGATGTAAAATCACCAAACTCTTTAATAAAGTCCGTATGGTGCCCTGGTGGCCTGTATACATTAGCCAGTACAAACATAACAGGGGATTTATCATTAACATTTGAACATTTACTAACAGGGTAAGTAATGTACAGGAGAACTACTAAACTCATAATTTCCAAAATAAACATAGTGAAATATAGATTAAAATATTCCGAGCAATATGCATAATCAGATTAAGAATTATATTTATTGTCAAATATTGTAAAAGCAATAAAATGCGATGTAAATCAACAGTAAAAACTAGGGGTGTAACGGTACGTGTATTCGTACCGGACCGTTTCGGTACAGGGCTTTCGGTGCAAATCCCGCCCTGCAGCTGATTCTACACTCAAAAAAATGATTCTTGCCAGTAATTGAAATGAAGTAAACTATTTAAATAAAGTATATTTAAAAAAGTATGAAATAATTTTTATTATTCTGAATTACGCTTTCTCAACATGAACGTAATGGATCCGAAACCAACCTGATCAAGTTACATAAACCATGCCTAATTCGTTGCAGTAAAGCGCGAATGCGAATGTTGCGCATGCGCATAAAAAAAAAAACCCTGAAGGCAGGATTTCAACCAGGGCACGTGACGACGGTGATTCAGCGGTGAGAAGATTAATGAAGAACGGTTGAGGAGATTATAAAAGGTAAGATATTTTCTTCATGTATAATTGATGTAGACTTTTACATATAAGCTATTTTGTATTATATGATCGATCTTGATTTACCGTAGCTGCCAACTGCACTTTTTAGTGAATGAACTAACTTTAGATATTTTCGGCCTTCCCTGCTAACTTTTTCTTGATGATTTTAAACCTTACGGCCCATACCGTTTTAGTAACGTCGTGTAGGCTTACTAAGGCTAACGTAACATTGTTTTTTTTATTTTATTTTACTTTTTATTTTTTGCACTTAAGCAGATTAGGCATGTTTTTTAACTGTCATCTAACGTTAGACGTAATTTACATTCACTTTGCAAATATGTTAGAACATGTACGTTAAGTTGACTGTTAACGTTAGGATCTCGGGTAAAAACAAATATGTTATCAAATACATGCAAATTGAACCATTTTAAGGTATATAGTCGACTGTGTGCATCTTTTTAGGCAGATTAACGTTACTTGCCTTGACTTTTCTTTCTTTTTTTCCCTTTTTTTTAAAATAATAGATTAGCCATCTCTATGTAACCTTCCATTTTGCTTTTCTATAAATATACTTTGCAACTACGCTAAAGCGTTGTACAAACATCCTCGACATAATATGAAAGTTGCATGTAACATTTTTTAAGATGTTCTGTTAAAAAAAAATATTTCCATGAAGTGGAACATTCATTCTTTTCATGCTGAGTTGTACTTTCATTATAAAAATCTAATCATGTCGTTTTTAATATTCCAGAGACTTCGTTGTGACATAATTCCACATTGAATCGGATTAAAGTCAATCACTCACTTACGGTATGTATAGTTTGTTTTTTGTAATATGTTTATGTGTTTTGTAAACTGTACTAGTTTCATTTCTTTGTAAAAGTGTTGATCTTTTCTCTCTTTTTTAGACATTAAGTTATATGAGTATATGTAGATACATGTAAAAGTTTATAGGATTTCCATTTAAAACTAATTTTGTACATTGAGTTGATCACGCATTCTTTTAGTGCAGAGTTTTCATTACAAAACTGAAGTTATATGCATCTTTACTATTTCCGAGACCTCATCATTGTGACATAATTCCACATTATCTTCAGTTTGGGGCAATCACTCAATTACAGTAAGTGTTGTTATATATATATATATATTGTTTGCATTTAATTTCTTAAGAAGCAATAAAAAATATCAAACTATAATAAGTATTTATTATAGTGCCATTTCTGATTGTTTAATTTTGTGTCAAATTTTCAGTGTGGTGACATACACATCAAACGAGATTGTCATCCAGAGTCTATGTGTGTACCTCAGTGAGGACGTGACAACAGTCATCAAAGAATTCCAGGTTTGTATACGTATGCCCTTTTTAAGGACCTAACTTACATTGCCAGCCTGTATGTTGCAAATATTTCAGTGAAACTGAAAATGTGTTCTTTATTTATTTATTTATTATTATTAAATTATTTAATATTTATTTACTTACTTTTGCCTTAGGACTGCAACCCTGAAGAAGCAGAAAAATACATTTCTGAGACCACTCTGGGGCTTTTTGTGATTTGCAAAGAAGGTGCTGGTGCTGAGGATGAGCCTGGTGATGTTGGAGTTGTGGGCAGCAAGCTTTCCCCAAAGGTTCAAGCACTTAAAATTAAAATGTTTCTGTGACTGGTTGCCTACATATTTCCAACAACTGGAGGAACATTGAAAACATTTAGACAAGAATGCCCTCTACAAACTGATGACACTAACTCCAGCATGCAAGAGACTGCACTTTCCTGCTTCCTGTAGCTCTGAAACTTTTGATACAGGAGATGTTACTTCTATTGCTATTGAGTCCAGGAAGTCAACTTTTTAGATAACTCGTTTTCCAGTAGCGTTGAGACTGTCTCGGGTTACAGTTCTTAGCCTCGTTGTAGTCTTTTCTAATTTTCATGTTCTGCTTAAATTCAGCTGCAGAGAGCGAAAACAGAGTTCAACAAAAGTGGAATGCTACTTCTTCCACCATCAAAACAAAGGTCTGACATTTTTGAAGGCATGGCTGAGAAGATCTTTTGGTATGCAGCATACCCCTCTGCAATGAGTAGGACACATTGTAATGGCCTAAATGCTGAAATGTGAAAACCTGTTATATGTATTTAAAAAGTGTTGAAAACTTGATTTATGTGAAGTAAAATATTTGCTTTTCTTTTTTCCCTTTTATTTTAATTATTATTACTTCGGTTGCACTTTATTTTACAGTACGTGTACTTACATGTACTTATAGTGTACTTACAGTGTATTTATCTAAGAAAGTTCTGGTAATACAAGGTAACTGCATGGGGTAGGGTTAGGTTTAGGGGTAGGTTCAGGGTAAGTACCTTGTTATTACATAGTTATTGAAATTACTATAATAAGTACATAGTATGTACATGGGGAACATTTTATTGTATAAAGGGTCCTGGTTATTTAATTATTTTAACAAATATTTAGGAAGAGAAGGGACCATTTACATTTCTGTTTTGTGTTATAGATCAGGAGAAAGCACATTGTTTACTGTACTATGCAATAATATGACAGTATTACCTAGAAAATGTGAAATTAATCTTTGATGTTAAAATGGTTTCTTGTTGATCCCTGTTAGTTGTGGGCACACATAGCTAAAAAGTCAAACATGAGTTATAACCACTGGATGATTTAGTTTATAAGGATTCATGAAACTGCAGAAAACAGTTGCTTTTATTTGTTAAGTACTGCATTACAGTATGTGCTGCTTTCATGTGTTTTTTTTTTTTTTTTTTCAAGCTTAAATCACAGTTCATCAGTTTTCATAAAATGTATTTAATTCATTTACGTTAACTGAACATGAAAGGGTGAAGCTTAAACAAATGTTAACTTTTGCGTTGAATTTATGTGATTAAATTGTATGGAAAATTGACATCTATTTGAATTACATAAGTTTTAACCTTTGAGGTGAAATATTTTTTTGAGTGTAAGGCCGGCGTCTCAGCTGCGTGGCGTGTCCGTTTTTAATTCGGCTTCCATGTTAACAGGTTTTTCTTTTAGGGATAATCTGAAAAACTAAGATTTATATTTAGATATTTTTACAGTTGGTTTGACTTTTTTATGTCAAATAGTGTTAGAGTTTAATTCATTTAAGTGGATACAGTATATAAAACATGAAAAATATGGATTCAGTACTGTATATAAAAACAAAGGCATAATTTGAAAAAAAAAAAGTTGTGCATCATATGGAATAATATTCTGAATATTTTACAGTTGGTTTGATTCCTTTATCTCAAATAGTATCAGAGTTTAATTAATTTAAGTTTTTGAAGTATATAAAACATATGAAAAATATGGTTTCATTATTGTTTTTAAAAAGTCTTGTGCATTATAGGGAATAATATTCGGAATATTTTTTACATTGGTTTGATACCTTTTCTCAAACAGTGTCAGAGTTTATTTAATTTAAGTGGGTACAGTATATAAAACATGAAAAATATAGATTCAGTCCTTTATATAAAAACATTAAATGCATAATCTGAAAAAAAAACAAGCCTTTTGCATCATAGGGAATAATATTCTGAATATTTTACAGTTGGTTTAGATCAAACAGTGTTGTCGTTTAATGGATTTATATTATTTCATACATTAAAAGTTGTAAAATTATAACATAAAAAACCCCACATAAAATGGCAATTCCAAAAATGGAGCTTTGTGCAAAAACTGTTACAAGAGCTCTTACCAAAACATATAATG
Source organism: Carassius carassius (assembly GCF_963082965.1). NCBI lineage: Eukaryota > Metazoa > Chordata > Actinopteri > Cypriniformes > Cyprinidae > Carassius > Carassius carassius. The sequence goes on from NC_081760.1 coordinate 24,418,635, forward strand.
TCAACATTTTGGGTAGGAAACCATACCTTGCGCTCTTGTTCCTACAAGACTTGACAGAAGGAGTAAAATCCACATGAATGAAGTCATCTTGCTGTGGAAATAACAAACCTCATGCAATATCAATAATTCGCAAAGATAGCCTACAAGATTTTACAAGCCTCGAAATCAACAACTGCAAGTTTCTCAAAGGTGAAGTTAAGCATGAATTATGTGGCCCACCTCTCTGAGTGATCCAGTCGTAACCCAGTGTAATTCAACAGTTCATCAGTCTGTACAGTCTAATTAAAGAGTGATGATTCGAAACTGTGACGCGCCTCGCCACGCCCCACCTGCGCTTTTTTTGAGCTCGCACTAGAACAGTGGTTGTGTTTTTGGCTAATGTAGTGGATCAATTATTAAAACAGTCTTTATATATGCATAGCAAATTAACGGAGAATAGGATAGTCACTTGGTAGTAAATTTGTGAATTTCCCACAGAATCTTTAGTTTGGCTAAAACCTGCTGAAGGCGAAAGTCGTAACATTCTGTGTGATTTCTGTCACAGTATTTTATAGCTACAAACAACATATCTACAATAATCTAACAGTGCCATTTTGTTTAAAGATTAAGGTTTAAGACTGATTTTTCATTGTAATTTTTTTTTCCTGCTCAAAAATCACTGAACGCGCTTCTAATTTTAATTTTCGCGGTGGCATGAAATAGCGCTCCCTATGAGACAGCAAATAGACTGCATGGTTTCTTACTCCATCTAGTGTTAAAAGAATGCGTTACAACTAAAGAAGGGTATCCACGCATCTTTACAGGATGAATTTAACTATGGTAAATATTTTTGGTCTGACTCACTGAGAATCACCATTATCGATGACTTCACAAGCGCGTTTGGGATTAAAGTTGAAATAAAACACATGATTGGCATCTTTGTTAACGGATCTGGTAACAATATAATTTATTTGTAGGACAACACTCTAATACCAAGAGCTCCTACTCCTCTCAAAACCTAATATTTATTATTTTCCTTTTCTTAACTCATATATAATAATTCTTTATATATATATATATATAATTTATTCCCTTTGTCTTTTTTTGTCTTTTTTTTTTTTTTTGAGCAAGAGGTATTGGATGATGGTATCCTGAAGGGACCTCAGTATCGTGCCCCCTTGCGCAAATGGTGTGAGAGATCACCAATGGATGAGGCAGCGCTCTTTCGCGTGTCATGTTTTTGAAGAGCCCACGCGTTTCACTGTAGGTTCGCACTGGGCACGCACCAATGCAGATACGGACCGGATCGGACGTTGCTGGCGCCTGAACGTGTATCCATCCATCTTCATTGCGCTCACGGTGTCTGCTTTCTCCAGCTCGCCGGTATCATGCAGTCTTTAATATCTCCAGTCACCAAAGCAATACTGGTTGCACTGTTTATTTTTGCGATCCTGCTCATTTTGTACGTGATATTATGGTATATATGTCGAGATGTGGATTGTGATCACGGAATTTGATTGGCATTATTGGATGCGTCTCTAAGGACATGCACCGGGTGTCCCAGCTTTGGCACTGACCAACAAGGGAGCAAAGGGTGACTGGTAAGTGCCCTGTGACTAACCTGTTTAACTCCAGCAATGAGGATTAAGAGTGGACAGCATTTGTTTGTTTGTTTGTTTGTTTTTTACTGGATTGGGATGTCCTTTTCCAATAACGTGTTGCGCTTCACTGGCAGTCGGTAACCATTAAAAATAGCTGCTTTCTTTCCACCTGTTATACCAACTCAAACATAGGCTATGTCCGATTTTAAGCTTTTTTAAAATTAATTTGAATGTGTACCTCGCAGCACCTTATTATATCCTCGTTTAAATTAAATTAAGTGGACTTTCTGCTAGCATTTATGATAAAATAACTTTCATTACGTCTGTCTGCAAAGTACTGCATCACCTTTCATGAATTCAGTTCTTTCGTTCCCAAATAAGCAACAGAGAGCAAATACTTCTGCGCTATATAAGTGAAAATGAACAATAAAAGTTGAGATATGATATCAAGGGTTCATTAAGCATGACATCTTTTAAATGCGCCGCTTGTTTATGGTGTACAGTTTATAGATGTCTCTCCTTTCTGCTGTCAGATAGGCTATACTCGAGCAAATATCTTACACCACTTAACCGCACTGGAAGTTTGTGGAAATCTATGGCAAGCCTATTTAACAATTATTCCTTTAAATTAAATATTATCCATTGTTGTCAGAATGTATATTCCTATAATGACATATCATTAATACAGTATTAACTAGTTCCTTTTTAAATTTCACTAGTAACTATTCAACAGAAACTATTTATATTCCACATTGAAGCAGCCAATGTCTACTCATTAGTCTTTAGTACTTATTTGCTCTTTATACTACTGCTTACCCCGTTGCTCAACAGTTACAGCAATTATTCTATTGCTAGTAGCATCAAATGAAATGCATTTCTTCATTAATTTATAATAATAATAATTATTATTTTTTTTTTTTTTCAACTATTCAAAGAATAGTGTATTTCAGTTTTTGCTGCCATCCTTTTAAGGTTTACTTTAACTGTAATTGTTTAGCTGCTACAGGGGTGTGAAATCCTTCAGTCCCACCATTCTGCAGAGTTTAGCTCCAGCTTATCCCAACATACCTACCTGGATGATTTTAGTAATCCTATAGACAGTGATTACTTTGGTTCAGGTGTGTTTAATTGCATAGAATTGGAGCTAAACTCCAATCCCTGTTCCCGCAGAACAGTGACCCTCTAGGAGAAAAACTGAACACTCTGGCACTATCTCTCAGTAGTTAATACAGTAGTTGTCCATATCGTCCCCTTGGAATTATAAGGTTCTATCTGCATTCCGAGTAGCTTTGAGATATTGAGCTTCAAAGTTTTTGCATTCCATTCGACTGTGTAGATAGAACCTTATTGTTTTTTTAATAAAAATCCCATAACGTATACAACATAAAATAAATCACATAATGTAAACAATTTGTCATAAAATAACAAAATGGGATTTGTCATAGAATAACAATATGGGAATAACTCAATTTTGACAAAAATGTCAGATAGAACCTTATAATTCCAAGGGGATGATATGAGCTTATTTATAATTGGATACTAGTAGCCTACTGTATCTGTTACCAGGAGTTAACATTTATATAAAATAGATACAATTGATTTTATGTAAATAGTTAAAAAGTTTACTTTTAGTTTAGTTATTTGTAAGACTGAATATGAAAATACAGAAACGCAAAAATAAGATAGTTGAGTTTACGAAATTAATTTTAATACGGCTTGCCATAGTGGTTGGCCTGTTGTGCGTAGTTCCACAATTAGTTCTGTAACTATGAAAAGGTTCCGGCAGAGCATAAGGCCCTCTAGATGTGAAAGCGTTTGGAATTTGGTTCTTGCCTTCAGCCATTCGTTATGGTGAGATTCATTGAGAACTCACTGCTACAGCTTCATGTCTTTGCATTTTTTCGTTTTGATTTATTTCACCCATAGCCTTTAGCTGCAGCGTAGATGTTCCGTAATCGCAAATGCTTTAATTATGCGTTATATTTCCCAATGTTCAGAGTGTACAGATTTATCTATTTCTGCTTTTGCAAAACGATCACAATTTCACGCCACTCACCAACATTGTGACTCACCGATGAAATACTCCTCTCTGAAAGTGAGTGGACTCTCAAGTGTCAGTAAGCACATCGCCATAACGCATCATGAGCGTGTCCAAATTGCCATTGAGCCTGGGCCACCTCTGCAAGTGAGCTTGAGAAAGAACCGCTAGACCCAGATCATGACCAGTACTGCTACACCAACAGAAACATTTCCTACCTGAAGGACAAATAGAGGGCAGATTGGTTGTTAACCCAGATTTCATTGTGCTTGTTGAAGATTATCTTATTCCTCAGCTTAATATAAACTAATTAAATAATAATAAAAACGGTAAAAAAGATATTAAAAATAATTTGATATGCAGATATGTGTGTAGGTGTATAATATTTTTGTGTTTGCAAGAGACGGATAATAGAATAATGCAAAGTTTGTAACTTTAACGTCCATGGAACCTTTCCATTGCACAAAAGTTTCTTTGTAGATTAAAAAGATAATTATTATTATTATTGTTGTTGTTGTTGTGTTATTATTATTATTATATGCTCCCCACAGTAAGGGGGGTTCTTTAGAGAGCCCAATTAAATTGAATCTACTGTATACAAACCCCCCCCCCCCCTTTGGAACCTTTATTTATATTCACGAAACACTATTTGTTAGAAAATGACCTGTTGATATAGCCATTCAGTGTCCATGAAGCCACCCAAACGCCCAAGGATTAATATATTGAGTTCAGATTGAATGCTGCATATGGTGTGTAATATGTCATATCAAACTATTTCACATATGTGACCCTGGAACACAAAACCGTCTTAAGTCGCTTGTTTATATTTGTAGCAATAGCCAAAAAAAAAAAAAAAAACACTTTATGGGTCAAAATTATTGATTTTTTCTTTTATGCCAAAAATCATTTGGATATTAAGTAAAGATCATGTTCCATGAAGATATTTTGTACAATTCCTACCATAAATATATCAAAACTTATTTTTTTATTAGTAATATGTATTGCTAAGAATTCATTTGGACAACTTCAAAGGCAATTTTCTCAGTATTTAGATTTTTTTTTTTTTTGCACCCTCAGGTTCCAGATTTTCAAATATTCGGTCAAATATTGTCCTATCCTAATAAACCATACATCTATGGAAAGCTTATTTTTTACAGCTTTCAAATGTTGTATAAATCTCAATTTAGAAAAAAAATACACTTTAGACTGGTTTTGTGGTCCAGGGTCACATATCACACACACACACACACACACACACACACACACACACACACACATAAATGCATTTGATATTTTGCATATATTATTTAAAAACCTAAATTATTCTATGTATAAAAAAAATATCCATATTATATTATATTATATCCATGGCTTGAAATCCCATTAATGTCATACTGATGAAATAAACGACTATTATTAATGTAAAATGGAAATTCTGTCATCATGTACTCACCCTTATGTTGTTCCAAACCTATAAGACTTAATTACAATGTTTTAAATACAACCTTAGACGTTTCTGTCCATCAATAAAAAGTCATCATCAGAGCTTTATTGCCAAGTGTGTTTATAATGAACTTGTCATGGTGACAAAAGCTTCCAGTACAGAAAAAATGTACAGGCAACCAAAACTTAGAAGATCCAAAAAGGTTTTTTTTTTTTTTTTTTTTTACACAAATCCCCTAACATTTGAGCTTCTGTGTTTACCATATGTGATGTGCATGTGTCAATCACTGATAAGATGCAAATAATTTAAATCTGGCCTTCATACAAATCAGTCAAATCAAAACTAAGATTAAACCACTCGATTCATATGGATTTATTTTATGACACCTTTGTGATTTCTTTATGGGATTTTCTAGGTTTTGGTTACTATGAGTTTGAAATGAGGGACATAAATCTCTCAGTTTACATAAAACATATCTTAATTTTTGTTTGAAAGAAGATGTACAAAAGTCTTTTGGGTTTGGATAGCATGAGGGAAATGACGACAGAACTTTCACTCATACTTATGCTCAGCTCACTCAAGCTCTGAATGCCAACTATGTGTGCATACGTAACAAATTACACAACTGTTCTTGGAACTGGAGTGAGCGAGAGAACATAAGAAGAGGTAGCGTGAGAGATGGGGGAGTGTTGGAGCTCCCAGGTTATAAGTGCTGTTGCTCTGAATGCACTCTGACAAGGAGTCTGTAGACACAAACCAACTCTGAAGGGGGAAATACAACAGCTGTTTTGCCATCCAGCATTCAGAGTAAGCTGAAACGAGAGAAAAAGAACATTGAGTTTATGCGTGAGTGCATGTTTGTCTGGAGGCTTAGCACTTCTGGAAAGAATGGGTATGAGTAGGGATTCAGATCAGTGTTGGAATATGCTCAGGGGAAGCACCCCGCCTGGCCCTGAAAGCATAAAGCAACATGCCTGCTAAAAAGAGATAGAGACAAAGGGAGAAGGTAGGAGGCTAGACAGAAGCTCCTCAGGTCACAGTGACTTGTCTTATTAATTTTTGATAAGTGGTATTGATTTAGCTTTTGAGGGCAATTCCCGAGTGCCGATGTGGACAATCAAGTTGTCTTTTTGTAACACCTCAGCCTCTTCTGTGCTGTCCATTTGACCCATGACCAACTTTTTTTTTTCCTTCACTTTTTTTGAATTCTCATTCATTATAAAAATTTAGCAACAGGTCCACATTTAAATTCTAAACAAAATTACACAAAGAAAGAATCCCCTGGTGCTCAGTCCACAATCTGAGACATTCAGCCTCTTCTCTCAGACAAAATCCTTACATATAAAAGCCTGAGAGCACTTCCAGTAGAAAATGTCTGTTTACATAGTACTAGTCCAACAACAAGGATTCTCCACAACCTGCTGTCACTGCACCAAAACTGAGCCCCAGGTTTGCGTTTCTCTCTCCTGAGGGGTTTTTATGGCACACATCCCTTGTATGACAGTAGGCTACATGCCTGTTTGCTCCCAACAGAAAAAAAAAACTGCTTGTTCAAAAGATGTAGAGTGAAACAGCCAGATATATATGCACACACACACATATACAGAAATGTATAGAGAGAGAGAGAGAGAGAGAGAGAGAGGGAGAGACCACTAAGAGAAATGCTTCTATCTTGCATTTCTCTAATACAATTTTTTTCATGACAAATTACTAATATAAAAATTGTATTTAAAAGTTTAACTGAAAGATTTACATACATTTGAGAATGTCTTAGGAATGTTATTTATTTATTTTATGACCGCAAAGCTTAAGCTGGTGATCTGGCAACTTCACAAGTAAAATCTGATGATCCATGTTATCCAGCAAGATTTGAGAATGTTCCAAAAGCACATCTTGTGTTGTGTAATTCAATGGCACAAGAACATCAGATATCTATATCCCAACTCAGATATCTATACCCTCAACTCAATATAATGTCTCATTAATTAACGCACTAAAAAGCTGAAGAGTTGAATCAGGAACCAGGTGGTCCTTACTACTGGAGTTGTGAATTACTTATTTAGAGAATAATCTAAAGTAAACTTCTAAATTTGAGGGCCTTCCCAATAGACAAAATTAACTGTGGAGACAAGTTGATATTTTACACTCGCTTTTCAACCCCTTAAAAAGCTTCCCGGGATTTCTGTGAACGATGTGGAATAATAAGAATCTACGGCAATAATTTTATTTTAAGGTTTGATTGTTACATACTTGAAAGTGCCTTCCGTCATCTAAAAAAGGGAAAAAAAAGATTTTTTATTTTTTTCATTTTAGGAGGAATCTGTTCTCTCTAGAGAACACTGAAAGCTCTTTACATATATTTTGGAATTGTTCTGACACAACAACATTTTGGTGTGACATTCTTGATTCTATCAGATGTTATGTAAATTACTTATATAAAAGGAATTTTTGGGTTTCGGTTTCCATCGATTTTTTTTCTTTTACTTATTTCATAAATCTTATTTTCCTGTTAGCCAAATATCAATTCCATAAATGTAAATTATCTAAATGCAAACCTCTTATTTATGATTCAACCTCAAAATGAAAATGTATTTTGAATCTATTAAGTTCTCTACAGACTTGAAAGCGTTTTTAAAGCTATTAGAACAATGGTTTGCTGAAGGACTTCTTCTGGAATGAAAAACTGAATGACCCTGGATTGTTATTGTTGTTGTACTGTTATAATTTGAGAGTGAAACACATTGTTAGGCAGTCAGCTGTCTAATAACAGCAAGAAGGAGAAGTTTTGCATTACATCGACACTTTGAGGGTGAGTATTCTCATGCTATATCGAACAAGTGTCTAACAAGTTTCTTAAATCTAGCTAAGTCCCAGTTTCTTACAATTTATATTTTCATTATTTGTTTTAATCTATCCATGGAACATGTTTACTTATATTCTATTCATTTTGACTAATGTGCTTGTTTATGCATCGTATACAATTTTTGGACAATGAATATTAACTGAATCATTTCTCAAATTACAACAAGAATCAGGTGACAATGAGAGATAAGTGTGAGGGTGTTGTGTTTCAGGCCAGGGATGAAGAGAAGAAATTAGCATAAGTCTGAGTTAAATGCTTGTTCTATACAACCTTTTTTATACAACCCGTTTCTGTACAAAGACAGGCATAGAGAAACTATAGAGCTCTTTACAGTGTGTGTGAATGCAATTCTATTCTATTCTATTCTATTAAAATTTAACACATATTTATATAGAATATTAATAAATGACTTTTGTTATACTTTAATTATCTTCTATGTTAAATGAGTCCCCTCCTGTATTACTGTCCCGCAGCAGTCGTTCTTGTGATGCTGGGACAGCACTGAGCGACCACAATAATGTTGCACTACTGTACTAGACAGCAAAACGCTTGCACCTTGGCATCAGTGAAGTTCCTCCTGTTCATAGCTGTACTGAAAGAGAACAAAGCTGGTACAAGCCTAGAATATGGTAAGTTTAAGTGAATCATCAAATCCTTGTATAAATTATTTGTATTGGCTTAGTTTGAAAGATTATTGATGAGACAGAACAAAACACAACCTCTGCTCAGTGATACATAGGATTTATGTTGACAATACTTATTATTCAGAGAAAAAAACCAAGACTGCTACATTTACCTACTATATATCAGTAAATTCTTCAGTGTAGTACTTCACATAAACTCTACATTTTTTGCTTAACTCATAATGTATAAAAAAAACCTAGTGTGAGATCAGGCTTAGATATAATAAATGGACTTTTCCACTAGTCAAAAAATTAACTTTATTATTATTATTATGATGATGATGATAGGGCAGACTGAAATTACAATTTTAAATTTAATAATTTATGTAATAATGGGGAATATATATTTTTTCTAACCATGCATAAACATGGCAGGACATCCGTTTATGTCAAATAATTCAAACACACAATGGAAGATGAAAATAATGTAAAATATCAAAGGTCAGAGTACAGATTAAAAATGAGAGAATTTTTTACAAATACATTTTTGTGGCTGAGGTGTATTAGGACTTTGTCAGCACTACATCCCTTTGGGTCAC